>NW_021703780.1:99762912-99815551 GCF_005190385.1 Monodon monoceros | reverse complement strand
CACACACACACACACACACACACACACACACACACACACACACACACGGGTCTCGCAGCTGTCCAGCTCTCCCCAGCAAGTCTGTCGCATTGCATATCAGCGCCTCCCTGCTAGGCTGCTATGTGTCCGTGAGGCCAGGAGTAGTGCCATCTTGCGACCTGCAGCCTAGCAGGTGCTTAGTAAATATCTACCAAGTGCTGGGGCCCCTCCAGGGCTCTGCTTGGGGTCAGTGGAGAGCAGGGTCTGGACCTCGGGCGTTCCCAGACAGGCAGGAGATGGTCTAGGAACGGGTTGCATGGATGCTTGCCCAGGGCTTGGGAGGTTATAGGGAAGGCCTGTGTCCTTATCTTGGTGCAGACGCCTTCTCGGTGCTCCAGACCCTCCTGCCTCAGCAGTGGAGGATGAGGACATCCAGCCCCATTTGAAGGGATGACTGATTCCCGGTGGATGGAGAGGCTGTGCTGTGCCTGGACAGCAGGAGCCCTGGGCGTCCAGTCCTGGCTCCGTCAGTGACTCCCTGTGACCTTGGAAGGAAAGATCCTCCCCCCCAGCCCCCCGCCTCTCCGGGGCCTCAGTGCCCCTCTGTGCAGTGGGCGAGCTGGGCCAGTTCTGGGTGGGCTCCGTGGTGACCTGGAGTCCCCTGCAGCTCTCCTTCTGGGCACAAGAGGGCAGCCGAGGGCCTTGGAGCACGAGGACCGAGGGCTGACTTAGCTTTAAGGAGAGTGCGGTTGTGAGCATCTCTGTACTGAGCCCAAAGCTCAGCCACGGTGGGAGCTCCCATTTCTCACCCAAGGAGCTGCGCTCGCCCGAAGTCCCCCCCCCCACCGCGCCACCCCGAAGCTGACCCAGGGGGAATCTGCTTCCCCGCTGCCGCCTCTGGGCTCACCGGGCAGAGGGAGGCCAATGGCCCGCATCTCTTTCCACAGTGGTCCTTTGCTGTCGCAACCATCACAGAAATCCCCCCTGTCATCTTCCTGCCCAACTTCCTGGTACAGAGGAAGGTGCTGAAGCCCCTCCGGACCCAGACGGGAGGAACCATAATGGTAGGTGGGGAGCTGGTGTGCGGGGGGAGCAGCGGCTGGGCCGGGCCCTCCACCCCAGGCTCCTGCCCACCCTGGGTCTTTGCTCCCCCCCGGGCTCTCCGTCTAGAGTGCCTCGTGCTGCCGAGTAGTTGAGCAAAACCCTAAATACTCCTCAAGGCGGCAGCAAGAGCTCTTGCTCCCAAAGCCTCTCCTGTCTGGCTGGGACAGTAGAATTCACTGTTCTGCCCCCAAGACCACCTGTTAGAGCTACCGTATTTGCTGGTGTGTAAGATGTATCCTCACGCCCTGGAGAGTATGTCCTAAAACTGTGACTCCGAGCTACTCAGATTTCAGAGGGGAACAAACCCCTATGACGTCAGCGATGGACGTGCCCCTTCCCCCCCATCGTGGGCGTGGCAGTCACAAACACTTGCAGCAAAACTGGGTTTCACGTTCTGCGTGTAGTTGTCTCTAAAATTCGCCGCAGACTGCGGAGTTGATTGGAGGTCGAGGAGCTGAAATGATTTGAATGTACAGTGATCCAACCCAGACAGGGATCAATACCTGTTGACCCCTATAGTTTTCTTTTCAGCTTTGCAAATTTGTGCATTTTGAAAGTTTATTAGAATATTACTGCCCACCCCAAAATTATGATTTCCTATAGGATTTCAGTAATAAGGCGACAGTATTTCCAGGAACAAAAATTTGTCCATTTTCCCTTTAAAAGCTGCTTGAGAATCCTTGTCAGCTCACGTTCCATCCTAAGAACTGAACTTTGATTTCCTCCAGTCTCCTCACCAAATTGCACAGGGGCTTACGCACCGCATGTCTCATAAGCCAGCCAGTTCAGGGTTTGCTGGGGATGGGTGGGTGCTTCCTGTACCCCACCTCCCAGCTCATCCCCACCTTGGAGCTGGCTGGAAATGGTGTTTATGGGATGAGTGATTCAGTGAATAAGTAAGTGCAGGAATTGGCGGCCCGCACTCCTCACCCTGTGCTTGTTTCCAAAGGCGGGGAAGCTGGCCGTGGAGCGAGGCTGGGCCATCAACATAGGTGAGTGCCCCGTGGCCTGGCCTGGGTCCTGGGGGCAGCAGCTCTGGTGCCACTGTGGACAGGGGTGGCCACGATGGCAAAGCTGCCTCCTGACCCAGGGATGGTGACATGCCCACGCGGGGTCAGCTGACTTAGGCAGCCTGGAGCCCGGAGCCGTCCCTGGGAGCTGAGCGGGGAGGGGGGCCCTGGGAGGAAGGTGGGAGGGGGGTGTCTGGGCCTTGAGCCTGGCCCTGGCAACACCTCGGCTGTCCTCGCAGGCGGCGGCTTCCACCACTGCTCCAGCGACCGGGGCGGGGGCTTCTGCGCCTACGCAGACATCACGCTCGCCATCAAGGTGTGCCCGAGAGCTTGTGGGGGGGGGTCGCCTCCGAGAGCCTCCCTGGAATCCCCCAATCTGGTGTGCTCACCCCGCATTGTAGAGAAGGCAGCTGAGGCCCAGAAGGGGCGGGAGCTCGCCCGGGTCCCTCAGCCGGGCTGGGACCCAAACCCAGATATGACACTTGCTTTTTCGTGTTGCCTGAGATGGTCCAGAGGTGACAGCCTTCAACAGTGGCAGGGGACCGGAGGGGAACAGTTTCCATGTCAATATTAAATTATGAGAAGGGTGAGATAGAAATAATGACCCTGATGGTGGTGACAATGGCTGGCATTTACCGCGGGCCCGGCCCTGTGGCCGCCTCCGTCCTCCAGGGCTCGCCCCTGCATCCTCACGTTTTACAGATGAGGAGACGAGGAAACGGGCCCAGAGGGGCGAGGGCACAGCCGGAAGGGGCACAGCTGGCAGCGGTCTCCACGTCGGTCAGACCGCAGCACTGCCTCAGCACCCGCGCATGGCCTCGTGCTCAGGGTCGGCATGGGCCCCGTGGCTCCTGTCCCCACAGGGCACGGGGACTAATGGGGAGGAGGGACAAGTCAGCAGACCCTGGTCATTCGGAGAGGGGGACGCAAGGAGACCTTCTTGGAGGGTGGGGGAGGGGAAGGAGGGCTTCTCAGAGGAGGAGGCTTTAGGGCTGGGCCCTGTAGGAAGGCGGAGATGGCAGAATGAAGTTCCAGGCACAGCCTTGAGGGGGGTTCCCCGCTCTGCACCCCAGGATTTCCCCGGGAATCCTGAGCTGTCGCGGAGGGCCAACTCTCTTAACCTCCTCACCTCTGGCCCTTCAGGGCACAGCATGTGCCCCTCCAGGGAGCCTTCCCTGAATACGCACACAGGCTTCTCCAGAGCCACACAGCTCCCCAGGGCTCTGCCTGGTGGCCTGATCTCCCATAAGCATGTACAGGCTTCGGCCCACCCCCTCGCTAACTGGGAACCGCTACAGGGCTGTGTCCTCTGGCCTGTGTGGTCCTTACCTCTCCCCTCTCCCGCCCTGGGCAGTTTCTGTTTGAGCGAGTGGAGGGTGTCTCCAGAGCCACCATCGTTGATCTCGATGCCCATCAGGTGAGTGCCTGGTGGGGCCCGGAGTCCCACAGGCCCGCCCCCCCAGGCCACCTCCCCGCACTCCCCAGCTGCCTCTGACGTGCACCACCGTGCTGTGGGCTCCGCTCCCCCAGAAACATCCCTCAGGCTGGGCCTCTGCCGCCCGCACCCAGGCACACGGGGTGTTTCCTGGGGTGTGGTTGGGGGTGCCTTTCCCGGGGCACCTGCCTGTGAGTGGCTTCCGTGTGTTCCCCACAGGGCAACGGGCACGAGCGGGACTTCATGGGCGACAAGCGCGTGTACATCATGGACGTCTACAACCGCCATATCTACCCCGGGGACCGCTTTGCCAAGCGTAAGCTGCCCTGTCCCTCAGCCCCAGGGCCTCTTGCTTGGATGGGGCTCTCTCTGGGGCATTTCCTACATGCTGGGACCTGCAGAGGTCCCTTCATTTATTTATCCTCAGTATCCCTGCGAGGGGGAGACTGACGAGGAAACGGAGACCTAAAAAGGTCACTTGACCCACCCAAGACCACATAAACCTGCCCAATAAACACTGTGAGTCCTTCTTTTGGGGTAACCACCAGAAGACTAAAGTAGACTTTTCTCCTAGGTATGCAGCTGTCTGGTCAAAAACAGGGAAGGACAAAAAAGAAAAAAGAAGGAAAAATACATAAATAGAAAATATAAAATAAGGCGGCAGAAATTAGTTCAAATATAATAGTTACTAAGTAAATGCAGGTGGATCAGTTAAAAGGTAGAGACTCTCAGATGAGCTTTGGAAACACAGGGACCTGCCCACCCTGTGGGGAAGGGACACTTACGCGGTAAGTGCCGGCGGGGCTGCTGTGCGCACGTCAGCCGCTTTGCCGCCCCCGGGACCCGCTTCTGAACTGAATGTCAGATGTTCTGGATTTGGACCTAAGGGCACACGCGGTGTCCAGGCAAGGACTTACGGAGACAGTGGGCTCAGACACCTGACATGGGTCCCTGAATCCCCAGGGCAGTGTTTCATCTGTGATCCCCCTTCTTTCCTTTGGGTCCCCCTTGCCGCTTGTGTGCTCTTTTTTCGGCTTAGTTTTGGGTGAATAAGAGGTCGAGCACTGGGGAGTCAGATGGGGAAATGGGCCGTCCTCGCCCTCCCCAGCCTCAGTTTCCCACCTCTGCACATTGGGGCTACTGCTGTCTCCCTCGCAGAGGCCATCAGGCGGAAGGTGGAGCTGGAGTGGGGCACGGAGGATGATGACTACCTGAGGAAGGTGGAGAGGAACCTGGAGAGAGCCCTCCAGGAGCACCAGCCCGACGTGGTGGTTTACAACGCAGGCACCGATGTCCTTGAGGGGGACCGCCTCGGGGGGCTGTCCATCAGCCCGCAGGTACCTCCTGACCCTGGGGCGGGGAGGGCCCAGGGACACAGCAGCGGCAGGGCGGGTGGGCAGCAGTGGTGCTTCTCTTGAAGCCAGAGGGGAAGGGCAAAAGCAGCAGCGGGCTGGAGCAGGGTTAGACCTGCAGCAGGACTTTCCAGCCTTCCCCATCCCCCACACCAGGGTGTCGTGAAGCGGGATGAGCTGGTGTTCCGGCTGGTCCGAGGCCACCAGGTGCCCATCCTCATGGTGACCTCGGGCGGGTACCAGAAGCGTACAGCCCGCATCATTGCCGACTCCATCCTTAATTTGTATGGCCAGGGGCTCATCGGGCCCCAGTCAGCCAACGTCTCAGCACAGAACTCAGACACACCCCTGCTGCCCCTGGAGGTGCCCTGACGACACTGCCCTCTGAGTGGCTCCCTGCCTGCTGCCCGCCCGCCTGCCCCTCAGTGCTTCTCCTTTTCCAAATGCGGGGGGACCTCGCGCGCAGCTGCACTCTCCGTGCTGGGTGTCGCGGTCTCCGGGCCGCTCTGCGGGTGGGGGCAGAGGGCAGGGCCTGAGTCCCGGAAAGACCCACACGGTCACGGTCACGGCCTGACCAGGCGGCAGTTCTCCCAGGAGGGAGGAGGGCAGTTGAAGCTCCCAGGCGCAGGGAGGGCCCCCAGGGGTGGGGTGTTCTGGTTTTCAAAACAGTGCGACCGTTTCAGACCAAGGAAGCTTCCATCTCTTCCACAGTTGGGCCCCCTCCCTCCTCTTCTGCACCCTTTCCTCCTCCCTTCAGGGGTGGGAGACCTGAGAGGGGGCTGGAGCCAGGCGTCTGGGGTCCCTGGATTCCCAGCCAGCAGGCAGGGGCCCTGGTCCTGGGTGTGAGGGGGCGGCAGGGAAGGGGATGCAGGTGGGTTTTCCCATCTGGCTTCTCCTTCAATAAAGCGAGGTCTGGACCTGCTGTCCGAGAGCCCCTCCCTGGTGGGGAGGGGAGGGGAGGCCTGAGGAGCCTCAAACCCCTGCTTCAGCAGCATCTTGCCCGTCCAGGGAGAGCGCCGGGTTTGGGGGAAAGAACTCTTGGCTCAGGGACAGGCCTTAGCTCTGGAGGCTTGAGGGACAGAGGAAGGTGAGGCCTGGACCAGGTAATCGGGGAGGGACAGGTGGCCAAGCTGGGTCCCACAGGCCCCGAGGCCCAGGTGGGGACTGAGGCGCTGGCGAGGCCAGGCTGGCGTTGCTGGAGGGGAGCAGAGGGTCTCCATCCTGGCCTGCAGGTTGTACGCATAGGGGGCTGGGGTGGGGCCCCGGCGGGGGCTGCAGCCTCCACTGGGCTCATCCAAAATGCCAGGCCCTGATGTGCACTGCCCAGGGGGGCCCTGACCTTGTCGTCAGCTCTACTCTGAAGGGGATGCTCAGGACCCCACAGGAAGCTGGGGGTCGGGGGGAGCGTCCACTGCTCCATTGCCTGGGTGTGTTCTTAGTGGTCAAAGCGGGTGGGGAGGGAAAGAGGGCCGTCCCTGATCAACCCCCCCCACGGGACTTGTGCTCATTGCCATCTGGGGGTCTCCTGAATTCTCCTACCTTCTCCCTCACACCCCTCTCGCCGCTCCCTCTGCTGGAGGGGGCGGGGCAGGAAGGGTTCCAAGATCACCAAGTGTCAAACACGTTGAACTCCTTAGGCTTGGACGCCCCACCCGCCCCGCCCCGCCCCACCCCGCCCCACCCCGCCCCTGCCCTTGGTCCCTGCATCGGACTCGAGGCATCTAACACCACTTCACCTCCGACACACGGCCTGGAGAACCATAAAGGCTCTTTTGATCCGACCTGGCTGCGGTGTGTTTCTTTTAAATTAATTAATTTTATTTTTGGCTGCCTTGGGTCTTCGTTGCTGCGCGTGGGCTTTCTCTACTTGCGGTGAGCAGGGGCTACTCTTCGTTGCGGTGCACGGGCTTCTCATTGCGGTGGCTTCTCTTGTTGCGGAGCACGGGCTCTAGGCGCGCGGGCTTCAGTAGTTGTGGCTCGTGAACTCTAGAGCGCAGGCTCAGTAGTTGTGGCGCATGGGCTTAGTTGCTCCGTGGCATGTGGGATCTTCCCAGACCAGGGCTCGAACCCGTGTCCCCTGCATTGGCAGACGGATTCTTAACCACCGCGCCACCAGGGAAGCCTTGCCATGTGTTCTTGAGGTGAAGAATCCATACCTCCTAAGGATTAAAGGAAATAAAGATTGAAAGTTCACACAGCAAGAGGCCTGGCGTGGGGTAGCTGCCTGATAAACGCTAGTGTTTTAGCCCATGCACAGAGTCCCATGGAGAAGGTCATTATTCCCATTCTACAGATGAGGTCGCTGAGAGTCGGTGAGGAGTTTGCTTCAGGCCACATGTCTCGTGAATGGTAGAGCCAAGTTTGACCTCAGCTCTGCCAGTTTCCAAAGTATGTGTTCTCAGCTGTGTCAGGTTGGGCAAGGGTGAAGGGTGCTCTCTAGACAGAGGGGCTCAGGGTCGGGGAAGGGCGGGGATGGGAGGGCAGGCTGGGCTGGGCTCTGCCCAGTGTAGGAGGCAGCTGGGGGCCCTGGTGGGGTGGTGTGTGTGTGTGTGTGGGGGTCTTCCAGGCCTGGGCTGGGAGCACAGGTGCGGATGGGCTGGGTGGGGGCCGCTGGGGAGCAGGACCTTGTCCTCAGCCTGGCAGGGTGACCAGGGCACCCCCAGGATTAGTGGCACAGCCTGGGTGGGGAATGGGCGCTTCCACAAGGGTCAGTGCCGGGGCAAGGGCAGGAGATGAAGACATCGGGGTGGTGGGCCCTGTGCTAGGTGTGAGGGGGATGAAGGTTGGCACGGCCCCGTCCTCTCTGTTTTCCAGAGGCAGACAGCAAGGCACGGGGGCTTGGTTCCTTGCTCAGAGCACACAGCTAGCAGGCGGAGGAGCAGGGTTCCAGCCGAGGCCTTGGTTCCAGAACCCGCAGCTCTTTCCTCCTCTGTATTCTGGGCCTTTAAGGACACCGTAGTCACCTGGAGGGTGGGCCCAGGAGTAAACACCTAGGACGCCATGAGTGCCCAGGGGGTGTTAGCAATGAGGGTGATTCTGCTGAAGGGCAGAGAGAAGAGCCAAGGCCAGTTCTGGTGAGGTGTTCAGGATCTGTTCTTAAGGTCTGTGCACTTTGTCCTCTTTGCAAATTATTCTCCAAGTTATCAAAACCCAGGGGGCACACTCCAAGCCCTGGCTGTCCGGGCGGGTGGGGCAGCCCAGGGTGAGACTGGGGCCAGGCCGGGAGCTCTGGGGTCAGACACGTGCTCCGGGGAGAACCTCCAAAAAGGAGCTCGCGTGGGCCAGCCCGGTCCTGGCGGGCATGGGATTTCTGCAACAGACAGCTCCAGAGCCTCCTGAATGTCTGAGCTCAGATGAGGCCCCTTCCCCCCACCATGTGCTGGGGAGCATGCTGGGGAGTGGGCAGACCTGGGACCCCAAGTCCGCCACGTGGGGAGCCCTGCAGGACCTGGGCCTGGGTGTGGGGCCTTGGGCAAGTGACAGCCTCTCAGAGCCTCCTTCCTCAGCCCTCCTGGCGGGTCACATCCTGAGCCTGCAGGGCTGAGCAGGGGTGTCGGGTGACCCTGGAGGCAGCTCAGAACCTGGCACCACGTGAGTGCTGTGTGATCGCTGCCGTCCCTCTCCTCCCCCCCCCCAGACCCCGCTGGCGGGAGCCTGCTAGGCCTAGGGGAAGGGGGTGCCCTCGCGGAATCCTAGCCCTGTTCTCTGCCGGGGGCCGGTGGCGGGCTGTCAGGCAGCACGGGGGCAGCAGTGTCCCCCCACCTACCCCCTCCTGAAGCTGGTGGGGGCAGAGGCAGGAACGAATGTACCCAGCCTGATGCCTGGGGCATAAACAAAGGCGGGGGCGTTGGCAGGGCCCCCCAGCCTAGCAGAACTCCTGGGCAGAGCTGAAGGAGACGTAGGACGCCTCCCTGGCTCCTCGGCCAAGTGCTTGGGGTTTAGGGCCAGGAACTCCTCCAGGGCCGCCTGCCCTTGAGTTGGTTTCATTTAGCTCAGCCAACACTGGCTGGGGATGCTCCGCTCGTAGCCCAGGGCCAAAACGGGGAAGCTCGGTGCCACCCTGGGAGGGATGTTGTCCCGTGATTGTTAGCCAGGCTGCGGGGGGCAGTGGTTAATCCATGCCTCACTGGACTGGCCTTGAGTCCTACCTCCTGCCGTTGCTAGCTGGGTGACTCTACCTCTCTGTGCCTTAATATACTCATCTGTAAAGTGGGATGATACCCCAAATGGGGATGACTGTCATGAGAATTAAATGAGTTAATATTTCTAAAGTGCTTAGCGCAGGCCCAGCGTGGAGCGTACACTTACACTTGTACTAAGTTACCCATCGTCGCCATCATTACCATCTTAAAGATGACGAGATCGAGACTCAGAGACGGCAAGTGACTTGCCCAAGGTCACACAGTCAGGCAATGGAAAAGCTAGGGAAGGGACCCAAGGCCACCTGACTAGAACGAGTGCCCTTTTCCCACAACCAGACCTTCTGGCAAAGGTTTGGAATGAGAGTATCTTGGGGGGCATGGCGTCCCCCTGCCCACCTGGACCTCTCAACTGTTCCCTGGTTCACGCCCGGGAGAGGCAGGTGTCAGACCCCGATGTCCAGATGAGACAGTGGACCCCAAAGGGAAGGCATCCCTCCTGGGTCCTGCAGTGTGGTGTCAGGGCCAGGCTGAGGTACATGTGACGGTTTTAAGTGGCTATCTGCTCAGGCGGCTTCCGCGTCCTGCCCCGGGGCCGCCTGTTCACCTCTCGTGCACATGGCACCCAGAGGCCACCTCGTGCATGGCAGCTGGATGGTGCGTGGGGCGCACTGCAGGAGAGGGCAGGCTGTCCTCGTGGAGGGCCCGCTGGGATCCTGGCTCGCTGCTGGTGGTCACCACCGTCAATTTATCAATGGGGAAAATGAGGCCCAGGGAGGGCTATTAAGGAGCCTGACACCCCTGGCAGCCAACTGGTACCAGAGCCCGCCTCCTGGCTTCCTCCCATGGCGGGCCAAGCATCGCTTCCGCCACCACCCCGGGCATTTTCCTCTGCACCCCTTGTTGCCACCAGGGTCAAGGCACGGTTGACAGGGCAAGTGGGAGTCCTGAGCTCTGCCGGGACGGCGGGGGGCCTCTGGAGAAAGGACGTGGACTTTGGGGTTGGCCAGCCTTGGTTTGAACCTGCTCTGCCACTGGCCTGCGAGTGTCCCCGGGCAGGTGTGTCCCCGCACGGAAGCTGGCCCTCCCTCTGCAGAGGCCTGTGTGAGGTGACGGAAGTGGGCTGGCCTATACTCTCTGGGTCATTTGAGGGCAGAATTAGTGTCCAGAGCCTGAGTGTGGGATGCATCCTTCTGGCTTGCTCCCCACCCTCTCGCTGCACAGACAGAAACGGACACCCGGAGAGACGGGGACCTCGCTGCATGTGGGAGCTCACCCGTCGGGAGGCGGTGTACATGGTGGTCAGATCCTGGCTCTTCCGCCACCTGTGCGGCCCTGAGCCCCGACCTTCCCCCCATGAGGTGCCCTGCACCAGCAGGTGCTTGGTTAACGTTAGCTAATGACGTCGTTCAGGTGGGAACGAGGCGGGGTGTTCTCATGGCCGGGACACAGTGCAGCTTCTGGGTTCACGGCACGGTTCACGCACAAGCGTGTGTTCAACCGCTTTGTTCTCAACACAACTGTGTCTGTGGAGGAGGAAAGGGGCGCAGGGAGGGTGGGTCTCCACCCGGATACGGCCCCTGCCCACCCCAGAGGCTGGGCCCAGCATGCTGCAGGTACCCCACCTTTGGGTGCCCCATGGCCATGACCTCCCCTCCCAGGGGGTGTGCTAGCGAGGGGTGGTCGGGGATCCAGTTAGGTGGCTGCTGGGACTTCCCACCCCTTTCTGACTCTGAGCGTGAGATTCTTGGCAGGTTCCCTGGCCTTGGAGGTCTGGGGAAGGGTCACATCCGAGGGGCGCTCCCGCGGGGCCAGGAGGAGTGGGCAGGGCCCGGCCAGAGACTCCTCCCTGCTGGGACCCCCGAGCCAGTGCTTGCAGCCCGCCAGTCGTCGCGGTAACCGATACCCAGGCGGCCAGACGGAGTTATGGTGTGTGGCTGGGAGGCTATTTTGTCTAATATGTTAAAAGGCCTTTGGAAATTCCTGGAGCCCATCTGGTCCTAGTTACACCACAATATTGCTGTCTCTTCAGCTTGCAGACAAGGCAACACTTTTATTTCTCCTTTCGGAGCTCAGGAATGTGCCGAGAACACAGGCCGGCAAACACCCATCTGGTTCCCGAGATCCTCGATCACGTGAGGACCCATCATCCTTTTAAAGGCTGCGGCTCCTTCCCCAGGAGTCCTGAGATGCCGTGGGGGGCTAAGGCCTTGGAGGGGGGTGCCTGGCTGTGTTATGTGCCCCTGGCCTCTGTGCTTCCTCGCCCGTGCAGCAGAGACAGGAGCTCCTGGAGGGGGGCACACTAGCCTGGCATGTGGTGGGTACCTAGTCAGCACCAGTTTCCCAATCAGCTCCATGAACCCAAGAAAGTTCCTTAACCAATCCAAGCGCCAGTAGCCTCTGTCGAACGGGGTCTGCAGCTCTGAGGGATGTCGATAATCATTCCTGACTCACCTGGCACCTCTGCCCACCCACAGCCATCCCCAGAACCAGAGGAGAAACGAATACAGAGGCTCCTCATCTAAAACATCCACGTGGAGTCCAGGCCGGGCCACTCGTGCTCTTCTTCCCGGGGTGCTGGTCCCTGTGGGTCTGTCGGGGCTCCTGCTGCGGCAGCGTCTGGAGGCTGGTGTGGCTGCTCGGCGGCCTCGCTCACACACGGCCCTCCCGCCTGGCCTGGCTCACGCTTAGCTGCTGCTCCGGACAATTGTTTAGAGCCGCTGGCACCCTCCTCCCTTCCTGGAGGAACTCCCACCCCTCAGTCCCAGCCTGTAACAGGCACGGTCCCCTGCCCCCCCTCAGCCCAGCCCCCGCTGCCCCAAGAGTAGAATGTGATTCAAGGTCAATCATCCTAGAGGGCTGCACCTCCCCGCCCTCGGAACTTGGATGTGTCCACGGACTTGCTTCAAGAACTGTGAGCTCAGTGGCTTGTGTGTCTCCCGGGGGGGAAGCTTCCCCAGCCAGTGGGCGATTCTCCGAGTGCCTCCCCTTGGCTGCAGCAGTGGCAGGAGCACATTCTGAGCCGTGGCACCTGTTAGTCTGGGTTTCTGAAAGCCCCTGGTGAGCAGAGCCCCCAGGCAGACGGGGGCAGACATTCAGTGTGAGCGAGAAATGAACTGAGGGTTCACACGGCGTGTTGCACAGCACAAACTTGACGGTCCTGACTGATACCCGTCCCCTTCCCCTAACCATGGGGATGGTTCAGTGATGCAGTGTGACTCAAGCTGGACCAGAGTCTTCACCTAGATTTTTAAATTTGGGGGCAGGAAGGGAAGGGACCTTGTCTAATGAGTTACAGAGCAGCCCTACTTCAATCACAAAGATAAAGCCTGTCTAAGGTACAAGAGAGTGAAATGGAGGGAGAAAAAGATAAAACATGATGGAGAAAGAGGGAATCCTGGTGGCGTCAAGATAGGGCTGCCGTGGACAGCTGTGCAAGTTGCGCACTGCACAACTCTGAAGTGTCCTGTTCGCACAGTAATCAGGGTAGATGTGTGTATTTATCAGGACAGTTTTCCAGCAGGTGGCAGTAAAGCGTCTCAAGGAAGTGGAACCTTGCTCTACTTGGCACAGAACTGTTGTCCAGGATGGCAGCCTTGCAGTGTCACGTCCCCGAGTTCAGTCCTGGAGTCCCCAGAGCATCCGGAGCTCGAGCAGGACTTGGTGGCATTTGTTCTCGTGGTGAATTCCCTTTGTCGTTAAGAGTCTTTGTCCAGTCGTTGACCAGCAAGATGCATCAGGCTTGTTAGCCGCTTTCCAAGCAAACCCTAGGTGCTTCTAGAAGTAAGAGTCCAACAATAAGAGAGGAAACAGAACAACCATTAAAAGCAGACACAAGAACAGCATCAACAAAGTATCAGTTTGGGGCCTTTTGCGTAGGCGTGAGTAACCATCCCTCTCTCCACAAGCACCTAGTTTCTTGCTCTGCTGTGCTGTGGCCTGAACATGCTCGGCGTGGTTGTTTTTCTTTAGGAGCACAGAGGAGACATTGTGTGGGCTTCACTTCCTCTTGAATGGTTAAGTATAACTGTGTTGTTGCTTAAAAGGATAGACCAAAATTATCTGGAGAGGGCACATGTGTGTGTGGCTTAGGCTAGATAAATCATGTATCATTGTGAAAGGATGGTGTTGGCCGAGGTCCAGCCCCCAGCTGTCCCCTGCACAGGAGGGTCTTCCCAGAGGCCAGCGCCCTGACCCCACTCTGCCCGGCTCAGGAGAGCTCACGACTCGAAATGCCAGGAGTTTCCAGGAAAGGTTTGGGGAAGGCTGGAGGCTCTGGTGTCGGACCATCTGGGGTGGTGTCTTGGCATGGCCTTTTCCAGCTAGATGACTCCAGACAAGCGCTCCCTGCTTCGGAGCCACAGTTGCCACTTCTCAAGAGACGGAAAGCTGACACCCACCTGCCGGGTCGTCGGGGGGGTCAGGTGGGCATGGGAGCACCCTGGCACCTAGAGGGTGCTCAGCGCACGGGCTGGCACAGGGCGTGGTGGCAAGTCGCTTCACTGTGTGGAGCCTCATTTTCCTTATCCGTCAGATGGAACTTCGCAGGGTGTGGGAAGCAGTCGGGCCCTTTCTGCTTCCACTCCCTGTGCTCCCTGCCGGACAGTAAGCGCTCAGGGATGGGGTCTGCCCCCCAGCACCATCCCCAGAACAGGGCCAGCTGGCATGCAGTAGGTGCTCCATAAGCACTCCATCTGTGTTGCGGTGGCGAGGGGGACTGGCTGGTGCCCGTCAGGGTGGTCTGCGCCCTGCAGGCTGGGCGTGTGGACAGGCCAGGAGCAGTCTTTGCCAGGCAAGCCTAGAGACCACCTCCCCATCCCACGTCTGCGGGGGGAGCCCAAGCCCCTCTGAATCCTGAGCAAGTGCCCCATCACTTGCCCATCCCCAGCCCCTGCCCAGGCCCTTCCCAGGTCTCTCCGCCAGGGCAGCTTGGCATCTGTGGGACGTGGAGGAGGGAGCCCTGGGCCCCTCCGGCAGCCCCGGGCCAACACCACAATTGCTTTTCCACCTGGAGCTTCCAAGGAGCTGCTGGCAGCCAAGCTGGGGGGCTCGGGGTGAGACGCTGGCGGGCATGGGAGGAGCGAAGCTTCACCCTCTCCATCCACAGGGGTAAAGTGGATGGTGCTGGTTGGCACTTTCCTCTGACCTTGGGTGAGTGACTTAACGTCCTTGGTCTCAGTTTCATCCGTAAAATGGGGATAACATCAGTGCCTACCTCTCAGCCTTGCTGTCGGCGCCCGACCTCTCAGCCTTGCTGTCGGCGCATGCAGAGCACTTAGAATAATGCCTGGCAAAGGATGAACACTCCGGAATTGCGCTGCCATGACTATTATGATTGTAAGTCCTCGTTCTTGTGGGCTCTACTGTTACGGTGAAGCAGGTCTGTCTGGCCTCGAGCCTCAGTGGACCCGGTGCGTAGGGAAGCTGTGAGCCAATAGACACGGGGTAGGTGGAAGCCCCTTCCCCCCTCCTGCTCTCCTTCTCCTTCTGTCTTCCTTCTTCCTTCTTTTAGCCTGGGAGCTGCCCCGAGAGGCAGGGGACAGCTCCTTTGGCCGTAGAAATGGTGGACTTATGGCCCTGGATATTGCCATGTCCCGGCCCCCTTTGTGCAGAATTAAAAACTGAGGCTGCAGTGGGGACAGGGCCGCTGCCGAGCAGATGTGAGGTCCAGCATAGCTGAGATGTGGTCAGTCACATCCCTTGGGCCCGGCTGTGAGAACAAGCTGTCCCCACCCGCCTGGCCACCGTCCCGCGCTGTTGTTTGGAGGAGACGGCAGTCATCAGCCCCTGGCGGCCCCCCTGTCCCTTGGCTTCCCCGGCTCCTTGGCCTGGGACAGCCCCTGGCTGACCGCGTCGTGCCCTGGGTGGCCAGCGGTAGGCCTGGTGCTCTCTGGCCCTCCATTCTCTGCTTCCACCTGAAAACTAGGGGATGGAGCTGTGGGTCTCCGCGTGCCCTTCCCACTCCAGGCCTGGGGGACGGCGGACGGGGGAGCAGCGGGCGGGGCGGGGCCCCGGGAGCCACCTCCTGATGGCATGTGAGAGGCAGAAATGGCCGTTGCCCTTTTAGGGAAGAAGATGCCCAGGTGCGCTTCCAGGGGTGGGAGCATCTCCCCCAGAGTCCCTGCCTGCCCTCCTTCACCACCCCCTCCTCCCACCCTGACCCATCTGGGTCTGGGCTGAGCGGCAGCTCCTGGGCTGTGGAAGGACCACGTTGCCCAGAATGGGACAGGGGCCCTCGGGAAGCTGGGGGGAGATTTATAACATTGGCCTGGGGAGCTTGTCCCGGGCCAGGTGGATCCTGGGGACGGGCTGGGCCCAGGTGGGTTTTTGTTACTGCCTGCTGGAACCAGCAGGGGCAGCAGGGCCCAGCCTTTGGGGCAGCAGGAAAATGGAGGCAGGAGCCCAGTTATAGGACCTGATGAACGTGACCCAGCAGGGAGACAGCTACTAAGTGGGCACTCAGGCCCCAGGGTCATGGTCAGACAGGGCCCACAGCCCTACCTGCTGATGGGAGAGAGGCTGCTGTCCCCTCCCTCCCTGGTCAGGAAGGCCCGGGCCCCAGGCAGGGAGAGGCCGGCCTGAGGAGCGTTGAGGAGACAGGGCCCTGTTGCTAATCCTGCCTGGGCTGCTTCCCGGCCGTGTGACCTTGGCCAGTGCCCTTCTCCTCTCTGAGTCCCCACTCCTCTTGCACAAAGCGGGGAAGTAATGCCCCCAACGTGTGCAACTTGGCCCTCGTGTGTACCAACAGCCCGCGAGCACTTGGCGCTCTGTGCCTCTGGCCACCGCCATCCCCCTTCTCTGTCCGGGGAGCTGAGGTTACAGGTGTGGGTAGTGTGGGCACCGGCTCTGGTTCCCATGGCCCTGGGAACCTCCAGGCCAGCCCTCGGCTGCCTCTCCCGGACGACGCCCACCCAGAGACAGATTCTCTGCCCGTGGGAACTTGGGTCCATCCCAGGAACGGAAGGGTAGGGGTCTGCCAAGCTCTCTTGGGCCTGGGACGGAGAGTGGGCACTGCCCGCCAGGTTCAGCGCCAGGGGCTTCTGGCCAGGGTCTAGAGCAAACAGCGATGCTCCCCACTGAGGGCTGGAAAGGGGAGCCGGGGGAGCCTGCAGGCTGTGAGCAAATATCTCCCCAAAGGATGCTTGGAACAGGGCTGGCTCGGGGGGCTCCCTGTGGCGGCTGGACACGTGGCCTGGGGAGGCGGGGAAGGGGAGCTGCTGAGAGTCAGGGGAGGACGTCTAGCAGGGCTTGGCAGATGGGGTGCGGAGCCAGGGAGCCGGGACCAGGCTTCCAGGCCTGGGGCCAGGACTTCTGGGGTCAGCTCTCCATCCCTGGGTGGGCTGGCAGGACCCAGCGGACCCAGCCTGTGTGGCCCCGCGGAGCAGCTGTAGACCTCAGAATGCCTTTGAGTGTGTTGCAGGAAGGTGGCCCTTCAGCAGACACAGCAGGTGTGCTCAGGCTTGGTGGGGGGCACGGCTTCCCATGCCCCGGTGTCCTAGCATCTCTAGACGCAGCTGCCCTGGTCGTCCTCAGGGCCGGTGCTTCCCTTCCCCAAGGCTGGTCTTGGAAGGGCAGCCTCCTTTGTGGGGAAGCTGCATCACAGTGCCCCCACTGAACTTGACCTTGAGTGTCTTTCCCACCTCACCCATGACTCCAGGCCTTGGGGTGGGCTGGGGGTGACCTTTCTCTGACGCCCTGACCCCAGTGTGCTGGGGTCCTGCGCCAGGGCTGGACCGTTTAGAAAACGCTGTGAAGACTTAAGCACCACCAGAGGGAAGTGAGGCCCCAGAGTGAGGCCACGGTGGTCACCGTGTGTGACCAAAGGGATGCCTGGCTGCCCCCGCAGATACCCACAGGCTCAGGCTGAGGCTGGCTCCCTCCTGCAGGTGCGTCTTCACCTCACGCCCTGGGGCGCTGCGGAAGCCCCGTCCCACCTGACCCCCAGCTCCCCTCCCCACCCCGGGCAGCGCCAGGCTGAGACAGGGCGGCCCTCCCTCCTCGGCACCCCAGGGAGGAGCTCTCTGAGGCGTGTGCCCCCTTTGCAGAGGTGTGGGGAGATTTCCCTGACCCTTCTGGGCCTCTGTTTCCCCAACTCCAGCTCCAGCCAGGCTGTCCTTGGATGGATGGAGGGGATTACGAGGGCAGGGGCAGGGAAAGATGAGGCAGGGGACGGTGGCCAGCTGCCCAGGTGGGGCCAGTGCTGGGGCCCCCTCAGGGAGGCCCCGCCCTCTGAGCATTCCATCCTGCCCAGACGGCTCCACGGGGAAGGTATCCACCCAGAGATAACGCTGCCTGAGCCCAGGCCAAAATCTTCAGTGGGGGGAAGCCGGCAGTGTGACCAGGGACACCAGTTGGATGATCCCCTAGCAGACCCGGTGCCAACACCCCTTCCTGACAGCCCCGCAGGACCCTGGGCTGTGGTGGTCTCGGGGTGAGGGCAGACTCGTCCTGGGGTCGGAAACTCAGGGAGCCTCGCGGTGGGCACCTGCCGTGGTTGTTACACCATGCTCTCTACTTCTGCTGGAAATTTGAGGTAGTAAAAGGTCATGAAGCAAATCCTAAAGAATAGCAAAGTGCTTTGTCCATTGTGGTGTGAAATTTCTCACTTTGAATCCTCAGCCCCGGGCTATTTTATTTATGACAATGTGGGGAAGTATTCTGCCTTCACGTGGGTGTAGACGGGCACTATGGTTTACAGTTTCATGCAAATAAATGTGTGCCCCAAAGTGGAAACAGCTCAAATGTCCATCCATGGATGAACACGTACAGTAAACGTGATCTATCCACACAGCGGAATGTTATTTGGCCGTAACAAGGCCCAAAGCGCTGGCCCCTGGTACACTGTGGCCGGACCTGGAATGGCATATAGGAATACATCAGTATTAAATAATGAAGTGTTTTGTATTGAAAATTGTAAAAAAAAAATCATGGTTTTAGTCAGTGTGCCTGTAGCCCCAAGTGTGAGATGTCTTCTCTGAGCCTCAGTTTCCTTGCCTATAAAATGTGGGTAATAATAGCGCTTTCTCACTGGGTGCTCGTGAAGTGATTGGGGCAGTGTGAGCCTGTTAGTGAGAGCTGCCCAGCCCCCCTGCAGCCCCACCCCGAGCTCTGGGCCCCGCTGGCTTGAGGCAGCAAGAGGGGGCTCTGCTCTGGGACCCCTGGGACCCCTCCTGCCTCCTTCTTGTACAGCTGCGTGCCCTTGGGTGGTTGTGCCTCTGGAAGGTCAGTTTCCCTGTCTGTGAAATGGGAATGAAGCCAGCAAGGCTCTCCGCTTCTTCCTCATGTCACGTCCTCGGGGAGGCCGTCCCTAGCTTCTGTTTTAAAAACAGCAACCAGTCTGTCCTTGTCTTTCCCTGATGGATTTTTTTTTACCTACCACTTTCAGACATGTTACCTATTTATTTGTTCATTTATTCTTTTTTACTGTCTCTCTCCTCTCTCTGTGTCTGGCTCCATGAGGGTCTAGAACAGTGCCTGGCAGTCTATTTTGTAAATATCTCAGGGGTGTTGAATGAACCCCGTGTACTGTTGGCTAATACAGGAAGCCGGCATATTACCGCCTCAGGGCCTTTGCACGTGCATTCTTTCCCTAAATATGCATGCAGCTTACTCCATCATTTTATTTGGTTTTTTGCTTACATGTTACCTTCTCAGAGGAGCCTGACTCCCTGCTAAATATTCACCCTCCAGCAGGTGCCAGCTCTTCCTGCATTTCTCCTGCTGCCTGAGTCACCGTCGGACACACTGTCTTGTCCAGTGGTCTCTTCCACTAAGCCGTCAGCTCCATAAGAGCGGAGAATCTGACTTGTCGATTGCTGTGTCCCCAGTGCCTGGAGCAGTGACGGGCACAGAGTCAGTGCTCAGGAAGTATGTGTTGAATTAATATTACTTATTTCCTACGGGGGTGTGTTATACATGTATGGAAACCCATAGAAAAATGTCTGAATGTCTGTGCAGCAGAGTCGTGGCCATGGGTCCCTCTGGGCAGTGAGGAGAAGCCGTGATGGTCAATCCTGCGTCTTAAGGAGACATCAGCCTCCTCTGTGGTATGTTAGGGAGCACTGCCTAAGTGCTAGGCACCGGTGGAGGGGCTAAGAGTCCATGCTAACGCAGAGGTTCTCAAAGCGTGGTCCGCACAGCCCTGGCCATCCCCACGACTCTCTTAGAAGATCCGCAAGGTCAAAACCATCTTCCTAATAATCCTAAGATATGATTTGCCCTTTTCTCTTGCTGACACTTGCACGGATGATGCAAAAGATGGCGGGTCCAGCATGGATCAGGGCCACAGCACAGCTGCAATAGTGGTCTTTGGACTCTTCACCACCGTGCCCTTGCGCTATGTCCTTGCTAAAGCGAGGACATAACTGTATTGCTCTTGAGCACGCGTCTTTTTCCTATTCTGTGTGAAGACATGGGAAGCACACAGAAAGCATCCCCAAGTAGGATGGTTGTCTCAGGAAAAAGCACGTGTATGACTATTTGAGTTGCTAGCTCAACCACTTGCCTTTTTATGGAAAGGAAAACTGAAAGAAAAGCACGGGTTATTCAGACTTGGGCATCTGACAGACATATTCTTGAAAGTGAAGTGAGCTGTCACTTCAAGGGAAGCAGCTGACAGTAATTGTTGCCAGTGATAAAATTTGAGCTAGAAACTTAGAATATGGGAAAACTTCCATGTGCGCTAGAAGCCAAAACTTTAAGGCTTTTCTGATGAGATAGGCAGTGTTATCAACAAATGTGAAGTTTAGTAGCTAGTTAATGAAATGTGTAAACATTAGGAAGACCAGGAAACCTGTATGTCTCAAATGACTAATGCAGGTTGTTATTAATACAAAATCTTGTGTAAATAAAAGACCCATTCAAAGTGCAAGGTAGACAAATGGATTTTTGTGTAACCAAGTATGAAAAGTTCATTCATATGTTTTCAGATTCCATGTAGCAACTGAAGTTTAAGAAATTACCATTTGTTGAGTTTTGGTGTGAAAGCAAAGACAATTATTCACAGCAATCTGAAAAGGCTATTAGAATACTCCTTCCTTTGCTGACTACATTATCTGTGTGAGGTCAGGTATTCCTCACGACGTCCAACCAGAATCACATGTCACAGTAAACTGAATGCAGGGTCCAGCTATCTTCAATTAAGCCAAACATTAAAGAGATTTGCAAAAGTGCAAAACAATGCCACTTTTCTTTTTAATTTCTTTTGTTTTGCAAAATGGAGCTCTTTTTTTTTTTTTTTTTTTTTGCGGTACGCGGGCCTCTCACTGCTGTGGCCTCTCCCCTTGCGGAGCACAGGCTCCGGACGCGCAGGCTCAGCGGCCATGGCTCACGGGCCCAGCCGCTCCGCAGCATGTGGGATTTTCCCGGACCGGGGCACGAACCCAAGTCCCCTGCGTTGGCAGGTGGACCCCCAACCACTGCACCACCAGGGAAGCCCAAAATGGAGCTCTTTTTCATAAAAATACGTTATTTCTTGTTTTTTAAAAATAAATATTTTAGCAATTTTTCCATTTTAGTTTCTAATACAGTAAATATCAATGTTTATAATCCCATAAACATAAGCTCTTTGAGGTTTTCAATAATTGTTAAGAGTGTAAAGGAGAGGGTTGCCAGATAAAATGCAAGTATGTCCAATATTTGAGACACACTTATACTAAAAAAATTGCTTGTCATTTATCTGAAATTCAAATTGAACTGGGCATTCTGTATTTTTATTTATGTACTAAACCTGGCAACCCTAGTAAAGGATCCAGAGAGGAAACTATTTGCGGCCCACTGGGTTATACACCTGTAGGTGTTACACCGGGTAAGAATGCAGAGAGAGAGGGAGAGCCTGCTTGCTCAGCGTGACCAGGGCCACGGTGACACCAGGGCCCAGACACAGGGCTCCACAGACGCCAGGGCCCGGGGTCCAGGCAGGCTGGGGGGTGGGGGACACAGCAAGGAGCAGGGGACACATGGGGACAACGGGGACTCCCACTGCCCTAAGATCTGCTTTGGGAGTTAGAACATCTCTTTGTCCAGGAAGTGGGGCTCAGACTCGTGTAGCTGGTGTGTGGCCATCAGGAGTGGCCCCCTTGGGTGTGACACCAAAGCCCACGTTTGACCTTTCTAGCATTTTCTGCAGCTGCAACACAAGGGCTGGCCTGCACAGGGCCTGGCGGTGGTAGATGCTAGGCAGGAAGCCTCCTTCCTCCCTGGCCTCAGGGAAGGCTGAGATGGGGGGCCAGGGGCAAGGGCAGCAGAACAAAGGCCTCTTGTGCGTAGGAGGGATTCTGGCCGGCCCCCGGCTGCACGTGGGATTAGGGTCATCAGTCTGGCAGAGCAGGCATGGGTTGATCCAGGCTGCCTGCTGGGCGCGGCATCCCTGCTGGTACGGGGCTTGGCTGCTGGGTCACGTCTCTGCAGCGGTGGGCTCGCGGCCATCTGGGCTGGGAAAGCGAGAGCCAGAGAGAGCCTGACAAGTATCTTTCTGGGGTAACAGGGCAGAGCCGGAAACGTCCGCATCCTCAGGGATTCCCCCCCGGGCCAGCCCTGCCACTACTCAGATCAGAGGCCTGCTGGTCGCTCCAGGTGGGACACAGTCAGGGCGAGGACCCTGTTGATCTGATGCCCACCGGGTGGGCCCAGCAAACAAGACAAAGGCTCCAGCCACAGCGCCCGCGTGGTGGCCCCAGGGCAAGGCCTGGGGAGCAGGACCCTTTCTCACAGCTGGCGACTTCCCGGGGCTGTGTGGACCAGGGGGAACAGCCCCCCATGCCCCTGACAACGAACATGGGGGCCTGGCCTGTACATGATTTGAATCAATAATAAAGGCAGTCTGCTTTGTATCATCACCACGCGCCAAAACGTCTAAAAAGTGGTCAAGGATAAAATACTTCACTGTGCTCAAGCACTGCTGTGGATACGGTTGTTTTAATAACATAGATGCGTGCTTCAGATGTGCGAATTTTGATGACGTATCTATCTTTTCATAAGCATTATGTTGTATGGGGAATTTAATTGAAGTCCCCGTGATCCAGTCGCCCTGGCACCTGTGGATTCAGCTCTAGGCATGTGTTTGGGGGGTAAGTTGGTGACGGTTCAGAGTACTGAGGCCGCTTACGATGCATTTGGTGGCTCTACTGCCTGTGGTGCCAACTACTCGTGTTTAGGCAGTGATTGGAAATAGTCGGTGACTGCACAGTGATTATAAAGATGGAAAAGCAGAACTTGAGTTACTTTTGTTCTTTCTATGTGACCACATGGAGCTTTTACTTGGGTTTAAAATCTGAAAACGGTGGGAAAAAAAATGCAAACTCTGAGAGAAATGCTTTCACTTGGTGGGTGCATGTTTTTGTCCAGGCATAAAATATTTCCATTTCATGATTAAAAGTGGGGTCTTGGGCTTCCCTGGTGGCACAGTGGTTGAGAGTCCGCCTGCCGATACAGGGGACACGGTTCGTGCCCCAGTCTGGGAGGATCCCACGTGCCGCGGAGCGGCTGCGCCCGTGAGCCATGGCCGCTGAGCCTGTGCATCCGGAGCCTGTGCTCCGCAACGGGAGAGGCCACAACAGTGAGAGGCCCACGTAGCGCAAAAAAAAAAAAAAAAAAAAGTGGGGTCTTGAACAGATATCTGCACATCTATGTTCACAGCAGTAGTCTTCACAATAGCCAAAGGTGGACTGGCTTGGACACCCCAGGGTTGATTCATTTATTCATATGAATGGATAAACAAAATGTGGTCTGTACATATAATGGAATATTATTTGGGCATAAAAGGAAGAAATTCTGACACCTGCTGCAACATGGATGAACCTTGAGGACATTGCTCAGTGAAATAAGCCAGACACAAAACGACAAATAGTGTATGATTCCACTTATATGAGGCCCCTAGAGCAGTCAAATCCATAGAGACAGAAAGGAGGATGGGCGGGTGTATGTGTGTGGGGGCCAGGGATGGGGGAGGGGGAGTTAGTGTTTAATGGGGACAGAGTTTCAGTTTGGGAAGATGAGAAAGCTCTGGAGATGATGGTGGTGACGGCTGCAATACAATGTGAATGTACTTTATGCCACTGAACTGTGCTCTTAACAACAGTTTAGATGGTAAATCCAATGCTATGTGTATTTTGCTACAATTATGTGCTATGTATAAATGACTACAATTTAAAGACGGTGGCCGTGATGTTCCCGTGGGGAGGGGAAAGGCAGGCCAGGGAGGCTGGCATGGTGGCGCCAGGGCCGGTGCTGCCTGTTCCCAAAGCCCCAGGGCAGCTAGCTCTGCCCCAGGGCAAGGGCTCTGCACGGCCCACGGGGCATTTAGTCCACCAGGTGGGGACCCAGTGCTGTTGTACAAAGTCAGCAGAGCGATGGGTCCGGCCCGGGAGGTGCTGAGGGACGCTGTTGTCTGGAAGAGCCATCGGTGTTGAGATGAGACTGGACACTAGGCATGGGCTCGTCCAGCCCTGCCTTCAGTCTTCTGCAGAAGTGGAATTGATATATTTACACACTTTATCAGGTTACTCGCCACCCCAGTCTGTGCGAAGACGTTGACTTCATTAAGCACTTTTTCCCGTGCCCGTTGAGACGATGGAATGGCCTTTTGCGTCTCCAGTGACCCGGCCCACCTGCCCTACAGGTGAGGCCAGGCTCCCGAATGGGCCGTGCTTGCACGTGATGCCTTCCCTCTGCAGAGGCGGCTGGATTTGGTTTGTTCATTTTTGTTCAGGATTTTTACATCTGTGTCTCTGGATGAGACTGGCCTGTGCTTGTCCTTCCTTGTACTTGGGGGAGTCTTCTATTTCTCAGCTCCCCCTGCCCCGCTATGCTCTCACCAGCTCAGCCATCTAAGCTGGACGGGGCCCCAAGACCGAGGGCCAGGTCGTCATTGCGGGTGCAGCTTCCTGGGTCTGCGTAGACCTGAGCCCATCTGTACAGCCTGGGGGGTTCTGGGGAGGGGGGAGCTCCTGATGTGTGAGGCTGGTGGCCGCTGGCAAAGTCATCAAGCGGGCAGAGACCCCCTTAGTCTGCGTGGCAGGTGGGGGCCTGACTTGGTGGATGGGGGGCTCCTGCAGCTGGGCCGCAGCCTGATGCCCCGTGAAGCCCCCGTCTCTTCCTTCACAAGGCCCAGCTTCCTAATTCACTGCCACCGGTTCACTGAGCAGCCTGCATTCCTGGGGGGACAAAGCAGAAGGTTCTTTTCCTTCCGTCCGTGCTGCCCCCAGCTCTGTTGGCCGGCTGTTCCATGATCTCTACCTCTCGCAGATCTCAGAGGGCTCAGCTAGGGAAAGTCGGGTTCCGGCCACTGCAAATCTCCTCCCCTTTTTCCCCTCCCGGGTTGGATGTGGTCTGTGGCCCGGGACATGGTGGGAGGGTGCGGCCGGCCTTCCCCTGCTCCCCGCCCTCCTCTGCATGCAGCCTGCGGAGGTGGGGGATTGCAGGGAGGAGGCCGGCGTCCAAGTCTGCTGTCCTCTCTCTGCTGGTCTCTGTAGCCTCCTGGGCTGCACTGAGCGGCTGTCAGTGTCCCCAGTGTGGCCTCCATCGCAACCATCACATTCACGGCACATGTGATTCTTCCAAAAGCGGTTAGGGAGAGGCCCCCCTCTGCGGAGAGCCCTGACCTGGGGCACCTGGGCCCAGCTGGACTCTTTCCCATCTGCTCGGTTCCTGCCCCAGCAGGGCCCTCTGCTGCTGTAGTCCTCCCATTACCAGGCGTCCCTCTAGGGTGGGAAACAGACAAGACAGCCCACGCCAGGCCCCTTTATCGTGCTGACCATTGGGCACCAGCGTACCATCCCTGCAGCCGCCCTCTGCCCTGCCCGCTCTCTCCTGCCCACACGGAGGCGCAGGATACAGAGCCGCCGGGCCTCCGCAGGACGTGACATCCAAACTGAGAATGAGGGGCCTGTGTCCTTGCAGACCCACCTGATCTCCCAGAGATTTGGCTTCTGGGGGAGGGGAAGTTCGGCTTATGTCCTGTAAGAACAGTGCACAGCCCTGATGGTTGTTGAATGCCCTCCCAGCGCCCCACATCCTCCTGGTCGGCTACAGATTCGGATGGGTGTGTGGGGCGTGAGGGGTTCGTGGGGGGATGGCCGGAGCTGCAGGCTTCTGACTGTCTTTAGAACGTGGGCTTTGGGACTTCCCTGGGGGTCCAGTGGTTAGGACTCAGCGCTCTCACTGCCGAGGGCCTGGGTGCGATCCCTGGTCGGGGAGCGAAGATCCCACAAGCCGTGTGGTGCAGCGCCCCCCCCCCCAAAAGAAAATATGTAAGAAAACCATAATCTGAAACTCTCATAGAGTGTGGGCTTCGGGGGGCATCTTTGTCCTTAGGTTTGGGTCCTGGCCACTAGTTCCTGGAAAAGCAAAAGTCTCTTGCAACACCCTGGGCTACTGATAGGCTCAGATAAGGCGGTGACTCAGCCCCGACCCCACAGGGTGTCCTGATTAGATCTGAGGCTGCCTTCCCTCCTCTAGATCCCCAGATAGGGATAATCCCCCCATCACTCCCTCTTGCTCTGACATCTAAGGACACAAGGAACAAGGATTCGGGTACAAGTAGTGACCCCAGAAAGCACAGTGAGGGTGGAGGCAAGAGAAGGAGGAAAGTCACCAGCAGGGGGCGTGTTCATTAGTGAGTCACCACCGGGGCAACTGGAGCCCAAGCCAGTTGGGGACCCTGAAGGGCCTGTGCAGTACACCCCTCAGAACTGCCCTGGCGGGGGCCGAGAAAACCAGGTATTTGCCCAGCCATCCTGCCCCTCGCTGGCCGAGGTTAACTCCGTGGCACTCGGGTGGCCCTGCACACATGGGCCAGGTGCACCCCTGGGACCAGAAGCCATGTGGGAGCAGGGCTGACCACGGGGGCTGCGGTGACCTCCCACATGGGCTGAAGGGCGGCGGGCAGGGCACGGACGTTGTCTGCCACTGGACCACTCTGATACCCTCTGGAGACCTAATCAAAACACACATAAACAGAGCTGGGGGGACATCGCAGCTCACCGCAGTCCTGTCTTTGGGTAACTTCTTATGCCCCCGGCATAAGTGTGTGCGTACTGGATTTTCACAAATCACACAGACTCACGCAACTGGCTCCCAGATCAAGAATCAGAACCTGAGCAGACCCCCGAAAGTCCCCCGTGTGCTCCCAGTCCCAGCCACCCCGAGGGTACCCGCTCCCAAGTGACTCCTTGGACTGAGTTAGTGACCGATGTCCGTGTTGTCGTGCGTGACCGGGAATTGTTTGTTTTCACTGCGAGACCATCTGCAGGTGTGTGGGCACACCCTGACTCGCTTGTCCATCCCCTCTGTGGTGGGCATGCGAGTGACTTCCAGTTTGGGGAACTACAGGCAGTGCTGCTGGGGATCTTCTTGTCGGGCCGCTGGAGGACGCCCGCTCACCTCTTCTGGAGGAGAGTTTCCGGGTTATCCAAGTTCAAGTGTTCAGCTTTAGCCAATCCTACCAAACAGTTTTCTGAGATGATCGTACTGTGTGAAGCTCCCACCAGCGGCGGACAAGAAGCTGCTGTTCTTCCCTGCCCACACTGGAGACTTCCGTCCTCTTCCTTCTGCAAACCCAGTGGGCGTGGGGCTCGTTCGCACGCACCATGTCCTTCTGCTCCCCCACGAGCCTCTACCACACTTCACAGACGACAGAACAGAGGCCCGGAGAGGGAGTCCCTTGCCCCATGTCACACGGCGTGCGGGAGGCAGGATGGGACTTGAGCCAGGCTCTCTGCGGGAGGCGTTCTGCTGGCAGGCGGCGGGTGGAGGGGACGTGGGTGGATGCTCCACAGATTTCCTGACACCAAGTGGTGAGTGGGACTGAGATGCGCTCCTCCCTTGAAGCTGTGCAGCAGGCCGGGTGATGACAGCCGCCCCTGCCTGTCCTCTGATCTGCCGAGGGGAGGCTGTGCTGCACCCCATCTTCTCAGGGCAGGGTCAGGGGAGGCTGGGGGGAGGACGCCCCTGCCCTGGATGCTGAGAGCACTGGACGGCACCATGCTGTGACCCCGGGCAGGGAGCCTCTGGGCAGTGCAGCGACTCTCGGTCCAGCCTCTGCCCCTCCTGGCAGAGTCTGAGGGCCCGTGACCACGACCTCCAAGCCTCTCAAGTTCATCTGTTAAACGGGACTGGTGGCGACGCCTGCCTGGAGGGCTGGTGTGAGCCTTGCACGAGCCAGGGGAGGAACATGCTTTGACTGGCACTCTGGGGCGCACGAGACTCAGAGGGCAGGGCCTGGAGGCTGAGAGGGATGCTGGGATGCTGCCTGCCCGCCGCCCCTTTCTCCCACATGTTGGCATGTGGCTTTGTTCAGCTGCAGCCAAGCTGTTGAAAGAGTCCAGAACACGGCCCCTTTGTTCGGTCCCACATCTGCCCACTCCCTTGGCCTGAAATGGTGGGTCAGACCTCAGGCCGGCCACCCAGGGCATGATCTCCGATGGGAACAAGGCCAGGGCTCCCCTCTGTGGGACGGGGAAACAGAGAGGGCTTAGTCCGGCCGGACTAGAACCCACCAGCTCCCGGACTCCCAGTCCACTGCTCCCCCCTCCTCCACCCTAATGTCGGTTCCTAGTGGTCCCTGAGTCCCTCCCAGGGTCTGTGTCAGGGCCGCCCCTTTTCTTAAACAAGCCCATGCTGCCCCTGTCCATCCCTGTCTTCTGCAGAGAGTTTTGTTGATCTGGCTCTGTGCAGCCACATTCCCACTTATGAGGAACATAAGTGTGAGCAGAACAGTCACGCTCTTGACCGTCAGGGAGTTTGCTGTCCAGTGGCAAAGGCTGATGGGGCTGCTGACAATTATGCCCGGAGACACAGCACACAGGCACTGTGGCCCCACAGTCTGGGTTGGGGGGGGCGAAGCCAGGAGGGCTCCCTGGAGGAAGTGATGTTTCAGCTAAGACCTGAAGGCTGAGAAAGAAGCAGGCAGGCAAGGATGTGGGGCCAGTGGGGAGAGGGAGGGTGTTTCTGGCAGGTGCCACAGCACGAGCAGGAGCTGGGAGGTTGCAGAGAGCAGGGTGTGGGCAAGCAAGTGGAAGAAGCTCCGTAGGCGTGGAGGGGAAGGGACACTGTGAGAGAAGAGTCAGAAACACTCTGCTCCTATGGAGGGTAGACGCAGATCAGAGCCCAACAACTGTAGGGCCTTGCCGGCCTGGCCTCCGGGCGTGGGCTTTGCTCCATGGCCCCTGGGAAGCCACAGAAGGGCTTAAAGGCAGGGAGTCACATGGCCAGACTGTGCTTTAGAAATCAGTGATTGCCAAGAAGAAAACGATATCTTCGGGGGCAAAAGACACGAGCAGAAATTTCACTGAAGAGGAAATGCAGATGGCTGGCAAGGTGCTCATCCTCATTAGTAACAAGGGACATGTAAATTAAAACCACACTGAGATACCATTTCACACCTACTACATGGGCTAACATTAACAGGGTTGGAGTGGAGGTACAGTGTTGGCAGCAGCTGGCGGGAGTGCAGGTTGGTTCAAACACTCGGAAACAGCAGTTTGGCTTGAGCTGGTGAACTTGAAAATGCACGCACCCGTGACCCAGCGCTGCCTCTCCTGGACCCTGGCCCTAGAGGACTAGTACAAATGTCACGGGAAGACTGGTGTGAGAGCCATCAGATTAGCATCACTTGTAATAGGGAAAATCAGACAGCAGCCTAAATGTCGATAGACAGGAGATTCACCCAGTGTGTTAGGGGCTGTGGAATATTACACAGCACTGAAAGGAAACGCAGACCAGCTGCAGACTGACATGGGTGCGCTCATCGATGCAAATAGGAACATTTACACGGTGTTTGTTTAGGTCAAGTTCAAATACAGCCCAAACGACATAACAGTTTAGGGATGTACCCAGAGGTAATCACCCTTTTCAGGAAAACTGGGGAGATGCTGCAACTGGGGAGAAGCCTGGGAGAGGACTTCTGGATCTGGAAGGCCCTGTCTTTCACAATCTCCCCTTCTGGCATTTTCACAAAATGGGAATCAGCCACTGGGCTCATGTCACATTCTCTCCTGCTGGCTTAACATTTTTGCAATGGGTGTAACCTGCTTGTTTTATTATTAGTCACCAGCCACAGGCGACAGAATTCCTATCAGGCCCACGTTGCATCCACGGTGGTGCCTGGATCTCTGGTACCCAGCCCAGCAGGAGTCAATGACTGTGTGAGATCCGGGAATCTCTGGGCTCTCATTGGCTGGACTGGCTCAGGGCTTCCTCGGCTGAGAGCCAATCACTGATGAGCTTGATGAAGTCCCCTTGTGTCTATTGGGGCTTTTACAGAGAACATGCTTTAAGAATGTGTGCTATTAGCTGACAGTATCTGAGTTGAATGTAGAAAAAATCAACATCAAATCCAAGAATGCAAATTTATCCGCCCTGTCGGGGTCATTCATGGATTCCTCTCCAGTATCTGGCAACGGACCCCAGTTTCCAATTAGAGGTTCACCCCTGCAGCCAGGCTTTTGGGAGAGCATATGACTTGGGCTGAGCCAATCAGCACAGCCCATTCCTCTGGCTGCAGTGATTGGTCCAGGCCTGAGCATCTGACTTAAACCCCCCCAACTGGAGAGAACCTTACTACCAGTGGAGTATTGCTTCATTTTGTCTGGACTTGAAGGCTTGTGGGCCAGAGCTGCTGGGAATTTTGGTCCCCAGGAGAGGTGCTTCTGGTGGAAAATGGAGGAGAGGGGAGGAGAGCTCAGAGACAAGCAGGGAGAAACTTGCTCCTGGAGACATTTGAGTACCTGGATCCAGCTATGCTTGAAGTCCTCCCTTTTTTGGCTTAAGCCTCTTTGAGTCAAGTGTTCTGTGGCTTGCAGCAGGAAGTCCAGACCGGCACCCCTCCCCAGCTCATCAGTGACACCTCCTGAGCCAGAAACCCAGGAGTCACCCCTGCCCCTCTCTCTCCCCGGCTCCCAGCATCACACCAGCCTGTGTGGTCTCTCTCCTCAGTATCTCTCCAATCCTACCACGTCCTCATGTCACCACCCTCATCTGAACTCCATCATCTCCCACCTGGACTCTAGTACCAGCCTCCTCAGCACTTCCCACTAATCCTCCAGCAGCTCCCCACAGCTCTCAGAATAAACACCGAATGCTTCCGAGAGCCCACCGGGCCTCGTCAAATCCTGTCCTTCCACAGCCCTTCCTTCAAAGGAGTCCTCAGCTTTGTGTGCTCAGCCGGCGGCCGAGGGGCACTGCGGTCCGTGTGTATGGGCGGTTCAATAGTCACGCCAGATAACTACTTCCAGCCTAAAGGTTGGAGCGTGGAAGGTGAAACTTCTCTCTAGGCTGCACAGAGAGCTCCGGGGTCCCAAGCTCAGCCTCTGGCCCAACCTTGGGAGAGGGACGGGCTGAGCTGACCACAGGCTGCTGGGCTTTGTCGGTGTGGAAAATAGTCGCCCTGGGCCCTGACTGAGGAGGAGCAGGGAGCTCTGCGGTTACCGGAGGGCAGGGCCGGAGCCCAGGAAGGAGTCGCCTCTCTGTGCGAGGAAGACTTTTCTCTCCACACCTAATAGCCCAGTTTCTGGCTCCTTCTTCCAGGTTCACGTGGGGCAGGAGGTTCCAGGCTCCTCCACTCAGGGAAGGGTGTTCTGGGCCCCGTCCCCTGGCAACCCTATGGCCAAGTGGGGCCCAGGGGTCTCAGAGTTGGATCAGGAAACACAGAGCCTGCTGGGCCATGGCTCTGGACTGGGAGGCCTAGACTGAAGGGCTTGGGACTCTGGGGTGGGAGTGGGCACGGGGCTCACACAAGCTGCCTGGTGGGACAGAGAGAGCCTGGATTTGGACCCAAGCCCAGCTCTGAGTCTCAGCGGTGTGGTGGAGAGGGATGCAAGAGACATGGTCGTACCAGAGCTTCCTAAAGTGTATGACACCATGACTATTGTAGTTACCGTCTTTACTATTATTCCAAAAAGCTTCATCCAGGACGCGGGGGCCCTCAGCCACTTTTCTGCTGGGGGGATACTGGGTCTCGGTGGAGTGATCCTGCATTTGTAGCCACTGTGCTCCGTTGCTGGCTGGGGGGCAGCTCAGATGGAGGGGGTGGGCGGTTACCCGCTCTGCTTGGAGCAGGAGATCTGAGTGATGCGTTCCCATGGCTGCCACAAGCGTCATTACCCTAAACTCGTTGGCACCCAAGGACTGGTTGGGTGGAGCCCTGTCAGGTAACTGGAGGTCATTTGGAGCCTTGGAGGCCAAGGTTCATTATTTAGAGATGTGTTTCCCCTCCCCACATTCCTAGAAGGGGAGGCTTCCAGGAATTACCGGAAATTCCTGTCCCTCAACAAGGCATTGTGCTAAGGGTCCAGCCACCAGCTCTGTGGACCCGGGTAACCAGAGGACTTGGAGTTAGATTAAAGGGTAACAATGAATGAAGGATGGATGAATGAATGAACAAAAATAGTGCTGGAAGAAAACATAGGTAGCTCACTACGTCCCTCTTAGAATAGAGAGAGCCTTTCTAAGCACAAAGGAAAATACTGGAAAGTTTTTCTACATCAAACTTTACAAGTTCTACATGTAAAAAATATATACATACAGAAACAAAGTTAAAACGGAGGTGTCTGCTGTATGTACTTGGCAGACAAAGGGCCAGTACTACTACTATACAGAGAAGTCTTAAAAATTATTAAGATGAACGCCTCAAGAATGAAAGTGAATGAAGGACATGTACATGGAGTTCTCAGAAGACACACAAATGGCTGGTAAACATTTACAAAGGCAATCAGCTTCAAACAACGGGACAACATCTTCCCCTGGCAGACATATCACAAGCATTTACAAATGTACATGCCCTTCGCCCTTGCAACTTCTGTGAGGTGGACAGATGTCCCCAAATACAGATTCAAGAATATTCTTCAAATCATTTTTCATGATAAAAAAATTGGAAATGATCAGTGGAGGATCAGATCAACTGTGGTTATAGCAGGTAGTGGAATACCGGGCAGCTCTTGACAGCGGTTGTGTAGATACATGTTTTGTTGTAGAAAATGGCCACAATAGATCACATAAAAATGTAGCAGAAAAAGTGTTCATTAGAATTTGATCGTGGGTATACATATATACATTCATTCATGCAACAACTTATATGTATAAAACAAAAGGGGTTGGAAGAGGTTCTCTTGTGAAGGTGGATTTTTTGGTGTTGAATGTTTTTTTATGTGTGTTTCCTAACTTGTTTATTAAAAATCAGAGTCAGCCTCTCCCATTTCACAGATGGGAAAACTGAGGCTTGGAGTGAGCAAGAAACCTGCTGGGACCAGGCCTTCCGTCTCTGGGCTGCTCCAGTAGGGAAACGGCTCTGAGACCCTTCAGCCTAGTTTTCCAGCCCGCTAGGGAGGTCCCAGCCCCTGAACGGAGTGCCCCTGGCCTCCTTGCTCTCCCCCCTGCCAGGAGAGCTGGCCTGATTGCAACGCTGGGCCAAGTATTGTCTAGGGTGGCCAGAACTTTTCAGAAGTGCCAGAAATTTCATCACACCAGGCGGAGGGATGGGCGGGGGTGAGTCATGAACGAGCTAGGCCACAGGAGGTAGGGGCTGACCATTCCCAGATGGGAGGCGTTAGGCTGGGCAGCTTTCCTGGAATAAGCAGACAGCTTGGGAAAGTGTGAGTGAGAGAAAAATTGTAATAGCTTCCCCCACCTCCTCTCTCTGCATACCCCACTCCACGTGCATCAGCCCCTCCAGCCACTCTGCCAAGGGGGCGCCTGGTCCCTGTTCATACCCTGGGGATGGGGAACCCACTGCCTGACTGCAGGGTGCTTCCCTCCTGCCCCGGAAGGGCAGGGAGAGCGTGTGAAATCGAGTCAGACTGCTCTGGGCTGGGGCCCTAGCTATGCCACCGAGCCTCAGTTTCTTTGTCTGTGAGATGGGGGTAATAATATCTAGTCCCACTAGGATTGTTTTGAGGATCGAATGAATTAATCAGTGTAGGGTGCCTATTAAAGTGTATGATGAACAGATACGAGTTTACTTTTCATTTATTTAAGGTAAAGCATCCTTGGGGATCATAAAAGGGATCCAAAGGGATCCTGATGGCTAACTAACCCGGTGTCCAAAATGGGCCTGGGAAATGCCGGTAGGTAATGTCGCCACAGTGAAACTCGGGCTATTAGCCAAGGCTCTTGGGTGCAAGCAATAAAAGCCAAATTTAGATTGGCTGAAGCCCCAAAGGGAATTTAGTGGCCCCTGGAACTGAAAGGGGTGGGCTGGCTTCAGGCCTTACAGACTCACAGCTTACTGCATTTGAGAGCTCATTTCTCTCTTAGGTGAAGGTCTGGGCCGGGTACAGTGGCTCCATGATGCTCAGGTATGCCTTCCACCCAAGTGTGACTTCCACCTGGTAGTCGAGGCGGTGCTGCAGCTCTGTGCCCACCCCAGGCCGCCGCTTCAGCCAGCAGGAAGGAGAAAGGGAGGGAGGGGCCACACCACTTTTGCTCCTATTCAGTGGCCTCAAATTTTCACTTTCCTACCTGGATGCCGGAGAGGCTGGGAATGTAGTCTTTAGTCAGGCAGCCGTGGGTCTGTGTCAAGTTTCTATAGTTTTGTTTCTTACATGAAGAGTGGGGGACGGCTGGTCACGTCTGCCCCGGGTGGCCCAGCATCCACAGGGGATGGGAAGGCCAGGAGGTGGGGAAGTTTTCAGTGCACGATCAGCTTTCCATGGGGTTGAAGAGTAGGAGGCCGAGGCTACGGACAGGAGCATGCGTGGGGTGGGCGAAGAGGCTTGAGAGGTGGGTGGAGTCCAGACCAGAGAGGACCTGAATTGCGTTCCCAGGACTGCCTGTGTGCCCACAGATCTGAGCTCCATTCACGCCACCTGCCAGCCGCTGCCCTCGGCCACCCCTTGGGCCTGGGGGGTGTCTACCGCGGCCCACACCTGGGGGCAGGGCCAGCACAGACCCTGGGACTCAGGGCCATCTGAGCAGGGGATGCCAGGGCCTGGCATGAGGCATCGTGGGCTCCAGGTGGGAGGGACACAGCTGGAAGAAGGGCAGAGGGAGGCTGTGCTTTCTACACTTGGCAGCATCTCCGGGCACCTGGGGCTTAAAAAATACTGATGCCCAGCTGCATCCTCCGGAGACTCAGCTCGACCCGTTCTGGGTATAGACGCCCCCGGGTGATTCTAGAGGACGGATTTGTCCTACAGCTGAGGTCTGGGTGGTGCTGCCCTGGGGCTTGTTGGGCAGAAGTCTGACAGGCAGTGCCACCCCTGGGTGAGGAGCGACTCTGTGCGAAAATCACTGCCCATCCGCTCTGAATATGTGTCCTGTAGTTACGGAATATTCTCGAGTCTGGCTGGGCCCAGACACTCCCTTTCCGCGCTGCCCAGTCATGGTGGCTACATCGGATGCTGAATGTGAGGCCAGAGCGATGATGGAGCCGGCCCAGTGCAGAGCTCGCCCCTGGACGAAGGCGGGCCCCTTGGCCCCCAGAAGCAGCAGCAGGCTAGGTCCTGGCAGAGGGGTCAGGCCCACCATCCAAGGAGCTAGCTGCCCCCATGCTGCCAGCACCCAGGTGTGCAGGGAGATGGGGGCACCATGCTGGCTCAAGTTGGTCTAGGTTGTGTGCCGTTAGGAACAGCAAGCATTTAACTGAGGGCTCACCACCTGCCAGACCTGCTCTAAGCATCTCCAAAGCAATCATAGGAGACAGGAAATATTTTGTAGACGAGGCCACTGAGGGCAGAGGGCTAAAGCCACCGTGAACATCACACGGGGGCACGTGGCTTTAAACCAACCATGTGGCTACAGAGCCCATGCGTGTAAACCCTATGCTACTGTTGTGTGGGTTATTATTATTGTCACTCTCATTTCTCAGATGCCAGAAGAGGCACAGTAACCTCCTCCTGGCTACCCAGCGAGGGTGCAGACCCAGGAAGCCCGGCGGGCCTCCTCCGCTCCATCCGGGCGGGTCGGGGATGCAGGTGGGCCCCGCACCCGCCAGCCCTGGCGCCTCGATGCCCGGGAGGCTGCCGAGATGTCATCGATGTAACTCGGCTGCCCACTCTGAGCCTTCTGTCTTGGCCTTATCGGCCCGGAACTCCCTCCAACCGTGTCTTGGCTGAGCCCCGGGCCCCAAATTCCTGGTGGGTGATGTGCACTCCGTCTGCGATAGCAGCCCTGGCAGGGCTCCGAGGGGGCGGCTGCCTTAGCGCATCTCCAGCTCAGATAACAGGGAAGTATCTCCACTTTCTCTCCTGGAAAGCTGGCCAGGCCTTGGGGGCGGGCTGAGGTGAGGCCAAATCTCCGCTTGGACATCTGGGGCAGGAAGGGAGCGCATTGGAGGGCAGAGAGTCGCCCAGGCTCACGTGAGGCAAGGCCTGGTGCCTTCCACAAGTAATGGCAGAAGGAAGGATTCAACCCACCACTCACTCAGTCATCAGATACTTACTGAGCTCGCCCCTGGGGCCGAGCCCTGCTCAAAGCGCTCTCGGATTTCAGTTCAGTTAATCTCCCCAACAATCCCACCAGATTGGCCCTGGTATCATTCAGCTCCCTTTACAGTTGAGGCAATCAAGACCCAGCGACGTCAAGCAACTTGCCCAAGGTCACACAGCTGGTGGGTGGTGGTGGAGTTTTTACCAGGCTATCTTACCTACAGTCACTTATAAATGAATTTTAAAAAGGCCGCTAGTGACAAGTACTCTGAGGTGTAGAGAGGGGAGAGAGTGACCGAGGGAGGGGCAGTTGCTATCTCTGCTGGGGTCTTAGGGAGGGCTCTCTGGGGTGGTGACATTGCACCTGTATCTAATCAAGGATGAGCCAGCCATGGGGACCTGGGGGAAGGGCATTCCAGGCAGAGGGAACAGCAAGTGCAGAGGCCCCAAGGGAGAACAAGCTCCAGTGGGGAAAATGGCCCAGAGAGGAAGGGCCTGGCATGGTTACACAGAAAGCCGGGGTAGCCTGGCCCCAGGCTCTCAGTGCAGGCTTTGCCCCTCCATCTCATTTGTGGCTCCTCCGCGGCCAGCCCTGTCTGAGCCCCTGGGCACTTTCTGGCTTTACCGCCTCCCAGCTGTGTGACCCCAGGCAGGTGGCTTCCCCTCTCGTTGCTTTTGCTCTTTGCTGCCTCACCCCAGTCCTGGGCTCCGGAGGCCCCCGGCATGGGGGTGGGGCACACTCTGGGTCCACGGCTGCTGCTCTGATGTGAGGTGGCAGCCGCTGGGCCATCTGTCTCCTGGCAGGGATGGAAGGAGCTCCCAGAGGTCCTGGGCTAGGCCTCAGGTCCTGGAGAATGTGGCCCCAGGACTGCGAGAGACACAGAGACTAAGGACAGAGTCGGAGGGAAATGCAGAGACCAAGGACAGAGTAAGACAGAGAGACAGACTGCTGTCAAAACTGAGATGGAGACCCAGAGGGAGACACAGAGCAGGAGACACAGGGTGGGTGAAGAGTGAGACGATCCAGAGAGACACAGAGACATGGGCCATCTGAAGGGGACACCGAGAGCTACAGAGAGACGTCGATTCACAGCAGCAAAGAGAGATCAAGACGGAGTGGCTAAGATATAACAAGAGAAAAAGTTGTGAATGCTCTAAATGCCGCTGAATTGTACACTTTCAATGGTGAATTGTACACTATGTGAATTTTACTACATTAAGAAGAGAGAGACAGAAGGTGGCAGAGAGAGACAGAGATTGAAGGACAGACTTCTGGGATCCCGACTCTCTCTGGGACCCTAAGATGGTGGTGGGGAAGGGACCAGGGTGTGGGTCCCTGTGCCAGAGTCCAGGCCTGCAGGGCCCAGTGGGTTTGGGGCCAGTCCCCCTTTCACCGGGTCTGCTCTGGTGCCAAATGTTTGCCCTGATCTGCCAGTGCCTGATTTTGCTTGTGTGGGTTTTGGGATGCGGTTTTGAGCCCTTGGCCTGCAGAAAGCATCTGGGAGGTAGCCTGTTCCCTGTAGGTCCTCTTACCAGGCACAGGCTCCAAGGCTGCCAAACCTGGTGAGTGGGGACCTGACGATGACCCATCCTGCTTCTGCTCTGGGGGTGAGAGTTACGGTACTCAACGTTTTGAGCTGAGAGCCTGGACTGTTCACTGCCTGTTGGGCCCTGTGCTGAGGGCACAACATGGGGTTCTCCATGGCTCCCCACCAGCAGCCCAGGATTAATCTGCCCAAGAGATGAGGAGGCTGGGCTCAGAGAGGTCAAGGGCCTTGGTTGAGGTCACACAGTGGCCACAGGCAGATGTGGAGGTCAGGGAAAGGACAAACCTAGGCTGGAGGCTGGGACCCGGTGCCAGCAGGCCGGGGTGTGGGGGAGAAGGGGTGTGGGGGCGCCCACGGCAGGCAGCAGGGGATGGGAGGCGGCCAAGCTGGGCCTCCCTCCTGCCAGTGTTACTTCTAAGCCTCGCAGGCCCTCCCAACTTGCCCGAGGTGTCCGGGCCCATCTTCCGGGCGGGGACACTGAGGCCCAGGCTGGCTGAGGTTCCGGGCCAAAGAACGCTGCGGGCAGCAGGGCGGGGGCTGGGACTCCGCGTTCAGACCGGGCGACGAGGGGGTGCGGCGAGGGGGGCGCGCTACGGGGGAGCGGGGCTCGGGGCGCACGCGCGGCGCGCCCAAGTCCGGCCCCGGGTGCGCGGCTGGGCGAGGAGCGTCGGCGCCGGCTCGGCCCCCTCCCCGGCCGCGGCTGAGACCCCGCCCCGGAGGTGGAGGGGGCAGGGCGGGCAGGGGGCCCGGCGCCGGCTCAGCCCGCCCCTCGACCCGCCCCGCCCCGCCCCGCCTCGCGCCGCCCCGCGCCGCCGCCGGACTCCCGAGCTCTAGACGCGCCGACAGCGGGGCGGACGGACTAGCGGACGGACTAGCGGACAGACGCGCCCGCCGCGGGACGAGCGGAGCGCAGCGCGGTGAGTGCACGCGGACCTCGGCACGCGCCGCGGGCTCCACGCCCCCGGGCCGGCCGTGGCGACGGCGCCCCGGCGGGCAGATGCGACACCCTGGCCGGCGCCCGGCGGCTTGCGAGGTGGCGGAGGGCCCCCACCCGCCCGGGTCCCGCCACCCCCTCCCTCTTCCGCGCCCCCCCCCCCCCGCCCCGCAAGTCCCGAACCCGGGTCATCGTCCCGGGAGGGAACTGGGCCCTCGGTCGGGCACCGCCGCCGCGCGCTCTCCTCCCCCTCGCGTCCGCCCATCGCAGGCGGCAGAAGTTCCTGAGGCTCCGCGGGGCGGCCCCGCGTCTACGTCCCGCATCCCCCCTCCAGACCCTTTCTCTCTCACGCACGCCCGGCCCCTCACACTCATCTGTCACACGTCGCTCTTGCGCACGCAGGCTTCACACACACGTGCCTGGCACACGGGCGTCTCCCAGACACGCACGCCTCTGTCAGCCCGCCGTCTGTGAAACGCGTGTGCCTCGTTAACACACACGCGTGTCTGTCACACACACATATGTCTCACATGTGTCACACACGTGTGTCTCACATCCCTGGGGCGGCAGACAGACCCCCTCCCCCCACCGTGAATCTCGCGCAGAGTCGTGCCAACAAGTTAAGAGCCCAGCGGACCCCGGCCCTCTCCCCTGGGCGAGCACAGTCCTCCGTGCCGTCCTGAGCCGGGTGGGCCCCGAGTCGGGCTGGGGGAAGCCCTGGGCTGAGGCTCCCTTAGGGTGTGGGGAGCACAGGCAGGGGGCTCAGTAGGCAGGCGTGGCCCCGACTCCGGGGACCTCCCCATTCCTCATCACCCCCTGCCCCTCTGCATCCTCTCCCCCTTCCCACTCTCCCTGCAGGGGTGCCCTCCCTCCCTTTGCTGTCACAAGGTCTCACCCCACCTCGGTTTGTGACCACCACTTGGGCGGGTCCGAGCCAGCAGGTGTCGCCGTGACAGGCCAGAAATGGAAAGAAAATTGGGGTGGTGTTCGTCATCCAGAGCCCCTTGAGTAAGGGTGCCGGTCCAGGGCGCTGCCTGAGCAAGCCCTGATGCCTGGTCCTGGCACGCGTTTGTGGCCGAATCACTGGGGCTCTGAGCCTCACCTTCCCCACGTGCAAATGGGGGCGACGATCCCCGCCAGGAGGAAGGGAGGGCCCGGGAACTACTGCCCCCACCCTCGCCTCTTGGCGTCCAGCGCCCGGCCGTGTTAAGAGGAGTGGGCAGGGGAGGGATGAAGTGAAAGGCTGTTACCTCCTGCAGGCGCAAACTTGCCAGCCCCTACCGCAGCTGGCTGTGCATGTTTTGTTTGGCTCTTACCATGTTGTTATTATTTTTAAAAAGTTAATTAGCTGCCAGCATTTACAAATTGCCAGCTTTCACATAAAAGTCCGGATTTCCGTCTTCTGAAAAATCACAAGGTCTGCAGCTCAGGACCCACATCCCTGCGAGGTGCCCTTCGCTAGTGCTGCTTTTCTGCTTTTTTTTCCCCTGGGCTGGGGCAGGAGACCATCTGGCCACAGTTCCCACCTGGCCTGCGTAGACCTCTGTGTCGGCTGTGCCTGCTGTGTAAACTGGGCCGTTTTTGCAGCAGTGCCCACCCCAGAGTGGACCTAAGGTAGTCCCCTCGCCCATGGCTGGGGAAGCCTTGAGTGAGCCTCGTATGGCCTTAGTGGTGGGAGCCATGAGGGGACCTGGAGCGCGGGGCCTCTTTGTGATGGTGGCCAGCAATGTCTTCTGGGCTCTGGGGGTGGGGGCTGGGGTCCCTGTGGGAGGAAGGCAGGGATCTCAGAGCCAGGCCGCGTCCTTCGCTTTTCTCCCCAGATCCCATCCATGATCCTGCAAGGTCGCAGTCTTGCCCCTTTTGAAAGATGGGGAGACTGAGGCCCAGGAAGGGTCTCCCAGCAAACAAAGGGCACAGCTGGGATTTCAACCTAGGTTTTCCTGACTCTAAAACCAAGCTCTTTGCCAGCCTTTCAGTGAGCCCACGAGGGGAGGGACTTGGTCTCATTGACCCTGGGCAAATTCCCCAAACCACGTTCACACCTGACAGGCAGTAGGTGCTTAATGAACGCTTGTGGAAGGACTGCGGGCAGTGAAGCTGCCTTCTCGGCAGGGTTCAGGGTGGAGCTCAATTCAGGGCCTAAGGTGACAGTCTCACATGACCTAGAGGACCACTACGGTTCCATTTGATTGGCCTGAAAGCCCAGCACACTTTCCTGCTCTGCTCTCGAGTGACTGTGACCCCAAGACCAGTGTGGTGAAGACCCCAAGTCCCTGCAGGGCCTCAGGGGGACCATGGTGTGTCCTGCTGGGCGTCAGAATTCTGTGTTTGCCTTGCACGTGGGGCTGTGGGTGGGAGCATTTTTTCCTTCACTCCCTGGCTGGCCTTGGTGGAGGAGGCGCTCTGCAGGGAGGGACGCGGGCCGAGGGACAGGCCCAGCTCCCGCGCGCTCCTTGGTGGCTTCTTGCTGGGTGGCGTGGGGTGGGGCAGCTGCTGAACTATTTTACGTCCTGGTTCCTGTGACTCTCTGCTGTCTCTGTTTACCACGTTATGCGGCTGAATTCATGGGATCTGAATGTCCCTGTGATGTGTGTCCTCCTGGAAGTTTGTTGACTGAGTGAACGAGGACCAGCCCTGTCGGCGGCACATGGGACTTGGGGATGTTGGGCAGCCCCTGGCCTCATCCGTGTACCTCCTGGAGGTTTTCGTTCCTGCTGGGCCTGGCCACACAGGTGGTGCAGAGGGTCTCTCCCTCCCGTCAGTGAGCCTCAGTCTTCCCTTCTGTAAAGTGGGTGCTGTCTGACCACTTTCTGGGGCTCACAGTACTGAAGTGGGTGTTGGGGATGGGAGCTGGGGGTCTGTTGCCTAGGAGGTAGGTGGTGTATCCCCTCTCTGGCTTCTTGAGCTCTGAGCACCCGCCTCCCCACCAACTGAAGGCCCTGCCCTGGGATGTAGTTCTAGCTCGCAGTGGGCAACCCAATCCAGGCGGGAGAGCAGGGCCCTCTGAGAAGGGGATCTCTGAGCTGAGATGGGAGGGTGTGGGCAGAGGGTACAGCTGGTGCAAAGAAAGGACTTTCGGTGGGGCCTGGCTTGGTGTGTGCGAGGGACAGGAAGGGAGGAGGCCGGAGCGGGTGGGCGAGGGGAGGGGGGAGGAGGAGAGGGGTGGGGCAGGACATTTGAAAGCTTCGGAGAAGTTTCTCTCCAGGGAGCAATGAGATGTGATTCGCATTTTAAGACACCCTCCCTAGCTGCAGGGTCTAGAGGTTGTAGGCCTCCGCAGTGAGGATGTTGGCAGGAGTGCGGAGGCCCTGTCCCGGGCCCTGTGCCTGAGGGCAGGTCTCAGCCTTGAGAAGCCACAGGTAGGTGGGGAAGCAGGGCTGTGGACAGACACTTGAGACCCAGGGTGATATGTGCTGGCCAGATAGATGTTGGTGCAGCCATACAATGGGGTATTACGCAGCTGTAAACAATGAGGAGGCTCTGATCTTCAAGATCTGTTGAGAGGAAAACGAGGTGCTGAATGGTGTGTAAAATACGCTGCCTCTTTTGTCAAATAAGACGTAAATCCACGTTTGCTTATAGGCTCATAGGCAAACACTGAGAGGAAGCCCTGGGGGGTTGCAGTGGTTACCTGTGGTTACCTGCAGGGCATGTGCAGGTGGGGGACAAGGGTGCAAGGTGAGGTGACACTCCCATTGTGTGCCTTCTTATATTTTCTGGATTTTGAGCCGTACCACTGTATTGCCTGTTCCAATATTACATTAAATTCAAAAGCAGTTGGGCAGTTGGTGGGTGACTGTTCATTTGTGAGTTTTAAGTGCAGTGTTTAAGGATGGGTTTTAAGTTCCCTTTACCGACCTTGTTGTCGAACACACTGACTTCTTTCTGCCGTGGTATACAAAGGTTTCCACTGTGATTAAAATTAGATGGGAACAAAGTCACTCTTTTGCACAGTTTGGCAATCGGACAAAAGAAAAAATGCCCCCTTTTTGTCTTCCCCCTTTTCCTGTGGGTGTTTCCTTCTGCCGACTTGACTGCTGGCTTTTCCTGGGGTGGGCACCACAGCAGTTAGCATCCCATCCTCAGCCTGTTTCCACAGCCCGCCTCCCAGCCGGACCGGAGCTTAGCGACAGGTCCAGCCCCCCGGGGGTCTGTGCAGGTGGCAGCTGGGCACAGGGAAGTCCCCGCTTTGGACACCTGCCAGGCTCAGATCCCACCTCTGCCACTCACAGGCCATGCTTCCTTCGGGCCAGTGACCTTTTCTGAGCCTCAGTTTCCTCATCTGTCAAATGGGTGTCATAACCCCTCTCTTAGGGTTGTTGGAAGGAGGAAGTAAGTGATACCTACCAGGGTGCTGGTCACTGTTCTTGGGATAAAGCAGTACCAGTACGACCTCCAGTGCCCCCACAGAGCTTGCTTTCTGTCAGAGCTGGCCGTGTGCGCCTGGGCTAAAAAGCAGGCGGAGCTGGCTGAGACCAGGGTGGGGGTGGGGCTGCTTTAGGTAGGGCGTCGGAAGAGGCCCGTGGAGTACGGACACTCAGGCAGAGGGCACAGCATGTGCAAATGACCTGGAGCAGCTGGAGGACAGGACCTCTGTGAGCAAGGAGGGTGGTCAGATCTGGGGATGCAGGAGGGCTTTCAGTTTTATCTTGGGTGTGGTGAGCTTGGGTGTGGTGAGGTTTCAGTTCGGGGAGGGGTGAGGTCTTCCTGGGATTTTCAGGCTCCCTCCACTCCCCACCCCAGCTGCTGGGAGGGGAGCAGCCTGGAGGGTAGCAGCAGCCTGGGGCCTCCATCCGGGCCTTGTGGGGCAGTGGGAGTGGAGTTGCAGCCTCCCTCCTCGAGGGTGGGCAACCCTGGGCAGGGCTTGTGTGGGAGCAGCTGGGAGAGGCTGGCTGGACTCGGGGTTCCTTCCACATCAGGGGCCTTGGTCCCTCTCCTTGCACACAGCACTCACAATGGCCTCTGGTGTGGGCCGGCCCATGGTCCCTCCCTGGCCCTCCCGAGGGCCCCAGAGACCCATGTAGGCAATTCTGAAATGCTTCAGTCACGGCTGTCCTGGAGGAGAGCACAGAGGCTCTGGGAGCCTAGGCATGGTGAGGGAGGGCTCCCTGGAGGGGGTGATACTGGCGCTGTGATGTGAAGGTTGAGGGGTGGACAGTGGAAGGTGGATTGGAGGAGGGGGGAAGGAAGGCTGGCCCCGTGCACTGGACCAGACATGGAGGACCTCATGTCCTGCTCTGAGGGTGGCAGATGGGCAGCCTCGGGGTGTTTCTGAGCAGGGGAGGGGCATGGCCAGAGTGCTGGAGGGGCCCTCTGGCAGCCCAGGTGTGTGGGGGGGAGTGGAGGGGCAAGCTGGCAGGCAGGAGGCTTGAGCGGTTGACGGCAGGGAAACAGGCTCGGAGGGGGTGGGCCTGACTGCAGCCGCACAGCAAGTGAGGAGGAGGGGCTGGGTGGGAGCTAGGTCTGTCCACCTCGAGGTCCTGCCCCGGGCTGGCCGTCCTGGCTTATGGGGTACTGCGGCACGTACGCACCACTAATTCCTCTCCTTTGGGCCGATCCCTTCCTGGGGCCCCTCTGGGGTCAAGCCATGCGTCATTTTGCCCCATTGTCCTCAGTGTTGTTGGAATTTGGAAACGTTGCAAAAACACCTCTGTCTTCTCATATATGGAGATTATTGCAGAGAAAGTGCTGGTTTGGGGAAAGGTTATTTCCTTCCTCGAGGGTGGGGAGCCTGGCTTTTCGGTGTGTGGGGGCTATAATGTGGGCAGCCACGACGACCCCGCCCGGGTCAGTGTTGGTGAAGAAGTGGTGCGCCTGCCTGCCTGTCTCCTGGGGGCGCGGGTGTTGTCTTCAAGCAGACCCTGCTGGCCTCAGGCCATCTCACCTCCCAGGGCCTCAGTTTCCTCATCTGTGCACTGGGGACAGCCCTTCTGGTTCTGCTGTCATTTGGTGCCCAGGAATGGCCTGAAGCGTGGGAAGAGGGTTCTGAGGGGCTGGGTGATGGTGGGGTGAGGACCTCGCCAGGCCAGGGAAGCACCTGCCTGGGCCCAGATGATGGGGGCCTTGGCTTCTCCATCTGTAGCACGGGCCTGGTGGCGGTGCCTGCCTAGGAGGGTCCTGTGGAAAGCCCCCAGCGCGGCTCTTGGCACGTATGCAGTGCTTAGTTAACACGTGTTAGCTGGGTTCTGTCGAGGGTCACACCCCCCTCCTCCGTGATCACTGAGATGCCATCGTCTGCATCAGGGCTGGCCCTGGGCCTTGTGCTCTGGGCTCACCCATTGTTGATAAGCCTCCCAGAGTTCTTCCTGCCTCAGCCTGGGTCTCTCATCCAGCTGTGTCTGCGATCACCAAGTGAGCTTTTGGCGCTCCAGAAAATTCTGTTCTTAGAGTCTCCCCACAATGGTCTTGACACACGTGCACAACCACACGGTACCCTCCTTGACCTGAAACACACACAGGCGCCTGTAAACACACGCACACACATGTTCTCTTTCAAGACCACCATGCTTCATTCTGGTTTCTATGTCAACTTTCCGAGTCCTCAGGAGCTGAGAGATTAGCCATCCTCCTGGGGGTTCAGTGCTGGCCGAGCTCCCTCATCTGACCCCCTGCATATCCTCAGAGCAGATGAATTCAAGTGTTGTCCGAACATGGGCACTGCATAGGGGGTCTTATGCCCTTTCTTGGCAAAAAAAAAAAAAAAAAAAAAAAAGCCAGGGCATGTTGGCTTCCGCTTGTGCTCAAGCAACCATTAGCACAATGCCATCACGTTTTGTGCTGGATTGCCCCCACCTCCTGTGCCTTTACATTATAGTTAATAGATTTTAAATAGTTCTTCCCCTGTTTTGCTTACACTTATACTAAAAGGAGGCCGTTTTCCACAACTGTAGATAGAATCAGGATCACTCGCTCTAAATCAGCAATACCCGTGAGAACAAAGATGACAGCCCCAGTGCAGGACTGAATCCCAGCCCCTGCTGGTCCCTGCCTCTGCCGGCCTTACGCCCGGTGCGCCTGCCTCCTCTGCGCTACGAAGGAAGGCTGGCAAGGGTCAGGGAGGTGTTCGCTCCACACAGAGTTCTCTGCCATCCTGACTGCGTAAGAGGATAAAGGGGGATGATTATGCACCACGGGGCCGCTGGTACTTCTGCCTTCTCCCTGAGGTCTCACCTCACCCCGAGAGGTCATCTCTAGCCCGACTGGGAGAGGACCCTCTAGCTGGTCATTACACACCTTGCATCTTCTGGGGATCCCTTCCTGCTTTCTGGGCCCGGCCGTGAGAGGAGGCTGCTGTCCCTCCAACAGAGATGTCTTCTCTGAGACCAAGTTCCTGGTTCTCAGGTAGCGGCTGGTCCCCATCCCCACGTGGGGGCTGTGGTGTCCCCTACACCCCAGCTCTGTGCCCTTCTGGCTGCCTGGGCAGAGCCCTGGAGGGTGAAGGCAGCTTAGCCTGGGCCGTCCTGTGGCCTGGGGTCCATGCTAGTGGGGGACAGGCTGGAGCTCAGGGCCAGGGCTCCAGTGCCGGGAAAAGGGGGCGATGGCGCCTGGCAAGGTGAGGCTGGGCCCAGTCCAGGGAGGAGGTGGGGAACTAGGCCTGGCCAGATGGGAGGGTGCCTTGTAAACTGTAAAGCTCTGCGCCCAGCTGAGCAGTCATTAATGTTACTTCTTTTGGGTCACACCACTGACACCACAGTAACGGCCGGTCAGGTCCTACTTAGCCACGGGACCTGGCGTGGAGGAAAGTTTGCCCCGGTCCTTGTACCACCCCCCCACCTAACGTGTTTTCTTTTCTAAAATTTTATTTATTTATTTATTTTTGGCTGCGTTGGGTCCTCGTTGCTGCACGCGGCTCTCTCTAGTTGCGGCGAGCGGGGGCTGCTCTTCGTTGCGGTGCGCGGGCTTCTCATTGCGGTGGCTTCTCTTGTTGTGGAGCACGGGCTCTAGGCACACGGGCTCAGTAGTTGTGGCGCACGGTCTCTAGAGCGCAGGCTCAGTAGCTGTGGCACATGGGCTCAGTTGCTCTGCGGCAGGTGGGGACTTCCCGGACCAGGGCTCGAACGCATGTCCCCTGCCTTGGCAGGCGGACTCCCAACCACTGCACCACGAGTCCCCTAACGTGTTTTCTGAGTACCTGACCTTACACTCTCAAAAATGAGCGAGAATCGTTTAAGGGATTCCTGGGGATGGAAAGGTTGTGGTGACATCACGTGCCTGTCCCCAAGGAAGGACATGCCTGACCCAGATACACCCCACCCCCTCGGTGTGGCTGTGGCTTCCCATGCGTGGGGTGGGAGGAGTGACCCTTCCTTGGCCTCAGACCCCGGGGGGTCCCACAGGGATGGTGGAGCCTGAGCACATGGCCAGGTAGCCCACCACGACCTGGGCTCAGACCCCCATAGTGCTCTCCCTGCTCCTGGCATCAGGAGAGGCCTCCCCATCGCTGTGGGAGAGGGTCTCCCTCATGTAGGCTTATCTGTGTCTGAGGGGGTCCCTGCATGGTCAGTGCAGTGCTGGGGACTCCATGCCACCAAGGCTGCCTCACGCCCCATCTTTTTTGTCTCTGCTTTTCTCTGTGAGTCTGGATGATTCTCTCAAAATGACTTAAATGTGCCCACCCTCAACTCACAGTTTCTTCCCACCAGAGTTGGTCTGTTTTCTTCTAGTTCCAGTTCAAAATCCTGGGGAAGAGCTCTGATTGGCCCAGTTTGGGGTGGGGGAGCTCTGATTGGCTGAGCTGAGGGTGAAGAACTCTGATGGGCCCAGTTTGTTGGGGGAGAGCTCTGATTGGCCCAGCTTGGGCAAACCTCCACTCTGGGCCAGTCAGTCGGCTGTGGCTAGGGGTGGGGTCACTTAGTCCTGACAGTGACTGCAGCTCCAGCTGGTCCCTAAGGATGAGCATTGAATGAAGCCGGCTGCCACCCCAGGAGCTGTCCACTGCAGGAACAAAGTTCAGTAACTCCAGAGACTCAGATGTTCTAGGAATCTGGTCAGTGATACATACAGCACAGTTGCTACTCTTGCTTCCTCATCACAGCTGTCAGGAGTGTTCTGGTTGCAGGTGATAGAAAGTACGACTTTAGCAAAAATGTCATGGGACTAAAATGTACAATGGCTGGCTCAGGCTTGGCTGTATCTGTGGGCTCTAGAGATGCTGTGAGGGCTCTGTCTCCATCCTCCATGTTGGTTATTCTCAGGCGGGCTCTGCCATGTGGCAGTCGGGTGGCCCAGCAGCTCCAGGCTCCCTCCCTTTGGCCCAGGGGCTTCACTGTGGGCCCGCGCAACTGGGTTACAGGACCATCCCTCACCAGTCATTGTGAAGGAGGAAGGAGCCTCTGATTGGCCATTCTGTGGGCCACGTAGCCTGAAGAGTGGGAAAGTTGGGGTTCTCTTACCAGGAGGAGGGGGCAGAGAGCCGCACAGCATCACCAGCCTGCTCTCCATAAACGGCCCCCACATTTCCTTCCCCATCCCCATTTCACGTGGTGGACCCATCCCGAGGGAATGTGAGGATGTCCCAGTGTGAGTAGAGGCAGCTCTTCACCACCTGGGGTAGTTCCTGTTAGAATGGGGAGTTGGAGGTTGGGGTTGGCACTGCGGGGTCCTGGTCTCCAGCCCAGCCATACTTAAGTCCAAGTGGTCGGGAACTCCATGTACAGAACGCAGGGAGGTCAAAAAAGGCAGCCATGAACTCTGAGGAAAGGTTTTCCTGAAGAGGGAATACTGAGCTGGGTTTTTAGGGATGAACAGGAGTTTGCTCAGGGGCAGAAGGGTGTGCCTGGCAGAGGGAACAAAGGAATGGGCAGACTTGAGGAGCTGTGAAAGATTTAGAGGACCTAGGGCAGGTCATTTATTTTTTATATTGACTGTGTATTGAATGCCTGTTGTTTGCCCGGTGAGGTGCTGGCGTCTTTACGTCCCTTCCTCGAGTCCTCCCCGTGTTGCTGGGAGGCCATTGTGATTGGGCCCATGAGCAGATGGGAGTGTGTCTGTTCCGGGGTCATGTGCTCTGAGCCGCCCGGCAGTCTGGGGGGAGCTGGGTTCACATTCGAACCCTGACCTCTGGGGCCCAGGGCTTGATCCCACTTGCTGCCCATCTCTGCTCCGGCTGGGGCGGCTGATGGCGTCGGGGGCCCTACGGTCATGCCACAGCCTGGGCTAGACCCCGCGGTTGGCTGCACACCAGCTGCCCTGCTGGCAGCCTTGAGAAATTCCTAAATTTCAGGGCCATGCGAATGAATAGGGGCGCTGGCCTGGCAAAGGAGTGAGAGAGTTGCAGAGCTTCCCTGGCTGAGCACTCTGTGGGGCTCAGAGGACACGTGAGATGGGGCTTCTGTCTGAAGGGTGGACAGTGGTGGTTACGCTGTGAGGCTCCCAGCTCAGGCCCTGACTTGCCAGGGGGCCTTAGGCAAGTTTTTCTCCGTCTTTGAAGGCCCTACGGGGATGAGTGTTGGTGACACTCACATTTATAACTCATCTCATGTCCTGTGTCAGCCCTGTGCTGGGGCCGTACAAGTTCATCAATCCACCCAACCCCACCCTGCCACCCACCAAAAGCATCTGAGTGCCCATGTGGGCCAGACCCCGGGTCAGGGCTGAGCAGGAGAGCAGGGTCCCTGCCTCAGTCTCATCCGTGTGAGATGTCAGCTCCTAGCGTGGGGAGGGAACCTGCCAGCCTCAGCCCCAGTGAGCATCCCGTCTGGTTAGAGAGGAGGTGGTAGCAGAGTGCGCCTCGCAGGGCGCTGCGTGAGCCTCGCTGAGGGGATGTTGGCAGGGCTGCCTGCGCTGAGGCCGGGCAGGACACGTGATGCCTTAGGCGCTGACGGGCTCCAGTGCAGCTGTGAACCCGGCGGCAGCAGGAAGCAAGTTCTGGGTTCTAGGAAGCAGCGTGATCTGGGCAGAAGGTCAAGGTCAGGGGCTTCGGGGACTAGGGACCCCCTGCCCCTGCTGGGGCTGGAGAAGGGACAGGACCCACCAGGTAAGGGCGGCCCAGCATGCACGTGCATGCACACGCAGGCTCACTCTCACACACACTCACACACACTCACATGGCTAAACACGCCTCACGTGCACACACCTGCCCACGCTCACACAGACCTAGATTTCACATACACACAGATGCACTTACACACCCAAACTCCCCCCGCACCCCGACCCCCGGTCCCCCGGCGCTCACACGGACCCGCATGTACACGCATCTCTCACGCAGGGACCCTTGGTCTTTCAGCTTCCCTTGAAAACACATCTTGTATCCAAAGGAGAAGGAAAAGAGAACGCAGGAGACGGTCTGCGTGAGCTCAGAGGTAGGGTGAGGACGAGGTCCGGGCCCCGCTCTGGGGACTCCCTCACCTCCTGGAGTGGTTTCTTAGTGTAGATGGAGCCCTGGACTCAAATCCAGGATCTGGAGAAGGAGTGAGAAGGGGCCGTGCCAGGGTTTGGGAGGCTCTGGAGGAGGGTTGGACCCCAAAGTTTATCTCCCACCTTTGTCTGCCTTTCAGGGGAAGAATTAAATCCCCCAAAGACCAGTTTATTCTGTGAGAGGGGTGATGGGTAAACCCATTCTCGGTGCCTGGTACGGAGGAGGGGCCCCTCCCGTAGGGACCTAGTAGATGATCCCCTTTACCAGGAGAAGCTTGCTCTTCTCCGAGCTTTTAGTCACAGAACGTTGACGTTTGTTGACCAGCATCTACTGAACTGACCACGTAGATTTGTCTTCTAGTGAATGGCATTGACTTGTTGGTATTGCACTACGTTTGCATTCCTGAGGTAAACCCTGTTTGGACACAATGTATTATTATCCCTGTAATATGCTGCTGGGGTCAATTTTCTGCTATGTGACTTAGGGCTTGGCAGCTAGATTCATAAGTGAGACTGGCCTCTACCTTCCTCTTGGAGTACCACGTCTGCTTCTGGTATCAGGACTTTCCTAGTCGCATAAAATGGCAGGAGGAGCCACCTTCCTTTTTCTAGGTGTTGGAACAAGTTTTTAATAGGGTGGGAATTATTGTCAGCTCTGACTGTACCCTGTCTTGGGTTGGCCTCTGTAGATACTTTTAAATTTCATCCCACAGCACCCTGTGAGGGGAACGTGATGCTTCTCGTTGAACCGACGGGCAAGGTGAGGCTCAGAGAGCCGGAGCCTCCGCTCCGTGGTCAGACAGCAGGTGGCGGCTCCGCTGGGCTGTGAGCGCAGGCCAGTCTGACTCTCCCTGGGCCTGTGCTTTTCCCGCTGCTCACCACGGCGCAAGGATCGTCTGAGATGCTGGCCTGCAGGAGAGCCGTTGCCCTTGCTCTGGGTTTTCCAGGGAGGCTGGGAAGAGCACTGATGGCGCATCAGGAGAGCTGGCCTCGCTCCGCTCACCATCCGCTGGCCCACCCACCATCCGTGCATCCGCGTGTCCATTACCCGCCCAGTGGGCCAGCCGTCCTTCAGCCCTTTGTCCCTGTGCTGACGGACCCACCATTAGCCCACCTTCCCATCCACGCCTCCCCCATCTCGTCACCCATCTTTCCACCCACCCACCTGCCCATCTATTAGACATTTATCCACAGGCTGGTTACTCATGCAGCCACTTTTCCACCTTCCCATCCATCTGTCCTCGATCTGCCATCCGTTCACTCACCATTTATCCATGACGGGACCACCATCCATCTGACACCCAACCATCTCTTCATCAACGATCCATCCACATACCAGTTCACTTAACCATCCGCTAGCCACTTTCTCCTCCATGTGTCTTCCACGTGATACCCACCCACTCATCTGTCCACTCATCCATGCATCCATCTATGCATCCATCCATCCATCCATCCATCCATCCATCTATCTACCTGCCCTTGGGGCTTGGCCTTAAGGTAGGGGGTAGGGTTTGGGTGTGGAGAGATTCAGGAGCGAGGGCACCCTGGTTTGGGATAACGATACAAACCAAGATCAGGAGTTGGGAACCAGAGTCTTCGAGGTTAGCGGGAATTGGGTGGATGGAGGGCGACCGAGGGAAATGGAAAGAAAAGGTGGGAGGGAAAGATAGGTGGGAGCTAGATGGTGAAGGACTTAGAATGCCACCCTTAGGAGTTTTCACTTTATCCTTGGTCCAAGGGTATTCAACCCAGGGTCCATGAGTGAGTTCCAGGGAGTCTGTAAGACCCCTAAAATGATAGGCAACAATTTTTTTATATATATAAGCCCATATATCTGTTAAGACTCTTGGTTGCAAGTGACAGAAAACCTGATCCAAGTTAGCTTGAGCAAAATGGTTGCTTGAGCAAAAAGTTGCTTGAGCAACTTTGTCATTGCAAAGTTCAGCTTTTCAGTGAGCTTCAGGTGTGGCTGGATCTAGGTACTCAGCAGCTGTCACTGTGACTCTGTTATCTTGGCTTTTCATTTTCCCTTTTTATTTTTTGAGTTGACTCCAGCCTCAGACAGTCTCCGGCTGACAACAGGATGGCTTCAGGGACCCTCAAGGTTAAATCATCTCTTGTCTGATACAGTGGGAACAAGAGGCCATTTGCCTGATGTCTCACTTGAATTGGGTCTCACGGGCTCAGGTTGGCCTCGTGTCCATCCCTGAGTTAGGCATTGTTGCGAGAGGAATGAGAAACACTGATTGGCCTGACAGTTGAGTGGTGTGGACCCCAGAATGAAATCCAGGGGCCCTTGTTGGAAGGAGGGTGAATGTACGATGGGTGATGAGAAACCACCCCATGTCCACTACTAAGCTTTGTTCACACTTTCCTTTTTTGGTGGACGTGGGTGGATTACCCAAGGGCCAGAGGTGGTAGGGAACCATCAGGATTTCGAGCAGGGTGGGAGGACATCAGACGAGAAGTCGTCGGCAGGCAGCACCACGGGCAAGCTGGATGCCTGTCTGGGGCCGGGTGGAGGGTATTGGGGACGCAGGTGGGGAGAGCAGTGAGCTCAGCCTTGGCCACGGGCAGGACGGTTTCTCATCACTCTGCCCAAAGAGTGTTTCTTCTCTCCAGAGTCATGACTTGTGGGGAAGGAAAATATCGCTCCCTCCTGTGCCAAAAGCAACATTTTCTTTTCTCAAAGGTTGATTATAAGTCACGGACATTCATCTGTGTAATTTTTCACCTGTTTATGTTGATAATGAGATTAGTGATTACATATGCAGGGTCACTTCTCACCCAGGGTTTAAGGAGCTTTTTATTCATTTTACTTATTTTTTCTTTATTAGCTAAGAGAGGGAAGGGAAGGGAACAAAACCTGGCTGTTGAACTGGAAGGACGATTTTCCCAGTGTTTTCATGAGCTCACCCAGGGAGGGTCCCCAGGGGCCCATGAGCGTGAGGACACGGGCTGCCAGCACCCTCTGTGCATTCCACCTGGGCCTGACTGCTGTCAACGCTTTGCACCCAGGGTTGGCCTGAGACCCGGTGTCCCTGTGCTCTGGACCCAGCCCCCCAGCCCCCCCCGGGGGTCTCAGGCCAGCCCCCTGTGCCCTCAGCCCTGCCCGCTCTCCCCAGGCCAGACTTGTCGTTTTGCAAACGATCGCATCAATTATTGAGATTTTTGCCCATGAGGAAATGAAGGAAAATCAGTATTTAACGGTGGAAGCCAGGCGTGATCATTTTTCTTGTGGTGATTTGTGATTGTTTTTCATATCCCTCCCCTCCTATCCATTTCTTCTGCCAAGAAGTCTCTGGCCTCTGCTCTGTTTCCTTTTTCTGGACTATTATAATAGGCTCTTTTCTTTTAAAAGTCTCTGCTCTTGTGAAAAAATACATATAAAAACATACAAAAAGTACATGGAAGTCAGTGTACACCC
>NW_021703780.1:99652971-99762812 GCF_005190385.1 Monodon monoceros | reverse complement strand
TCCCCCCCCCCCCCCCCCCCCCCCCCCCCCGCCCCGCAGGTGCCGTACTCCCTCCGTGATGTTAAGGTGTTACCCAGCTCTGCGCTTCCTGGGGCTGGAATCTTCCTCTGCCTTCCTGAGGACTTCCCAGCGTGCTGTGGCCCATTGGTGCACTGCCCCCGCCCCGTTGGAACAGTGTCCACCCCGTCAAGACACTTTGCTACATTCTCTGGGGCCCTGGGCGTGGGTGACTGACTGACCGGTGTCCTCTTCTGACCTTGTCTCCTTCCTTAATTTTCATGCCCCGCGCCCCTTTCCCTCTTGCTGCCCACCTCACCTCCTCCCACTCCCTTCTTTGTTCCTTGCAATGCCGGCCGCAGTGGGTCCAGCTGGTTCCTGCCTCAGGGCCTTTGCCCATGCTATTACCTCTGCCTGGGATGCCTTTCCCAGTTCCTTGCACGGCCGCCGCATCTGCGCCAGGCAAGTCTCAGCCGAAGCGTCACCTCCTCGGTGAGGGCTTCTCTGCCTGCTCTTGCCAGGGGCGGGCCCCAGGCCCTGTCCCTCACAACCTCCTTACTATCTTCTTACTTACTTGTTCTTTGTCTCTTCTCTTCACCAGGATGTTGGCCACACGGGGGGAGGGCCTCTATGGGTCTTGTTCACCGCCACATCGCAGTACCTGCTGTGGGGACTGGCAGGTAGCAGGTGTGTAATGAATATCGACAAACTGAAGGACTCTGGCTGTGCTCCCCTGGCCAGGCAGACCTGGCTTCATGTCTGCGCACCACCTTTTACTGATGGTGTGACCGGGGGCAGGTCATGTATCCTGTCTGGGCCTGAGTTTCCTTACCTGCAGAGCATGGTTAAATGAAATCAACATCCCTACAAGCTCTCAGGCCAGTGCTTGGCATCGTGTCGGTGCCAAGGAAGTGATAGTTAATATGAACCTGATCAACAGCTAAAATCCCTCCTAAGTTTCTGTGCCAAGAACACGTTTATTATTTTCCCCAGTGAATTAGATGACTTCCTCTTATCGTACAAGGAGCACCAGGTCATCCTCTAATTTCCCTTTTGGCCTTGGGTGCCAGGAAGCTGACCATGATGGGGAGGTCTCAGGGGCAGCTCTTGTTTCCTGTTGGGTCTTCAGTGCAGCACTGTTTTTCCTTTCCGCTCTCTGCTCTTTGATTACTCACTCTTGGCTCCACAGTGCACGTTTTATTACTTTTTACTGTAGTAAAATACATACAAAACTGACCCTCTTAGCCATGTTTTAGAAATTTTAATTTATTTTTGACTGCGTTGGGTCTTTGTTGCTGCGCACAGGCTTTCTCTAGTTGCGGCGAGCGGGGGCTACTCTTTGTTGCGGTGCGCGGGCTTCTCATTGCGGTGGCTTCTCTTGTTGCGGAGCACGGGCTCTAGGCGTGCGCGCTTCAGTCGTTGTGGCATACGGCCTCAGCAGTTGTGGCTCGCGGGCTCTGGAGCACAGGCTCAGTAGTTGTGGCGCACGGGCTTTGTTGCTCCACGGCATGTGGGATCTTCCCGGACCAGGGCTCGAACCCGTGTCCCCTGCATTGGCAGGCGGATTCTTAACCACTGCACCACCAGGGAAGTCCCAGAACGTCCTTTTTAAGGCTGAGTAACATTGCATTGTGTAGAGAGACCACATTTTGTTTATCCACTCATCTGTTGATGGACACTTGGGTTACCTCTGCCTTTGGGCCACTGGGAATAATGCTGCTGTGAACATCGGTGTGCAGATACTATTTTTAGTACATTACTTTCTTACCTTTCTGAGCCTGGGGTGATCTCAGCCCAGATTAGAAATTAAAGCTAGGTTTGGGGATCGTTTCTAGGAGCAGACTCTCTGACCTGCTGTTGCAGGGGTGTGTGTATGTGTGTGTGGCAGAGCCTGTGCCCCCGCTGGTGCCTGGGCTGGTTCCTCCTCCTGGTGCACTCATCCCCCAGCTGCTGCTAGTGGCTCACACCTGCGCGCGCTTCTTCAGACGCCCTTGGCCAACAGGTGTTGGTTCACCGCATGGGCCCAGGAGGTGATCCCCCCGCTTCGTCCCACTGCCAGCCTTGGCCGATGACCCACTGATGTCCCTGAGTGGGATGAGCCCTGGGGTGCCAGTCACATTGCAGAGCCCCTCCGCCCCCCCCACGTTGCAGGCTGGTGTCGGACTTCAGCTAAGATCACATCTTTGCCATCCTGTTTCCCGTTCCCTTCTCCCAGCGTTTCTCCCAATAAACCACATGCTCAGAACCCCATCTCAGGCTCTGCTTCTGGGAGGTCCCGGCTTCAGACAGTGTGTAATTAACTCGAGCGTCCCCTCCCGTGGTTGTGCGGCTGTGGGGATGCCGCTGGATTCTGATACGATTGACCTTTGAGCCTACCTGGGTAGGAGCGGGCTCCTTGGAGGGGGCACAATTCCCAGTGTCTGCCACTTACAGGAGAGACAGGTCCTAACCCAGGAAACCAGGCCGTTCAGGCAGTGGCTTTGGGCCAGGGGAAGCAGGAACTCCTACCTCCCCTGGCCCTCCCTCCTTTGTGTGTAGACAGGAGAGGCCCAGGAGGGTTCCAGAGGATAGAGGGGAATGGGGGAGCCCAGTGATGCCGATGGAGAGTGAGCGTGGACCAGCTGCCGTGGACCAGTGATACCCCGCCATCAGGCCCAGCTTCTGATTTTCCTAGAGAAGTTGGGAATCCAACTTAGGTGTAAAATGTTCTGATTTTAAGTGTTATGACATTAAATCAATTATAAATTAATAGCATCGCAATGTTTTAATAACAGCAACTAATTTCAAAAGTGCCGTGTGGGCCCCCAAACACACTCCATAGACAGACGGCCAGGCGGCTGGTTGGTGACCACCCTCTGGCTGGACTTGGGGGCAGCGGGCAGCCATCTGGGCAGGCTTCTGGGAGAAGCTGGGAGCGGCACTGCCCTCAGAGGTGGTGGCCGGCGGGCCAGGTGGTCTTGATGACTCGCGTGCTTGTAAGTGGTGTGTCTACAGGGTCCTGAGTGTCTATATCCCTTCTGTCATCCCCAGCTGCTTGAGAATCTGTGTTTGGCTGTAGCTGCCTCTTCTTTAAAAGATAGATCCCCTGCAAACATTCTTAATGTTTTGAAACCACACCAGCACCAACCTGAGACTTTGTTCTTGTCTGGGGCTGCCCAGTAAAGATGTAGGATGCCCAGTTAAATTGGAATTTCAGAGAAGTGGTGAATAAGTATCTCCCAAATATTGCACAGGACATACTTAATGCTAAATCATGATGCACTGTTTATCTGAAATTCCTCTGTAACTGCATGTCTTGTATTTTTATTTGCTAGCTCTGGCAAGCCTATTCTTGTCAGAATCAGAAGGCTCGGAGAACCAGAGAAAGGAAGAATTTCCTTAACCTTGTGATTTGGTGTCACATGAGGCCGGACCCCGGTCGTGGTGGCACTGGTGATCAGTCAGTGCCCCAGGGCCATGAGGGGGGCACCAGGGTGGCCTTGCCCACTTGGAGAGTTTGCTTCTGGGGCCTTCTCGGGGTGGCCACTGAGGTTCATTATCAGGACGGGGTCACTTACTGTAGGGACGTGTATCTGTGTTTGCGGGCGGGAGCAGTGAGGGCGGCAGAGGTGCGGTCAGCTCTGATCGCCAGCCCCCCTTGCCCGGGCGCCCTGGGGTGGGGGAGGGAGGGAGGATACGGGACGGTGGGCGTGTCTTGCACAGAGCCCTCAGCCTCCTGTCTCCCTGGACACTCCCGGGAAGAGACCCTTGCTGAGTGTGCCCCTGCCCCGTCCCCCCACATCCTGGTTGTGAGACACTGACCCCGGCCTACGTGAGAAGCCCGCTGCCCCCGCCCTAGCAGGGGTCTGGCCAGCCAGGGCCTCCGCCACCTGCCCGTTCCTGCCTTAAGCTTGCTTCAGCTCCGCACAGCTGGGTGCACCTCGGTGTGGTGTTGGGGGCTCCCATCTTCCTTCCCGTCTAAGGCTTGCTGTCTCCGTCTCTTGGTTATGGAGCGTGAAGCCCGGAGAGGATGCCCAGACGCCCATCACCGGCTTTCACTGCTGGGCACAGTTGGCTGCGTGGCCTTTGTTTCGTGCTGAGTGTGTGAGGGCACGTCGCAGGCTTGGTGGTACTCAGAGTGTCAGTCTTTCAGAAACACCACCGTCTGCAGCTGTCGGAGCTCACGGAATGATGCTGTTCCTTCACGTCCCCTGGCCCGTGGCCCATCTCGGAGCCCGGGGAGCCCGGTGTCTCTCAGCTGTCTGTTCGCTCCAGGTCCGAGCGGGAATCCCGCACGCGGTGGCTGTCACGTCTCAGGCCAGTGTGAACCCAGCACAGCATCTCCTCTGCCCACGTTTGCTGTGTGCCGAGGACTCGGGGCCTTTGTCCTTTAGAAGTTCCCCCCTGGACTCTCTGCTGGGGCTGCTTACTTGGGTCCCAGTGCTTGCGGGTCCAGCTGCCGCGGGACCAGCGGCCCGACACCTGGTGGTAGCGGTGTATTTGCTCAGGGGTTTAGGCAGGTGTGTCGTTGGGGACCCTGGTGGTATTTATACTAGTCTCCGGTCTGATGGGGGTGTCTGAAATGGCCTCATTCACATGCCAGCGTGTGACCAGCGGGAGTGCACACTGGGCTTGCAGGGTCTCCCGGGCAGGGTCCTCACCCGTTTTCCTGGTGGCTCAGGACTCCAGAGACCAAGGTGGAAGCTTGCCAGCTCCTGTGGGGGGGTGTCGGCGTCCCTCTGCATCCCCTGTGGGAGTGGTCACCATTCTGAGTCTCACTGGTTCATGGTTACAGCCCCCTGCCACCAGTCGCAGCGAAGGGGGGATGGGCTTGTGGGTTGGCTGGATGTGTTCGTGCCCTCACCTGAGCCCTCTTGCAGGCTAGAGGGGCTCCAGCGGGAGCTGTGGCCATGGGGGAGGGGGAGGAGCCATCACCAAACCCCTGCTCTGGAGGGAAGGAGCAAGGGAGGTGGGGAACCAATACCCCAACCCCTCTCCTGCCCTCTGATCCCCTGTCAGTGGTGGCCCCTGGGCACTGCGGGAGCCCGGGACCGCAGTCTGAGGAGGGCAGCGCCCCTGTCCCTGCCGGTGCAGAGCCAGGTGGAGAAGGGCAGGGCAGGGAGTGGGTCTGGGGGCCGGTCACCGGCCTAGTGGCCTGTACCCATGTCCTGTGTCCCCTCCACCACTGGACAAATACCCAGTGGCCACATGGTGCAGAGTTCTCAGGGAAATGCACGGGGCAGGAGAGCTCGGCACTCACCCTGCACGCACGTGTGGCCTGCTTGTGTACGTGCCCCTCTCCTGGTGTCCGCTCCAGGGCTCACGGAGGCCAGCTGGCACTGTAGCAATCGTAGTCTTGTTAACGTGCGTGCATTACCCAGCTTCGTTCATCCGTGGGTGTCAGGAGATCCTGGGGGTCTTTCTCTGCGTCTGCCGGGTCCCCGATGAGCCCCTACCTCGGAGTGTGCGCCCCGTGACCCAGCCTCAGGCCCAGCCTCAGGGGTCTTTGTCACCACAGTCTGCCTGCCGGGACTCCCCACTTCAGGGAGGTCAGGTCCCCTTTTTCAGCCCCTCCTGTCATGATTCCTCTTTTCATATTGGAGGGGGGCCGATTTGCAGAAGCCACACGTTCAGGGGGCCACTTCCTGCAGGGGCCGTGGGAAACAGCAGCTGGAGCCCCCCGGGAGGGGCATGTTTGAATCTGAGAACCAGCAATGTAGAGATTGTGCCCTCCTACTTCTCACTCGTATGCGTGTTCCCAGCCCCGCTAGCTTATCTCCAGGGATGGGGAGCTCCCTCCGCACCTGCAGCCTGGTCTGACTCTGACCTGGAGAAAGCTTTCCCCACGTGGAGCTGAGGTCTCTTGCCCTCTATCCTCCGTACACACCTGAGGGGCCATAACCCGTCCTGAGCAGCTGGGGAGATGTGCCAGGCGCCCCCTGAGGCTGCTCTTCCCCAGGGTAGCCACCCCAAGGGACCCAGCCCCTCGCCACTGGGCCACCTCCTGCAGACACATCCCAGCAGGCCCCATCCCTCTCGAAGGTGGGTGCTCCCCCTGCAGACTGACGGGGATTCTGAGCAGCATGCAGGGACCCGGACTTCCATTTTCCCAGCTGGAGACCACAGTGGGAATGACCATGGGGCTCCCAGTTCAGAGGTGAGCCTGGGGGGACCCAGAGCTCAAGCATGTCCAGCCACGTGTGAATGAGCAGAGAGTCCATGGCGTAGGCTTCGTGGGGAACCGGGAGGCCACACGCTGTATGACACCTCAGGGTGGCTGGGGCTCAGGAATTTTCCAGAGAAGTAAGAAGCTGGAAACTGAGCCCGTGCGCCACAACTACTGAAGCCTGCGCGGCTAGAGCCCGTGCTCCACAACAAGAGAAGCCACGGCAATGAGAAGCCCGCGTACCGCAACGAATAGTAGCCCCCGCTCACCGCAACTAGAGAAAGCCCGCTCAAGCAACAGAGACCCAGCGCAGCCAAAAATAAATAAATTAAAATAAATAAAAATTTTAAAAAAAGCTCACTGCGTGGGACACACAATGCATTCGTGGACTAGGTAGTGCCCATGGGCCCCAACTGTGACCTAAGGTGTGGTAGAGCCTCTCCGCTGTGTACAGATGCAGAGCTGAGAGGCTTAGAGGGGGCAAGGGCCTTGCTCAGGGTTGCACAGCAAATGAAAACACCAAGCGGGGGGCTGATGTTCTTTGTCTTTCCTCCGGGCCTGGATTCACATGGTTGTGGGCCATTTGTGACGGTAGGGGGTCCAAGGGCCAGGCCCCGCTGGGAGCCGTGTGTGGGCTGTGGCGGGAATACTGCCTCCTGGATGCAGGGTTCCTGTGAGTGTGTGATGAGGAGGAATGGGGGGCACGGGGGGAGGAAGCTTCTTTCTTAAATGACACTGTTGAGGGCAGACCGGAGGGAGGGCCTTCGTCCCTCCCATTTCCGTGGTTTGTCATGGGGATCTTGGGCCTCTGTCCTACGGGGCCCTCCACCCTCCTGAGGCGGCCGTTCAGCTTGGGGGGACGTGCGTGTCAGCTCTTGTCCAGAGACCCCCCCTCTCGCCTCTTTCCGTGCCCAGCACAGGCTCTTGTCCCTGGAGGCGCCCTTACCATCCTCACCCGGACCATCTCTGGGCTTCTCAAACTCGACAAGGCCCAAACCAGGCTGCCCATCTCCCATGCAGGCCTGTGGCCCTCCTCCACGGCTTTCCCTGCCTCAAGAAGCCCCAGCTTTGTCCTTCCAGGTGTTCAGGCCCAAACTTCTGCTCATCCTGGACTCCCTTCCTCACCCCCACCCAGGCCGTCAGCACATCCCGCCACGTCCTCTCCCGCTGCCCATCTCTTGCCCACCTTCCCATTCTCAGCACGGCAGCAGACGAACCCTTTAAGTAGAGCGTCCCATCAGGTCATTCCAGGCTCCAGGGCTTATCTGGGCATTACCACCCTGGCCCTTGCCCACTGGTTCCACTGTAGTGGCCCCTGCTGCTCCCCACCTCCCTTGTGCAGTCCTGCCTCAGGCCCTTTGCACTTGCTGTTCCTGCCACCTGACATGCTTTGCCTCCAGACATTCATGGGGCTGTGTTCACAGATTTGCTCAGGCCTCAGCTCAAATGCCACTTCCTTGGAGAAGCCTTGCTTGACCACCCTGGCCAAAATAGGCTCTCCCACACCCCGGCCTCTTCCTGTCCCGTTTCCTGGCTTTCATTCATTTATGTCTTCATTGTCCTCATGACTGCCTGGTGTTCAGTAGCCTCTGGAATTGCTCCGCGCACCAGAGTGCCAGTGCTGGCAGAATGTCCATGGGGCCTGCCTCACTTGCTGGTAAGCCCCAGTTCTGGAGGGTGCCGGCTTGGAGGGCCTGTGCCCTCAATCCTGGGTGACTGGCCTCGGAGGCAGACCTCCTCTCCTGCTGCGTGGCCGCTGAGTTGCTCCGTCACTGCCCTGCCCGACAGGGTCCTTGCGCTGCCGTCACACTCTGCCCAGCTCAGCCAGGAGGCGGGCAGCACGATGGCTGCTTCTTTCTCCTCTCTGTTAAAGACTTTTAAGAAGTTCCTGTTATTCTATTTTTTAGGTTTGAAATTTACAAACTTAAAATAGTAGAGATCTCACTTTATTGTCTTTTTTTCTAAATCAGACAATCGTTGCAGTGACTGCAAATGATGGCGCAGCTTCGGGGCCGGGAATGGGTGGAGAGGGAGCCCTTGTCTGTGACTGAGGAGCATGCAGCCCAGGGGTGCAGGCCTGACCCCGAGTCACGCGGGTCCCAGGGCCGTGGGACCGGCGACTTTTGCGAGGATGGAGGTGGGGGGAGGAGCGAGGACAGTGAGAAGGTGACATTTGAGTGGCTTGTAGGGTAACAAGGAGGGGCTGCGGGAGGGTCATGCCAGGGCCCCTGGAGGGAGGGTTAGGGTGGCTCGCACAGGGAACCCAGACTGTTGCTTCCTGGTTGGGAAGCCAGGAAGCCGTGCACATTGGGGTCAGCTGCTTTCAGATCACAGCGGCTTTGCAGAGAAAGGGCAGGAGTGGATGGCGGGGAGGGAGGTGGCAGGCGTGTTCCAGGGCAGGTGGGGGTACAGCTCGAGCCAGGGCGAGGCTGCGGTGGTGGAGGGAAGTGGGCAGAGGGCGGAGAGCTGTTCACGCAGCTCAGTGGGTGGGCGGGACTTGGTGTGTGCGCGCGCGCGCGTGCGGGGGACAGCGGGCGTCCAGGATAATTCTGGGAACGGTGGTATTGTTTGCTGAGGCATCTGAGGAGGTTGGCAGGAGGCTCCCCTGCAGCGTAACTTGCAGTGCAAGGGGATCTGTTAGGGGGTGTTCCTGGGCCCTGGGGTCCGAGGGCCACGGCAGGGGGCTTGGCTGTGTGCCGAGGCCTGGGAGGGCCTGGTTCCAGTGTCCACTTGGCTATGCCCTCTGGCTGGCAGCCACGGGACTCTGGGTGCATGGCTGGGGATCAAGCTGGGTTTCGGGGGGAGATAAACTGTTTGGGTGCTGGTGACTGTGTGTGTGAGACCACCTGTGGTGTCCCGGCACATAGGTGAGGCTGTGGGTGAGACAGCGCATGTAACTGTGCCTGGAGGGCTGTAACCTGGCCTCTGCATGCCTGCCACAGAGGGCGTGAGACCCCGATGCCCCAGGCGTGCCAGCCATGTGCCTGGAGAATGCATGTGACAGTGTGAGTGTGTGCGGGACCGTCGGCCGAGGGTCCCACCCGGGGACACATGTCAGGTGGCAGGTGAGAGTGGGGGTCAGCGGCCCTGGGCAGGGCCACGCTGGCAACTCTGTCAACACCTGAGTGACGGCAGTGCCTGTCTGTGCATCTGAGCAGGTGCGAGTGGGAGCGTGTGCGTAGGGATGTGAGGACGAGTGCATGCGTGTGAGTGAAGGTGGGGAGGCTGCCCAGCCGTGCGCACGTGCCGGTGTGTGTGCCAGGTGTGCACACATGTCCCCCTGTGGCCGCCACGTGGTGCTGATCGTGTCCTTTCCGATTCCCCCAGGGCCTCGTGAGAGAGAACCGTTGATCTGGAGGCGACGCGTGGCTGGCTGCGGGGCATGGCACCACTCGCGGAGCCCGTGGGAGCCTGGCTGGCCGTGGCCGTGGCCCTGGCCCTGGGCCCAAGCCCCAGCACGGCGGTCCCGGGGCAGGACTGCACGGGCGTCGAGTGCCCCCCGCTGGAGAACTGCATCGAGGAGGCGCTGGAGCCGGGTGCCTGCTGCGCCACGTGCGTGCAGCAGGGCTGCGCCTGCGAGGGCTACCAGTACTATGACTGCCTGCAGGGCGGCTTTGTGCGTGGCCGCGTGCCCGCCGGCCAGTCCTACTTCGTGGACTTCGGCAGCACCGAGTGCTCCTGCCCGCCGGGCGGTGGCAAGATCAGCTGCCAGTTCATGCCCTGCCCGGAGCTGCCGCCCAACTGCATCGAGGCCGTGGTGGCGGCCGACAGCTGCCCGCAGTGCGGCCAGGTGGGCTGCATCCACTCTGGCCGCAAGTACGCCGCTGGCCACACAGTCCACCTGTCGCCCTGCCGGGCCTGCCACTGTCCTGACGCCGGCGGCGAGCTCATCTGCTACCGGCTCCCCGATTGCCACGGAGACGCCGCCCCTGGAAACTTCTCTGACGCCGAGGAGGGTGACCCTGAGCGACACTATGAAGACCCCTACAGCTATGACCAGGAGGTGGCCGAGGCGGAGGCCGCGGCGGCCCTGGAGGGCGAGCTCCAGGCGGGCGCCGGGGGCCCGGCTGCTCTGGGAGCTGGGGGTCAGCCACCTTCAGCCATCCAGGCCACCCGCTGGCCGGCTGCCCTCCCCAGGCCCACGGCAGCTGCCGCCCTGGGTCCCCCAGCCCCAGTGCAGGCCAAGGCCAGGAGAGTGACGGAGGACAGACAGGAGGACAGAGAGGAATTGACAGTCAGGGAGCAGCTGGCAGCAGGTGGCCCCAGGGGCCTGGATGGACAGCCCACAGCAGGTCCAGCCCCTGGTCTCCCTGTCCAAGAAGAGGCGGCAGAGGCCAGGGCACGGCCCGAAGAGAACCTCATCCCGGACGCCCAGGCCACCCCCCGCAGCGCCGGGCAGGAGGGAGCTGGGCCCATTCCAGCGTCAAGCACGGCCAGTGTCCTCGCATCACAGGCCACGCAGAGCGCTCCCGAGGGTCCGGCAGAGCCCAGCACCCACGCCATCCTGACCACACCTCACCAGGAGGCGGCCCGCGTCCCACCCACCCAGGAAGTGCCCAAGCAGCCACCGGTTCTGCCCCGTTCTCGGCCAGAGGAAGACACAGACCCCAACTCTGTCCATTCTGTCCCCAGAGGTGACCCTGAAGGTAAGCCTGTTTCCTGGTTTCTCCAGGGACACTCATCCCAGGGAAGGGCAGCCTCGGGGCTCTGTAGCCTGGCCCAGGTCTGTGCACAGCTGCCTGGAGCAGGGGAAGCTGGGTCTGCGGGGCCAGGCCAGGGACAGCCAGCACCATCCCCAGAGCTCCGGGCTGGAGGCTCTGAGATGGAGCTTCCTCCTGGCTCAGCTTCTGGGGGTAGCATGGTGGGTGGATGGGTGGGGTCCCTGTCACGGTAGGTGCTGGGCTACCTGATAGGGCTGTGGCCGAAGGCCTCTTACATGTACCTTATCAGGGCTGGGGGGCCCCTGCAGAGGGGTCCACAGGTGCCCTGGCAGGAAGTGGGAGCTCACAACCCTGATACAGCTGCCTGCTCACACCTCCCTGACAGTAGCCTCTGGGCATGGATGCTGGGCTCTTGGCCTCTGCGGTGGCAGCAGAATGGATGCAGGCTCTTGTGGGTCTGTCACCCCTTCCTGCCAGGGGTCCTGCTAACATACAAGTGTTTTCTGTCCCTCCTCTGCTCAGTACCTGCTGTGGCTCCCACCTACTCAGAGTAGATACTGAAGTCCTCTCAGGGGCCTCAGGCCCTGCACAGCCTGACCCTGGGGCCTCCCGGGCCTTCTCTTCACCCTTTTATTGTCCCTTTTGGCTGTTGTAACAAAAATACATAAGACTGGGTGGCTGAACAGCGGACGTTTATTTCCCATAGCCCTGGGGTCGGGAAGTCTAAGATCGGTTGTCTGATGGGAGCCTGCTTCCTGGTAGAGCAAATGAGGCCACATCTCACCTGGGTTACATCAGAGGTGGAGCATCTCTTCTTAGAAGGGCACTAATCCCATCATGAGGCTTCCACCCTCAAGACCTAGTTTTCTCCCCAAAGCTCCGTCTCCAGATACCATCCCACTGAGGATTAGGGTTTTAACGCATGAGTTTGGAGGTGGGAGCATAAACACTCAGTGCCTAGCAACCCTCTCCCTCCGCACTGTGCTTAGCTGCACGGGCCTCCTGGCCCCTTCCAGTACTTTCCAGCCCCAGGGCCTTTGCACTTGCCACTGCCTATTCCTGAAGTGCTCTTCCAGGTGTCCATGAAGTTCGCGTCTTCCCTCCATTTGCTCTCTGTTCAAGGTTACCTGCCTAGAGAGGTCTGCCCTGACCACCCCAGTCAAAGAGCACCCCACCTTCCTCTTACACTGCTTTAATTCCTCCCAGTAATACCTGGCATTGCAGCACATCGTTACTTGTTTAATTTTGTCTCCCCCGGTGGGATGTGAGAGCCATGAGTGGAGGGACCCCATCTGCCATCTTCTCTGCTGTGCACACAGTTGGTGCTCTGTAAACATTGGGTGAATTAATGAGGGAATGGGGGGGCTCTCTGGCCACCCCTTTGCCAGTCATCCCCCCTCGTGCTAGTTCCCTGCCACCCCATGAGCACCCTGCACTGTCATCCCCCTGTGTCCCACCCCTTTGCTCACACTCTTCCCAGTGAGCTCAGGCAGCACCGCTTCCAGGAATCCTTCACTGGGTCTTTGTGTCTTGTATGACCCTTCCTCCATCCCCACTCTGCAGCTCCCTGCCCCCACCTCTGAGGGAGCCCTAGGAGTTGTCTGGGTGTCTAGATATCTCTCTCCACAGCTGCGAGTCCATGTCTTGTTCAGTCCTGTGTCATTCACTCTGTAGACCCTTATTAGGTACCAACTGTGGACAGCCCCTAATGGGCCGCTGGGAGGCAGGAACTGGCCAGTGTGGTCCACAGGCTGTGAGTGGGGGCTGCCCGGGTGGCATCTGGGATGGTTTCCTGGGGGAGGGGGCCCGTGTGTCCAGAGCTCTGGCCGTTGCTGGGCGTCCGCTGTGTGCTGAGGCCGAGACTGCAGGCTCCCCCAGCCCCCAGGCCCCCGCCCTGGCGGCTCCTTCCATCCTGCTCTCGGTGGACGGGCACAGAACTCGCCCTTGCTGAGCACCTACTAGGTGCCCAGCCCCGTCTGTGACTCGATCCGCCCACAAGCTGGGAGCTGGGCTCCTTCTCATTTTCAGCTGACCAGGTTGAGGGTGGAGAGGTGTGGCTCGTGGCGGCAGGGCGCGCCGTGAGAGGTGGCGGCGGGGACCAGGGCGGGGGGCTTCCGGGGGCTCCTCCCCGCCCAGCCCCGAGCCTGCAGGGGGCGGGGCGTGTGCGTGGGGCGGGGCTGTAATGAAGTCCACGTGTGCCCGGGCGGGCTTGCAGGCCTGGCGCCGGGGGATGGTGCGTGCAGCCTTCAGGGCTTCCAAAATAGACCCGGCCCTGGCCCCGGCCCCATCACCCGCCCCCTTGCTACCAGAGGCTTCTCTGTGGTGTGGACCTTGGAACCCTGGAGAGCTGCTTCGTTTTCAGGAGCCCCGGGTTCTTTCCTCTGCCCCAGGCTTTCTCAAATGGATTTTGGGGTGTGGCTGTTGGTGGAGGCCGCCTGGGGGTGGGGCCCCTGACTGAGTGCCCCTCATCCCATTAGAGGCCCCGCCCATGCAAAGCCCAGAGCAGGGCAGGGACAGGCTGTGCTTCTTGGAGCTCTGGGAAAGGGAGATGTAGGAAGTTGGGAGTGGTGGGCCGGCAGGGTGAATTTAAATGGGACCCAGGAGCTGGCCCAGGCCGTGTAAGCAGAGGCTGGCTGCCGTCCACCACCCCCGTCCATCTTCCCTGCTTCTGCTCACCCAGTGTCCACCTGACACCCACCAGCGCATGTGCTCTGTAATTCAGGCGAGCGGCTCTCCGCCTTGTGCCTCATTTTCTCCATCTGGAAGCGGCAGAGAAGGCCCTGCTTCCTGGGGGTGTTTTGAGGATTAAATGAGCTAACTCATTCAAACTCGGCATGGGGCCTAGCACTGCCGAGTAATTAAAAATGTTAACCGTCACTATTCACCATCTGTTCCTCGATCCACCCACTTAATTTCTTCAGCAGATAGGTGCGGAGCACCCTCTCTGCACCAGGGGCCGTCCAGTGAACCGGGCGGGCACAGCCTCTCCTTTGGGGTCTGATGGGGGTGGAGGGCGGTAATGGATGAGCCCACACAGATTTGTCCGTGGTCACAGCCATGCACACGGAGTGGGGAGGGTGGCCAGGGGATGCCTGGTGGGTGGGGGTCAGGGGCCCGACGAGCGTCCTTGGGGCAGTGAGGGCCTTAGAGCCTTCTGACTGCTGTTGTAGGGGCAGCCCTGGGGGTTCCCAAGGGATGAAGGGGCCCTCGGTGGGGAGGACTGGGGAGGTGGTAGCTTTGTCCTGCTTGCCCGTGGGGCCGGCTGAGAGGCGCGCCGTGGGGCGGAAATGACCCCCGGCCATGTTGCCATGGCAGCCCTGGGGCCTGGAGGAGGAGGTTTCCAGCCATTGCCCCAGGCCCGGCTGCAGTGGGGGTCCTGTCTTTGAGCCGGAGTTGTGCCAGGGATCCAGGCTGCCTCTGAGCATGTCCAGATGGAGCCTAATGGAAGCCACATGCCCGGCTCCCTGCCGGGGAGAAGGGCTCTGACGTCTGTCGTCCCTCAGGGGGCTTGTGAGGGCGCCTTCTACCACAGGGCTGGCACGATGGAGGGAGCTGGGGACCACCCCCCGCCCTCCTGGGCCACAAGGGTGGGAACCCGGGTCAGGGTTGCCCTCAGAAGATGCAGGTTCCAGCCCCTCTCCTGGAAAAGGGCTCCAGCAAAACCTGCAGGCCCCAGGACCCCGTGGCAGGAAAGGAGCCCCTTCCTCGGGGCCTCACATCACCAGATCCTGTGGGGCAGCGGTACTTGAACGGTTTGACGTTCTAGTTAATAGCGAAGCTTTAAAATTCAAATAACTGTATATTAATTGCAGACACCATATTGGCTTATGACCTGTGCCTGCACCATCGTAAGCCCTCTGAGATCACTGGCTCCTTTAATCATCACAGCCGCCCCCTTGGTGCACAGCAGAGGAATAGGGCCACTTGCCCAAGGACACACATGCAGGAAGCGGTGGATCCAGGTGCCCGTGCCGTTTCTTCATGTCTTCACCCCTGATAGTCATGTCTGGTGCCCGGCGTGTGCAGGGGCTGTGACAGACGCCAGACGGACCGTGTTGCCCCTGCCCTCGGGACATTATGGTTTAGTGGGGAAGAAAACGTGGTAGTCATAGTACGAGGACCGAGGAATGGGGTGGTTGTGCTCTGTGAGCCTGTCTGGGGGATCGGACTCCCCTGGGGATCAGGGAGGTCTTCCGGGGAAGTGCTCTTTGAGCACAAGGAGCTGCTGACTGGATGAGAGGTGGGGAGCAGAGAGAAGAGAGTACGTCAGGCAGAGGGCATAGCACGTGCAAAGGCCCTGCAGCTGGAGGGAAAAAGTTGGATTGAAAGGAGGCTGTGTAGCTGGTGTGAGAAGAGGCTGGGGAGTGGTCAGGGGCCAGGCCCAGGGCGATGGTGTTTACCCTCAGGATGAAGATCTGGGCCTTTCCCCAAGGGCAGTGGGGAGCCACTGCAGGTGTTAGGCAGGAACTGACAGGATCTTATTTGTGTCGTGCAGCACTTCCTCTGGGTGAAGGGAGGAGAGCACAGGAGCAGGCTCTCCCTGCCTCACCCTGCAGCCCCAGGAGCCAGCCCTGGGTCTTCAGTGTCTGGGGGTCTCCAGGGTCCCCCAGAATCACTGGGTTGTGGCTCCAGGGGGCAGAGGGAGACCCACCCAGCCTCTCCCTATTCCCCAAAGGATTCCTACAGACCCTCCCCTCTCCTCTCCAGGCTCAGCTGTGGGAGACTTAAGCTTGTGTGGCGTCTGAGTGGTCCCTGAGCGCAGCCTGGGGACCAGAGGGAGCCAGGCTGGGAGTCTGGACACCTGAGCTCATGTTCTGTGTGCCAGAATCAGCCACAGGAGCTCCTGGCTCCCAAAGCGGCCTGGGGAGGGGGCGCCCTGCGAGGAGAGCTTGCAGGTGGGCCAGCCGGCCCTTCCCCTCCTCACCCCCAGCCCACGGGCCTTGACCTGGGATGTCTGACTCTTTCAGGGCAGCGTAGGCTCTGCCGATGGCAGCGGGACCCGCAAACGAGGGGCCTGGGCTTCCCGCAGCCCCTACTCACCCGTGGTGAGTCCCGGGCCGAAGCTCACACGCGCTCGTTGTGTGACCTGGGGCCTGGGCCGCGATGCCTCTGAGCCCCGGTTTCCTCCCTGACCCTGCGTAGCCGGGGTTGGTCCTGCCTCTGTCTGCTGCTCTGCTAATGGTGCACGCCCCTGGCACCTGTCAGCTTCTTTCTGCAGAGCATCTTTGTAAGCACTCGGATTTTGTTGCAAACATTTAGAAGCTGGAAGACTTCACATAAATTCCAGCTTTCTGGCTTTTGTTGAAAATTGGCAGCTGCGGGCACACCAGGCCCATGTACCCTGGGCCATACACTGGGGGAGCTGAGAAGGGGCTGCCTGACTGTCAGACTTGCGGGGAGGTGGGGGGGCTCTAAAGGTGATAAAACCGAGGAGAGCTGGGTCCTCTGCCGGGGGCGTCTGTCAGGCACTGAGTTTCACCCTGTGGCGACCTTGAGAGAGTCTGTTTGGTCGTTCTGTTTTATGGAAGAGAAAATGGCACCCTGAGAGGGGAGGAGGCTTTTCTGGGGGTCATAGTAGAGCTGGGCAGGGGGCCCTAGTCTCCCAGGGGAGGGGCTGGGCTCTTGGCTCCCATGGAGGACGTGGGGCAGGAGTGGGTCTGAGTGGCTTGTAGCTGGGCCCCCTGGCTTTGGCTGCCCCAGAGCTTATGGCACTTGGAGGGGATGGCTGCATTTCACAGCTGCTCACCATAGAGAGGGTCTGGGGCCAAGGCTCGGCCTGTGGTGGGGTTCTTTAATTTTTAAAAACTGTGTTTCCTTCCTTCCTTCCTAGACAGCTTTATTGAGATATTGTCCATGTACCATAAAGCCCTCCCATTTAAAGTGTGCAGTTCAGTAGTGTTTGTCAGGGTCGTGAGAACATCATCAGAATCTAATTCTAGGTCGTTCTTGTCACCCTGCTGCTATGCCGGTAGCAGCCACCTCCCACTCCCTCCTCCCAGCCCCCAGCAGCCTCCAGTCTACTCCCTGTCACTATGGATTTGCGTTTTCTGGACATTCCTGGACATGGAATCATACAATATGTGGCCTTTGTGGACGGTCCTCCGTCACTGAGCATAACGCTTTCAAAGCCCCCTGCACGTTGTAGCATGAATAAGTGCTTCATTCCTTTCCATGGCGGACATTCCAGTGTGTGGATGGGCCCCATTTTGTTTATTCATTCACCAGGTGGTAGGCACTATGTTTGCACCTTTTAGCTTTTGCGAGCACTGCTGCTGTTAATATTCATGACATATTTTTGTGTGGACGTATGTTTTCATTTCTTTTGGGAATGTACCCAGGAGCAGAATTGCTGGGTCATCTGGGAACTCTGTGTGTGACCATAAGATGAAACACCGAACGGCAGTCCTCAGCGGCTGCCCCGTGTCACGTCCCCAGGCACAGCGCACAAGGGCTCCAGCTTCCCTACGTCTTCACCAGCACTCGTCATCGTCTGTCGTTTTGAATGTAGCCGTCCTGGCGTGTGAAGTGTGAAGTGGTATCTCACTGGAGGTTTAATTTGCACTTCCCTGGCGGCTAATGATGTTGAGCATCTTTTCATGAGTTTACTTTAGAAAATTCTAGAAAACACAGAATACACAAGTACACATTCCGTTGGCCATCAAAGTGATGACATCATTACTAAGTCACGTAGTGTGTGGAAGACTCCACTGTATGCTCATAGGAGAAAGGGTGTGAAGGAGGCAACCAGTGTTGCAGTGTTGTTCTGAAAATAATGTTGATCCCGTGGGTCCCTGATTAGGTCCCAGGGACCCTCGGGGCCTATAGGACCGCACTTGGGAACCACAGGTCCTACGACGGCAAGCGTGCAGGTGTGTGCACTGTCTTTCTCACGTACAGCATATTGTGCACACCTTTCTGTCCTATGCTTTCCTCCGTGAACAGCCCCCCTTGGGACTCTCGCTGTTGGCACGTGGGGAGCTCCCTTTACCAGCCTGGGCTCCGCTGTGTGCACGTCCCAGCTGTTACTGACCGTCCTGGCAGACGGATGCTGTGTTGTGTCCATTGCTGCAGTGAATGGCTTCCTGCTGCGCCCGGTGTGGAATCGCTGGGTCTGTGTGCACATGCGTTTCTTTATTTTCTCTATGTAAGCCATTTATCCAAGTGTAACCAGGAGAACCTATCGGAAGCATGCAAATCAGTAATACATTTCACAAAGAAACACCCCGTGTGCTCAGCACTCAGATCATGAAACATCCCGAGACAACCCAGGTCCCCTCCTCTGTGCCCGTCCCGGGAACCGCTTCCCTGACTGTGACTAGCTCTTGGACTTTCGTAAATGGGGCCATGCAGTCTGCTCTCATGTGTGGCTTCTTGTGCTCAGCACGGCATTTCTAGGTCCACATGCTCTGGGCTCCGTGGTTGGTCCTCTTCGTGACTGAGAGCTGCCCCATGGTATGGTCAGACCCCAGTTTGGTGGCTCCTTCTCCTGCCAAGGGCTGTGGGGTTGTTTCCAGCCTGGACCGTTAGGAAGAGCGTTGCCGTGCACCTGCCGTACCAATCTTTTGATGGTCGTCTGCACACTTTTCTCTGGGGAGGTGCTGGCTGCCATGGGCTCCACTGTAGAGGCCACAGGATGCCTACTTAAAACGCGGTACTTGCCAGCTCACCTCCATTGATAGTGTACCAGATTTTGCTCACACCTGCCATGTATGGGAATGCCTGTTTCCCCAGGTTATTTATTCAACAAATATTTATTGAGTGCCTACCGCACAGTTGTAGGTGCCAGGGATACAGCCGTGATCAAAATGGTTGAAGTTGGTACCCCTCACGAGGCTTGTGTTCCGTGGGATCGGGGCAGGGGCAGGGGCACACAGTCATTCATTACGTAAAATCTGTGTTGCATGGTGAGAAGCGCTAGGGAGAAAACCGAGCAGGGGCAGCCAGATGTTCCCACCTTGGCTGGTGGGAGCTGTCTTGCAGGGCCGTTAGTTTGTGAGTGTGCCCTGCTCCCCCCCACACCCCTGCCCCCGCCTTGGCCGAGGGCGCCCCAGCGAGTCTGGCCACACCCCCGCCAGCAGCACGTGGGCGTGGGGGGTGGTCTTTCTGCCCTCTCGCCAAACCCGCTCCTGTCCTTCCTGCTGGGGACACGCCTTGGTCATGGAACGAATAGTCTCTTGCCTCAGTAGTGCGAGTCGCAGGCGACTGCAGAACATCTGGGGCGCACTATAGGCGTTTCTTGTTGATCCCAAGTCCACAGGTCAGCCGGGCTTGCTGCCCCAGGCTGGGAGTGGCTGCTGGGAGTGGCTGGTCTCGCACAGCCTCTGCCAGGGCGGCTGCCTCTGCTCCACGAACTCGTTCCCATCGCAGAAACAGGGCCGAGAGTGAAAGATGAGACGCGCACGGGAACTCTTGGGCCCGGGCTTAGAACTGGCTCAGCCACTGCTTTCTCCACGTTGGGCTGCCTGCCTGTCAGGAGGCCAGCCCGGGGTCGAGGGCTCCTCTTTTTTTTTTTTTTTTTTTTTTTTTTTTTTGCGGTACGTGGGCCTCCCACTGTTGTGGCCTCTCCCGTTGCGGAGCACAGGCTCTGGAGCGCAGGCTCAGCGGCCATGGCTCACGGGCCCAGCCGCTCCGCGGCATGTGGGATCTTCCCGGACTGGGGCACGAACCTGTGTCCCCTGCATCGGCAGGCGGACTCTCAACCACTGCGCCACCAGGGAAGCCCCGAGGGCTCCTCTTGATGGGCATCGCCGGGGACGTGGGAGAGGCAGGGAGGAGGATGGGGGGGGGGTCAGACAGTGAAGCTACCCCCGGCCCCGGCCGGTGCTCCTCGTGCCTCATCTCAGTCCCCACACGACCTTACCACGAGTCCTTTCCCCTTCCCAGGGGAACATGGGTCCACAGGCCAGCAGCGAGTAAGTGGTGGGCCCAGCTCTGGATCCAGGTCCTTCGGTGCTTCAGGCGTCTCTGGCCTGGTCCAAGGCTCCCCCGGGGTGAGGCTGCTCTGCCCCTCACTCTCTGTGAGACTTTTAGGCAAATCACTTCACTGCCCCGGGCCTCAGTTTTCTCATCTGTAAAGTGGGCTTACCGAGGGCTCCCTCCTAGAGCGTGTTCTCACTGGGAGAAAGCTGGTGTCGGGCCTCAGGTGCTGGGGTCTACCGCGTAGCAGGGCTCCACTTACACTGGTGTCCTGGTCGCTGAGGTTTCAGCCCTGGGGGCTCTGCCGGGAGGGCGGTGGCCTCTGAGCTCCGGCTTGCTTCCCATTCACATGCCGAGCGGCTCTCCGGAGGCTGAGCCAAGCCGCCCCACCCCAGCCTCCTGCACCCTGAGCCTTCCGGAATCCCGGGTGCCTCCGTGAACTGGAGGTCAGAAGTCTCGGCTGTGACCTTCCCTGGGGGAGGGTCAACGTCGTCTGCCTGACAGCACCTCGTCCGCGCCGGGCCAGGGGCTGTGTGGCCTCGGGGTCCCTTGTCCTGCAGCAAATGGAGCTTTTAGGAGGAACTTCCGTCTAGCCAAGGTCAGCTTTGCGTGGACTGGGGCTCTGCTGGGCCCTCCTTGTGTACTCCGGGGTCTCCATACAGGGAAAGCGGGCTTGGGGCCGAGAAGTGCTGGGGATGAACCAGCTTGGTCCTCAGAGGGTGAATCCGTGGGTGTGAACTCTGCCTCTGCTGCCCTGGCTGTGTGACCTCAGGTGACGGACTCACACTCTCTGAGCCTCAGTGTCTGCAAGATGGAAGAGTAATCGCTCTCCCCTCAGGATTACTGACAGGGGTAGGGAGAGGACGTCAGCTGGCTCAGAGTAGCTGCTCTGACTGTGAGCCCCTTCCTTTCCCTGCCCGAGGGCCCTGCACCCTGGGTGGTGGGGCATGGACTTGTTTTCGCTTAAGTGAACAGATGTGGGTCTTTTCTGGTGGCCAGGAGTTGTCCCGCTGTTGAAAAGGCAAAGGGGCCAGGTCTCGTGTGGTTGGGCTGAGGGTGTTCAACTGCTCACTGGCTGCTCCCACCCCGCCGGTCACTCCATCTGCCTGCAGGTGTGCAGGGGGTGCTGCCCCTCCACTATTCCGTCCCTGCCCTGCGCCTTTGTTCCAGTGTCTGCCCACGGAGTCAGCCCCCTCCTGAGGTCTCGCCTTCAGCGGCACAGCCTAGCTGCGGGGCTGACGTCCCAGAGATGGGGAGGGTCTCCTCCTTCACCCTCGCAGGGGCAGCGTTTATCACGTGGCTGTGGGCATCCCCGGACGTGAATCGATCGGTGCGTTAAAGCCTCGTGACACCCATGTGCGGGGGGACGGTCATTATGCCCATTTCAGAGCTGAGGTGACTGAGGCACAGGGAGGTGACTGAGGGCAGCGAAGCAGATGTTTGTCGACCACTGACTCTCGGCCTTTGCCCCAGCACCTCCCAGGGTTTGCCCAGCTGCCTGGCACGAGTAGGTATTTTCCTGTTGTCAGCAGATCGAGGCTCCGGGGCTGCCCTGTGTCCCCAGCCCAGGAGGGGCGAAACAGGGCCCAGGGCAGGGCTGGCAGGCCCCCAGCCCCAGAGTCTGAGATTCTGGGGTTCCCTGGGGTCCATATGGTGGAGGGAAGGGGGAGCAGAACGAGCCAGTCTGGCTGGGGGGAGCCTGCCTGCCTGGGCCCAGTGCTCCCAGAAGCTGACGGGGTGGGCGGGGAGAGAAGGAGACAAGCTGTCTTGTCTCCCTTCCAGCCCCCCACTCCCTGCCCCACTTGAGTACTCATTCATGACAGTTCATGGGCCCCGTGCTCTGGGCCAGACTGTATCCGGTGCTGGGGATGCAGTGGGAACCAGAACGGTGGAGACCTCCCTGCCCAGCACACTTCTGCCCGGGGTGGGGGTGCCTGCTGTGACGCACAGGCCTGGGACGGATGCGATGAGGGAGCAAAGCCAGGTGCCCCCGGTGAGGCAGTTGGTGGAGGGGAGCCGCTGGTCGTGGGGACGAGGACGCAGCTGCAGCCGCTCCCTGGCTCCAATTGTCGCCCTGGAGTTGGGGGCCCAGCGTGGCCCATCACTTTAAGTTGTCCGAAAGAAGCCTAGGATCTGGAATTTTATATAAAATCTCCCCGTTTGTAAATGTTGGCAACTAATTCACATATATCAAAGCCTCAGTAAAGCATGAAGTGGGCACCGGTTTGCTGCCAGTTTAGACTCACGGAGCGCCAGCTGCTTCTCGTTATACGTCTGGGTCGCAGAGGCCCAGGGGCGGGCAGGGGGTTGGCAGAGACTCACAGCGAGCTCCGAGGGTGGGGTCCGCAAAGTTCCGACTCCCAGGCCAGTGTGCTCCCCCCCCAGACCTCCCTGCCCAGCAGAGTCAAAGCCCAGGAAACAGGTGGCACAGGCTCAAAGCCCCTGGAGAGAGTCACAGAGGGGACTGCAGGGTGAGGGCACAGCAGCAGTGGGAGCTGTCACCCCAGGCCCGGAGGGGAGCTGTGGCCTTACATAGAGGTGGCCATGCCTGAGTGGGGGCCAGGCTCCATCAGCAGTGGGCAGGGTGGAAGGTGAATCTGGGACGGCAGGTTTGCTGGCTGCGGAGGCACCGGGAGCTACAGGACTCCACCTCCCAGGCCCAGGTGCGGCAGCATGCTTCCTGAGATGGGCGACCCCAGGTCAGTGGGTGAGGGCGGCTTATGGTCAGTCCCATCCTGGAAGTGTCGGAGCCACTCGCTGACCCCCAGGGGAGGGGAGGTGCCTTAGGAAGAGGTCCGGGCCGGAGGCGGAAAACGATCGGCCAGGCTTCTGTTTTTTCCACCCTGGGTTGGCCTCACTTGGCAGGTGGGCAGCCGGGGGGTGGTGGGTGATCACCTGGGAAGGTCTCACTATTCCTTGTCCGCCACCGCTTGGCCCCTGAAGCCCGGATGCAGGAACAGAGAGGCCGAGGGTGTTGCCTGAGATGGCTCAGCCAGTGGCAAGCAGAGCAGGGTTCTGGCTTCCTAGCTCTGCTTCCACTTACACCCAGTTTAGGGTCTTCAGTGTGGGGGGGTCTCCTGGGCCCCTTGATTGGGGCTCATTGCTTCACTTTGAATATTCACCAGCCACTCTGCAGGCTGCAGGGGGAGTGGGACAAAGGATGGAGATATTTGGGGTGGGGAGGGGAAGAGGTCTGGTCAAGGTCTAGTTGGGGCTGTGGCCCAGGCATGTGGCTTAAGAGAAATGGAGAGTTGCTGGGTGGGGTCCCTGGGAATTTGGTCTAGAAGAGCCCCAACCTGGCCGCATGGCATCCCAGTTGGGAACGCTAGGAGCCTGAGGTCACAGACTTGCCGCCCCCAGACCCCTGGCCAGTACAGCCCTCCCACCCAACCCCCCGCCTCATCTGATGCCTGACCCCAGCGTGCCCACTGCCTGTTCCCCAGGCAGGATTTCCATGTTGCCACCGCTCGGCCCAATAATACCACCTGGGGCTTCGCAGGAAGCCACACTGGTGACCTGCTTCCTGTTTGCCTCTAAGAGGAGAAAAAAAACATGTCCAGTTTCTTTCTTTTTTTTTTTTTTTGCGGTACGCGGGCCTCTCACTGTCGTGGCCTCTCCCGTTGCGGAGCACAGGTTCCGGATGTGCAGGCTCAGCGGCCATGGCTCACGGGCCCAGCCGCTCCGCGGCATGTGGGATCTTCCTGGACCGGGGCACGAACCCGTGTCCCCTGCATCGGCAGGCGGACTCTCAACCACTGCGCCACCAGGGAAGCCCGATGTCCAGTTTTTTATGTGATATTTTCAACTTTTGTATTTTTTTAACCAGTCACTTTCATTAAGGTGGGAAATAAGGTTATGTTTACATTTCTCTTAGTAAATACTGGCCCGGGAAAACCAAAATTGCCTTAAAGTTAAGCATCATCTCTTATTACACTGTGTGCATGTACGAAGCACTGGTAATTAAATTAAACTATCTGGAAAGAACAGATAAATAGAATTAAGTCATTTACAAGATTCACCTATAAAACAAAGTGCTATCCCAAGAAGCGAAATGCCATCAGACACTCTGGTTTGAGCCATAGCATAGTCTGGGGTGGCCGTGGTTTCTTCAACTAATAATGAAAGAGAGGAAATTCGCAGTTCTTTTTGAGGAGGAACAGAATGCGTCCCAAGTGTCTTGGTGAAGTTCTGGAAGTCCACACGTTTGGTTTGTGTGAAGTGTGAGTTACATTGGAAGGCTGTGCTGGGTGGGGCTGGGGGTCTGCGGAGGCCTCGGGGAGCACAGCAGGGGGTGGACATGGCTGGCGGCGGAGGTGAGCCTGGCGGAGGGAGGGACAGCTCTCCTTTTAGGTGAAGGCCCGCCTGATGGGCATCCAGCCTCAGTCACACGCTCTGTGCTAGAAGGATGCTTGCAATGGTGTGATTCTAGACTGATCTCCCGGGGACTCGTTCATTCTTAGGATCTGAGCTGTCCACTCCCGTGTCCAAGTACTTGGATCTCTTTATTCTGTCCTTGTGCTGGGGAAGTTATTTTCTCAGAAAATGAGGCTGGTCCCATTCAGTTTTTCAGCATTTGCCTGCGGGTTCCATGTGGCCGGTGACTCTTTCTGGGGTGCATCCTCTAACCCAGATGCCAGGGCCGCATAGTCCCCTTGAACAGAGCTGAGCTTGTCGCAAGTCTTGGCACTGCTCCGCATCAGGGCAGCCTGTTTGTGTACAAGCGGCTTTTCTCATTGATTGTGAAAATACCAACAGACGTAGCCCATTAAAATGCCCATGACAGACGCACACCCCCTGCTCCCTGGGAGGCCATGGAGGGAGGGTAGGGCCTGTGCACGGGTGATCCAACCCTCACCACCCCACCTCCCAAAGCTTCCCGGGGACCAGCCTGAAGCCAAGCACCGTGGGGCCTCAGGGCCCCTCCACAGGAGCAAAGCCTGCCGTCGAGTCCCCTCGTAACTGCGGCTTCACCAGCCACAGCGCACCAGCATCCCAGAGTCCCACCTGGGACCCCAGCCGCCACCTGGCAGCTGGGACAGACCCTCTAAGGGCAGGGGGCTCAGGGAAGAAGTCTCAGCCCCATAACGGTCCAGTGCTTGCTCTTCTTTCTCTGTGGTTTGAGATACAGCGTGTGCGCGGGCATGTGCGCACGTGTGCGTGATGGAAACATTTCAGCCTTGACACGGTGTGTCGCAACGGAGAAATAAAGACATCTCCTGTATTACTACATACTGTGATCCTACACCTGCCACAGTTACCAGTTCCCTTGTGCCATATTTGTATTCTCCACTTGCCCCCAAAGTGTAACGTATAGCCCGTTTAGTAAAGTAATATTTTATCAGGGGTGGTGAGATCTTTTTTGGTTCATATTTGGTTGTTTTTTCTCTTGAATTTCCTTCCTCTGGAAAGTATTTATTAAAGTATACTATAGATACTCTTGAATATCTTTCCATCTAGATTAATATAACAGTCCTCCCTTAAATTTTTTTTTATATCTGATTATGTAGTTTTATAAAGTATTATGTATGTAAAGCACACGCTTCTTCATAAAATAGCTCAGTGGGTTCCAGGCAGCTCCGCTCAAGTCAAGATATAAAACATCTCAAGCACTCCAGAATCTTCCTGGTGTCCCTTCTCGGCCAATTCTACTCTCCCTCCCCCCACTGCCCCCCACCCCTCACGGAAACCACGAGGCTGACTTTTATCACCATCAGTGACTCCTGCCTATTCTTGAATTTATTTTGTGTAGTGGGAACCATATGGTATGATTTTGCTTGCGTTTAACTTCCTTAGCTCAAGATCCTGTGTTTGAGACTCATCCAGACTTTTGCGTGTAGCAGTAATTCACTTAAAAGAGTTGCTCTTCATTTTTCCATTGTAGGAATAAATCATAGTTTATTGATCTGTCCTAGTGTGGATGGTGGTTTGGGCTGTTTTCAGTGTGGGGCTGTGATTAATACAGTGGCTGTGGACATCCTGTGAATTTCTGTCGGGTATTTACCCAGAAGTGGAATTGCTGTATTGGAGGGTTTGGCAGCTTTAGCGGACACTGCCAGACAGTTTTCCGAAGCATCACCAATTTCCGTCCCCGCCAGCCATGAGTGAAAGTCTTTGCCGACACTGGATGTGGTCTCTTTTTCATTGTCGCCAACCTGATGGTTGTGCAGTGGGATCTCATTGTGGTTTTAATTTTCATTCCCTCATAACTTACTACGTTGAACACACTCTCATGTTACTGTTGGAATTCTGTTGTTCTTACCCGTTTCTAAGTCTTGCCGATTTCTAGGAGTTCTTGATAGATTCTGATGATGGTCTTTTGTTGGATCACAAGTGCCTTATCTTGCTCTCTGACGTTTCTTTCCACTCTCGTGAGGACATTTTCGATGAGCACCTTGCACATGCTGTCTTCTGAGGAACGCAGATTCCTAGGTTTAAGGAAATACAATTTACTGATCTTTACTTTTCTGTTATTGTATTTTGTGTCCTTTTCAAGAAATCTTTGTCTACCCCAGAGTCATGAAGATATTTTCCTGTGTTACAGTCTAGATATTTTAACTTGTTTCACCTTTCGCATTAGATCACATTTAGATTTGTTTTCTCTGGACGGTGTGAGTAGGAGTCAGAGCCCATTCTTTTTTCAGGTGGATGTTCGATTGCCCCCGTGCTGGGTGTGGTAAAGACCTTCTTCCCCCACTGCACTGTTACCTTAGTCAGGAACCAAGGGCAGACGAGTAGGTCTTTTCTGGCCTCTCTGTTCTGTTCTGTTGTCAAGCTGTCTTTGCACACTGCCTCGATTTACTGGAATCCTCCAGTCATTTTTGATATCTGGTCATGTGGCTGCCCCTGGCTGGGGCATGTGATCTGGGCTGCTGCCTGCTCACCTGTAAAACCGTCGTGGGGATAGGACCCTCTTCCTAGAGCTGGAGGGAAGGTGCCGTGGCTGCAGGTTGGGGCCCGCCAGGCGGCTCGGTCAGGCCAGAGATCCAGCTAGTCAGCCAGGGTGGCCCAGCGCCTCCCAGGCCGGGCTGGGGTGGTGAGCAGGTGGGCGGGGTGCTGACTTGGGCGGGGAGGGGGGGGGGCGGGGAGGGAGCCAGTCAACACCCCTACGAGGAAGCTAGGCTGGGGGAGGTGCTGCAAAGGGCAGGGGGGGCTGGGGGCTGTCCTGCCCCGGGTGATGGATGAAGGCATCTCTAAGGGGCTAGGTTGGGTGGGCCCAGCAGGTGGGCTCAGCCCAGCAGCTCCTGCTGGCTCTCAGCCGTTGTGTCTGGGGTCCCGGGGCAGGAGGGCAACGCTCAGGATCCTTCTTGTTTGTCCATCTTCTAGTCATTGTAAAAGGACTCCCGACACCACCAGGGCCTGCGGGTGACAACCCTGCCGCCGCCCCCCCACCCCCCGCAGTACAGAACATCAGAGCTGCAGCATTCCCTGGGCTGTTTGCTCAGGCACCGCAAACATCCTGTGCAAACAGGGTGCTGGTGGAGGTGGCCGCTCATCACCCCGCAGGTGTAGTGTTTTTTGCAGCATTTCCGAAGCCACCATTCTTTCGGGCTCTGATGTCCGGGAGAGGGGACTGTCTAGAGGGGTCGTGACCTCCAGGTCGGATTGTTCTGGGCACCCACTGCCTGTGATCAAAGGAGGTTAGATTCCCTGGAATCTCAGGATCTTTTTATGACAGCATGTTTCTTGAATAGGTTATACCTGCCCACGGGAAGGAAAACACATAAAAGATACAAAAGAGGTAAACAGTGGCTGTCAGCTTGCTCCCTCCCTCCCCAGGGCCCGGTCCCTCCCTGAGACACCCGCTGCTACCCGTTTCTGGGACCTCCTTCCAGAAATCCTCCACGTGTGTCCATGTGTTACTTTAAAAAAGACCAACGGTGACTTGTTATACATACTGTTCAGCATTGAGCCTGTCTTCTTCATTCTTTGTGATGTATTTGGAAACTGTTCCGCAGAAGTGAGTGAAGATCTAACACGTTCTTTTTAACACTTGCGTGAGATTGGGCGGATGTAACACCAATCATTTCATCACTGCCCTGTCGATGGGGGTTGGTTGTTTCTGGATCTTTGCTGTCACAAATTCGGACGCAGCCAGGATCCGTGACTTACATGTTTGTGCTCATGTCTGTCAGCCATTAGATTTCTAGAAGGGGAAGTGCTGGGTCACTTTTTTGTGTTTACACTTCAATGCATTATTTTCTCTTTATTGTGGTAAAATACACGTAACACAGATTTGGCCATTTTAACTATTTTTAAGTGTAGTAATCCGTGGCGTTAAGAACGTTCACACTGTCTTACAGCCGTCACCACCATCATCTCCAGAACTTTCTCATCTTCCCAAAAGTGAAGCTCTGTCCCCTTTAAACACTAACTCCCCATCCCCCATCCCTGGCCCTGGTAACCTCTATTTTGCTTTCTGTCTCTGTGAATTGGCCTATTCTAGGGCCCTTATATAAGTAGAGTCGTATAATAGTTGTCCTTTTGCGTCTGGCTTGTATCACTTTTTTTTGTGCGGTACGCAGGCTTCTCACTGTTGTGGCCTCTCCCGTTGCGGAGCACAGGCTCCGGACGCGCAGGCTCAGCGGCCATGGCTCACGGGCCTAGCCGCTCTGTGGCATGTGGGATCTTCCCGGACCGGGGCACGAACCCGCGTCCCCTGCATCGGCAGGCGGACTCTCAACCACTGTGCCACCAGGGAAGCCCTGGGTCACATTTTTAAAAGGCTGTTTGCCTCTTTAGTCTTAGAATTTTCTAATCCTACTACATTTTCCAGTAATATTTTTGTCATGGAGTATTTGTCACTAGAAGAGCGTAAGGGACTGTCTCAACAGTTAAGGAAGGGCACCCACCAAGGTACCAGCCCTGGGGACAGAAGCCATGGCTGCCCTGACCTCCTCCCTGGTTACCACTGTCCTGGCTTCCGTGAGCACGAGTTCCTTCCTTTTCCTTACAGTTTTACCACCTCAGCAGGTGTTTGCTTTTCTCTGGGTTTGAACGTCACATGAAAGGCAGTGCACAGTGTCCCTTCTGTGACTGCTTCTCCCCTGAGGCCGTGTCCCCGCAATTCACCGTGTGGTCACCGCACGCCCATTTGCACAGCCTGGTCATGTCCTAGTATCCACCTTTTTCCTGTCCTTGGGCGCTCAGGTTGTTTCCAGTTTGGAGCTACTGCTTGTGGGTCCCCAGGTGGAGACCACGGGTGTCCGTTTCTCCTGGGCGTGGACCTGGGGGTGAAATCACCACGTCATTGGATTTGTGTGTCTCCGCTTTCCTGGATGATGGTAGATCATCTTCCAAAGTGGATTTATCCTCCGTCCGCTCCTCAGGGGTGTCAGAGGTGGGACTCCTGCCAGAGTCAAGGTCGTGCTCTCTGGCTGGCGGGGCCTGGTGTCCTGACCCTGAGGGGAAGCCCGTGGGGATGCACCTGGGAGCCAGGCTGATCCCGGCCCGGGTCACCCACGAGGCTGGTGAGCGCCTGCCAGCCAGCCTGCAGCTGTCACAGTGGGAGGTGGCCTTCACCTCTCTGGCCACGGTGCTCATGCCTAACCGGCAGGCAAGGAAGACCGTACTGCCTCTGGCCGAGCGCAGGCAAAGTGAACAGAAATGGGGGAGTCCATGAAAACCCAGAGCAGAGCAGGGAGGTGTTGCTGGACGCCCCTCCTGCCTCTTCTGGAGGGATTACCGTCCTGTCCATCCTTTTATCAGCCTGTCCCTCTGTAATTAAGTAATTAACTGAAGAGTAGTCACCAAACACCTTTTTGTGCCAGGGGTGGGGAGGTACTGCCTACTGAGCTCCTATCCTTTGCCAGACACTGGCTTCTCCCCTCCCTACTTTGTGAAATGCGGGCGGGAGGGGTGATTTGCCCATTTCACCGGTAAGGGCACAGAGGCTTGAGGATGAGTGACTCCCAGGCAGGGAGGGGTGCCCTGGCCGAACACCAGTGCTCACGGTGATGCGTCAGACACGCCCAGGCTCACCTCTGAGACTCGGTAGAAACTGCTATGTGGAGGTGATGTGTGTGTGTGTAAAGTTCTTCTCCCTCCTTTTCCTAAGTCTGTGCCATTGGGCTGTGTATCTTAAACCCTTAGATCGCTATTCATATATCTGGGAGATCAAGGTAATTGACCGATTTCACGTTGTCAACGTGAGCTTTGCATGAGATGGTATACACCACGGGCCTGGGGTGTGCTCCACCCAGCCCCAGGTTTTATCAAGTACTAGGTCTGTGCTGGGCACTGGGAACCCTGAAATGACTGCGAACCGTTCTTGGCCCCTGAGACCCTGTCCCTCTGCTGTCTGAGGCTGGCATGTCCCTGGCAGTGATGTGGTATATGTACCAAGTGCTGCTGTGAATGAGGCTGGAGGAGGGGCTGTTTGTTCTGCCCGGGACGGAGGTGGATGCTGGCGGGACCACAGAGGATGGAGAGGCAGGGAGTGGTGTGCAGGCTGGCTTGTTAAGGCTGGGTAGTTAGGCAGGGTAGAGGAAGGGCGTTCCCAGCTTGGCGCGACATGTGCAAAGATACGGTGCATAGAGAAGCCTGCTAGCTGGTGGAATAAGTGCTGAGACGTGAGTCTGGGCTGTGCTGTGAGGGCCCCGATTGTCGCTCCAGGCAGGGGTGCTTTATCCTGCAGAGCAGTGGCCTTCCAGTGGGGTCCGTGGGCCACAGGGATCCCCGAGATGACTCTGAGCTGGCGAAGGCCAGGGCATTATGAGCAAAACTAAGTAGGGTGCTGCAACGAGGGTTGGGGTGCAGGTTAGTTTAGATTCAAAAGTCAGGGACATCCTGCCTGAGGAGATGAGAGCCCCAAACAAGGGTAGCCCTGTAGAGAGTGGGGGTCGGGCAGGGCTCAGGGAAAGGGCAGAGGATTCCAGGCAGAAAGTACAGTGCGTGCAAAGGCCCCGGGGCAGGAAGAGCCTGAGGGGTTCAAGTGGAGAGAGTGAGTGAGAAAGGAGACGCGGTGGGGAGGTCGCAGGGCCATACCAGGTAGGTCTTGGTAAAGAAAGGGGGGACTCTGGGGGGCTGTAGGCCGTGGAGAGACACAGTCTGATTCATACTTGTGAATGGTCATTCTGACGCCATCTGGAAGATGGACCAGAGGAGGACACAGGGGATCAGGGTACCTCTCTGGCCCAAGAGATGGTGGCAGAGTGAGGGGCAAGGTGGTGACAGGGGTGACTTTGGAGGTGGCCCTGCAGGTGACGGTTGGGAGGAGGGAGGTGAGGAGGAAGGAACGGGCCCAGGAGGGTCCTGAGGTTGGCACAGGGAAGACCAGGGGAGAGGTGGTCTGGGGGAAATAGGTTGCTGAACAGATTCAGGCCGTGGGATTGCCGGGGATGCCCGGTGATGGTCGCTTAGCCAGCTGTGTGTTTGCAGGAGACGGACATGAAGGAGGGCGCCCAGGTGAGGTCAGCCAGGCTGGGGCGTGGACGGGAGAAGAGGCCCTGGGGCTCAAACTCTGAGGGGTTAGAGAGAGACAGAGGCTGGGGCCTCGGAGGGGGTGGTCAGGGAGGGGGCCTAGGGGTGGGCCTCTGGACGAGCAGCAGGGGTACACACCTTGTGGGCTTTGCCCGGCCCCCTCTCGCACTCCTTGGACGGTGCTGGGCAGCGCCGCGCTTGGCCCCTGTGTTGATTCCCCCTCCCGCTCCAAGTGGGTGGCCTCCCCAGCATAAGGGGTCACGCCCCTGAGTTCCTTTGTTTGGAAAGAGGGGAAACCAGGATGGGAAAGGCCAGGAGAGAATGGAGGGCAGGCCGCCAAGCGCAGGCTGAAACCTGCATCTGCTCGGGAGGGGCAGGAAGGGAGCCCCATTCAGTCCACAGGGAAGTAGAGCCTCCTCAGGCTGGTGCTTAGATTCTCAGAGAGGGCTGCCAGGATCGGCCGCATCAAGCTGCCCACGCACAGACAGGAAGCTGAGGCCGGAGAGGAGAAATTAAGGCTTGGGACTTCTAACTCCCCGCCTGATCTAGAGTGAGCCTAGCAGCGGTACTCACCGTAATACCTGTGGGGATGAAAGTGCCTGGACTCACGCCTGGCTCGTGGCGAGCACCGGTGCATTCCAGCCGTTACTGTTCCCCTGATAGGGCACCCATCTCGTGTCATCTAGCTGAGACCCAGGGGCCTGTTGGAATCTCCTAATCTCTGTAAGGCAATCTTGGAGAAGGCTTAGGGAGAAAAAGTACAGTCCAGTAAAAGAAAGGACGTTCTGAGCCGAGCTATGCAGAAAGGGACAAGCTGCCTGAATGGAGCGAGAGCCCCCCCACCAGAGGTATTCAAACAAGGTGAGACCCCCATGTGCACGGAGTGTGATGAGAGAGGATTAAGCGTGGAATGGTGGCGTCACTCTTGGGCCACAGAGACTCAAGTCGCAACTCTGACGTTGTAGGGGAAGAAACAGACAAATGTGAAAGTCAGCTCGTAGATAAACGCGAGGGTTTCACATAGTGATAAATGCCGTGTGGACACTGGAAGGTGAGCGATGTGATCAGACTGGGGCTGTCTTTTGCCATACAGGTACTTCAGACTTCTATCCAGTCGGTTGTATTAAGGTTTTCCTTTTTGCTTGTGGATTTCATTTCTTTCTTCCCCCAGCTTTACTGCGATGTAATTGACCTGTAGTATCGTGTAAGTTTAAGGTGTACAGTGTGATGCTTTGATATGCACATGTGTAGCGAAATGATTATTACAATAAAAGTTAGTTCACACACCTGTCACCCCACACAGTTACCATTTTCTCTTGTTCTTGTTTGTGGTGAGAGCATTTAAGACCTACTCTCGTTGGAACTCTCGAGTTGTTAGCTATAAGCACTGTGCGGTGCATTAGGTCCCGGAACTTAACTCGTCTTGTGACTGCAAGTGTGTGCCCTTTGACCAACATCTGTCCATTCCTCCAACCTGCTCTCCCCCAGTTCTTGGCAAACATTCTACTCTGTTTCTATGAGTTTGGCTTTTTTAGATTTCACATATAAGTGATATTACAGAATTTGTCTTTCTCTGTCTGAGTTATTTCACTTAGCATAATGACCTCAAGGTCCATCCATGTTGTTGCAAAAGGCAAGATTTCCTTCCTTTTTATGGCTGAATAACATTCCATTGTGTGTGTGTGTGTGTGTGTGTGTGTGTGTGTACACCACGTTTTCCTTATCCGTTCATCCATTGATGGATACTTAGGTTGTTTCCATGTCTTGGCTATTGGCTATTGTGAATAATTGGATGAACATGGGGGTGCAGATATCTTTTTAAGATAGTGTTTTCATTTTCTTCAGATAAATACCCAGAAGTGGGATTGCTGGATCGTATGATAGTTCTAGTTTTAATTTTTTTGAGGAGCCTCCATAGTGTTTTCTATAGTGGCTGCACCAATTTACATTCCCATCAGCAGTGCACAAGGGTTCCCTTTTTTCTACATCTTCACCAACGCTTACTGTCTCTCGTCTTTTTGATAGTAGCCATTCTAACAGGTGTGAGGTGACATCTCTTTGTGGTTTTGATTTACATTTCTCTGATGATCAGTGATGCTGAGCACCTTTTCACATACCTGTTGGCCATTTATGTCTTTGGAAAAATGTCTCTTTTGGTCCTTTGCCCATTTATGTATATATGTATATATATATATATATATATATATATATGTATATATATATATTTTTTTTTTGCTATTGAGTTTTACGTGTTCCTTATATACTTTGTATGTTAACCCCCTTATCAGATACATGGTTTGAAAATATTTTCTCCCATTCCGTAAACTGTCGTTTAATTTTATTGTTTCTTTTGCCGTACGGAAGCCTTTAAGTTTGATGTAGTCCCACCTGTTGATTTTTGCTTTCATTGCTTGTGTTTTTGGTATCATTACCAAAAATTTGTTGTGAAGACCAGTGTTAAGGATCTTTCCCCCTATGATTTCTTCTAGGAGTTGTATGGTTTCAGTAATTCATTTTGAGTTGATATTTGTATATGGTGTGAGACAAGAGTACAACATCATTCTTTGGTGGAATTTATTTCTGAAGAAGTCCCTCTTTATCCTAAAATTATTTTCCTTGGTTTTCTTCTAGTATTGACTTTATAGATTTGGAATTATTTTTGTGTGCGATGTGTGGTAGAGCCCATCATCAGATAGTCAACCCTTTCCCCATTGAGTGTGAATGCCACTTTTATTATATACGAAATTCCCATATGCACGTCATCCTGTTTCTGAATTTTATTCTGTTCCGTTGATCTCCTTATCTTTTTAATTATTAAAACTTTAAAGTGTGCTCTCTTCTTTTCTTTTTGGAAATTTTCTCAGGTATTTTTAGACATTTCCTAGTTGGGATGAATTTTAGAATCAACTTGACAGATTTCATGACGAATTATTTTGGGACTCTGGGATTCCACCTAAGTTGTAGGTTAAATAAAGGAAAATTGACATCTTTACGGTATTGAATCTTCTCATCTAGACACATGGTATATATTTCTAACAAAGTAAACTGTTATATATCTATGAGACAATTTTTTTTCTTCATGTAGATTTAGTGTGTTTACATAGATTGATTTCCAGGTTTATTTCTTTTTTCAGTGGGATTTTTTTGTCTTACCTTTTCTATTTAATTGTTGCTGGTGTATAGGACAGCCACTAATTTGTGTATGTTGATTTTGTTTTTGGCCACCAGATGATAATAATAATAATAAATTAGTATTTATTTAAGTACGGTGTTAATATTGATTCCTTTGGATTTTCTAGAAAGATGAACTCGTAACATCTGCAAATAATGACTGTCGTCTCTTCTTTTCTAATACTCCTGCTGCTTTTTTTCTTGCTTTATTGCATCTGCTGGCGTCTCTAGGACACTGTTAAACAGTAGTGTCAGTAGGTACTTTTGTCATATTTCTCACTTCAGTGTGGTGTGTGTCTAAAGTTTCACCACTGGGTGTGATGTTGCTACTTGTTTCTGGTAGACACTGGTTATCAAGAATTTTTTGTTTTCCTCCTGGTGCCTGAGAACAGCCCTCAGGTTGATACTGAAGCTTATTTCCCTGGTTTTCAGAAGGAAAATTGAAACTCATAAGAGCTCAATGACTTGAAATGCCCACTAAGCCAGCGAAGAGGATGATTCTTAGTGAGCTCTTTCTGTTCCTAGAATCTTGCAGGCTGCTGACATTTCTTGGTGCATTTCTTCCTCAGCCCTGCCAGCTTATGTGAACTGCTCAAGGACACTTAGAGATCCTTGTAGGCTTCAGCAGCTGTGCAGCTGTAGGTCCTCATAACAGAGCAGGACGCTGAGTCTCTAGGGAGGAGAAATGGCTATACATGGTAGTACTAAGGTGTGGACCCAGGTTCAGAGTTACCCTGTGACACCCTGGTGCCCTCAGCACGTATGTAGGTGTCCGAGATGGGCTTCATCTTTGAATGTCGTTTATTTTCAGACCTCGGAGGCAAATGGCTGCATTAATTGCATTCCTTATTTCCTGGTTCCTTATCATCTTAGCAAGACTCTCTTTTTTTTAATTGATGTATTTATTCCCTTTTATTCCCTTTCCCCATTGCCATTTCTCCCTCTGCCTACCTGGGCAACCGTTCTCTTCAATCCGTGTGGGTTTCTTTTTTTTTTTTTTTTTTTTTTTTTGCTTTTATGTGTTTATGCAAATGTGTACTGTAATTTTGCACGCAATCTTTTCAATTCATACAATGGATCTCACTTGGCTTTTTCCTGTTTCCCCGCAGCGTTCTGTCCTTTGCTGCTCTGTGTTGCTGTGTGTACATGTGTCCAGCTTCATGATGCTGTGTGTACTTCTCGCCTGCCATTTCTGACATCTGAGGAGTCCTCCGTGGAGGATGTCCCCATGTTCTATTCATACTCCTCCAGTGATGGACAATCCAGGCTCCCTCCAACCCAATTCCATAAATCACACTGAAGTGAGCTTGTACTGGTTACATATGGGTCCGGGTAACAACTTCCCTGCAGTACACTCCCCGGAGCAGAACGACTGGGTCCTGGATGATGCCTGTGTTTAATTGTGTAAGAGGTGCTGGGTCTCCCTCCAGACTGGCTGCTCTAGTCGCCACTCCCACACCCCAGGCAGGGCATGAGGGTTCGCACCTGTGCCTGGCATTTATCACTCTTTCTCATTTTTCCGGTTTCATAGGTATTTTACTTTGGGGCTGGTTTTTTTCATGTTAATTTTCAGAAGGTTACTGTATTTCTCAATAGCAATTCTTTGTCAGTTTTAGAACATTCCAAAAACATCTCTTAACCTGTCAGCAGTCTGTTATATTTCTCCACAGAGTTCTTTGTTATACAGAGAATTTTAATTTTGAGGTAGGAAAATTCATCCAGTTTTTAGCCTGTGGTCTGTTCCTTTGAGTTTTAAGACATTCTCCCAACCCCCGACTCCTGCCCTCCCCGGTCACAGATATTTTCCCCAGGAGCTTTCCTCCACGCTGTTGCTATTTCTTATGTCTTGTCCTGTCTTGGTGTCTCATCTGGTCCCTTGGAAGCAGAGCCTGAGCTGGGGGATCTTGTGCACGTGGTTCATTTGGAGAAACTGCCCAGGGCGGGGGCAGGGAAGGAGCTGGTGATGGTCCTGGCCCCATGGAGAGCTCTGTAGCAGGCGTGGCCGCACAGGGCTGTCGCTTTGGAGACGGGCTTGGCCCTTGAAGCCCCACTACTCAGTGATTGGCCATCCTCCTCCCGGCCCTCTCCCCCTGGGTGGACTCACCCTCCCAGGCAGCTCTGCAGAGAAGCCTGTGCTTGTGAGCTGCTGGTGGCAACAGGCGCAGGCAGCGGGTGAGTGAGTTCCCAGCCCAGTAATGCATGGAGATCTGGCCCAGCAGCAGCAGCATGTACTACACCCGCTGGGCCTAGACACCTGGGAACCCTGCACCTCCTCCAGCTGGTGACTCTGCCTGTGTTACCACCCACAGTGTCCACGAAGGACCTGATCGAGACGTGCTGTGCGGCAGGGCAGCAGTGGGCCATTGACAACGACGAGTGCCTGGACATCCCCGAGAGCGGTGCTGAGAGCGATGTGTGCAGGTAGGGTGGGCGCTGGCTCCATGTCCCTGTGTCCTCCTCCCCGCCCCGGGCCCCGCACTGCCCGGTGAGCACCACTCCACCTGCGTCCAGGTGCCCGCAGGTGGCTGGATGTGGCTGCCTGGCTGGCTGGCCGGGCTCTCTCCGGGTGTGGGGAGCCCGAGACTTGCCCCAAGAGTGAACTAACTGTACAGACTCGTCGCCGGCCTGGTGAACACGGTCGGAAGAGCACAAGTTGGGACCGCTGTCACCTGGGGACGGCCAGGTGCTTCTCTTACCAGGTGCTGCGTTGCTGCTGGGCGGTGCTCAGCCCACTGGAATTTCCTACCTCAGCCTTGAGCCGGGGCCGTCAGCCCTCTTTCTTTTTTTTTTTTTTTGCGGTACGCGGGCCTCTCACTGTTGTGGCCTCTCCCGTTGCGGAGCACAGGCTCCGGACGCGCAGGCTCAGCGGCCATGGCTCACGGGCCAGCCGCTCTGCGGCATGTGGGACCCTTCTGTATCGGGGCACGAACCCGTGTCCCCTGCATCGGCAGGCAGACTCTCAACCACTGCGCCACCAGGGAAGCCCGTCAGCCCTCTTTCTTTCCCCACTTTGCTACCCTGGGGTCTCAGGAAGGCCGGCCTCGCCCCGTGCTCTGCTGTGTGCGCCGACTGCTTCTTCTGACAGCAGTGTGCTCAGCAAAGGAAGCAGTTATACCCACGCCCTCCTTGTGCCAGGCCCGGGTGACATCCTGCTCAGCCATTCACTCCTTCTTTATTCCAGGGATGCCATCTTGTCCAGCCTACTCCTCTTTCCAGATAAGGAACATAAGGTTCAGAGAGGTGATGTGATTCACCCAAAGCCACACAGCTCGTTGGGAGCTTGGCCAGGATTAGACTCCATGTCTCCTATTGTCCCGCTCACAATGCCTCCGTTAGAAACATTTAAATTCTAGCCTTGTCCCTTTTCTTTCCCTTTGGTCATCCCACCAGTTTGGGCTGCCTAGGAGTTAGAGCATGCAGCATTCAGGAGGTTTGAAGTAGTGCGTGCTTGTATCCCTCTTGTGACGGGAGACTCACTGCTTCATAGCCAGCCAGTTCCATCACCAGATGGCCCTTGCTGGGACACGCCCTTCCTCAAGTGAGGCCGAACCCCTTCCTCAGGTGGGACTGAAGCCCACCTTTTCATCTCCCTGTTTTGTGTGCTGGTCCATCAGCTGTCTCTGCCCGGGGCAGCCCTACAGTTATTGGAGGCATGACCAGGGACCCTGGCGGTCCCAGGCCGACCACGCAGCCCTTCCTGAGATTGGGTCTCCGTTTCCTTCTCAGCCCTGTTGGGGGGCTTGGAGTACTGACCCCCTCCCTCATCTGGTCAGGGACACAGAGCCCAGTGGGACCCAGGCCTGAGTCATCTTAGTTAAGCTGAGAACAAAACCCATGTCACTTGGTTGAGGATGTGCTGGGCTTGCCGATGCCCTGGCGCCAGCAGGGGCCCCACCGGTGGTGGGCCTTGGCGGGGGCTTCTCTTCCCTGAACTGCAGCCTCCTGTGTGAAACAGGGACTGCGGTCCCTCCTGGCGGGGTCCCTGGGAGGATGGGGCACTTGGTGGGGCTGAGGCACACCTCTGTTGCAGGACGGCCCAGAAGCACTGCTGTGTGTCCTACTTGAAGGAGAAGAGCTGCATGGCCGGCGTCATGGGGGCCAAGGAGGGTGCGGCGTGCGGGGATGAGGACAGCGACACCTGCGGTGTCTCCCTGTACAAGGCAAGCCTGCCCTGGGGCGTGTGTGGGCTGAGCCTGAAGGTTCTTGAGGGCCGAGCGGGTGGGCCACCCTGTGGGGCTCCTCTGAGGGGAGGATGCTCACGCCTGGAGGCAGGGGAGCTCTGCATCTGCATAGAAAACATCACCAGTTACCATATGGACCAGTTCATTCGGGAAATAGTGTTTGAAGACCAGTCTGTGGTGGCCCTGTTTTAGGCATTAAGAATGCAGAAATGAATAACACAAAACTCCCTTTCCTCACGGGGCTTTCTTTTTCTTTGGTCTTTTTGTAACTGGCATTTCAACTGAGTGTAATGTCCCCAAGGTTCATCGATGTTGTTGCATGTGGCAGAACTTCCTTCCTTGTAAGGCTGAGTGATATTCTGTGTATGGAGAGACCACATTTTGTTTATCCGTCATCTGTCAATGGGCACGTGGGTTGATTCTTCCTCTTGGCTACTGTGAATATTGCTGCTGCGAACGTGGGTGTAAGAAAGCCCCTCTCTAGAGGACAGACGGTACGTCCACTTACATCACATTGGCTAGAACTTAGTCTGGTGGCTGCCTAGCTGCAAGGAAGGCTGGGAAATTTAGTCCTTATTCTGGAGGGGTTGTGTGCCCACTGCAGATCTGGAAGGAGGGAAAACGGACTTTGGGGGCTAACAGCTGGCTGTCTGTGCTGTAGAGGATGAGGGCAAACTTGGAACAGTTTCAGGAAGTATCACAGAAGGATGTTGTGTTTGGGGGAGAGAAAGGGACGGAGTTGAAGAAACCACAAGCCTGGATGACGGTTGAGGGACCTCTGGAGGAGGGCATCATTTGGCAGAGGATTTTGACATCGAATTTTGTCTCATTGGGGTCAATTTTTCCTAAAAACAACTGATATTAGTGAAAAGACCTTGGTGACCGGCGAGTTTAGAATTCCATTTGTGTTTATATGTTTGACCCTGGACCCGTCCTTTTTCCTCATCGTCAGCTTCTCCATCTATAAAATGGGGGTAATAGTTCATGTCTTTCGGGGTGGTTGTGAGGATCAGAGGTAATGCAGACTGTTTACCAAGTATGTGGATATGTTCACTAAGTGGATATGTTCACCACTGGGAGATGTAGTCTGGAGTATCAGTGAGCTACTGCTGTGTAACAGACCATCCCAAACCTAGTAGCTGATGACCGGCTCAGGTCATGAGTCGGGGTAGTTGTGCTGACCTGGGCCATGCCCAGCTGACCTTGGCTGCCACCAGCTAATGGTTCTGCTGGCACTAGGTCTAGGATGGCCGTAGCTGGGATGACACTTCCCTGTTCCATGTGGTCTCAACCTCCAGCAGGCTAGCCTGGGCTTGTTTAGGTAGTGGCTGAGCAGGATTCCAACATGGGGAATAGATGTGTGCAAGGCCTTTTGAGGCCTGGGCTCAGAAGAGGCACACTGTCACTTCTGTCTCCTCCTGTTGGCCGAAGCAAGTCATGAGGCACAGTCAAGAGGTTGGGAAATGCACCCTGTCTTTCGACAGGAGGAACTGTACTATCAGACTGCAAAGACAGAGGACACAGTGAAGAGTGAACAACTGGGGCTGTTATTGTAATCAGTCTACCACAGTAGTTTAAACGAATCAAAGACTTTATTTTTGGAGGCATGCAGTCTGGGACAGGGGTGAATCTGTGTGATATCTTCAGGCACCCAGGCTTCTATATTTCTGCTCGATCATCTTTAGCTTGTAGTTTCCATCTTTAAGGTCACCTCATGACCCAAAATAGCTGCTAGAGCTCCAGCCATCACATCTGTTCCAAAAAGGAGGAAGGGGGAGAGCAAAAAAGATGTACTTTCAAGTTGAGTCAGCCCCAGTTAAAAGCTCTCCTGAAAGCTTCACCCAGTGTCTCTTATCTGTAACTTTAAGGGAAGTGCTGCCTTTTAGGTAGCCTGAATAGATTTGCAGTCTGCTGGTAAACATGGGAGCAGTTAGTTGGTGTGGCTGTGGGTTAACTTGTAGTTCTTTTCGTAAGAGGCCATTTATGAATTATTGCAAAAAACTTGCACTAGCTGAGCCAGACATGGGAAATGGGGACAGATGACACCTTTGCCCCCAGAGAGCACATCCCGGGCACAATGTGGAGACGAGGGTGAATTCGCTCCCATTTATCAGCCCCTCCCCAGAGCCTGGGGGTCCAGAGTGAGTCCCACAGGCTCACAGGCCACGCGGAAGGCCCTGAGCGGCCGGGCTGGGCAGTGACGGCACTTCTCTCTCCAGCAATGCTGTGACTGCTGCGGCCTGGGGCTCCGCGTGCGGGCCGAGGGCCAGTCGTGTGAGTCCAACCCCAACCTCGGCTACCCCTGCAACCACGTCATGCTCTCCTGCTGTGAGGGCGAAGATCCCCTCATCGTGCCCGAGGTCCGCCAGCCTCCGGAGCCTGAGGCTGTACCACGGAGAGGTGCGTGCTGCTCCCCAGGCCAGGCATATGGGCCAGCTGGGCGACGGGGGAGAACTGCTGGGGCTTCTAGGCAAGGCTGGGTGTCCTCTGGCCTTCTGTGGGGACCTTGGTCACCTTCATCTGTGGTTCAAGGCACAAGTTCCGCTCTGGACAGAGTTCTTCTGTGGCCTCCCATGATGGGCTCCTGTTATTTTCGAGATGGTGGTCTCATTCAGTTTTCTACTTATCATCCACTCTGCCCAACTAGTACCACCCATCTCCCTCCACTCTCCACCCACCCACCCCCCTGTTTCCTTGTTCACCTACACATCCATACTTCTTCCTCCCCATCCACCCATCCATTTCACACATCCCCCTCCCATCCTCTGGTCCATCACTGCACCACTCATTCCCCCATCCTCTCATCCATCTATTCACACATCCGTCCACCCCTCCATCCACCTCCACACCCACCCCTCCATCCACCCCCCCACCCCTCCGTCCCGTCCATCCATCCGCCTACCCACGCACGCCCCTCTATCCACCCCTCCGTCCACCCACCCCTCTATCCACCTCTCTGTCCACCCTCCATCCATCCACCATCCACCCATCTATTCTTCCTTCCATCTACCCACCCATCCACTTACCCATCCATCTACCCATCCACCCACCCCTCCATTCATCCATCACCCATCCGTCCACCCATCCACCCATCCACCCATCCACCCACCCACCCACCCATCCGTCCTTCATCGTGCTGTCTCAGCTGAGCACACAGAAGGTTCTGGTGAAGACTTGGTCTGGTTTCCTGAGGGCCTGTGGTCCCAACCACTTGCTAGGGCCAGCCTGGATCTCATCATGAGCATGGACCCCTGCCCCAGTTTCAGAGGCAGAGTTGACGAGCCGGGAGGCCCTGTCACTGGGCACGGAGACTGAGCTGCCCAACAGCCTGCCCGGTGACGACCAGGATGAGTGCCTGCTCCTCCCGGGGGAGCTGTGCCAACACCTGTGCATCAACACCGTGGGCTCCTACCACTGTGCCTGCTTTCCTGGCTTCTCGCTGCAGGACGATGGCCGTACCTGCCGCCCAGGTGAGGGCCCGGACGGTCGGGGCAGGTGCTGGGGCGGGGCTGATCTTGACCGCAGAGCGTGGTGTTCCTCGGGTGGGGACCGTGGGGGACTTCGCTTCCCGCCACCCCACACTGTGGAACCCACCGGTGCCGAGGGTCCCCAGCGATGGGTTTGTGAGGCCAGGCAGACGGGCTCCCTCCTGGGGCTCCATCTGCAGGGCAGCCCCAGCGGCCCACCCTGGATTCAAGTGCAGGGCCAGGACCTGGGCCGCGGAGGCCCTCGCCTACCTAGCCGCGTCCCCAGTACCGGGCCCGTGGCGGTCAGGCTCCGGCACCTGGTCTGGGAGGACTCTCCCCCTGCCAGCTTCCCGGGGTAGATTCATTTGAGGCCACAGACAGGTCCTCCTCCACCCTCCCTGCCCCGATTAGCTGTGAGACGGATCTGGCCTGAGCTGCGTCCCTCCCTGAACCTCAGTTTCCTCTCCCGTGGGGTGGAGGACCTCGAGAGCCCGGCATGGTGCCTGTTAGGGCCCGAGGCTGCCTGAAGACGCGAGACCCCCCTCCTGTCTGCTCTGTCCGTGACAGACGGTGACCGCCCCAAGCCGGAGGCCGCCGAGGAGTCAGCGCTGAGGCCCGAATCCTCCCAGGTGGTCCCCAACACCATCGCGCTGCCCGTGCCGCAGCCCAACACCTGCAAAGGTAAGCTGACCGTGGGCAGGCGGGGAGCCCTCAGGGCTGGACGTGTGCGGGGTGGCCCCACCGGGGCGTGCTGCTTCTCGGGCTCGGGGGGTCGGTTGGCCTCGCCGTCGGAGGTTGGGTGAGGAGCTGTGAGAGGTGAGAATGGGGGGTGCAGCCTGGGGCAGGCGTGGGAGACCCCAGGATGGCCCATCAGCCACTTTCAGCCTCGCTTTCTGTAAAACTGAGAGAGTACAATCCTTGCTCGCCCAGGCATCACGGAGGCTGCGTTCAGATACGCGCGGGCGTTCTTTGCACCCTTCCTCTCCTCCCCTCCGTCCTCCTGCCTCCTCCTCACCCGCATCCCTGTTACTTGAGGGAGGGGTGTGTTGGGGGAGGTCCCAGACACCAGCCGGTGTGTGAGCGGGTTGAAGGGGTGACCTCGTGAAAGGGGCAGGAGTGGGGTGCCCTGTAGGCCGGAGCCGCGTGGTCTCTGACGTCTGTGCGGTTTCCTCGCAGACAACGGGCCCTGCAAGCAGGTGTGCAGCGTGGTCGGGGACACCGCCATGTGCTCCTGCTTCCCCGGCTATGCCATCATGGCGGACGGCGTGTCCTGTGAAGGTGAGTCCCCCCTGTCGTGGGCCCCGCACACCTGAGTGGGCCCGGAGCGGGGGAGGTGTTCCAGGGCCAAACCTCGCTGTGCTGGTGAGCGGGGAGCAGGTGTGGCTGCCATGACGACCAGCTGCAAAGCTGAAACAGCTGCGTCTGCCCACATCACGTGCCAGGTGTGCGTGCAGCCCAGGTGGGCACACGGGCTGGCCGCGGCCCCGCCACTCCCTGGAGCAGGCCTCTGCAAACTTCAGTGTGCAACAGGGTCACCTGTGGGCCTGGGACCACAGGATCCTGAGAAGTCCACATGGCCCCAGGGGTCTGACCTAGTAGGTCTTGGATGGGGGGAGGCCCGAGACTCCCTGGGTCATGCTCTGACTAGCTCTGTCCTCGAGGGTCACCCCATCTGAGTGGCCTGACTGGGTTTGTGACCGCCTTCCTCCTGTCCCAGCCACGGGTGGAACCGACAGAGGGCAGTGCCTGCCCTGTCGTCCTGCGGCAGGACATCGCTCCGGCTGGCCTCCATGGGGAACAAGGCTGGGGAGAGGCAGCCCCAGCTGAGGGCACATTCTCAGTTCTGAAATCAAGGAGGGACGGTGGATGTTGGTGACTCTGCCTTCACAGAAGGGCCGAAGAAGGTTTAAAAGCACAGGCCTCCCTTACTTACGAACCCGCTCAGTCTGGGTCTTGTCCCGATGGGGTCTCTGTGGGCTGGGACCTCCCCCTGTGAATTGGGGGGCATCGGATCTGACACCTGCTGGGGTGGTTCCCACAGTGGATGACACCTTGAGCACCTCCTTGTGTGTGGAGACAGGGCAGGCAGACAGCGTGCAGATGGTCTAGGAAATGCTTTAGTTTCAGGTTCAAGTTCAGGAGACATGAACCTGGTTTGGGTCCATGGGTAACAGGGTTAAGTCTGCCTGGGAAGAGACCCACATCTCTGTCAGAAGCCGAAACCCACCTCTAGCCGATTGCCCAGGACTGTTCTGGTGTGGATGAAAACCATCCTCATGCCCAGAGAGGACAGGACACTTGCCCAGAGCACACAGCATGGTGGTGACTGACAGGCCTTTCTCTCAGATGGTGGGGGCAGATCTGGCTTTGCTTCTCATCTCCCAGGGCCCTGAAGACATGAGGACTGTATCTCTTCTGGGTTGGGACTCCTTCAGGCCATGGGCCCGTGTCCCTATCCCTCCAGGCCTCCCTTTCTCTCTGCAGCGCCCCCAGTGGTAGAGGCTGTGGGGTCCAGGCCAGAGGATGCAGAGGGCGTTTTGTGGGTGTAGCCTGCCCCGCCGGGGAGTCCTGCAGTTGATATTTATTTTATCATGTGTTTAAAATAATCAAACAAGTTACCAGCAGTGACAGCTCAAGACTTTTTTTTAAATGTCCAAATTTCAGGTTTTTCTTGAAACTTTGTAACATATGTCCACAAGGAGCCCACAGCCTTGGTCTCCCTTTCGACAGAGCACAGGCTCCGCAGTGCCCTAGAGCCCCCTTGGCCCCTTCTCCTGTTTATGTCTCCAGCCTGGCCCCCTAAGCACTTAGGTTTGCAGCTCCTGCCATTGTGTGGCTCCCGTGGCTGCCTGTGGAGGTAGAGGGTCTCCAGAGCATGGGTGGGAGACGGCCTCTGGTCCCGCCCGCTGTGTGACCCTGGAGAGGCTGTCCACCCTCTCTGAGCTTCACTTTGCCACCTGTCTCTGCTAGGGCTCCTGCTCTGACATCTTTCAACTGGACAAACTCAGACTTGGGCCCAAAGCCCAGAGGGACCACTGATGGGCTGGGAGGTCCTGGGCAGGTCCCTGCCCGTCTGGGTCTCAGTTTCCCCATCTGTCACTGGAGGCTCCATGTCACTGGGGGCCACGCTTCTCTAACGGCCCTTCTGTTTTTCCTCCCGCGGCCGTCACTAGACCAAGACGAGTGCCTGCTGGGCACTCACGATTGTAGCTGGCGACAGTTCTGTGTGAACACCCTGGGATCCTTCTACTGTGTCAACCACACAGTGCTCTGTGCCGAGGGCTTTATCCTCAATGCACACAGGAAGTGCGTGGGTAAGCCAGAGCCCCGCTTGCCGCCACCGTCACGGCTCCCTGCCCCGCTCCACGCCAAGCCCGCCACATTGCAGCCACATGCTAAAGGGCCTGCCCTTTGCATATGAGCTCTCAGCACGGCCCGCCACCCCATGCTCCATGTCGTGCCCCTCGTGTCCTGCTTCTCCATCGACGCCACCGGGAAGCTGCTTTCCCCAGGGACGTGCCTGAGTCAGAACTTTGTCTGAGGTGTGACCTGGTTGGTCATTGAAATGAGGTCATTGAGACACGTGGGCAGCAGGATAGGGAGGCCTGGGTTCGAAGCAGGACCCCCTAGTATCTCTGTGGGCTTGAACTTCCTCCCAAGCCTCCGTTTTATCATCTGTGAAAAGGGAGCACTGAGGGCACTGCTCCCCGTTTGGAGGTGATGTGACGTGTGTATCGCGTAGCCAGAGCCCAGGGCACAGTGTGCGTTTACCTCAGCTGCTGAGATTGTCCTTAGATGCGGCCAGAGCCCCTTCAGAGGCAAATACCCCAGCTAGGCGTCCATTTGCTCTGTGACCCTGAGCAGTAGTGCTCGCCTCTCTGAGCCTGTTTCCTCACCTCTAACCTCGGGGCTCAGAGGCCTGGCCTGGGCTGGTACCCAGGTCCCGGCCTGTGCACGGATGGGCTGGTGCTCAGTCATGCGCCTGCCCTCCTGCCTCTCGGTGCCCTTGTGGGCCAGGGCTGGGGCTCCAGGCCTGCTCTGTGGGCAGCAAGGACTTGCTGTTCTCCCATGGCTGGGGGTCTGGTGTTTTCGTGGAGGAAACATCACGGACCTGAACAGAGATAGACCCAGGGTAGCGGGGGCTCGGGGCAGACTGGGACATGCTGTGGCAGGGACACGAGAGGCCAAGGGAGAGGCCATTCCAGCTGGCAGCGTCTGGACACACTCCCTGGAGAAGGTGGCGTGTGCACGTGTCTCCAAGGACGATGGGGATTTGGGAGTTGGGAGGGGCGTGAGGGAGGAGGGAACGGCTGCAACAAACATGTGGAGGTGGGAACTGCACTGCACGTGCCCAGACCCCCGTGTGTCGTCCTTGTGCTTGGGGACCACGCCCAACCTGGACATGTCCTCTTCCTCACCCCCCGCCGCCGGGCAGCGGAGTGGCCGCTGCAGACATGTGTGCCCCTGGCCTCCAGCCCCCGGCCCAACATGCGCCCTCTGGAGCCTGCTTGTCAGTGGCAGGGCAGCTCCTCCCGTCCGGGTCGTGTCTGTGTGTGTCTGGGAAAAGGCGGTCCACCCTGTGAGCACCCTCCCAGGACGCGGGTGTGCAGGGTTCCCTGGCGGCCTGGAGAGAAGACCTTGTCCTGAAAGGGGTCGCCGGGCAGCTGGAAAACGGGTTCTGGGATGAAAGATCAGAGGTGCATTCCATTCAGCAAAGTTTATGGTCATTCTTTCAGCCTTTCCTTCCTTATCATCCGGCACGGACCCCAGTCTCCTCTTCGTCCTTGTGTTCCACTTATGTGTTCATCTCATCTGTGAGCACTCGTTCTTTCCATCACTTGCTCATCCACAGACGTGTCTTCTGCGGTGCATTTGTGAGCTCCAGGCATGTTCTATTAACCCTGGCTGGTGAGATGGGAGACGGGTGCCCGGGTTAAGAGTGTGGCCTCTGCAGCCAGACTGGCTGGGTTCAAATCCTGGCTCTGCCGCTTTCTAGTTGTAGGACCTGAGACCAGTCATTTGATCTCTCTGAACCTCAGTTTCCTCACCTGTGAAAAGAGAGGACTAATGTCTACCTCAGAGGGTCACTGTGGCGGTTACATGAGTCCATGTAAAGAACTTGCTAGTGTTTGATGCCATAATTGTGATTCAACAAATGTGTTATACTGAGGCAGCCTGCAGAGGTAGTGAGCCCCCCGTCACTGGAGGTATGTAAGCTGAAGTGGGACAGTATTGGGCAGTGCCAAGTCCACAGGACTTCTAACAGACAGGTGACCTCTGTGGGGAGTCCCCTGTGCTTTGCTGTTGGCCTTTTGTGCCCTGTCCTTTGAGGAACATCTTGGGCCCTGGGAATAGTGTTCCAGGTGGGCTTGGCTTTGAGACGATGGGAGCCCCGTCTCTGGGGCCCACTCTGCAGCAGTGGGGAAAGGGCTGGGCGCTCTGGGTTCTGTTCTTGCTGTTGTCCCGTGCAGGCTGGGAGACTTCAGTCACATCCCCTCTGTGAGACCTAGCTCCTTATCTGTGAAGCAGTATCACTGGGGGATCGAGGGCAGTTCCTGTAAGCCGCCCTGTCCCTAAGTGAGCCACACAGTCAGTGGTGCCTGCTGTCATCTCTCACCATGATTCCTCCCAGGCTAGGGGGCGCTCCTGGCCCATGACGTTTCTGGGCTCCTGAGAATGTATCTCTCTCTGTCAATCCAGCTTATAAATCAGAAGTCTCTGTCTGGCCCAGCCAACCCTTCCTCGGAAACCACGGACCAGAACTCTCCCTTTTCCTCCTCCTCTTCCCCACGCAACCAGCCTTGGCCGGGCCTGTACACCAGTTGGTGCACCTGTGAGTTTGGGACAGTCTCTTGCCCCACAGCCCTGTACCCCTCCTCTCCACGTGGTCCTTGTCGTCCTGGTAGGCTCAGCTCAGACATGACTGTCCCTGAGAGCAGCTCTGACAGCGCAGGGCCCACAGCGGGCAGTGCTCTGGCCTGAGCCCAGGGCTGTGCCGCTTTCCTCCCCAGCGTCTCCGCCTGACCTGTCCTCTCTCCCTGCCGACTGGCAGTTCCTTGGGGGCAGAGGCTGTGACACACCTCTAGGCCACCTGGGCTTAGCACAGAATAGCTGCTCGTTAAGGTGTGTCCAGTGAATGAACGAATCCGCACGACTGCTGTACCTCCCCTGCCAGGTGGAGCATGGCAGAGACACGGGGTGTCCTCTGCCCACCTGCAGGGACGTCTGACTTGGCCACCTCTCTGGGTCTCCTCCGCCCTCCCTGATGCTACTTCTTTCCCTCCTTTGCTGGCTTCTCCCCTCCCCACCTGCGCATCCCAGGCGTCAGTACTCGGCCCCTGGGTGACCTCAGCAGTGACCACTCCCAAGTCAATGTCTCGCCTCAGACCCCTTCCATGAGCTCCGAGGCAGGCCTCTGGCTGCCGCTTGATCCTCAAGCCCAGTGTGACGTCAAGGGCTCCCAACCTTCCGCTGTGAGCCTGCTCCTCCCATCTGGCCCCAGCCCGGGTGCTGGGCCCCCAGCTGTAGAGCTGCTCGTCCAGAAAGCTTTGCCAAGACCAATGGGCTCCTCGTTTTCTCTCTCCTTCGTCGCATCCATCATAGATCCTGTCGGTTTGACCTTCACAGCACTTCCAGGACCCGACTGCTTCTCCTCGCCTCCGTGGGCGGCAGCCTAAGCCCCATGGTCTTCTAGTCTAACAGACCCTCACCCCTGGAGTATTTGCACTCAGCCAGGGGACCCTGTTACCAATACGTCAGCCCACTTTCCTCCTCTGCTGGAGCCCTCGACGGCTCCCACCTCCCCCGCATCTCCTAACGCTCTCCTCTCCCGCCCCAGTCACACCCCTCTGGGCCAGAGCCTGAGCCTGCCTGGCGGCCTGTCCCCTCTGCCTGAGATACATGCTCGGCTCATTCTGGCACCTCCTCAAATGCTTTGCTCGAGTGTCCTCTGCCCTGAGCATCCTTCGTACCTCCGCCCCCTGCCCCTCCCACTCCTGGTCTCCTTTGCTCTCTCTCGCACAAGACTCAGGACAGCCCTCCCTCTTAGGTTTGTCTGTCTGCTGTCCCCCCGCTCTGAGTGTCCCGCACCATGGCAGACTTTCTGTCTGTCCTGTTCACCATGTACCCCTGGGGCCATGGCACGTGCTCCATAAATCTTTGTTGAACGGGTGGTTGCACAGACCGTGCTGCTCTCTGGGAAGTGAGTACCTTGAGGGCAGGGCCGGCTGGCCGGCAGCGCGTGCGCCGTACCGGGAGCGCCCCGCAGCCTCTGACGGCCTCACCCTCCCCGCAGACATCAACGAGTGCGTGACAGACCTGCACACGTGCAGCCGGGGCGAGCACTGCATGAACACGGTGGGCTCCTTCCGCTGCTACAAGGCTCTCACCTGTGAGTCCGGCTACGTGCTCAAGGATGGCGAGTGCACAGGTGAGGCGAGCTGGCTGGAGGCCCCGCCCACCTCCCCACCCCCGCCCCACCTTCTGATCCGCCCCCAGCCCGCCTGCAGCCCACCTGGCCCGCCCAGAGCCTTCTCCCTTCTGGCAAGCTCCCAGCCCTGGGGTTTCCTGTGACGGTTTAGGGGCAGAGGCTGGGGCGGGGGGGCGGGGGTGGCCCCCGAAGTAAGTGTGTCTGGGTCAGTTATTCCCCTCCCTATGCCTCAGTTCCCACAGAACGGTCACTTCTGTCTTTTTTACCAGAAAATTCTAGCCGCCTCAGAAGAGAGAGAGGTTCCATTGAACCGTTTCAGCAGATGCTTCCCCAGTGTCGTTTGTGGGCCTGGCAGGGTTCTGGGTGGCAGGGGTACCGGTGGGGGTGTGTTCTTGGCTCTGGCCTCCTGACGGGGGGACCGGCGGGCCCACAGGCACGCGGGGCTGGGTGTTGCTTTAGGTGGGGTCCAAAGAGGCCGGCCCCTTGTGGCGGTGACGTCTGGGCGCAGACCTGCAGGATGAGAGGCCCCTGGGAAGGGTGTTCCAGGCAGAGGGAACAGCAGGTGCCATGCCCTTAGGGAGGGGAGGAGTCTTGGCACAAAGGGCAGAAAGGGCGTCTCGGGTGAGAGCACGCTGCCGGTGGAAGGAGGCTGCGGGGTTGGCAGGCCCAGATAGGCGAGCAGTTGGGAGTTTGTTTCACCCGTGACGGGAAGCGTTTTATTTTAACTCAAAATGTCTAGAAGAAAGTCACCCAGGAGGTGAGACCCAGAGCAGTGCTCCATTGTTGCAAGCCCGGAAAATGGCGGTGGGAAGCGACTCTGGGGTCGGCGGGAGCTCAGGCAGGTGCTGAACGCACTCCATGCCCGGCCCTGAGCTGGGTGGGCAGCAGGGGTGGGGTGAGCTGGCAGGAGATGAGCCCAGGCCCCTCGGCGCACACCTGTGCACACCCACACATGCCCACAGGGCTCACACAGATCCACGGTGAGCCCCCTTTAGAGAACCCTGACACGCGGGGAGGGGGGCCGTCTCCCTGGACGCCCCAGCACCCCCGCCCCTCTCATCCCAGGGCCTCCTTCTTAGAGCAGAGTGGCTGGGCAGGGGCTGTGTTCTCAGCCTCCCGGGGGTCCTTGGAGGGGGTTCTAGAACCCAGCACAGGGTTGCCTAGAGGCTGGGCTCCTTTGGGAAAGTGGTGGAAACCTTGGAAACTGGAGGGGGTGGATGGATGAACAACACATGGACAGACCCACAACGTTGGTCAGGCCGTCAGGAGGCCGAGGCGGTCTCGGCTGTGCCACTAGCCCTCTGTGTCCCCTTGCTGTTCCGTGCCTCGGTTTCCTCGTCTGGAAAGAGCCCGACATGCCTGCTGTGCGGGAAGCACAGGGGAAGCATGGGGCCTGCACTTTGTAAACTGGGTGCTGCACAGCGGGGAGGGGCACCTGTGACCTGCTGGTGCCACACCGCAGGTGGGGACAGCGGTGCCATCCAGGTCTGGCAGTTCCATCGTTGGAAGCTCCAAGCCTGGCTGCCCAGAAGCAGTGCCCCAGCTATGGAACCCTGCCTGTGCCTCAGTTTCCCCTGTGAAGGAGGGGGCTCGTCATAGCCTGCTTCTGGGTACATGTAAGCACTGAGTAAATAAGTACGTCTCAGAGCCCTTGGGACAACGCCTGGTAGCACGGCAGCGTTCCGTGAGGGGTGACGTTGTTGTTACTGCTGGCATGGGCCACGGCAGCTCCCTGTGACGCAGAAGACCTTTGTAACCGTCAAGGTCACTGTGGGGATGTGCGGGCAGGGGCCTGCCAGCCCGCCGGCCCCTGACCCCCAGCCTGGTCTGTGTGGCAGACGTGGACGAGTGTGAGCTGGGCACACACAACTGCCAGGCGGGCTCCGTGTGCCATAACACCAAGGGCTCCTTCTACTGCCAGGCGCGGCAGCGCTGCATGGAGGGCTTCCTGCAGGACCCCGAGGGCAACTGCGTGGGTGAGTGGGGCTTGGAGGGGCTGTGTCTGCCTGGCCCTGGGGGTCTTTAGGAGAGGTCGTTGGGGGGATAGGCTCTGAGGGCTTTACAGAAGAGGGAGGCCTGGCTTGCTGCACTTTCCCCCTCCTGGCCTCAGTGTCCCCCTGTGAATGGATGTGTTAGTGCCTGGGCCCCGCGAGGCACTTGCAGAATGGAAGTTCTTATTATCCTGAACTGTCTGCTCGCGGCTGAGTTACTTCTCTTGTGGCCTCAGTTTACCCATCTGTGGGATTGGACTGGATGAAGGTGTATCACGTTTTTTTAACCTACCCAACAGCGCTTGGGTTCTGGGAGGGAAAGCCCACGGGTCCTGGGACTCAGGGACTGGATAGTCTGACCTGCCAGCCCGACCTGGACTGGTCTGGGGCCCGGGACTGGCCGCCTCCCAGTGCAGCCCTGGACTCAGATGCTGGGGCTCCAGGAGGGGCTACAGCAGGCTCCCTGTCACCCGCACCCCCCTCCACAGACATCAATGAGTGCACGTCACTCTCCGAGCCATGTCGGCCAGGCTTCAGCTGCATCAACACGGTGGGCTCCTACACGTGCCAGAGGAACCCAGTGATCTGCGGGCGTGGCTACCACGCCAGCCAGGACGGGACCAAGTGTGTGGGTAAGGCCCGCCTCCCCCTAGCCTCTGGCTTCCTGGGTGCCCTGGGCCGGGGCGGCTGGTGCAAGGGGAGAGTCTGGGCCTCAGGCTGCCCTGCTCGCCTCCCCCTGCAGACGTGAACGAGTGTGAGGCGGGCGTGCACCGCTGCGGCGAGGGGCAGGTATGCCACAACCTCCCCGGCTCCTACCGCTGTGACTGCAAGCCTGGCTTCCAGCGGGACGCCTTCGGCCGCGCCTGCGTCGGTAGGTGGGACTGGTGGCCGGGACCCCGTCCGGCTGCCCTGAGAGGTGCCCACCTGCCCCAGGCCCTCCCCCCGGCCAGCCTTGCCCTGACCACATGACCGGCCCTCTCTGGGCTGGACAGACTTCCTGCTGTCCTGTCCAGCTGCGGCTCTGCTCTTTTCTTGCCCTTTGCTGTGCCGTCTGTCTCTCCATGTCTGCCTCTGGTCTCTGTCCAACACCTCCTCTGCCGTCTTCCCCTGCTCCCTCTTCCCCCGCGTTCCTTCTGGGCTCCTGGGTCCCTCTCCTCCCCGGGGCTGGAGGAGGCTGGTGTCCAGGGCCCCTCCGCCCTCCCTGAGGCCCTGCACCTGCCGCCCGCCCCGCAGACGTGAACGAGTGCTGGAGCTCGCCCAGCCGCCTGTGCCAGCACGCGTGCGAGAACACGCTCGGCTCCTACCGCTGCTCCTGCGCCTCCGGCTTCCGGCTGGCGGCCGACGGCAAGCGTTGCGAAGGTACGGCTGACCCGGCCTCTGACCCGTGGACCCCCCGTGCAGGGCCCCAGGCCTCAGCTGCACACTGTTTCCTGCCAGGGCCCCCCACTGCCATCTCAGACCCAAGGGCTGGGTGTGTGTGTTGTGTGCACCCCTGGGCGGGAGCTCCTGGCAGGCAAGGGGCACGGCCCAGCCTCTGCCCCTTGGTAGGTGCTGACCCTGGTCATGACCACGGTGCCCTGGGCTTCAGGTGGGGGGCAGAGTGAGTGAGACGAGAGGTAGGCCTGTGGCCACGCGGACGGCCCGGCGGCCACACAGCACCTGGCAGTGCCCTCCAGAGTCACCCCATCTTGGTTTTCCAGATCCCAGAAGTCTAGATATTTATGCGAAGTCTGCTGGTTTGTACACGTCGCTGGTGGATCTAAACTTAAATACACTGTGTGTTAAACCGAGCACGTGAACTCACCCATGTGGGATGCGCCTGGGGCTGACGGAGGGGACGCGTGAGGGACCGTCACGCTGTTCCCACCTGTGTTCATGGTGTGGTTGGGCCAGGTCTGGTGGGGTTAGTATGGAGGGGTGCAGGGGTCCCAGGCTGCTCAGTGAAGTGGGGAGGGGTCCCATGAGTAAAGGGGATGTGGGATCTCGGGCCCCATTTGCTGGCGCCGTCTCTCCCAGCACCTCCCCTGGAGGTGCTTTCCTCATTTCCCTCCTGGGGAGGTGAGTCTGCTGAGACCCCTGGGAAGGCCATGCACCTCTCTCTGATTGCCTGGCCCGGCCAAAGAGCTGGCCTCTTGTGGGACGGGACCAGCCCAGGGACAGGGGAGCGACCCCAGGCCTGGCTGTGTCAGACGGCACTTGGATGGGCTCCCAAAACAGACCCTGTCACTCCCTTTCACTCACGGGGGTTACAGCCACCTGTGAGCCCTCCCCCCGGCCAGGCTGGGTGCAGACAGCCGTGGGGATGGAGCATCATTCCCACCCTAGTTGTAGTTCATTCGTTCACTTCTTGGCCCTTCTGCCTTCCCCCCCGCCACCCCTACTTCAGGCCACTTCTCTCCAGCTCCATCTGTGGCTGGACGGTAGAGACTCAGAGATGGAACCAGCGTGGCCCCTGGCCCCCGGGAGCTCAGAGCCTGGTAGAGGAGAGAAGCCACTCATTCATTCACTCACGGCTTCCATCATTTTGTGTGAAAGCCGTGTATGTTGTGAGGTCCCCAGGATCATGCGTCAGACAGTGGCCTCAAGGCCATGTGTGAGCTGACCCCGTCCCCCGCACTCTGCTCTGACCACACCGGCCTCCTCGCTCTTCTGTGCGTGCACAGGGCGCACCCTCACCTCGGGGCCTGTGCTCTCACCGTGCCTTCTGCCTGGAACGCTTCCCCAGATGCCCGCACGACTCTAACACTGCAGCCCTCCCAGACGCACCCCTGCCCCTTCTCTGCTCTCTTCCCATAGCACGCGCCACCTTCTTCCGTACTAGGTATTCCGCCCCTTTAATCCCCCCGCTTCTTCCCCAGCACACACGTGAACATCAGCTCTATGACGGGGGGTGGTTGTCCGTCTTGCTCGTGGCCCTGTCCCCACGCTCAGCACAGGCCTGGCACTTGTCGGAGCCTGGCAGGTCTTGGTTGGATGAATGAGAGACAAGTCCCTGCCCACAAGGAACTCAGAGTCCAGCAGATGCCCCATCTCACCCGTCCTCCACTCACACAGCTCACCCGCTGCCTCGCAGGCCGGCTCTCACCCCTCCCCCACCCCCATGCAGGGCCGGCCCTGGGGGTCAAGGGCAGGTCCTTGTTAGCACCTAGGTGACATCTCCCGGAGCCATCTCTACCCAGTGCTGTGGACCCTCAGTAGGGCAGCATCTAGCTCCCCGTGCGGGGATCTGAGCCCCACCTGTGGCTGCTTCCTCTAGGCAGTAGGCCGGGACTGCACCAGCAAGCTATAATACATTACTGCCCCTGCCTCACTGCATGTCTCAGGCAGGCTCCTTGCCTTTTTTTGGGCCTCTGGTTCCCCATCAGCCTGGAGGGGAGGCTGGAACTGATGGTCTCTCAAGATAAGGCTCCAGGTGAGCTGGACCTTGGCACTCTGGGCTGGAAGGACACCTCAGTGACCTCTGGTTGGTCTGTCTGCAGACGTGAATGAGTGTGAGGCCCAGCGCTGCAGCCAGGAGTGCGCCAACATCTATGGCTCCTACCAGTGCTACTGCCGCCAGGGCTACCAGCTGGCCGAGGACGGGCATACCTGCACAGGTACCTCTCCTCTGCCCAGGACCCCCTTCCTGAGAGACACCACTTCCCATGTGCCAGGCTCCTCGAGTCCCCACCGGGCCGGGGACACAGGGCACACGGAGGCCTTAGCGTCGTATCAGAGTTTGAGTCCCAGCCGGGCGTTTCCTGGCTGTGCCACCTTGGACAAGTGCTTCCCACATCTGACGTCAGTGGGACGAAGGATTAAGTTAATTACAGTTGATGCTTGAATGACACAGGGTTTAGGGCCTCCCCTCCCCGATAGTCAAAAATCCACATATAACTTTACAGTCGGCCCTCTGTACCTGCGGTTCCGCACCTGTGGTTGAACCAAGGACAGATTGCGAGGTACTGTAGTATTTATTGAAAAAAGTCCTCGTGTAAGTGGACCTGTGCAGTTCAAACCTGTGTTGTTCAGGGGTCAGCTGTACCTTGTCCACACCCTGTCTGGTACCTGATTGGCCCTCAGCTGGCAGTAAGAAGTATGGGGCGGCCCCGGGAGGCAAGCCCTGGAATGCGGGTCCTGTGAGCTCTGTGGCCTCAGGCAGCTCTCTTCCTCTCTCAGCCCTGTCGTCCTCATCTGTAAAATGGGCCCCTAGGCTCCGCTGCTGTGGCAGGATGACCCAGGGTTCACGAGGGGCTGAAACTCTCTCTGGCAGACATTGACGAGTGCGCTCAGGGCGCCGGCATCCTCTGTACCTTCCGCTGCATCAACGTGCCAGGAAGCTACCAGTGCGTGTGCCCAGAGCGCGGCTACACCGTGACGGCCAACGGGAGGTCCTGCAAGGGTGAGTGCGGGGTCCGCCCCGCCGGGGCCTTAGGCAGCCTCCAGGCAGGCCCAGAAGCCTCACGCAGCTGGCTGTGCTCCCAGAGCTCTGACACCAAGTGCACAGGCAGAGAATGGCCGCTGCCACTGGTGGCCGTGTTCACCGAGGTCTACGCCTGGGATGAGGCAGGTGGCAGTCTTTCTGCTGCTTGACCCAGCTTAGAGGCTTGGACTCTGCTCTGGGCCCTGCCCTGCGAGCGGGACGGGGGTCCTGTGGGATGGTTCTAAAGACAGGAGACCTACCCAGCCTATTCAAGAGAAGCCTCAGGGGTCCCAGAAGCTGGCCAAGCCTTCGTGGCTGCAGAGCTATCTGCTTTTTAATTTAAAAAATAATCTGTCTGGGGCTTCCCTGGTGGCGCAGTGGTTGAGAGTCCGCCTGCCGATGCAGGGGACACGGGTTCGTGCCCTGGTCCGGGAAGATCCCATGTGCCGCGGAGTGGCTGGGCCCGTGAGCCATGGCCTTTGGGCCTGCGCGTCCGGAGCCTGTGCTCCATAATGGGAGAGGCCACAACAGTGAGAGGCCCGCGTAGCGCAAAAAAAAAAAAAAAAAAATCTGTCTGGACTCTGTAAAAGGTGAGGATCTTACCTGCCGTAAACAGCTGTGCAGGAATGATGACTTTACGTGCCTAGAGCGTGATTTCAGTTTTGAGCCTGAGGCCCTGTTCTGCTTGATGGTGGGAGCACAGCACGGGCTTCTTGGACGGCTCAGACGCCGCCGTGATTCTGGCTCTTGAAGGCGCTTCAGGCCGGAAACCTGTTCGCGTTCAGGACATCTCCCCCGACCCCTCCTCCCTGGCCTTCCTGGCGCGGGGGCTGGGGAATGGCCTGTGCTGGCGGCACAGAGGCTCCCAGGCCCTTGGCTACTGTACAGAGTGGAAGAGACGGGAGTATGTGACGCTCGGGTGGCATGTGAGCTGTGCGCCCACAGGCCGAGCTGCTCTGAGACCCAGGCCCCTGGGGCGGGCTGGGGTGGCTCGGACGAGGGTCTCCAGCTCTGGGCATCCCTCCCATCGCCCTCCTCTGCTCCCCGCAGACCTGGACGAGTGTGCACTGGGCACCCACAACTGCTCTGAGGCTGAGACCTGCCATAACATCCAGGGTGGCTTCCGCTGCCTGCGTTTCGAGTGTCCCCCAAACTACGTCCGGGTCTCTGAAACGTGAGTGCCCCCACCCGGCCTCGGCCAATCCATACTGCCCAGGGCGGAGGCCAGGTGACCGGCGCATGCCTTCACCACCTCCTGCTCTTCACAGGCCCCACTGCCAGGTCTGTGGTCTGATGACTATAAATGGTACAAGAGAGCACCTTGCAGAAAGCTTGGAGCATAGAGCATGAAAGGAGGAAAACTCACACAAAAAAATCTTCTCTTTCAAACACACACACACACACACACACACACACACACAAACACGTGTTATCTTTTGCCGTGTAACGAGTTCTTTCCAGCACTTCGCATCTTAACATGACAAGTAGTTATCATCTCACACAGTTTTGGAGGGTCACGAGCCAAGGAACCGCTTAGCTGGGTGGTCCTGGCTAAGGGTCGCGTAGGGCTGGGTCCTCTGAAGGCTTGACTGGGGCTGCAGGATCCCGCTGCCCACTCATGGCTCTGGGCAGGAGGCCTCAGTGCCTCACCATGTGGCCTCTCCGTGGGGCTGGAGCTCTCCCAGCACGGGTCATGAAGAAGGCAAGTGAAGGTCCTTTGTAACCTAACCTAATCCTAAAAGTGACATATCATCACTTATGCCCGTGGCCACACAGTCCAGCACTGCATGGGGCAACATTCAAAGTGTGAGTGACAGGAGGGGACACACCGGGGCCATCTCGCAGGCTGGTGACCACACTCCCTAGTGATGCCTCTTGGTGTTTCGCCGTATTTCCTGTCCTTTCCTTACCAAACATACATTTCCATAGAGTACTTGCTGGAGCGTCCATCTTCTTTTCTCTGCGCGGTGCTGTCATGTGGATGTGCTCGGTTGTTCGAAGCTTGCTTTCTCTGCTTGGTTGCCGTCTTTTGCATCTGTGCGTGCAGCCCGCCTGGGGTGGCACTTCTTAGCATGTATGCGCTCGTGATTTACTTGCCGGCTGTTCTGCTGACCCTGTGACATGCTTGCTAATACACACAGTGCTGGGGAGTGTCTACGTGCAGGTGTGTTGGGACGCTTGGGTGACTGTGTCTGGGTGACCCTGGGCAGGTGACCTCCCTTCCCCGGGTCTCAGCTGCTCCGCCTGCAACATGGGTGATGGTAGCGCCAGCCCCAGGGTGGGTGTCAGCACGGCATGAGTGAAAACACGTCATGAGTTTACAGAGTGTATGGCATGGCCTGGTGCTGCATTAGTGCCATGTGTTGGTGACGTCATATCCCAACCCTGCGTGGCTGGGCACTGTGGTCCCCCAGTTGGGGAACTCTGCTCAGAACATCCACTAGACCTGCTGAGCCCTGGTAGCCATTTTGGAAGCACTGAGCTTTGAGACAGGGATTTGGTGATGGAGGTGACAGTGTCTCATTGCACCCAGAAGAGACCAGATTGTTGCTGAGCTTAGAAATCGAAGCCTTGGGCCCCGTGGGGTTTGGTGCAGGTTCTGTCATCATGGTCCTGTAGCGTGGCCGAGTTCCCGGCGTCCTCTGGAGCAGGTGTGACTCAGAGCTCTCTGACCCTCGGAGAGGGGAAAGGGCAGGCCATCCCAAGTCAGAAGAGGAAATGGCTCCGAAGGAGGGTCAATCATGGAAGAAAAGGGAATCTGAGAAAAGATTACAACAGTAAAAACACCGTGGCCAGGGAATCCATGCACATAGGCATGTGTGCGAGGGAAAGAATGCAGGCAGGGAGGTAAGAATGACAAGCTACCTGGCGCTGTGCTGAGAGCCCGCATGTTTATAACCTCACCCCTTCCCACCATTGAAACCGCAAGGCCACTAACCCGTCCTACGGACGAGGAAGCTGAGGTCCAGGGAGGTCAGGTGACCCGGCAGAGGCTGCGAGGCTGCCGAGGGAGGAGCTGGGCTGGGGGCCGGCGCCCAGGCCTGCGCCCGGTCGGGCTGGGTGAGTGTAGGGGTGGGAGCGAGCCCGCCGCTGACGCCCCCGCCGTGCGCCCCGCAGGAAGTGCGAGCGCGCGCTGTGCCACGACTTCATGGAGTGCCAGAACGCGCCGGCGCGCATCACGTACTACCGGCTCAACTTCCAGACCGGGCTGCTGGTGCCGGCGCACATCTTCCGCATCAGCCCGGTGCCCGCCTTCGCCGGCGACACCATCGCGCTGACCATCACCAAGGGCAACGAGGAGGGCTACTTCGGCACGCGCCGCCTCAACGCCTACACGGGCGTCGTCTTCCTGCAGCGGTCCGTGCGCGAGCCGCGGGACTTCGCCCTGGACGTGGAGATGAAGCTATGGCGGCAGGGCTCCGTCACCACCTTCCTGGCCAAGATGCACATCTTCTTCACCACCTTTGCCCTGTGAGGCGCGGCCGCGGACGAGCGCGTGGAGCCCCCGGTCCTCCCTGGTCCGGTGCCCCGGCCGCACGCCTCTTTCCGTGCTCCCTGCCGGCCGCGTGGGGGGCGGGCGCTGTGGCCAGTTTACTCTGACCCTGTAAATTAACTTAATTTTGCTGACCTGTTCCTGGTGTTTCGGCCTCTCCTGTGCCCCTGGAGGGAGCTTTGCGCAGGCCACTGCTGGTGCCCCGTGGATGGGGTCGGAGGATCCGAGGCTGGACATGACCAAGACTGGAAACAGCGACCACGTTGGAGATTTTGGACTCAACTGGGTGACCTGTCCCCAGTGATGATATTCTGTTTCATGTTCCACTGTGATTAGCTCTTCGCTTTTTTTTAAAATCGTTTTTAAGTGTTTTTGTTTAATTATAAAAGTAGTACATGTATATTGCAAATATATATATATATATTCAAATAGTACAAAAGGGTTATGAAGTAAAAAAATGAAAACAGAAAACCCGCTTCCTTTTGTGCAGTGTTTGCGTGTGCCAGCGGTGCCTGCGTGTCTTGGGCCCCCGCCTTGGGCCTCACCTTGGGTTGCTGAAAGGATGGCAGTGGGAGCGTGCTCGCTTCTGATCCTACTTCTTCTCCTCCGCCTGCGTTTCCCTCTTTCCTCCTCTCCTCCACATGTGGGCTGCACCTGGCTTGTCACTTTGGACGCTGTCCAGAAGCTGGACATCTACGTTTAGTGTTACTTTTGTCACCTCCTGACCGACTGCTCTTCGCACCTAATGACGAACGTGCGTGAGACTGTTTAGCATAGAAATGAGCTAATGGTTAGCTAAATCCAGTTCTCTCTCGGGCCAGCCGTTTTCCATTGGTGTTCCATCCTGCGGAGGCTGTAACTCTGTGTCCCAGTGTATTTGGCCATTGTCGGTATTATAGCTTCACCAGTGGTGCCAGGGCTATGGGGACATATCACGGGAGGTAGGAGTAACCTGCAAAATGAGACTGGAGTGCCCTCCAGTCATTAGCGGTTCATCCAGTGAATCGTCTCTCATGTGACTACATGTCTTCCAGGACAAGGCTATTCAGGTTTGCCACGTCCATTTCACTTTGTCAGGTTCCAAAGGCCGGAGTGAGCTCGGCTTCACCCTTTCAGCCGTCTGGTATAATGGAGCTGAGAGATGGTGTTGCCTGTTTCTCTAAGCCTCATGAGATATTAATGTCCTGGACAAACGTAGTTGTTGCGTAACCCATTCATCCTTTCCCCTCAGCTGTGATTCCGATTCTCTCCATTTGTACCCCAGTTCTTCCACGTTGGGAATGGACTTTAGGTTTGGCCATCGTGCTGGTCTAGATGAAAGGCAGCAATGCCTGTCCAGCGAGCACCTCCCCCCCCCCCCCGTACCCCGGCGCACTCCGTTCCTATAGGTAGAGTTAACCAGGGGGCCATCTCAACCAGCGGGCGGCACACAGCTGCAACCCTGAGTTTGCCAGATGCGGTGAAGGCATCGTCCACCTCATCAGGCCCTTAGGAATTCTGACACCAGGGTTTAAAACTCTAGTTCTGGTTTCTTGCTTAGGAATCGGCCCTGCTTCCTGCATGCACAGTTGCAGCCTTGCTCCCGGGACAGCTGCATCAGATACAAAAAAAGAAAGTTGAGATGGTGTCATGCCAGCATCCTCCCCCTGTGTAAAGAATTGTGCGGTCACAACAGAATTCTACCCCCACCCCCTGTCCCAGATCACCTGAAAAGCAGAGGAATCTTTCTAGTGGGGACCTGCCTTGGCTCCCTGGTGTTGAGGGTGAACGTATACTCAGGAAGGCTTGAGAGCCAGCCCTTCGCGTCTTTATCTTCCCCGCCCCATGTCAGACGACTGGGGTCTCAGATGCCGTTCTAACTCTGCCTAGACATCATTCCAAGGAGGAGGCCTCTGCCTGCTGTTGACACTGTGGGGTGTAACGTGTGATCCTTGGTTTGAAGAAATGTGATTTGGTGGTCCCAACTGGCACACTGTCTCTCGTGCCCACACTCTTACAGTATCTGTAAGGGTCCAGGAGGCGTCCTAACACAGTTTCTGGTTATGCCGTCCCCATGGAGTCCCAGGTGGCATAACCTCCTCCCAGCCTTCGTGTACGAGCATTGCCCAGCAGGGAAGCTCCTCTGAGCCTTTGGTGTCCAGAATTTTTATTGGGGCTGGTTGGTAGTTGGGGCACACCTATTCCCTGACACAAGGGAGCAGTACAATTGCTAATGCTTTTACCAGTGGTGACCCGGGGGCATGTCCTGGTGGAGGGGATGCTGCAACAGATGCGACGGTGCAAGCATTTGAAAAATACAACAGCAGGATCGGCTGGTTACCGCTAAGCTGTATTGCCCTGCAGAGGGACAGTGAGAAAGTTGGAGCTGTTAACAGGCAGGTACTGGCTAAGGGTGAGAGGCAGGGGCCCTCGGTGGCAGCTCCCAAAGAGGCGCCTGGCTCCTGCAGTGGAAGGGCAGACCGAGCCGTGTGGCAGGCTGAAGACCTGCGTGTGAGAGTCACAGAGATCCAGGGGCGTTTGACTGCTCGGCCAAGGTCTGCCGTGGGACGTTAAGGGCTGGTGTGGAAACCTGGGGTCCTCAAGATGGAGGAGACCCTCTGGAGGTGCAGAGGGGACCGGCCCTTTCAGTAAGAGCCAGTGCTGCTGTTAGCCACCTTCCCTCACCACCACCAGGCAGCAGGTGCCCCCGCAGGAGCTGCCCTCGCCTCCTCTACTGGCTGCCAGGCTGATAACAGATTCCGTCTGTTTGGGAATTTTCCCTCCTGCACAGTGGAGTTCACATGTGATGGGCCTGAGCCGATGACCCCCGTGTTTCCCGACACCGATTGGTTCCAGGATGGGCCCCGGATGTACCCGAGGTCTTTGCGGGGGTACTGAGATGGAGGTGGTTTTCTTGACCCCTGCCCTTGAACCTAAGGGGCTGTCGGGCTGGAGCGGCCACCTCCACGTGGCAGCAGGTGAAAGCTGAGACTGAAGTCTGGGTGGAGCCCCCGAGGTGGCAGCACGACCGCAGAGCCTGAGCTCTGAAACCTACCAGGCCTGAGGCCACCCGACCTTTGAATTTTCTGCCTTTACCTTCTCTTTCGTGTAAGCTAGCTTGATTGTTTTCTGTCAAATGCAACAGGCAAAGTCCAACAGAATGCAGTAACAAGTGAGGAAGGGTGTGCCGGGCAAAGGGAATGGCATGTGCAAAGCTTCTGAGCTGGGGAAGAAGGCTGGTGTGCTGGAGACTTGAGGAGTGAGGGGCGTGGTTGGAGGGTGGGGGGTGGGTGGCCGGAGTCACAGCAGACCGCAGATGTGACCCTAATTAATTCTCAGGGCAGTGGGGGGTCTGTTGAAGCACTGGGGGCCACCTTTGCCGCTTACAAACATCCCTCTGGCTGCAGTCTGGAGGGTAGATGGTAGGCATGAGGGCAAGCCCTGTAGGGGGCTTTTTTTTTTTTTTTTGGTAGTATTTTTCGTTCTGTAATGGTCTTGTTTTAGGTGTCATTCAGTCTCTTAATTGCTTTGCACCGCTTTAAACTTGTATCGTTGTCACTGTGGGTCTGGTGTGTTGCTGCAGAGCCCTCCTTGGGGTGCCCCCCTACGGTAAACCCTGTGATGCCTCCCAGGCTGCCCTCCAGAAAGGCAGCACCAGTCAGCCTCCTGTGCTCTGTGTCCCATGGGCGGTCTCATTTGCTGACACGTGCCAAGTGGAGGAGCGCGCAGGGCCGTTGGCCTGTGTGCAGGGAGGGGGGTAGTGGTGGTTCTGAGCATTGTGCGTGGGTGCCCAGACCTGCTTCATCCAAGTCACTGAGCTCCCCCAACATCAGGGCCCCTCCTGGCGAGCTGAGGGCCCGCGGGCTCCATTGCATGGCTGGCACAGTGTTCAGAAAAGTTTTGAGCCAACATGTAAACATGGAGAATTTTCACCCAAACTTGTAGGTTTTCAGCTTTTCTGGAAACCCCAGGCCTCTTCCTTCCTGTGGTTTCCCAAGGTAAAGCTATTCTTTTAAAATGTGTCGATTCGGTAGCCCCCGTGGCCCCTTAGAACCTCATGGCCCCTGCGAAACAGACCATATGGCAAAGCGGTGACAGCCTGGCTGGAGATGGTGAGCGTCCCGTCACGGGAGGTGTGCAAGTTGGGCCCAGAAGGTCCGCTGGACATGGGATGGGGCCCTGGAGTGTCTGTCTTGTCCACGTTCCATGATTTTGTGAGGCAGGCGTTGTCCCCTCCTGCTTTTCTGCAAGCCAGTGGGGTGGAGGAGGTTCTTTCCAACAGGCTGCACGTTCCAGGCACATGAGCCGGGCAACGGTGCCCCCTCGTGGCTGCAGCCCAGCCCAGGAGCTCTACCAATGACCAATGGAGAGGGATGGATTTAGACAGGTGGGATGGGGGAAGGTGTTTCTGGTGGCAGGGAGGGCCGTGGTACCTCATGGCGGCGCACGAGAGACCCTGACCATGGCCCAGTGTGGCTGGAGGGAAGGCTGTAGTGGGAGCAGAGGCTGGAGGTCTGGGGGAGGCCAGATGGGGAGGGCACCAGATGCGGAGCGAGGAGTGGTCCTCGAGGGGACCTGGGCCTGAGTGGCGCCCTGACTTTGGCAGCATGATCACCCCTCCCTTGAACAGCAGGTGTGTCCGTGGCCCCGGTGCTGCGGTCTCCCAGGCTCTGCTCCTCTGCCCTGTCTGTGGGACCAAGAATTCCCACCCATAAGAATCTTCCTGGCAAGTGAATTTACTGACCTGGCCTGGCCTGCCCTGCTGTGGATGGGGCCACCATTGACGGCCAGGTGCTTTAATGGTGGAACTGGGGGTAGATGGTGCCACCCAGAGAACTGACATGCCTGGGCTCCACCAGCATCTACCGGGAGACGCCACAGGGGTTCAGCCGCTGTGCTTGGGGCTCTGCATCGCTAAGATTGCTTTTCATCCTGCTGTGACCTGTGAGGGAGGGCTTCTGTTCCCATTCTACAGAAGTGGAAACTGAGGCTCAGAGAGAGCATGTGACTTGCCCAAGGTCAAACCCAGATCTGCCTGACTGCAAAAGCTCATGGCTCAAGGGAATGGGAGGACAAGGGACAAAACACTTGCAAAAGACACAGATGACAAAGGGCAGTTATCTAGAAAACACAAAGAACTCAAAATTCAACAATAAGAAAATGAATAACCTAATTTTAAAATGGGGAAAAGATCTGAACACACACTTCACCAGAGAAGATCTACAGATGGCAAACAAGCAGGTGCAAAGATGCTCCACATCATATGTCATTAGGGAGCTATAGATTAAAACAAGGGAGTATCACCGCACACCTATTAGAATGGCCGAAATCTTGAATGCTGACAACACCAAGTTCTGGTGAGGATGTGTATCAGCAGGCCCTCTCGTTCCCTGCTGGTGAGAACACGAAACTGTACAGCTACTCTGGAAGACACTTGGCGTTTCTTACAAAATTAAAAGTACTCTTTAACGTACAATTCAGCAGTTGCCATTTACCCAAATGAGCTGAAAACTTATGTGCACCCAAAAGCGAGAACATGGATGTTTATAGCAGCTTTATTCATATTCGCCCAAACTAGGAAGCAACCAAGATGTCCTTCAGTAGGTGAATGGATAAATAAACTGTGGTACCTCCAGACAATGGGATATTATTCAGCACTAAGAAGAAATGAGCTAACAAGTCATGAAAATACAGGAGGAACCGTAAATGCCTGTTACTAAGTGAAAGAAGCCAATCTGAAAACGCTGAAAACTGTGCGATTCCAACTTTTATGACATTCTAGAAAAGCCAGAACTATGGAGACAGTAAAAAGATGAGTAGCCGCCAGGAGTTTGGGGGGAGGGAGGGATGAATAGGTGGAGACCAGAGGCCGTTTAAGGGAGTGAAACTATTCTTTATGGTATTACAATGGTGGACAGATGTCATTATACGTTTTCTGAACCCGTAGGATGTGAAGCACCAGGAGTGAACCCTCATATAAATGATGGACTTTTGTTACTAACAGTGCAGCAGGGCTCGTCAGTTGTAACAAATGCAGCACTGTGATGGGGAATGCCGATGGCTAGGCAGACTGTACGTGTGTGCAAGTAGGGGGTATGTGGGAACTCTGCACTTCCCACACAATATTGCTGTGAACCTGAAACTGCTCAGAAAAAGAAAAAAATCACTGAGTTGCCCTAACCAGCCTCTGGAAACTCACAGTCTGGTGGGGTTTGGACAGAAACAGGTACAACCATTCGGACAGTCACTGCAATGATGAGGAAGCCACGGGGGCTGTGGACACTCAGAGGAGCTATTACACTGGCATCAGGGAAGGCTCCCTGGAGGAAGTGTTGTCTCCAGTGGGCTTTCATGGCCCAGGTGGAGTAGCAGGGCAGGCATTACAGGCAGAGGAACCAGCACGAAGAGGGGCATGGAGGTGTGAGGCTCTGGGGGAACAGCGGAAGTTCGAGGTGCAGAGGGGTTTCGAGGGCAGAGATGAGTCGCAGGAGGTGGGCTAGGCTGGAGGCGAGGTCTGGGTTTGCGCTGGCTCCTCTGGGCGCGAAGGTGGAGGTGGTGGTGGTGGTGGTGGTGGGTGGGGTCCGCGGCGACACCTGGCGGTAGCGCGCGGAACTGCGGGCGGCCGCGCAGGCGCAGACCGGGGAGAAGCTGTGCTCGCCTGGGCGGGCTGGGCTGGGCAGAGTGCTGGCCCTGTCCTGGAGCAGAAATCAGGGGATCCGTGAATATAGATGCGCAAAATATGACATCTTTTGTTTGTCACTAACCTCTAATGGAAATGAAGCGTTTCCTTTCATTACGAGCACAGGCAACAAACCGCAGTAGCATTAGCTGTGTTGCCATCACATCTCAGGAGTCTCAAAACAGCGGCTCGTCAGTACTTTGAAATTACCACCTGCCGCTGGATCGCGTTAGGAAGCATGGTGTTAGGAAGCAGGCCCACATTGTGCCGTAGTATAGACTTCTTTTTAGTATTTTGATAACTATAATTTCAATCTAATTGGCAGTTAAAAACCTACAGTGTCCTCCAGACTGTCAAAGGTGCATCTGGCACACACACGTGCACACACAAACACATGCACACGCAGACATGCACAAGCACACACACAGTGTTTGCGACCCCCTCCCAGGAGGAATGATGACACCAGCGAGTGCCCCCTGTAAGGTGCTGACCATATAATTTATCGTCTGCATCTGCACGCTTGGGTGCAAAAGGGGCAGCAGGTGTGCACAGACTCTCCCTCGCATCGGGGGCCTATGGGGCGTCAGTGGTTGTGTCTGTGTGAGCTTGAGTGTGGAGGAACCAGTGGAGTGCATCTGATGTGGGGGGTGCCGTGTGTGTGCGTGCGTGCGTGTGTGTGCGTGCGTGCGTGTGTGTGTGTGTGTGTGTGTGTAGGGGGTCTGTCTCTGGTGTTTGGGTTCTGGCAGCGGCCTGACCTACAGCCCCGTGTTCAGCCTGGTCATTCTGGCCCTCACAGGGGATTTTGCTCAGGTGTTTCCAGGGGTGGCAGGTGGTATTGGTGGGGGGGGTCTGCCCTGCCTCGTCTGAGGGAGACAGGTGGGCTCCGTGTCACCTTCTTGTGTCACCAAACTCATCCTCCCTCCCGTGATCACCCCCGTTTTACAGATGCAGAAACTGAGGCCCAGAGAGGTTGAGTATTTTGCCCAGGCCACACAGGGAGTGCAGTCATGGATGATGAGGGGCAGGATTCCTGGTGTTTCTGAACCTCGGTGTCCTTGCCTTTCATTTCAGGAGAGGAAGATGCCTGAGGCCGAGATAGAAGGGGGGTCTCAGCGTTGGCCCCTCTCCTGTGCAATTCCCGTCCCGACTCCTTATCCTTCCCAGCTTCAAGTCCAAGTTCCACGGCCTGGTATCACTCCCAATCCATCCCGGTGCTCCAGCCACCCCAGCACTAGCCCTTCCTGGCTCCCTTGAGCGCCTTCACACCTCCAGGCCTCCGCGCATTCTGTTCCCTGTGCTGGGAGTGCCTGGCAGACTCACTCATCCTGCAGACCTCTGCTCTGACCACCCCACATAGAGTTGGTACGTCCCGCTGTGCTCACCACTGACTTCACACAGCCCTGGGGGCAGCCCTTCTCAGGATTTACCCAGATAAACATGATCTCTGTTTCCCCAGCACTTAGCACCAGGCACAGCATAAAGTAGGCACTAATAAATGTTTATCGAATGAATAAACAAACATGTTTGCACACCCCCGCACCCACCCATGAGCTGCTCCAGAGAAAGGCTGGGTCCTCTCCGGCTACTCAGGTGGTAATCAGAGTTGGTTCAACTGTCTAGGTTGGGCCCAGAGCTGCAGTAGGAGCAGGGCTGGCTGGTGGTGGCGGCAGGGTTGGGCGGGGTCCCAGGCTGGGGTCTGGGAGCTGCACACCCGCCGCGTGCTCCTTGGGGGGGGGGTCCCCCCGAGGGTCCCCCATGGGCTCAGCCCTCTGTGGTTCTTTCAGTCTCGGCCCTAAAAGGTCAGTGCTGGGCCACACCTTATCCTCTCCTCTGTCCATCTATCAGGTCGGAAGCTCAAGGCTGGTCCGGCCCAGCTGGGGCCAAGGTTTATGTGCTTGTCCTCCCTACCCTAGCCACTCTGACCCTGTGAAACACGCCAGGAAGGGCGGAGACAGGAAGGGGACAGTGGGTCTCTGCGCCTGCCCCGGGACACTGTCAGCCACGTCAGGATTTATGCTTCGCTGCCCCCACCCTGAGAGCTGGTCACCGGGCTGACGCCCTTCGGCTGACGCTGGGCCATCCCTGCAGGGGGCCTGGCCAGGCCTGCAGGCCGGGAGCTTGCCAGGAGGTGGCAGGAGGTGGCAGGAGGGGCAGAGGCATTCTGAGATCCCGGCTGCCCTCAGATTGGGCCCTGAGTGAACACAGGTCCCCCGTCACTGATGCGGGATGGGAACTCCCGTGGTGGGGGGCAGCATCTGAGCGAGGGGGCCTGAGCTGAGCCCAGCCTGGTCCTGCTGAGACATTGGCTAGGACATTGGTCAGGGCTTCAGTTTCCTCAACTGTCAATGGGCATAAATCTTAGCAGCCACCCCTTGGGCCCCTCGGACAGTGTACGTCCACACTGGTTAACGTAGGGACACCGGCTGTTTGTGTCTGTCTGGGGGGCTCTTCCCTACTTGTTGGACCGGCCACGCCAACCCCATGTTCTTTTGGGGAGCTCCTCTCCCCCATCCACGTGGTCTTCGCCGAACGCCTTCCCGTCCATCCGTCCAGGCATCGGGGTTGAAGAGGGAGCCTCCTCAGCAGGAGTCCTCAGGCACTGGCCGTGGCTCAGATGTTCAAGGAGTCAAGGGAGAGGTGGTGTTAGGGGGCTTGCTGGCTGCAAACTGAGTTCCAGAAATCACAGTGGACACGGTTGCGGGGAAGGAGCAGATGAGCCAGAGTTGGATCAGGGGGTGCACAGCGGTGGCGTCTCAGGTCACCCAGTTGCTCAGTTAGAAATCTGGAGTGGCTGGACTCCTGTCAGTCCCCACATGCAAACCATCAGTGAGCCCTGCCCGCTGGACCCTCAGAACATTCCAGAACGCGACCTCTTCCCCGGCCTCTCCGCCTCCCCTAACCCTCAGAACACTTCAGAACCCAGCCAGCTCCTCTTCCTGTCCTGTCAGCAGCCCGGCTCCAGCCGCCAGCATCTCTCACCTGGGTCCTGTCCTCATCCCTGAGCTGCAGCCCTCCCGTCTGCACAACGCTTTCTCCTCACTGCCTGAGCAGTTATGTTAAGTAACTGGCCTGTTCTCGGTCCCTCCCCGCCCCATGGCTTGCCATCACACCCAGGATAAATGTCAGTTCCTTACTGTAGCCTGTTGGGACCGTCCTAGTTCCGGCTCCTGCACACCCTGCGACCTGACCTCACGTCCCTCGCTCCCTTCCACGTCCATCGGCACCTCCTCGCTGTTCCTCGTCCCGCCTAGTGCGTCACGGCCTTTGCACTGCTCTTTCCTCTGACTGGAACGCTTGGTTCCCAGGTACTCCTAAGACTCCTGTCCTCCCTTCGTGTGGGTCTTTCCTCAATTGTCACCTCCCCACAGAGGTCTTCCCTGACCCCACATGTACAGTAACCCCCCGATCCACTGCCTAGCATTCCCCGTCTTCTTAGCCTTTTTTATTTACCTTTAAAGCACACGCACTGATTATATCTTGTACATTTAGTTGTCTGATTACCGTCTGGGGTCCCTGCTAGACCGACCCAGTGGTGTGATGAGTGCTACGATGGGGGCGACTCAGGGCTGTGGGGGTGGTCTCGGAGCATGGCGCTGCCCCCTCTCGGCCTCAGTTTCTCCTCTGTACCCTAAGGCCTGGGCCCTCCCTCTGGTACCGCCTGCTAATGTGATGTGGGTAATTCTGAGTCTTCGCTTTGTCCTGGAAGAGAGGTTGCCATGGAAACAGAGGCTGAGGCTCCAGCGGAGGGAGCATCCACCTCCCTTTGTTAGATCCAGGGAAGGCTGCCTTCTGGGGGCCCCGCTGCCCGATTTCGGGGAAGAATGCTGCCTGAGGTCTGTGCTTGTTGAGGGGCAAGGCCGGCCATCCTCCTCACCCTCCAGCCTGCCATTCACTCCATCAGTTTGTGAGACACTTGATGGAAGGGCAGAAGTCACCGGGCAGGGTGGAGGATAAGGGGCCCAGGGAACCAAGGCATCTGGACCCAACCCTGTGTTTAGGCAAGTCCCCCGCCCTTCTCTGCACCCCCAGCCCTGGCATTTCCATCCGCTCACAGCTCTGCTTTGATAAGATCGATGCTGAGTCCCCTCCCAGTGCCCAGGCCTACGGGGCAGTATGCAGTTATGCTGGGGGGTGGGGGTCCCCGCTAGGTTCCACCAAAGACGCGTCCTGAGAGGTCAGGGCGCCGGCGCTGCAGGAAGCCCTGCTCTGCCTCCCGGCCAATCGCGGCCGGAAGGTTCCTGACCCCAGGCTGGGGTGTGGCCACTCTCTTCCCCGTCCTGTTAATGCCCGGTCTGGAGGAGTAGGGAGCCCGGGCCCCCTGGAAGGGCCGCCCTTTGCACAGGTGGCAGGGCCCGGCCGTGCGGAGTCGCTCCCTCCCGCCGCCCCGCGCCCCATCTCCGCTCCCCTGCCACCTGGCGCCCCGCTGGGCTCCCCGCTGGGCTCCCCGCTGGGCTCCCCGGGTACCGCAGGAAGGTCGGAGCCGCACCGCCAGACGCCGCCAGGGGGCGCTGCGGCGCTGCGGGTCTCCCGGCTGCTCCCCAGGCCCAGGCGATGGACCGCCCACCTCACGCCTTGGTCTGGCTGCTTATCGCTGCCCGGGGAGGCGGGCCGGCGGCTCCGACCCCGACACCGCCGCGGTCCCGCTTGAGCGCCCACCGACAGGTTCCCGTGGTGGAAGCCGCCCCAGCAAGGCCTCCTGGGCCACTTCTCCGAAGGGCACGGGTGCGCAGAGATCTCTGGGCACCGATGTTTTTCCTGGAGAGCTGAAGGCTGAGTTCTCGAAGATGTTCCATGAAAGAGCTTGCAGTCTCTTCGGTGTCTGTAATACTGCGTTTTCCAAATCCCAGCACCAGAATTCTGGGCTCCATGCGCTCTAAATTTTAGCACAGAGCCTGGAGCCGGATGTCTTGGCTTCAAATCCCCACTCTGCCCCTAAGCAGCTATAGTGCCGGTGGGCAAGCCCTTAACTTCTCTGTGCCTTGTTTTCTCAGCTGAGAGATGGCTACACATCACCATCTCTGTGAAGTGGGGGTTATTATCGCTCATCACAGCGTGTTTGACTCATGGGCTCAGAAACCCAGAGACACAGTTGGAGGTGCAGAGTCAGGAAGCTGAGAGACGCAGTTTGTGTGAACCCTGATGGCTGAGGGCGTCCACGAGACATTTGGCCCAGACTTTTCTGTTGCTTGGAAGAAAAGGACCAGAGGCCCTAGGAGGTTGAGCCGTAGAAGGTGAAGTCTGTGTGGGGTCCAGACCGTGGCCTGGGAGACGCCGGCCAGCTGGGTGCTGTGGGCACGTTGTGGGGTGCTCCGAACCTGTCTCCCCCCACCCCCGTAAACGGGATGCAGATGCCTCTCATGTAGGGCTGAGGAGGCGCATCCAGGATGCCTCGTGGCACACAGTAGGTGCTTAATAAACATGGGTGGCTGCCTCTTCCAGTTCCGTCACACAGCAGGAGAGGGGCTTGTATGGGGGGGCCTGGGACAGGCCAGCCCATTCACCGGGAAGAGGGCAATGGCAGCTGCTGTGGGGCCATCTTGGAAGGGTGCTGGGCAGGTGGATGGCAGCCCTCACTTCCACTGGCTGTCTGCCTCGCCTGGGCACAGCCCCCTGCTGAGGCTGCCATCCCCTGAGCAGCAGGACACCATGGGCAGTCGCTGCAGGACCAGGAAAGCACACCAGGGGCAGGTTCTTGTGAAAGGCACAGATTCAGCATGGGGACAGGATCATTGGCAATGAGATGGGCGCTGCCTGGGTCCTAGGGAACTTCGTGACCATCTCACTAGCCCCATACTGTACCTAAGAGGAGCTAAAGCCAGCGAGGATAAAAGACTTGCCCAGGGTCACGTGGCTAGACGGAGGGTGGGACGAAGCGGGGCTGAGCCCGTATGCCTCTCCTGCAGACAATATCCAGGCCAGGTTCACTTCTGCAGACCTTTCGGCATGAAGATTTGCTTGTTGAGTGAATGACTGTGTCTGTCAGGCCACATTACCAAAGGTCTATGCTTGTAATGAGGGAGGGGATGTCCAGTTAGGCTTTGCTCTTCTCTGAGCTTCTTGCTTCCTGTGCTCAGCTCCAGATCCTTCAGTGGACTCTGAGATGGAGAGCAACTCCTGGAGACTTCTTCCTGTGAACAGATGGAGTGGCTCAGCCAGGAGAAGCACAGCCTCAGGGGTTCCAGCTGCTGTCCCTAATTCTCTGCAGGGTTGTCCTGGGGCAGGAGGGCCTGGGAGGCCTCTGGCTTGGCACCCTTGGGCTGGGACCCTTGGGAAGATAGGGCCCAAACCTATGAGGAAGTGCCCCCATTTTGCTCATAGCTGCCCCATAGTGGGGGTTAGCAGGTTGGGATGGCCATTTGACAGGAATGCTCATGCAGCTGTTTGTTCAAAAGTCATTATTGAGCACCTACTGTATGCCAGACACTGGAGCTGACATTATTTTGCTGGAGAAAGGGACAGTGAACAAATTAGAATGTGATGGCAGGTGGTGAAAAGTATGAAGAGGGACAACAGAGCAGAGTCTGGGGCACATAGAACACGGGGGCCCGGGTTGGCGAGCAGAGGTGTCACAGGACCAGACACCTGGATGATGGGAAGATGGCTGCCATGTGAAAGGCCGGAAGGGTCCCAGGCAGAGGGATCTGCAAGGGCAAAAGCCGGGAAGTAAGAATGTGCCGGTATGGCTGGAGTGGGGTGGGTGAGACTCCAGAGAAGGGCTGTGCCCCATGCCCCAGGGCCCCCTTGCCTCCTGCCCAGTCCAGTCACCCCTTCCTCACTCAAGCTGGCTGCAAGACCCCAAAGCCATCTCCAGGGGGCTGTGTCGATTCCTTTGGCCACATGGGGGCAACAGAGAGCACCACTGGGAAGGACTGGGGAGGCTGGGCAGCATCTGAGCGCCTTGCGGGCTCTGGGGACCCCCATCGGGAACCAGGGCTGAATACTGGACCCCTCCCTCTCTGCTTCTCTGCACCCATCCTGCTACTGTCTTCTCAAGCTCCTCCCTTCTAACTAGCAGGGACACATGCTACAGTCCTGGCTCCAGCTCTTGAGGTAAGGTGGGTCCCCCTGGAGACTGGAATCTGCATCTATGAGGTGGGAACAGAGTTCCATCTCGAGGATCGCGTAGGTCCTAGTAACAGTGTCTGTTTGCCGTGCTGTGTGCCTCGGCCAATTAGCTATGTGGCCTGGGGCCACCTGCTTACACTCTTTGAGCCTCAGTCTCCCAACTGTAAAATGGGGATGATGGCAGAACAATGGCGGGGAATCTTGTGCAAGAAAACTGACAAAATGCATCATGCACACCAGGAACCCAGCACAGAACCTGGCTCTTAGTAAATGCTCCATGGGGATACTCAGTCACGACAAGTGCCTTCATGACTGGGGGGTGCAGAGCCGAGAGAGACCTGCAGTTCAGATGAGAAGCTGAAGCTTATGAAGAGGGAGGGTGGTTTGCCCAACTTTACTTGCCAGGAACGAGGCGGAGAGCCCTGCCAAGACTGCCTGTCAGTCCGGCCACGGCCATCCTGCAGCTGACACAGGACTGGAATCCAGGACGCCCTCTTTGTGGCCACAGCTTATCCTGCCCTTCCAGAGAGCCTCCGCCTTCAAGGCCCCTGTCCCCAGCCTATCACCCAGCTCTGGACACTCCTCCCCATGGTGGCTGTCCAGGCCCTGCTTGCACACCCCCAGGGAGGTCACCTCTCTCCCTGACAAGCCAGTGCTGGGCCTCTGTAGAACTCCAGGAAGGAGCTTGCGAGGGTGGGCACTTTTCAGGCCATGGCGCCTGGGTTCCTTTTTCTCCCCAGCTTCCCCTGTGCCAGACTGTGGAGGACTAGAGACCTGGAAATCTTGGAACACCACATTCTTGGAAACCTCGTCCCTTCCCGCCTTTGAATTCTTAGAGCTTCCTCTCGGAGCTGGGGCCCCTCATTTCCGATGGAACCTGTGGGAGCACCCCTTGATTTTGATGTCCTTTGGGGTGAAGGAGGTGTTTCTGGAGGGTGGGCCGTCGGTGGGGGGGCAGCTGGAGGTGATGGCGGGGGCGGGAGTTGGGACAAGAGAAGGAGGGGGTTTGGGGGAGTGGTGTGTGGACCCCCGTGGGGTAAACTCTTCTCCCAGTGGGTGCACCTCTCCCTGTGGTGTTTTGTGGGCAGTCTTCCGAGCCCCTTTTTCTCCACGTCCTTGTGAAACACCACAGCCCTCTTGGAGTAATTCCTCTGAAACCTCGAATACCTCCAGCGTCTCCCAGGGTATTTTTCTTGTGGTTAAGGTGGTATTTACAGTGAAAACAGCTATTGAAGCGAATCGCGAAAATAATGTCAGTGTTTCCACTTTTGACAAAAATGGGAAGGCAGGTGGTTTCTTGTCTGCGATAAGCGCATCTGCTCCTGCAATAATTACTATTTGAGATAATTATGAAAAAGAATTTAAATACTTAAGGCATGCACAGGGGCCAGGACAACTTTCTTTCGCCTTATTCATAATTTCTCCTGCAAGTCGGAGTCTTGTCCCGACGTGGGCCGAGGGAGGGGCCCTGGGAGGCCGTGGGCCAGCGCCCAGACCCCACCGCTGAGTCTGGGTCAGGACGAGCGTGGGTCTTGGAATAGGATCCACCTGGGTTGCATCTGGATTTGTCAGGGTGGTGACTGTGGACAGTTTCCTCCGCGCCTCAGTTTCCTTATCTGTGAAATGGGGTTAATCCTCGAGTGTGCCTTAGAGGATTGTGATGAAGCGGCGCTCTGTACGGTGCACAGCAGGGCTCAGCATGGGCTGGGTCCCGTCCCATGCTGTGCGAGGCCTGGGCCAGCTCCTGCAGCTCCCTTGCCCACAGAGATAGAAACCCAGTCCTCAAGAAGCCCAGTGAGTTTGCGTTCCCTCCCTCCAGTCCCCTGCAGGACATCTCCCTGGGATGCAGACTTCAGAAGTGGCAGGTCAGCAAATACCCATGAGCTTGGAGAGGAGCCGCCTCAGGGAACCCTGGTCCCCGTCCCCAGGTGAGCCCAGAGAGTGCCTCAGGTGTCCCCGTCAGAGCTCAGCAGGGCAGGGCCGAGCTAGGATGTTGGGAAAGAAGTGTTCTTTCTGTCACCTGAGGTGTCTCAGCCGGACCTGAGTGACCATGTGCCAGGGATGCCAGGGGAGGGACAGGGTTTGGTTCAGAGGACTCCTGAGGACCTCTGGTCTTAAGATTTAAGGGCAAATCAGAACCCAGGAATCCTGGGTCCTGGGGGAGGCTAGGGAAAACAGATGTGGAGGGTAGTGCCAGGGCTGATGAAACACACACGCGGCCCAGAGAGGGGAAGGGCCTTGCCCGGGCTCATGTAGATGCCCTGGCAGAGCCCAGGCCTCCAGTGCCTCCACACAGGGCTGCCTCTAGGGACCTTGGGATCACCGTGGGTGAGAATGAGGCAGCGGGCTGGCCTGGGTGACGTTTGGCAAAGAAGGTCCTGTGACCCACTGGAGCAGACATCAGAGGAGCTGGCCCAAGCCTCACAACAAGACAGGGCAGGTGCCTCAGTTGCGCGCTGGCCCTGCCCTGACTCACCATCTGGCCTTGCACGGGTCCGTGCGTAACTCCATTCCACTTGCCCCGTCTAGGCAGTAAGAGGGTTGGACTGTAAATGAAAATGCCAAAGAGCAATGGCTTAAACAAGAGAGAAATTTCTCTCTCTTTCATATCTAAACCTAGGGGTATGTGGTACGGGTCGTGTGAGGACCAGCCTCCCTCTAGCTCCTGGCCCTACCAAACAGAGGTGGAGATCTGGTCCTTGGGGTCCAAGATGGCTGCCAGAGTTCCAGCTATCACATCTGACTTCTAAGCAGCAGAAAGGAGGAAGGAGAAAGGAAGAAAAGGGGGCAAAGTGTGGGTACCAGATGTCTTTTAAGAAGGGCTCATGGAAGTTGATGCTGGACGCTGTTTCTTACATCCCGCTGGTCAGAGCTGAGTCACATGACCAGTCCTAGATGTGCAGAGGCCGGGGATGAGGTCTTCATACTGGGAGCCCAGCTGAAAATCAGAGAAAGAAGGGGAGGGTGGTGCTGGGGGCCACCAGCTGACTCTGCCATAGGGTGATCTCGTGGGGCCTTTCTGCTTTGACTCTTGAGGGGTCTGAGGGTCTGGAATTGTGCAATCTGCCATGTCCAGACTTCCAAGAAAACAACGTGGGCTAAATTGAAATAAGCTTTCAAAATTCTGAGATTCTAGCATTTCCAAATGGAGCGCCTGTGTGTGTGCGTGCCCAGGTGCTGAGGAGCAGGGCTCAGCAGATTCGGGGAGCTTGGGGACGGGGGCTGGTGGTGCCCCACGGCGGGCTGCTCGCCCGGCTCCTGGAATCCCCTCGTGCCGGCCTGTCTGCACATGTGCCTCGTGCACCGGAGGCCCGGGGCAGGGGCGGCAGGAGGGGGCCGCCCAGGAATGCCTGCTCTTTTTAAGGCAGAGTTGTCCGTGCAGACTCCGGAGGTCTGGTGCCATGGCCGGCTCGGGCGCTGGGGGGCGCCCGAGAGCAGGCTCCAGGCACTGGGTTGGGTGGGGGTGGGGTCAGGGCCAGAGCGTCTACCTGGGGGCCTCCTGGTTTTGATTCAGGTATGTTTTGCAGCTATTCTGAGTAAGATTCTGTTCTAGGCACTGGGCACTCAGCAGAGAAGCTCCCGGCCCCCCGGGAGCTGCCGTCAGTTAACAAAAGATATAAGTGAATAAACGCGAGCAAAACCAAGCAGGAAAGGGGGTTGGGGTGATGGCAGGGATTGCAGTTTTAGATCTGGGTGGTCAAGGAAGGACTTGCTGGGAGGGTGACACTTGGGCAAAAAGACTTGAGATAGAGGAGGGAGTGAGCCAAGTAAGCGTCTGCAGAAGGTGTGCTGGGCAGAGGGCACAGCCTGAGCAAAGGCCCTGAGGCAGGTGTGTGCCTGGTGCATTGAGTTACAGAGCAGGGCCAGGCTGGAGTGGGCTGGGCAGAGGGGAAGGCGGCAGGAGGCAAGGTCAGGGAGGTCACAGAGCCAGGTCTTGTGGGGCTTGCAACCATTGCAAGGACTTTGGCTCTTGCTGGGCGTGAGGCGGCAGCCGGCGGTCTGAGCAGTGGAGGGTCACACTCTGACCTAGGTCTTCACGGGGTGCCCCTTGCTGCTGTGGGCAGAATGTAGCTGAGACGCTGGTGGCTGTTTTCCTGCAGGCTGTCCCCCTGCCCCAGCAGCATGGAGCTCCAGCTTCCCATCCCGTCTCCTGAGTCTTCCTCCTTCTGGCCTCTCTGCCTTCTCCACAGCCACTATTCCAGCTCAGGCCTCAGCTTCTCTCACTGTGATTCTCTTGCTCCTGCTGCCTCTGGTTTTTCACCCCCTCAGGATGGCAAAGTGGCTGCAGAGGTTCCAGGCCTCACATGTGGGATTTTTAGCAGAGCCAGCAGAGGCTCTGGCCTTTGCAGGGATTAGGTCATTTCTGTGCCAGTTCCTGGGGCAGGAGGATGCCATGCTCTGATGGTGCTGGGTTATCTGGATCAATTGTTGAGGCAAGTGCCTGTGACTCTGACCTGTCTCACTTTTCTGCCTTTTAAGGACCCTCGTGATTATGTGGGGCCTACTTGGATAGCCTGGGCCGTCTCCCCATCTCAATATCCTTAACTTAACCACACCTCCCAAGTCTCTTTTGCTGTGTGTGGTAACACATTCAGGGTTCCCAGGGTTGGGACGTGGACGTCTCGGGGTGGGGGGCATGATTTGCCTCTCGCGGCAGCCGTGCCCTCTAAAGGCCAACATGCGGGCCCTGCCCACCACCAGGTGTGGCCCTCGGGGGGAGTCTGGGCTAGTGGGAGTGAGGTGTGTGGTGAGGGGTGTGCCCTGACCAGAATGCACAGGACCGGACCTGGGACTTGCTCTGTGACCTTCGGCGCTCCCTTGACCTTGCTGGGCCTTGGTTGGTTTTCCCACCTGTGAACGAGGACGGGGCTGGTGACGTGTTCTTTCAGAGGCTTTCCAGCCCGGGCACTTAAATGCAACCTTGAGCTGCAGTTTGAAGTCAGAAAGTGCTGGATTCCAAACCTGTTTCCGTATGTCCCTCCCTGACCCTCCACTTTCCCATCTGTAAAGTGGAGTCCTTTGTCCCCACCCTGCCTCCTTCTCATGGTTGCTGCCAAGAGTGATAATGGCCGTGAACACGCTTTATTAAGCTCCAGGCTGAAGGGAGCATTTATTGAGCACCTGCTGTTTGCCAGGCGCTGTAAGCCACTCTGTAAGCTGGATTCATCACCGGCTTTCACGTATGAAGAAACTGAGCCCCAAGGCGGCCGTGTGAGCTGCCTGATGGGGCGGCAAGTGTGGGAGGGATCTGGACTTGAACAGACAGTGCAGCCTGGGGGAGCTGCTGGGCAGGAGGATGAGTTGGAACCCCTTGAAGATCTCCGGGTCACCTCCAACCTGCGGTGAGCGGTGGCAGCTCCGACCTGACTCCCTGCCTGGGAGCAGGAGGTGGGCGGAAGGCTGATGTGCTTCTGGGTAGGGCCGCCCGGGAGGGGCCGGCAGGAAGACAAGGGGGCCTCAGGCCCTGCCAAGGGGTATTGATTCCAGGCACCAGGCGCTGTGCTGGGGCCCAGCCAAGAGATGAGGTCATGAAGGACGGGGACGGAGACTCCGGGGGCCGGCGTCCCGGCCGATGACGTGATCGCCAGACGTGAGGAATCTCTCTCTGCCTGGAAGACGCAGCTCCTCTCCTTCCTTCTCCTTGACAACCCCCTTACTCCAGCCTGTGGTGCCCGGGGAGGGGGCCCACCTTGCTGCTGTGCTTTGTGACCTTGGGCAAATCACTGCCCCCTCTGGGCTTCCTCCTGGCACCCCATGGCTCTGAGAGCACCTCCAATGGATACTTTGATGAGTTCCCACTCAAGATCCTCAGGCTCTGGAGGGTCAGGCAGGGAGGCTGGCATGCCCCAGAAGGGGGTCATCAGCAGCTCCCAAGACCCACCCACAACTGCCTCAGTTTCCCCACCGAGTCCTTAGGGACAGGAGGTGGCTGTCTTGCCAGCTCCCTCTGGCCTGTTCCCATTGTGGAAGCCGAAGTGTGCAGTGGGGGTTGGAGCCCCAGGTTCTGCCACTTACAGGCTGTGTGACCTCTGGTAAGTTGCTTAACCTCTCTGTGCCTGATCTCCCATCGTGAGGCTGTGGCAGTAGCTGAGAGATGTTGAATGGGCAGGTGGACACCGGCTGTAGGTTGACCATCTCATCCAATCACACGTCCTCACAGCTTGAGTTTGGGTCCTGGCTTTGGTGCCGCTGGGCTGTGAGACCCAGGGTACTTTGGTGCCTTTCTCTGAACCTCAGTTTCCCCATCGGTAAAGTGGGGACCACAGTATCCCCCAGATTGGGTTGCTGGGGTCGTGAAGGAAGGCTGTGTGGGGCCAACTCTGACACAGGGCTGGGCACCCAAGGCCACCGCCCCACGGATGCTGACCACTGGTGTCCTGCCTGCCCGGCAGGCCCAGCCCTGCCGCCACACCTCCCCCTCCCCTTGCGCTGGCCCAGGGTCATGTAGGCCCCCCCGGGTCCCCCAAGAGTGTCCTGTTTGAGAACTCAGCTGGGGGTCAGCACATCACCAGCCAGGGCTGAGGATGGCAGACTTACCCATGGAGGTGGCACGGCCCAGCACCCACCAGCTATAGAACCACAAAGCCATGCAGCTCTTTGAAGTTCCCATTTTAACTCAGGGGAATTGAAGTAACTTTTGAGGGAAAACCCCCAGATAAACAAAAGGAAAACAAGAAAACTTGCCTGCAGTTTCCTCCCCCAGAGATGGCCGTTGGCATTTCCAGTCTCTTCTGCTATTCTTGTGTGTATCTATATTTAGATAAAAGGGACCGTGCCATTTTTCCTTTTAATGGAACATAGTGCACGTCTCTCCGTGCTGGGAATCATTACTCCGCAGCATCATTTCACATGGCCACCACGTAACACTGAGGCCTTGATACAGTGTAATGATCCACCCAGCCTAACCCTCCATTGACACAAAGTGTTTACTAGATTCCATACCCTTCCCCCGCCACCACCTCGTGCTCGCTGTAATTAAATGCATCTGATCACTCTTGCAGCTAAAATTGCCTGGTCAAAGGATGTGCATTTTTTAAAAAATAAATAAATATTTAAAAAATTTATTGGGCTGCACCCAGTCTCAGTTGTGGCACGCGGGAGCTTCGTTGCCGCGCGTGGGATCTTTAGTTGTGGCATGTGAACTATTAGTTGTGGCATGTGGACTCTTAGTTGCGGCATGCATGCGGGATCTAGTTCCCTGACCAGGGATCGAACCCGGGCCGCCTGCATTGGGAGCGTAGAGTCTGACCCACTGGACCACCAGGGAAGTCCCAGGATGTGCATTTTTAATGTTTGATTCTTGATACCCATTCATATTCCCAGCAGCTGTGTGTTAGTTTTTATGCAAAATGTCCTGGGATGAAAAGTGATTGTGTCTTGTTTGTTTCCTCCTTCAAACACGATATCCCCTGCTCTGGGAGAATTGATACCTCCTGAGAGGCAGACTTCATTCCTAGGGATCCTTTGTGTCAGCCTCACACTGTCTGCCTCTTCTAGTTCATTCTAGCTGGGCTGACCACCTCACGGTTCTTCCAACTTGCCAAACACATGCCTGCCTCGGGGCCTTTGCACCTGCTGTTTCCTCTTTCTGGAATCCTTCCCTCAGACAGCCAATTTGAGTTGTTTCCTCAACAACTCAAATTGTATTTACTGAGAGGTCTTTCTTGGCTGTCCTAGCTAATAAATACCTGCCCACCCTCATCTCTTTATTCTTCTATTTATTCTCATCATAGCACTTTCACTTTTGGAATTTGTCTTTTTTAGGTATTTGCTTACTTGCATAAGGGGTACCGGGGGGCACCAAAGGAAGGCAGTGGATTGGCTGAAGGTCAGCCCAGGTCTCTGCACGACAGACGAAGCAGGGCCTCCCCTGTGCCCTTCCCTGCAGTCTCGCGAGAGCCCAGTGCCTGGAAATGAGAATGAGAATGACCATGAGCTGGGAGGCAGGTGGGCAGTGACCTGAGAGTGGACACTCTGGCCTCTTGTTCAACAGAACACATGGGGCAGTTTGAGGGGCAGGAAGGGCAGCAGGCCTGGTTCCTTCTCCGAATCTCAGTTTCCTCAGCTGTAAAATGGGAATAATGCTTTCTAACTAGCATGTGTGTTGTGAGGAAGAAAGGTGATGATGTATGTCAGGTGCCCAGTGCCATGTCTGGTACCCAGTAGTGGAAATATGCAGAGTTTCATCTTGGCCGTTTCCATGTCTGGGGCTCTGTTCTTTGCACCTGCATAGGGTACCTCATTTAATCCTCATAGCACCTGGGCGGTATGTGGTAAATCCTATAATACAGCAGCAGTCCCCAGCCTTTTTGGCATCAGGGACCGGTTTCACTGAAGACAATTTTTCTGTGGACAGAGGAGGGGGACGGTTCAGGCGGTAACGCGAGCGGTGGAGAGTGGCAGATCCCCCACCGCTCACCTCCTGCTGTGCGGCCCCATTCCTAACAGAATAAACATCCCTATTTTACAGCCAGGTGGACTGAGCCCAGAGAGGTCATTGGCCAAGGTCATGGAGGCTGGAGCTAGGATTCCACTGCAGAAACTCACCCCCTTGTATAACCACTGTGTGACCCTGCCTGTTTTGTTTGTTTGTTATTTTTAGTTTAATTTTTTAATTTTAATTCATTCTTTTATTTTTATTTATTTGAACAATTTTTATTGAAGTATAGTTGATTTCCAATGTTGTGTCAACTTCTCCTGTACAGCAAAGAGATTCAGTTATACATATGTATACATTCTTTTTTTTAATATTCTTTTTCATTATGGTTTATCATAGGATATTGAATATAGTTCCCTGTGCTATGCAGTAGGACCTTGTTGTTTATCTATTTTATATATAATAGCTTTCATCTGCTAACCCCAAGCTCCCAATCCATCCCTCCTCCAATCTCCTCCCCCTTGGCAACCACCAGTCTGTTCTCTATGTCCGTGATTCTGTTTCCATTTCATAAATAGGTTCATTTGTGTCATATTTTAGATTCCACATATAAGTGATACCATATGGTATTTGTCTTTCTCCTTCTGACTTTATTCACTTAGTATGATAATCTCTAGTTGCATCCACATTGCTGCGAATGGCATTATTTTGTTCTTTTTCACAGCCGAGTAGTATTCCATCGTATATATGTACCACATCTTTATCCATTCATCTGTTGGTGGACCTTTAGGTTGTTTCCATATCTTGGCTATTGTAAATAGTGCTGCTGTGAACATAGGGGTGCATGGTTCTTTCTGAATTATAGTTTTGTCTGGATATATGCCCAGGAGTGGGATTGCTAGATCATATGGTAATTCTATTTTTAGTTTTTTGAGGAACCTCCATACTGTTCTCCATAATGGCTGCACCAATCTACATTCCCACCAACAGTGTAGGAGGGTTCCCTTTTCTCCAGCATTTATTTGTAGACTTTCAAATGAAGGCCATTCTGACCAGTGTGAGGTGGTGCCTCACTGTGGTTTTGATTTGCATTTCTCTAATAATTAGCGATGTTGAGCATCTTTTCATGTGCCTGTTGGCCGTCTGCATTTCCTCTTTGGAGAAATGTCTATTTAGGTCCTTTGCCTATTTTTTTTAATTGGGTTGTCTGTTTTTTTGCTGTTGAGTTGTATGAACCGTTTGTACATTTTGGAAATTAAGCCTTGTCTGCCCCATCATTTGCAAATATTTCCTCCCATTCCGCAGGTTGTCTTTTTGTTTTGTTTATGGTTTCCTTTGCTGTGCAAAAGCTTGTAAGTTTGGTTAGGTGCCGTTTGTTTATCTTCGTTTTCATTTCTACAGCCCTGTCTGTTAAGTGGTGGGGATGCCTTAGCAGAGGTGGGATCTGGTCTGGCTCCCAGAGCTCTGGGAGACCTTGGGCCAGGTGCATCATCTCCAAAGACCTCAGTTTCCCTATCTGCCCACATTTGTCAGTGATTCTCAGGGGGAAAAGTAGGGTTGAGTCTTTGGGAAGCTTCTGGCAGATGGGGCACTGCAGCCGCCAGTGTGGGATAAAGGAAAAGCAGAGAAGGTAAAAGGAAACACTTAGGGGAAGGTCGAGGATCAGGGTCCAACTCCTGCACTCGCCATGAGGACACTCCCCTGCCCTCCCCACTCTCCAGCTCCCTGTCAGCTGTGGTCCCTCCAGGGAAAATGCCATCATGTCCTGCCTGTGGCTGGGCCACAGGTGGAGATGGCCCAGAGCCATGGACAGGCCACACACGGATTCAGGAGTTGGAATGGTTTTGTCACGTTGGCAGGAATGACGCAAAGTGAATTTAGTTAGCAATAAATGTCAATTCCAGCACTGGGGTCCCCAGAGCAAGTGGCATGTGGCCAGAGTCAGAGGCTATGGCTTAGCGCTGTCCCTGGTGGTCAAGAGCTCAGTCCCTGGGTGGTATAGACAGGCAAATGTGCCCCAGGCCATATTACTTAAGGCGGAGAGCCTGGAAGGAGGAAGGTGGTTGCTGCCTTCACCCTTGTACTCTTCAGAATCCCTTGAATGCTACAGCTGAGATCCTTGGGACAAGGACAGGTATAGGCTGGGGGTGTCTGGTGGGGCAGCCAGGCAGCAGAGACATCACTTCACGGGGAACAGTTGGAGGAGGTGGGCCACTCAGCTTAGAGAGGCGAACCCAGTCACTGCCTGCTCTGGTGTCTGTAGGGGCTTTCCTGAAATGAAGGGGCGTGGGGGGCTAGGGAGCAGGCAAGTCTGTGGGTCAGAGCGCAGGATCAGGGCCCTCTGTGTGTGTGACACTGAGGGAGGCTGGTAGCTCTGTCTGAGAAGTGCTTTTTCCCAGTCCCAATTTCTGGGGAAGAGATGGGCTATCTTCAGAGATATGTTTTCCTTTCATCCCTCTGTCCGTCCGTCCATCCATCCATCTGTCCTTCTGTCTATCTGACCATCCATCTGTCCAGCCACCACCCATCCATCCATCCATCCATCCATCCATCCATCCATCCATCTATCCATCTATCCATCCATCTGTCCATCCACCCATCCATCCATCCATCCATCCATCTGTCCTTCTGTCTATCTGACCATCCATCTGTCCAGCCACCACCCATCCATCTGTCCATCCATCTATCCATTCATCCATCCATCCATCTATCCATCCACCCATCCATCCAATATTTATCAATCCTCCTTGCATTAGGCTGGTCACAGCAATGGAAACAGGCTCCATTTCTGCCCTTGCAAAGCTCACGGTCTGGAGTGAAGACTAAACAGGCAACAACACCTAGAGGGGTGAGAGTCAGGAGAGAGAGTGGGCGCTCTGACCCTGGAGGTGGGAAGGAGGGTGGAGAGACCGTTTGCTGGGGAGGGATTTAGCTGTCACATGGGAGGTGGGGTAGGATGACCTTGGGGTCTGTCAGCGGGGAGGCGCAGGTTGGCGCGGTTGCCCTGATCTCAGGCTATTGGTGGTGGTACAGACCGCGAGTCCTAGCCCCCGAGGCCATGGAAGCATCTCTTCTAGGGAGCTGGATGGGTCTTTGAACATCCCTGCTGGGATGCACGGAGGAGGGGAAGGCAGCGTGTGAGCAAGTCTTGGACCACCCAATTCCTTCCAGCAAAGCGGCCTGAGCTTTCTCATGCGTTGGGTGTTGAGGTCAGGGTTTCGTGCTTAAACGAGCTGGACCCCACGTCTCTCTAGGGTCCTCTGTGGACGTGGTCTTCTGAAGACGTGAGCTATGACTCACACCTGGCCATTCAGAGAAGAGCATGTCCTGACCACACTGGATGTGGCTCAGGGATAGTCACATGACATTAGACACATGAGGTCACATGACAGGCCAGTCAGCACCGGTGCTGAGATTGGCTCCATCAGGGGGCCACCTTCTAGGGACTTGGGGCTGCTGGCCGGCATCTTGCCACCGCAGGAGAGATCCTGCCTGAGGACGAGCCACACAGATCAAAACAGTGCTGAAACAGGCAAAGAGATAGTCCTGAGGACACCTTTTGCAAGGTGTCCAGCCTTGCCTGAGTCCGAATCCATCACTAAGCTTTTCATTTACGTGAGCCAGTATTCCCTACTTCTGCATTTCTCATTTTCATTTATTTTTCCAGCTTTATTGAGGTATAATTGGCAAATAAAATTGTAAGATACTTAAAGTGTACGTCATGATTATTTGCTATACGTATACATGGTGCCTCCCATCTGGTTGATTTATACATGGTCACCTCACATGTGTATGTTTGTGTTCTGTGTGCGTGTGGTGAGAACATTTAAATTCTACCGTCTTAGCAAATTTCAATTATACAGCACAGTGCTGTCAACATAGGCACTATGTTATACGTTAGGTCCTTATTGATCTTATCGCCAAAGGTTTGTACCCTTTAACCAAGCTCTCCCTAATCCCCCCATGCCCAGCCCCAGGCAACCACTTGTCTACTCTCTGATTCTATGAGTTTGACTTCTTTTTTTAAAGATTCCCCATATAAGTGAGATCATACAATATTTGTCTTTCTGTGTCTGGCCTATTTCACTTAACATAATGCCTTTAAGGTCCATCCGTGGTGTTGCAAATGGTAGAATTTCCTTCATTATAATGACTGAGTAATATTCCATTGTATGTACATAAACCGCATCTTCTTTATCCGTTCATCCCTCGGTGGACACTTACCTTGTTTCTATATATTGGCTATTGTAAATAATGCTGCTATGGACATGGAGTGAAGCTATCCCTTTGAGATCCTGTTTTCATGTCCTTTGGATAAATACCCAAGAGTGGGATTGCTGGGTTATATGGTAGCTCTAATTCTAATTTTCTGAGGGACTTCCTTACTGTTTTCCATAGTGGCTGCACCAGTTTACATTCCCACCAACAGTACACAAGGGTTCCTTTTTCTCCATTTTTTTAAAAGCCAGTTTGCATTGGCTGCCCTTTGCACCTGAAGTAATCCTGCCCAGTATACCCTCTGGCATTGTACTTGTAGAGAAACCAGGGAGGGAGACCCAGAGAGGGAGACCTTGCCTAAAGTCACCCAGTGAGCTGGTAACTGACATGGGAGCTGACCCAAGGCCCTGCCTCTCCGAGACTCTTTGCCCTGCTTAGAATGGCCTCTGGGAGGGTAAGCTGGTAGGGGGCTGGGAGCCCCCAGAATCAGGCGAGGTGGGTGGGCCAGTTCTTTTGCCTCCCAGCAGGGGCCCATCTCTGTACTGGGGGCCCTGGGGCAGTACGTGAAGCTAGAGCTGGGGAGGGTTGCTGTACTATTGCCGAGGACCAGCACAGGAGGAATTCAGCTCAGGGGCAGAGGAACAGCTTCCCACACACAGAACCAGATTCCACATCGGAAGAGCCTCAGTCTCAACTCATGCCTGAAGCTCAAACAAGCTTCTGTGTAGCCCAGAGTTTCTGGGGTCCCTTGGCCTTGATGGTTGATGGGCCAGGAGGAACATGACAGCATTTTTCATCTTTTTTTGTTGTTGTTTTACGTTTTGGGGATTCTTTAATGGTTTCAGTTGAAAAATAAATAGGAATTCAGCCACTAAAAAAGTTTGAAAGACGCTGAACTCATGTCCACAGCCATTTTACAGATGGAAAAACAGGCGCTCCAAGCAGAGTCAGAACTTTGCCAGGGCCCTTCAGGGGGGCGGCACTGGCCTGGGACTCTGGTTTTCTGCCACCCCACCCCCAACCTTGGGCCACAGGCTTGCTGTGTGACGACTGCCAGGCTCCATGCCCTCTCTGAGCCTCCGTGGGATCAGGTGGTCTCTGGGAGCTCTCCAGCCTCGTGCTTTGCATCCCTAGCCACCTCCTGGGTTCTCCGGTCCTCACAGCCACCTTCAGTGAAACAAAAAGTCATTTCTGTCTTTACAGAAAGGACGGATGAATCAGAGCGTTGGTCAGTGAGGGGACTAGTGCAGCGCCCCAGCCAACTTCGTCACTCCTGTGTGCCTTGAATGAAATTCCTCTTCCGTATGTGCCTTTCAGAAAAAGAAAAAAACAGAAGAACACAGGGTGAAGAATTCAGAGAGATGAATTGACCCTGATAATATCAAAGAGTTAATTTCTGAGGTCATTCCTGAGCTGTCAGGGGTCTGGAAGACTTTCTGTAAGCCATAAATAACGCATTTTAATAACGGGGACTTTGATTCCTCTCTGGGGGCTGAAACTGTATTGTGATTCGGGTGGCAGCTTGTTAGGGCGCCGGCACAGGGTTTCTCCAGCGCTTCTTAAGGGATTACATATTTTGGGTATGTTCAGGTCTTCATGGTCTACTGGAAACCCATCCTGCTGAAATGCTTTTGACCCAAGGAAATGGACTTGTAGTGGAAAACATTTTTTTCCAACTCTCAAGTTCATTGTTTAGCAGTTTCACCCTGCATTTGGTTGAAAGTTTTGATTAATTATTTTCCCCATTCCCCTGACCTTACAGCAGCTGCAGGACTCAAAGGCGACTCTGGTCTCCCACCTCACTGGGACCCATGTGTAAGGCTACTGTGGATAGTGGAATTTCAGCGTCTCGGGGAGTAAGAAACCCTGCCTTGGACAACCTTCAGGGCTGAGATCTGTCCAGACCAGGTTCAATCTGAAATGTATCTTCAAAGATCTGGGCTCTAGTCTTTGCCATGGTTGTGCTGTGTGATGCTGAGCAAGTCACTTAATGTCTCTGGGCCACGTCTCCTCCTCTGTGGAATAATAACTTTAAGCCCAGTGATTCTGTGGTTCGATGTTCTTTGAGTTCTGGAGAAGAGCTGTTTCCTCTCCTATGAAGGGATAGGGACACATCCATGCAAGAGGAACTTGGTTCCTTTTCATGGAGCTGAAGACAGAGCTACAGACACAGAGCTTATAGCTACCCTAAAAACTGTAGGGCTTTAATGCTCCATTCCAACCTTTGTATATATTTTAATTCTGTAAAGAATGAAAGAGAAAAATATAGATTAGCATGATAGATACTGCCATTTACCTAACCAATAACCATATCCCCCTTCTCTCAATAATAGGAATGTGACTTTGTTCAGAGCAGCACTCTGCCAAGGCAAAGAGCTACTTTTCTTGCTTCCCTTGCAGCTAGGAGTGGTCATGGGAAACAGTCCTAGCCAGTGGGTTCTAAGCAGGTGCTGTTGGGAGGGACTTCTGGGAAACTCATTTGGCTGCTCATCCTCTGGCAATTCTTTTCCTTTCTGCTTGGGATTTGGATGCAATGGCTGGAACTCTACAGCTACTTTGTGAGCCTGAGGACAAGGGGCATACCTGAAGGAAGGTAGAGGATAGTGTGGAGTAGCTGCCTAGGCCTGGTCTATATACCTCCTGGTTTTTAGTTATAAGAGAGAAAAACAAATCAGCATCATGTTTTCAGCCACAGTTATTTAGATTTTCTATCAAGTGCAGCCCCACAAACAAAAGCAATGACAACCAAGAACTTCCAGGCAAGGCAAAATGAAAACCTTTCTAGAGATCAAGTCTGGGAAGAAAGTAAGAATGCAGCTATACGGGCCACAGAATTCTACACAGCTTTAGAAGCTGACCTTAAAATTTGGCTTGAGCTTCCTAGTAGCCAAGTAAAGGAGGAAACACTGCCACTGACATGATTCTCATTCTCTGGCAGCCTCTGTGAGTTACCCCCTCTCCTGTGTCTTGAAGCCCTCTTTCTCTGCTGGCTCACTTCCTTCCCTGGCAGGCTGTTTCTTTTCTCCCTTTCTCCACACTTCCTGAATGAGTCCCCTACACCCCGGTCTCTGTTCCCCATCTTCTACTTTCTGGATTCATGACCAAAAAAGACTGTTGCAGACCTCTCACACTTGATCCTCATTCATTCATTCATTCTACAGATTTTCACTGACCACTTACTGTAGCCCAGGGGTAACCGCGGTGAAGAGAATCTAGACCCTAATCCCCGCCCCTGCTTCGAGCTGACGGACACAGCAGCGTTTAAAGTCTGTGCACGTGTCTGGTGTCCTGCACGTGCCCGCGGAGGAGGAGGACAGCACAGGGTGAGGGTGGAGAGCACGGCGGGAGGGAACAGATCGTATAAATACAAGGTAGCCAGGGGAGACCTCGCCCAAGGAGGGGAGGGAATGATCTCCAGGAAATGCGTTCTGTTAGTGAGTAGAGCACGTGCAAAGGCCCAGAGGCAGAGGCACGTTTGGCTTGTTTGAGGACCAGCACAGAGGCAGAGCGGCTGAAGCTCAAGAGGGAGAGAGTAGTTGAAGATGAGGTTGGAGTGGAGGGTGGGTGTCTCTGGAACATCCCAGGTGGCTGTGAGCCAAGGGAGGGTGTGGAGCAGGGGAGGGCGGTGACCTGGCTTAGGCTTTGGCAGGCGCCCAGCCTCCTCCTGGAAACCCTCTTTGCATTTTCCCCCTGCCTTTCCTCTGACCCCTCTCTGTTCCCTTTGGGCTGGTTTCCTTCCTCTCTGAGGTGTCGAGGTTTCAAGGGCTCTGTCCTCGGTTCTCCTCTGCCTCTGACTCCTTCCCCTGCATCACCTCAAGACTGCCTGCTTCTCCCTTCCTCCCTCTCCATCGTCTCACCTCCCGTCACCCTGTCCCTCCTCCTGTCACTCGCCGGCTCTCACACTCTCAGCTCTCAGTCAGCCTCCTCCCTGGCTTCCCTGCCTCCAGTCTCTCCCTGCCAGCCTGTCCATACCCACAGTTCACCCTGTAACTCAAAAGCAACTGTTCCTTTGAAAACGCTGCAATGTTCCACCTCCCCTGCCCCCCACGACCTTCCTGCAGGTGGAGACCAAACTCCAGCACTTGTCCCTGGGTGTGAACCGGACCCTCGACCCTTGTCAGCTCCAGTATCAGCTATAGCCCCCCACCCCCCGGGAGATTCTCTCACTTCCCTGCAGGGGGCATCCCCTCCCACACCTCTGCACCCTCACACACCTCGTCCCCTCTGCTCAGAATGTACCTGTGCATCTTGCTGACCTGAAAACGCCGACTCACTCTTGAATGAGAGTCAGTCAGGATGATTCTGACTGCATGAAAGCTGTCCCTCAAGGACATTTATTTTTACGTTACAGAGAGTCTGGAGGTGAGGGAGGCAGTGCGTGTGTTCAGGGGTTCAACACAGACCTCAGGGCCCTAGTTCCCGCCATCCTTCCAAGCGGACTTCTCTGCACAGTCACTTTCCCTTCAAGGTTGTGCCTCATGGTCCCAAAATGGCTGCCAAGACACCAGCCCGGCACTGTAGACCCAAAGCAGGAAGTGAGAGAGCAGGGTACCAAGGGACTTCCTCCTCACGTGCTAGTCCCTTATCAGGGAGGAACCATTTTCCCAGAAGCCTCCAGCGGACTTCTCCTGGTGTCACGTGGTCACCCCTTGGCCAGCCACAGGCAAGTGATGATAAGAATGTCATGATTAGATGCAGCAAAATCATCCTTTGTTCTTGGGGTCGATGTCTTTTAGCCCCACTGAGAAATGAGGGCCTTGTTACTAAACAGAGAGGAGGAATGACTGTTGTGTGGACACCCAGACAAATCTGCCTTGTGAAGTCTGCTCAGATGCCCCTCCCCTGTCACATTTCTTCCCCCAAGCCCCCAACCTTGGAGTTGGAGAGAGCCTAAACTCCGGACCATATTCCAGTGACTACTGGACCTGGATTCGGTATTTCCTAGCCCTTATCTCATGCATCTATTTCTGTAAGCTCTATTTCTATAAGCCCTGTTACCCCCATTTTACAGAGAAGGAAGCTGAGGCTCGGAGCTGGGAAGGGCAGGTAGGCATTGAAGGTCAGAGGAGAGGAGGGACTGGCCTGAGGTCTCCCATCGAATTTCTACTGGAGATAGGCTGGATGGTGGAGCTTTCTGCAGTGATGGAGCTGTTACATGTCTGCACTGTCCAATATGGTAGCCACTAGCCACGTGGCTGCAGAGAGCTTGAATTAGGGCTAGTGCGACAGAAGACAGAATTTTTTATTGAAACAGACATGTGGCTAGCGACTGCTCCACGGGATGGTGCGGTGCGGGAACCAGGCCTGGAACTTCAGTGCAGCTGCAGACAGGAGGTAGGCGGGCCACAGACAGACAGGTGGCCTCAAAACGTGTGAACTGGAGTTCGCCACATCCTGGCCCTCGCTGGGGGCTCCAGTTGAGAATGTGTCACTAGAAATGCAATTATAGTCTTGGAAAGGGCTTGGCAGGGTGAGGAAATCATTCACCCACCCTAATAAGCTCTGGAAATCATTTACCCTGAGGAGAATGAGAAGCAAGGCCCTGAACTGGTTCTGCTCAGAGCATTTGCTTGTGGAGTCCAGTCCACCCCACGAGTGGCAGGCAGTGGGCTCCAGTCTCCCACCTAAGATGCAGACTAGTTCATCAGGACCTGAGTGCCAGGAGTTGGGGTGGGGTGGAGGTCTAGAGACGCCATCCAGGCAGCCCCTCTTATCATTGCAAGGGAGACTGAGGCCCAGACAGGGGTATGCTCTTAATGGAGCTGGTGGTACCTTACCCATCTGTCATAGGACTGGACACTTGCCAAGGTCCTCATTGCGGCCACCTCAGCATCCACCCTTCCCTCCTTCCCACTAAGCAGTGGTCATGAGGTGTGGGAGGTCACTGTCTCCACCTTAGCACTACCATGGACACTCCAAGCCAGTAGGCACAATCCCATCTCTTTTACCATAGTGATGGACCACTAATGGGTGCCTAAACCAACCAGTGAACAGGGACAAGTCACCCTGAGGGCAAAGCCAGCATCCAAAGGACTGTGGAGAAGAAAGAGTCACAGAGAAACAAAGGCAGAGCCTTGATCAAACCATGCTCAAAGTCAGCTGTTTTTGGAATTTTCCATTATGTGATCTAGTAAACCCGCCTTATATGTTAGATGAGTTAAAATTGGGTTTTCAGTTACTTGCCAACCAAAAGCATCCTTCCTGACGCAACATGTGACATCCGTTCTGTCATCACTCCACAAATTCTCCTGAAGTAGTAGTGAGTAATCCCAAACTATAGGTGAAGAGGTCTGGAAAGCGACAGGTGCTTGTCCCAGGTTACTCAGTCCATGGGGTAGTGGGCCTGAAAGACAGCAACTGTGTACTGTCCTGTTCTTTCATTTAATTCTCACAACATGTCGGTGCATTAGGGATTAGTGCCCTATTTTACAGACAGGAATATTGAGACTCAGAGACAGAAAGGGACTTGCCTACTTCTCATGATGACACGATGATACCGGAGGAGAGCTGGGACAACATATCAGTTATTCCGAGCCCCGGTTTAGAGATGTTACGTGAAGCGCTCTAATGGCACTTTTTTTTTTTTTTTTTTTGCATGAGAATGCCCTAACTGTCTTCACGTGGCTACTTTGGTATCGTGTGTTCCTTCCCTCCATCTTGGAGAACTTGTATCTAAGGAGCTGGATGGATGTTTCTTAGTTGGGAGCTGCACTGAGATGGCCCTCTGGATCAGTGATTGCCATGTAACAAACCACCCCCAAGTTAGCAACTTAACTCTGCACCCGTTTATTCTTGCTCTCAAGTCTGTGGTCAGCTCGTTGGTTCTCATCTAGACCAGGCTCCACTCTGGGTGACTTGAGAGAAGGGAGTTTACTGAAGGGCCAGTGAAGCTCACAGAATCACTGGAATCAGGAGGACCTAGTTTGCAAGGTGGGCCAGAATACCTGCGAAAGTTGATGATGCTCAAACTCTACTCCCTAACTGACACCACCTCTGAGGGGATTTCTCAGAGTTGCTCAGATTAGTGGACACCGTGAGACACAGAGGACTGGATTCTGCTCTGCTGCCCACGGTGGTGAAATCCAAAGGCACCTGCGCCGGTATCAGTCAGCTGTTGCAGTGTAACAAAACGACCCCAAACTCAGCTTCTTCAAACATAAGCTTGTGTTAGTGCTCTCGAGTCTCTGGTTCAGCTGGGCAGTTCTGACACACTAACATTCTGGAATGATCATATAGCTGTTAAAATGAATGAACTTGAACGACAAATGTCAACATGGACAAATATACTGTTGAGCCAGAGAAGCAAGTACAGAAAGGATACTTACAATGATACATTTGTATAAAACGCAAGAACAGTGTTTATAAAAAGGGAGGTACCTGGAGGGCTCTCTGGAGAGCTGGCAGAGACCGTGTTGTCACCTGACCGCTGGCCTGCCAGCTCCTCCTTGTTCAGAGTTCGTCAGCCTGTGGGGCTGCCCTGGGCAGGAGAGGGGGAAGCTGGTGCTGAGAGGTGGGCATCCCCTTCTGCCTAAGGGGACCTCCAGAATGGGGAAGGGGGTCTCTGAAGGACATCTGGGAGCATTAGGGCAGAGCCTGGACACTGCCCCAAATGACAGCCCTGCCCTCCCTGACACCCAGATCCCCTCCTCGTGTCACCCCTCTCCTCCCAAAGCCTTCTCCACCTGCCTTGCCGTCTGATTCAGTACCTCCCTCTTCTGGGCTATTCTAGAGCTCTTTGTCCTCTCTTCCTCTCTTAGGGTCCCCAGAACTTTGCTCTGTTCTGTGTGTGTCAAATCTACTGTAAGCAGGATCTGGAAGGATGGAGGGGCTGAGAGATGGTCTGGAAAGAGAGGTCGGATGGAAGGAAGGAGGGAGGGGAAGGAGGGAGAAAGGAGGGATGGAAGGGAGGGAAGGGCTAAAGGGCTGAAACCTCCTGGCCACATGCATTCCCTGCAGCATCCCAGCCCAGAGGAGGCTTGCCTAATCTTGGTGACTAGCTGGCTGTGGGATTTCTTAGGGAAAATGGTGATGATGACGGTCCCCCAAGTTTTCTCCATGTTGACACCGAATGTCCTTCGACTTGGTGTCTTCTGACACTGTGGAGAGTGAAGGACACTCCTCCCTGGGGGCGCCCCCCACCCACGCTCCCAGCAGCTTCCTTCTCTGTCACCCATCTCCTTCCTCTTGGCTCAGATGTGCTCAGACCGTTGTTGTCCGTGGCCAGCAGGTCCCTCTGCCCTTGTCTCCACCTGCGTTCCTGCTGTCAGTCTCCCTGCTCCCTGCAGGCAGAGCCTGAGGCGAGGATTGGGTGCCTGGGGTTTCTTGAGAGAGCTCTCAGGGGAACCTGGGAGGGAGAGGAGCAGGGTCAGACGGGGAAAGAGACAGAGCAAGGATGCGTCTCAGGAGAGGTGTGGCCTTAGCCTGACCCATGGAGAGCTCTGCAGAGGAGAGGGTGCTGTGGAGCTGCCCCCGTGGGGGGACTGGACCTCGTAAGGTCCATCACTGGTCAATCACCGCTCCTGAGGGCGCGTGTGGGATGGACAGAAATCTCCCTGCTATTTATTTCCAGATTCTTAGGGTACTTTCTCAGTAAAGGCATGGCTACGAGCTGTTAGTAGGGCCCTCGCAGTAGCTGGGGCGTGGGTGCCGCCCGGTCAGGGGATTTGGGGACCAGCAGCACCCACGACCTCACCAGCCTGGCTGCACCTGCTCCCTGGGGCCCCGGGCTGTGCGGCAGGTGGAGGGCTGCCTCGACTTCTGCCTCCTCTGGGCACTGCTGGGCCACTACTTTTGCTGGAGCCTCCAGCAGAAGGAGCGTCTTGGTCTAGATGAGAGGCTCTCAGTGTGAGCCCATTGAGGGGATTTTAACAATTGGGAAATGTCACACACTGCCCTGGATTTCTGGCCTCTCTTGGAATCAGGGAGATCCAGCCCCTTGGGTCCACACTCCTGCAGGGCCGTAGGTCAGCTGGTGCTGGGCACGGAGCCACCGTATCTGGGTCACTGGCTCCCCGCCCTGCACAGCCCCCTGGCCCACTCCCCTCAGTTATGGCGGCTGCTGGGCCCCTGTGGGCCTCTGAGGTTTGCACTCATGGCCTAACTGACCCCGCTGGCCTCTGAGCTCAGACATTCTGTGTCTCTGTGTTTTCAGTGACGTTCTCCTTACTGAGAGCCTACGGTGTGTGGCACTGCAGCTACTTTACGTCCAAAGGTGACAAGCAATTCTCAGTCTCTTACCAAAAAAAAAAGAAAACGAAAAAGCTTTCACTCTGCTGGGGACGAGCACAGGACTAGATGGGGAGGGACACAGAACCTGGCTTGAGCAGCGCCACAGTGAGGCTGGCTTGGGAAGGGGTATGTGAGTGCCTGTTGAAGGCCTGGTGGGCACACGTGTCTGTGGGTGTGTGTTTGTCAGCGGGCAGGAGCCCAGGAAGGAGGATGCTGTGTCGTCCAGGTGGGAGGTGATGGCGGCTTTAACTCCAGTGGTTGCCATGGCAACTGAGAGCTGGGACTGCATCACAGAGAGACCAAGAGGGCTTGGTGGTGGTTGGATGGGGGGCCAGAGGAGGTGGGCAGGACAGGATGGCTTCCAGGTGTTGGCCGGTGTCCCAGGCTGACTCACAGATAAGCAGGTGAGGGTTCTAGAAGGGGCAGGCCTCGCCTCAACTGCCCTCTCGGCCGGCTGGCCATGTCCAGCCCGGCAGGGAGAGAGCTCGCTGACCCAGACCAGGCAGCCCAGCGACGAGCCCTTGCTGTGCTGGACGGGGTGTGAACAGCCCACTTCTGGGGCGCAGAGGTGCTGAGGCCTGTCGCCCTACTACTACCCTCTGTGCTGTCTTCCCCGGCCCAAAAGCCCCGGGATCCTGGGGAGTCAGGAGCCAGACCCTTCCCTCTGCCCTCGAGGCCCTGGTGGTCCCCGGGCTGAGATACATGTGCGCCCTCCCCGCAGCCCGGCCGTCACCCTCCCGAGCCGGCTTCTCGGATCCACTTCCAGGAGATGAGCTCAGGGGCTATTCCTGCCCAGTGACGTCACCTAGCCCGGGGCTGTCCCCTGGGGCTGGGGACCACAGCCCTCAGACACCCCCTAGCCGCTCCCCATCACACTCCCACACCTGTGCTTTCCCCCCTTGACACACCCTTTACTCACTGTCCTGCCCCCCTGGCCACAGAGCACGCACTCCCCAGTCTCACACACACACACCCCCGACACGCATTCCCACGCGCGCATGTGCCCTGCTGCACACTGTCCCTCAAGTCCGTGTTCTCACGTGCCAAGGGCCACGCTGGTGTCGCACACACCATGCTCGCGTCTACCCCTCCCCTGCCCCCGACGTGCACGCTCTCCATCCCTGATCCGCAAGCCCACCCATGAGTCCACGGCCCCGAGTGCAAATCTCCACGTGCATCCTCGTCCCCAAGTTCACACCTTCAAACCTGTAGGTTCCCCGTGACCACCCCCAGTACCTCTGAGACAACGAGAGCCACCCAAGGGGGCCCTGTTGTCTGCCATCTCCGCAGGGAGGAGGAGGCCTGTGACCCAGAGCATGGGACCAGCCCACAGGAGCAGAGATGGGGAAGCCAACCCCAATCCTGTGGAAGGGATAGCTTTCTCTGGGTCGAAGCTGGCTAAGTGTGGGAGTGAGCGCCCCATCACAGGAGGTGTGCAAACATGGGCTAAACTGATGGAGAAGGGGTGGAAGGGCCTCAACCCAGAGACCCTGGGAGGCGGAGGGGATGGAGGAGCTGGGTCGGGCAGCGGGCTCTGGGGTGATGAAGGGGCCGGCCAGGGCAGGAAGGGGGCAGGGGGGGGTGCTGGAGGGGCAGGTAAGGGTGGGGCCGGCTGGCCCAGAGGGTGAGGGCTGTCTCGCCATGGCCACCATAACTCAGCTGGGGTGGACAGTTTCCTTTCTCCTGCCTGATTTACTGCCTGCTTCGGAGGGGCGAGGCCCATTCTTTGAACTTCAAAGGGAGCAGTGAGGGAAGCCGGGGCAGTGGTGACAGCCCACTGAGCCCGGGGGGCCTGTCCGCAGTCGGCCAGGAGGCTCCCGGGCCTGAGTCTGCCGGCCACTCACCAAGGCTTGCTAAGCCGCAGCCTCTCGGCCTGTGAATGTGGTCCCGGAGAGAAGAAAGAAAGGTCTAGTCCTGCACGTGTTTTCAGTGTCGAGGGCTGTGACACCGGGGTCACAGCGGTCCGTTCCACAGGGGTCCATTCCAGCGTCTCAGGCCTGGAAGGTCTGTCCAGGACCGAGAGGGGGCGTGTCCCTTAGGTTTTTAGCACACTGCTCTGTTGTCATCTTCACAAAGACAGAAACGAGGAGAGACGTTCTTAGGTTTTCCTTTCTGCATTTTCAGGTGGGTAAATCACGGCCCAGAGACCTTAGGTCTGCCTTCCAGCCACACAGGAAGGCCTCTGGCCCCAGTCCCTGGTCTCTCCCACACGCTGCCCCACGGCTTGTGCCCCTGGGTCCGGAGTCAGGCAGCGTTTGTCTGCTGGGTTTTTCATCCGTTTTGCTGAAGGCCAGCCATGTCTGGCCTGGGCTCTGCCGCGGTGCCTGTGTAACCGCAGGCCGCCGTTTCCGTTTCTGGGCCTCAGTTTCCTCCTGAGGATCCCAAGCTCCGTGGCAGTGGCCTTAGTGCTTGATCAGAGCAGCGTTTTCTTTGTTGCGCCCTGTGTTACATCGAGCATTCAGAGCAGGTGTGGGTCAATGTTCAAAATAGGAGGCTTCCCATATAAATCTTGGTTTCCACCTTCTCTTAAAGAATCAGAAACTTTGGTCATGTTGATGTTCCCATCTGCTGGTCACAGGCCGGCCAGAGCTGGAAGTGGTTCCCCGTTAGGTGGAGGGCACGTTCTCCAGCCCCCGCACCCCCTTCCACACAGTGCCCTTGTTGATGTACTCCGCTGGCCCCTGGGACGCCTGAGTTCGAGACCCCCTAACTTGCCTAAATGGACCTGCTTTGGAATTCCTGCCTCATTTCTTATCTGCTCTGAGACCTTGGGCAAGTCACTTAGCCTCTCTGGTCCTCAGAATGGACTGAAGCATGCGGCATCTGGAGAGGTTCTCAGCACAGGCCCTCTCGGCATTTCGTCTGTGCTTTGGGAACGTCTTGGTCTTGGCTGACGGCAGCTGGGCTGCTGGGGCCTGTAGGAGAGCTCGGTGCTTCCCGCTCACAGTGCGCACAGGAGGTGAGCGGCAATGCAGGAGACGTCAGAGGGAGGCAGTGGGCATGGGAACAGCTTGGCAGAGGGACCTGGATTTGAGTCCTGCTTCCAGCACTTTCTAGCTAAGTGACCTTGGGAAAGTTACTTAACCTCTCAGGCCCCTGCTTCTGTGGGCTTCTCTTCCCTGGAGGCCTCACATCCGTGTGGTTGTGGGGAGGTCGGGGGTTAGTGTGGGAAAGTGCCTGGTATGTAGCTGGTGCTTCATGATCCAGGGCAGTCAGGGCCCCGGGAGGCACCGCTGAGGGGAGTGCCAGGCATCGAGAGGACCTTCTGGAAGACCAGGGAGTTGAGGGTCTGCACAGGAGGTCTAAAGATGGGGGGAGGGGAGTCTGGGAAAGAGCGAGGGGCACCTGGGAAGACTGCAGCTAGTCTGGGAAGGGCCATAGGGGTGACTGGGGGCTGGCAAAGGGCCGAGGAAGTGAGCTCAGGTGCCCAGACCACACCGTGGCGTGTGGGGAGCCATGCGGGGTCTTGAGCAAGGGGGCACCTGTCTCTCTGTGACGTCAGCTGTGACATAAAAGGATGCACTTACCCTCGTGCCCCTCCTGTTGAGGTGGATACACACGCTGTCCTCAAAGTTCCTACCCTGGGGCCGTGGAGACAGCAGGGCCACTGCCGCCTGGGTCTGGGTCCTTGGACTCAAATCCCTGCCTGCTACCCGGCCTCACCCTGGGTGTCAAGCACTTCCTGAAGACCTGCTGGGGTGAAATGAGCCAGGCCTTTGGGTTCAAGTGAGCAGGGCCCAGACCCCAGCTGCACCCTGTGTGGCCAGGGCAGGATTCCTCGACACCTTGAGCCTGGGTTTCCTTATCTATGCAACTCAGGGATGAAGCTTCTAGAAGTTTAGAAGTTCCCTTTCAGTGTAGGCATGTTCGAAGGCAAAAGCGTTTTTGTAAGGGAGGGGGATGGCGCAGGTCCCGCCTCCCCTGCGGGTGAGCATGCGGCTTGAGCTGGGATCCCATTTGTGTGGCAGGTAGGGACAGGAGAAGGGGACCCTCCCACCCTGTCCTCTGGTGCTGCCCCTGGACAGACACACGGGAAGACAGACGTTTGTCGAGTGCTTACTGTGTGCAGGGGCTTCCCCAGGGCCCCACCGGACAGACACTTCAGGCAGAAATGTGTGACTAGCACCCAGAACGCAGCTGCGTGGAGAGAGGTTGGTCGTGCAGAGGAAAACCCTCAGCTGGGAATGCGCACTGTCTTTCAGGGATGATTTGGGGGCCATAAATTTTCGGTAGCACGGCAATCTGCAGAGTTTTCATAACGCTGAAGAGTTTAGACTTGTCTCGAGGGGTAACAATTTCACCAGTAATGCACCAGCTCCAACCGTTTGTTATTGCAAAGGTGGACTTTTTTTTCCCCTTAAGGTGGATCCTCCTCAGATTTCATGCTCTGCTTTAACATGTTTCCTTTCACCCGAAATATGAATTAAAATAGCCCATGAGATGTACAGATGGAGGAGGAAAGAAACAGGGCAGAGTGTGTGCTGAGCGTGTGTTCTGCGTCGGCGCCTGGCAGAGCACACACTTCGGCCGGGCCCCCGGCCTTGACTGTCTCCCCCCCCCCCCCCCGCCTTGGCAGCCCCTCCTGCGCTGGGTGGGGCAGGACGGACCCCCCCTTTCCGGCTCCGTGGTCCTCACGACAGCTGCTGCCCAGAGTCTCACAGGTGGGCCTTGGGGAGCGAGATTCACACTCAGGGCTGTGTGGCTTGAAAGTGTGTTTTGGGGGAGCAGAAATCTCTTTGGGGGCGAATCTCTTGAATCCCTGCTTATCTCCAGTGGCCAAGAGAGTGCTCTCTCCGGCTGGAGTGCCTACTTCGAGTGTGGAGGAGATTGCAGGGAGGGGATGTTTTACATAGTTGATTCCGGGGTGATTGGACGGCTCCTCGAGCACCCTAGAAGCCCCGTTTCCATGGCGACTGTTGCTGTGCCGCTCTCGGGCATTTTGATCCACTCAGTAAAGCGGGCCCTGAAAGGATGCCAAAGAGGACACTTTCTGCTTAGAAGCGGGTCATTTGCATGACATTTGCATATTTGGGGGTGTTCTTCCCAAACTGGGGCCAGCTGACACAGGGAGCGCGTTGTCTGCAGAGCCTGACTTGACAGAATAAAAAGGGTCAGAATTCTGCTCTGTGTTGACAGAGGGGCTGAGGCTGAGCTGGAGAAGGGCAGGCTCGGGGCCCCATTGTGGAGCCCAGGTCCCTGCAGGCTGTCCCATCCTGCAGGGCTGGGTCCACTGGTGGGAGGTTGAGGGGGCACCCCAGGAAGGCAAAGTCCCATTCAGCCAGCTAGAAGGTTCTCTGAGCAGGGCTGTCGAGATGAAGCCCTTTGCTTTTGCCTTTATTAGAACACTGGGTGCTTTATATGCGTTAGCTCTGTTCTCTAGTGAGTAGGGAGCGTTTATGCTGTTCTCCAGGTGCAGAAAGGGGCCGCCACTTGCTCCATGACAGGTAAGAGGACCAAGTAGAGATGGGTATGTGAACTCTGGGGGAAGGCAGGATCTGGTGAGCTCAGGAGGCACGCAGAGGGTGTTCCAGGATGGGGACAAAGCCGCGGAGGTGGGTGTATTGGTCAGCTTGGGCTGCGTGACAAATACCACATTCTGGGCAGTCTCAATAACAGACACTTATTTTCTCACAGTTCCAGAGGCAGGGAGTCCGGGATAAGGTATCCACAGAGCCGGCTCCTCCTGAGGGCTCCCTTCTTGGCATGTAGACGGCCGACTTCTCCCTGTGTCCTCACGTGCTCATCCCCCTGGGCTGTCAGTGTCTTCCTCTCTTGTAATAAGGACACCAGTCAGATTGGAGTAGGGCCCACCCACATGACCCCATTTTAACTTCATTACCTCTTAAAGAGCCCCATCTCCAAATACAGTCCCATTCTGAGGTCCTGGGGGGTCAGGACTTCAACATGTGAATTTGGGGGGACACAGCTCACCCACAAACGGTGGAGGTTGTTATGGGGGTGTCCGTGGGCACACTGAGAAGGAAACGAAGAAGTAAGAGGGTGGGTGGGTGAGAGTGTGGCTTGGGGAGCTTTGAATGCCTGGCTGAGGGTCTGTGTGAGGGACACATACCACAGTCCCCAGAGCAGGGAGCTTCAGGTTGCAGTGGACATTTGGAGCCAGCTGGGCTGGTGCGGCTGGGTTGGACTGGGTTGGAGGGCCTGGGGGAATGACATCCCTTCCAGCACACAGCTCAAGTGTGAGGTCCTCCTGTGCAGGCCAGCTTTCTGGGGGCTGATGGGCCTTCCAGTGCAGGGAGAGTCACCTGGTCTTTTAGCCTGGCTTTCCCCCCAAAGGGTGAGCCTTAAGCAAGGGTTTAGGACCTGGTAGTTTATTTTGGGGTGGGATCCCAGGGACCAGGAGTAGAAGACTGGGGTGAGAGATGCAGGGAAGGGGACAGGCCATCCAAGGGGTGCACTGAGCTGCTCTGGGCACCAGGGGCCCATCCTGCTGGGGCCCCCTGGGATTGTGCCCGAGGGTGAAGAGGGGCTCCTGCCACTCGTGCTCAAGTCCGCCGTGGTGGGGGGCAGTGGTCCCTGCCCTCCCAGGTTTGCCCTGTGCCAGCGTGGCTATGGGTTGGCCGTGCCCCACGTGGTAGCTTCAGGAAAGCCCGTGAGAGTGAAGCCGGGACAGCCTGTGAGGTGCTCCGGTTACACCTTTACAGAGCTGGTGGTCATGCCGCGGCCGGAGTGAACATGTGGCCAGAGCATGAGGTGGGGGCCCGGGGGTCCGAGGCACCTTCCAAACTGGCGAGAAGTCTAAGCGATGGAACCACCTGCTTCGGGGAGCCAGAGTCCCTGCCAATGTTCATTTTTTGGACAGAGGCTGACGAGTGCGTCTCCTGGGCCAGGCTCCGTGCTGTGCCACGTTGGGCACCACGCGATGATAGGTGCCATGGGAGACCACCCAGAGGACCCTGCTCCCCTCAGTGAGGAGGGGGCAGAAGTGATGCCTGCCAGAAAAGGCATCCTCCTCCACGTGGTTCATCTCCACTCACTGGCTGGATGATGCCAGGGCAGCCACCACGCTGCACAGGTGCTGGTGCCCAAGATGGGTCCCCAAGTGAGTGCGTGAAGCTGAGCTCCTTGGCCAATGACAAGAGTGAGAAAAGGCCTTTGTCATGATGAGCCGCTGAAACTTCGGGGCTGTTTGTTACAGCTGTCAGTCTTCCCTGACTAACACAGAGACTGCTTATCGGAAGTGCAGTGTCACTATAATGACCTCAAGGATGCGGCATTGGCTTGGCTGTTGAATGACCGACCGTGTGGAAACTGATCAGAGTCTTTGAAACCTGGCATCCACGTGACGAAGTGGTGAACCCTTTGGGAGCACTGCCGCCCGGGATAACTTGGAAGGCCGAGCACGTGGGCGCTGAGCCTATAGCTCTGGGGGAAGCGATTGAAAAGAATTAGCGGATTAGTGAGTCTTGGCCACTATTGGCTGCACTTGGCAAGATGTTACCGGAAAGAGAGGAGCTCAAGATAGCAACAGCTGGTTTGAAGCAGAAACAAAAGGGAATAGAGAGGAGGTTTTCAGTGCTGGAAGAGCCAGCGGCTTCTGGATCTGAAACACTAGGAAATCAGGTTGAGAAGCACTTCAGGCTGCCTGAAGGTCAGCTGAAGGACGTGATATTTGCACTCAGTTACATGGCCTTGGGATTGTCATGAGGAAGGGGAGAGGGAGAGACAGGAAGACAAGGAAGCAGGAGAGAAATGACCAGGGCTTGACAGTTATGTCTAGGAGAGAACTTGGGCCTGGTTGTGGGCACATAGAATTGACTGGAGGCAGATGGATCAGAAACCTAGGTTTGGAGGGAATTGTGTTGCTAAAGAAACATTGATCCGGGACTAAAAAGAGTTTTGACTGAAGCTTAAAACAACCGTCGTGCCCCCCACTGTCTGGAAACTCATGGAGGAAAGTGGATGAGTTCTCCAGGAGAGCAGAGCCGGGGTCTGGGCAGGGGCTGTCCTGCGTGACCCCTGCCTCATGAGCTCCCACTATACTGTCTTCTGTCCTTCCCTCTGCCCAGTCAGAGCTTTCACTGTTATCTTACCATCACGCACTGTGTGTGTGTGTGTGTGTGTGTGTGTGTGCGTAGGGGGGCAGCAAACATGTTTCCTCTCTAGTTCAGAGGCCACAAGGCCACGCGGTGACTGGACGGGACGCTGGGTACGGAGACATCTCTGTTACTTCCTGTCCCCCTGGGTGCTCCACGAGGCCATATTGCCTTGCAGTTAGCCAGGGTCGTGTGACTGAGTTATGGCCAAAGGAATGTGGGCAGAGGGGTGCACACCACCTCCAGGCCTGGCCCCCAGACCCTGCATTATCCTCTGGATCCAGGCCCAAGCTGGATGAGGCCAAGGTGACCTTGGGGACCACATGTTGAAGGGGGAGGTGCCTGGGTTTCTGGGTGTCCACGTGGAGCTGAGCCCTGGGCCCCCTGCGTGAGCTGACGTGGTGGACAAGGATGTGACTTGGGGGCTCTTTGTTACAGGGTGACTCATCCTGACTAATGTACGCACCTATCTTGCCCGTCTCCAAACCTGGCTGGACTGTAAAAGCCACACTCTCCTCCTATGGAAACCTCGGGGATAGCTCCATTGCTCACAGGGCCATCACGTCCCCTCACCACAGCCCCCGGGGCCTGCACGCCGGCCCTCTCCTGTCTTTCTGAGCCTTTGTCCCCTCTCGCTGCCCCTTGCTTTCTCTTCGGGTCACATTTTCTCTTCCTCAAATATTCTATGTTGTCTCCTCCCTCAGGCCTTCCTCCGGTGCCTTCTGCCTGGAAACCTCCAGCACTGCTTTATTGTGTTCACCCCGCGACCCGTCAGATCGTACCTCGGATGTCGCGCCCTCAGGGGAGGGTTCCTGGCACTCGCAGACTGGATTAGGTCCCCCTCCCCGCCCATATGTCAGTTGTGGATCTGAGTTACAATCTCCCAGAAGCCACCCTGGCTCGGGCAGAAGAGGAATGTTCTGGAAGTTGTGCTAATTAGATGCTGCTAATTGTCTCCCCCGTCGTTCCCCTCCTCCCGCCCTACAACGGAGCCCCAGTTTGGTTCAGAGGGACCGTGTACCGTTGCAGCTCCTTTCCCAGACTCTCTGGCCGTGGGTCCCAGTTCTGGCTAATGTGATGTAAGTGGGAGTCTACTTGGTGGGTTCTTAAAAGGCCATTGTTTTCCTAAAATTGCCAGCCAGACCTTGCCCCTTCCCCTCCCGTCTTCCTCCTGCGGCCTCTGCGAGGATGCTGGTCCAGGAGCTGGCAGGAGCCCGTGCCCTTGCAGGCGTCCTCCAGCGACTATCCTCCCTGCAAAGGAACACAAACCCTGTCTAGTCCTGCATGCAAATGGGGCTTCGTTACGTGCAGCCGAACACATCGTGCCTAATGCAGAAGGCTTTTAGAGGTCCAACAGGATGGATGGGTAGTCCAGAGAACCATGCTTGGGACACTTGGTACCCAAGGCCACTGCTGCCAGAGCACACAGCCTCCGTCAGGGCCTTAGGGACCATGTGAGGATGCTGCTCCTCGGTTCTTGGCATGAATCCAAAGCCTCTTGCCTCTCAAGACATGGTTCAGATCCAGAGCCCTGGGCAGGGCAGTCCAGTCCTGGACAGTCCTGGACAGTCCTGGACAGATATACACACACGTATATCTGTACAAACACACACACACACACACACACACACATATATATACACACACACATACTTACATCTCCACAACTTCTTTATCCATTTATTTGTTGGTGGACTCTGAGGTTGTTTCCATGTCTTGGCTATTGTAAATAACACCATGATGAACATAGGGGTGCAAGTATCTTTTTGAGTTAGTTTTTTTTTTGGTTTCCTTAAGATAGATACCCAGAAGTGGAATTGCTGGATCATATGATAGGTCTCTTTTTAGTTTTTTGAGGAACCTCCATACTGTTTTCCACAGTGGCTGCACCAATTTACACTCCCACCAACAGTGCACGAGGGTTCCCTTTTCTCCACGTCGTCACCAACACTTGTTATCTGTTGTCTTTTGACGATAGTGGCTCTAACAGGTGTGAGGTTATATGTCATTGTGGTTTTCTTTTGCATTTCCCTGGTGATTAGTGACGCTGAGCATCTTTTCATGCACCTGTTGGCCACCTGTATGTCTTCTTTGAGAAAATGTCTATTCAGATCCTCTGCCCATTTTTTTAATTGGGTTGTTCAGTTTTTTTGCTCTTGGGTTGTCCGACTTCTTACATATTTTGGGTATTAGCCCCTTATCAGATATGTGATTTGCAAATATCTTCTCTCATTGGATGGTTTGCCTTTTTATGTCATTGAGGGTTTCTTCGCTGTACAGAAGCATTTGAGTTTGATCTGGGGGCACACCTTGAACGCCCACCTGCCGCTTGGGCTGCTGCCATGTTCCTGAGACCACTCCGGGGACCCCACCCTCCCAGGAGCCGGCTTTCCTCACTTACCTGCCGGCCTCCGGACCCCAGCAGCCCCACAGGCTCGTCCAGCCTCCACACAGAGGTTCAGGCTGGGGCCACTAGATTCGGAGACGGGTTTGTCGAGCCCCCCTGTTCTCAGAAGATGAAGTGGGGGAGCTGAGAACCGTCGGGCAGGGAGGCTGGTGGTGAGGGGTGTGGTCCAGGCGCCGTGCTGGTGGGCATCCTGGTCTCAAGTCCTGGCTCTGCAGTGTGAGCGCCACAGAAGTAGCGCTGCACACGCAGAGGGAGCCCAGAGTCCCCAGCAGCCTCGCCCGACTCGCAGTGAGATCTCCCCACTCAGGGGGAGCTCAGACCCCCGGATCGAGGTGGGCTGGTGGGCCCTGATAGCAGGCGGCCTGCCACCCCATGGGAGCAGTGGCTGGCGGGGTGTCCCCGTGCAGGCGAGTGCTGGTGTGGCAAGGGGACGGGAACAGGCAGGTGGGGGCGGTGCAGGAGAGATGCTGGCCTGTGGGCCCTGGAGGTGGCCCGGAGGGGCCTCCCGAAGACAGGAGCGGATTGAAGGGTGCACGTCTCCGGGCTTCTGGGATGGGGGGCGTCCCCCCGTTGACTGTGATTCAACTTCTTTCAGAGGAGGACTCAGAAGTGAATTTGAGATATCGAAAAATCTTTTAAAAAGTGTCTTGAACATTGGGGTTGTGGATTAGGTATCATCCATGCTCCGCGCTCAGCTGTGGCCATGGTTATTTTCTCATTGCTGTTCCTGTTCAGCTCTGGAGGAGGCAAAATGGGATTGTCTGTGTGTGTGTGTGTGTGTGTGTGTCCCACGCATGTGTGTGCCTCTGTGTGTGTGTGTTTGTGTTTGCTTTTAATGTGCGTCTGCAGGTGTGCGTGTCTGTGCTTATGTGTCTTTGTGTGTGCGTGTATGTGTGTATGCACCCTCCTATGTGTGCGCATGTGTTTGTGTGCCTTCCCGGTGCGTGTGTTGCCTACACCCAGCCTGGCTGTGCACAGCTGCCCTCCCTCCATCCCCAGCCCCAGAATGCTGTTTTGTTTCTCACCCTTTCATATTCAAATGCCAGCCTGGCTCCCAGCATCCCGGGGGATTTATGGGCTGATTGTGTATTGTTGAGTAGGGTGAGTGGGTGAGCTCATCACTGGCTTGTGATGGTAATTCCTGCCTGGACCAGGGACCAGGGCCCCCATCTGCTTCAGAGGGGCCTGCCTGGGTCCTGCCCCCCCGACGCCCCTCATTGCCTGGGTTCCCGAGCTGTTCATTCAGTCCAGAAACAGGGAATAAGACAAGTGACAGCAGCGACGGCAGCGACGTTTATTTACTGGGGCGAACTGTGCTGGACATGGTTCTCAGCCCTTTCAAGGTTCACCTCGCTTTAGGTCGATGTGAGTGGGTGAGGAGGCAGAGGAAGATGCCCACGGGCAGACAGCTACCACCACGCTGGGTGCCTGGCTAGCGGCGGGTGGGAAGGGCAGAGCCTTTGGGCGGCGGGGTGCCCTCCTCCCTGTTCCCCACCAGCCCCATCTTCTGCCCAGGCTCTCTCCCTCATCCGCGTCACTCTTCTTTATCACGTGGCTTACCGTAGCCCTGGTCTCATCTCCTGTGTCCTGGACGCTGTCCTCTCTGCCTCCTGGAAGCTTCCGTATCCTCGGCACAGCCGCTGGGATGTCTTTCCTAAAACCTCCTCCACTCCTCCTGGCCTTGTGCCTTGTGTGCCTCCCCACTGTGCTTCAGCCGAAGCTCAAATTTCTCCTGGCATTTAGAACCCACTGGCATCTGGTCCTATCGCGCCCAGCTTCAGCAGGGCTGTTCCGGGGCAGGTGGAGTAGGTAGAGAGCAGAGCTGGGGCCGGTACTGAGCTCCTCAGTGGGAGAGGTGTGTAAGTGGGGCTTTGACTGGACTTGGATCTGACCCCGCGGTCCGTGGCGGGAGGTGGGCATTCAGGCAGGAATAGCTGGGAACAGCTGCTGCCCCCCTCAGCAGCAGGACGGCCCAGCCAGAGGCTGCTCGGGCACTGACCCTCCATATCCTGGGCTTGTCTGACCTCAGATGCCCCTGCTCCACCCCTGTTTGCAGGGGAAGGGGAGGAGAGAGGCTCTCCTCAGGTCCAGACTGTGGGCCACATAGAGGAAACCAGAGATTCATGGACACAAGGGGCTGGGTGGAATTTGACCATGGGGTGGATGGAAAGATGGATTGGGGTGGAGCTTTGGAGTCAGATTCTCCCGGGTTCGCCTCCCTACTCTGCCAGCTGCCAAGTCAGCAAACCTCTTGGCTCCTCAGTTTCCCCATCTGAGAAGTGGGACAACACCACCGTAACACAGAGTTGCTGCTAATGCCAAGGGTTCCATCAGAGAAGGGCCTGCATTTAAGGACTGTTTTTTTAAAAAATGGCATTTCTACAGCAGGCAGCTGTGCATTTGGGACCCCCATTTTTCTCAGTGGAGTCTTGGGACACTGTCATTTTCTGCCTTTGTATCTCTCTGAGCCTCAGTTTCCCCATCTGTGAAAAAGGCACGTTGCTGGCCCCAGCCTTCTTACGGGGCTCTGAGCGTTAGCCAGCCAGCCTGCCCACCTCCACCTGCCTGATCCTGAGGCGTGAGTGTCCGAGGGCTGGGAAGAGGGGTAGGGGATCCTGTTACTGTCGGCGGGTCCAGCTCCCAGACAATGGGAATCGTATTAACCTTGGCCAGGGAGATCACCATCTGTCCAAACAGTGGGCACTAGGCAGCCCGCTGCCCGAGCGTCTGAAGCACCAGGCAGCATCGCCTGCTCCCTCCCAAGTACTTACTCAACAGACCCGCCTGGGGTCCACCCTCCCTGACCTCAGTCCTCCTCTCTGCACAAAGGGTGTCGACCGGCCTACGCCAGGTGGCAGCCCCGAACAGTTCCTCCCAGGCGCTTCAGATCTGAATATTTACTACTTCATTCGTGTGGACCTATTTTCTGCCCATCCCAGTGCTGTAGGCTGAGGATCCAGGGACGGACCCCCCGCCTCTACCCTGAAGTGCTCCGCATCTCATCAGGAAGACAGCCAGAAAAGCCATCAGTGACAGTGTGAGGCGGTGAGGGCTGTGAGGATGGTTATGAGGATAATAATCAATAAAATAGGATAATAATAATAAGTTACATGCCCACCATGTCCCAAGACGTTTCTAAGCACTTTACATGTACTGTCTCATATAATTCTCACAACAGCCCTGGGAGGAGAGTCTTTTTATTTTCCATTCTCATTTTTCAGACGAGGAAACTGAGGTACAGAGAGGTTAGGAAACTTTCCTTGGGTCAGAAAGCCGGTAAGTAGTGGATCTCAGAGCAGTGAGGGAGCCCAGAAAGGGGGTGATTATATCCTTCGGGGGGAAGGGGAAGGCTTTTCTTAGGAGGAGCCATTTGACCTGGCCTTTGAAGGATATATAGGAGTCCACCAGACAGAGAAGCAGTGGGAACAATGTGTGCAAGCCTGAGGCAACATAAAGAAGCCAGACTTGGCCCAACCAGGGCCATGATTCTGGAAGCCACAGGGCATCACGGGAACCAGGCAAGGAAGGAACCATAGCCTGAGAGACAGAAGTGGAGCAGGACCCAGGAGGGCCGTGTGTGGGCTGAGAAACCATCTCTGTAAATGAACCGTGGTCTAAGGGGGAAGTAACGGTGAGGGTGCTCAGATACACCCCTCCCCAGCCACTCCAGGATCCTGGTCCTCTGTGAGGGGCAGCCCCACCCCAGGAGAGACACAGGGGCGGGGTGGAGGGTGGTCCTGTGCAGAAGAGCAGCACAGGGGGATGAGGCTTTGGGAGAACATGGGTCTTGCATATTCACTAGTTCTTTATTTAATATCTTGATATAGGGCATATGTAGTTTTTCCTCCAAGCTAGGATAGTTTGAGAACAAATGGGACCTCATTAATCGGTTGCCCCAGGATGAAGGTTGTAAATCAGGACAAATGGTCCCACAGCCCAGATGTGATCTACCATGCGCTTTACAACTATTAACTCATTTAATCCTGACAAACCTTATAAAGGGGGTTGCTATTACCCCCCTTTCCAGATGAGGAAACTGAGGCACAGAAAAAAAGAAGTTCGTCTACATTAGTACCCACTGTGTGTTAGAACTGAGCTGGGCCATTTCACATAAATCCATCTAACCCTGACAACAGCTGTGTGAAGGATGTTTTGGGAACCCCATTTACAGATGAAGAAACTGAGGCTCTGAGACCCAACCCGAGTCCAGGAGATCCCAAGTCTCAGCCCCTCTCACTGCCTGACAGAGTCTCCATGCTCAACATTCCAACCCAAATCTCTTGCCTGCTTTTTTCTTTTCTTTTCCATTTCTCCCGGGTGGATTGCAGCAGGGTGAGAGGTGTGGCGCCAGCAGAAAAATGCATGTATTCTTTTAGGTGAGACGGGAACAATGAGGGGTGGAGGGGCTTGGCTGCATGGGCCGGGGCTCTAGGTGGGCTGGGGAGTGGACAGTTGGCAGTGGAACTGCCGAGCTGGAAATCTAGGCTCAGTGCGCATTCTCTCTCTCTCTCTCTCTCTCTCTCTCTCTCTCTCTCTCTCTCTCTCTCTCTCTCTCTCTCTCTC
>NW_021703780.1:99585336-99652961 GCF_005190385.1 Monodon monoceros | reverse complement strand
CTCTCTCTCTCTCTCTCTCTCTCTCTCTCTCTCTCTCTCTCTCTCTCGGGAAGCAGGTGCACAGAGAGCGCCCCTGTGGATAGGGCAGTCTTTTCTGAGCAATCCCATCACCTAGGGCTGAGTTCTGGCCTTATGTCTGTCCTGCCCATCACTGACGTGCTGTGTGACTTCGGGCAGGGCCCTTCCTTCTCTGGGCCTCGATGTCCCATTTGAACTCCAGGTTCAAGGGCCTCTTAGAGCCTTGGGCTCTGTAGCTGGCTCTGTAGTGATTAGGGACTCTGGATTCAGGGTTAGGTGGCCTGGGTTCAAACGCAGCCTCTGCCTTTTCAGATGTGTGTCCTTGGGTAAGTTATTTAACCTGCTTCCGTGTCTGCCCTGGAAAATGGGCCAGTGATCGCAATGATGAGAACTATGATGATGGTGATGTCGTCTCACTGGGCTGCAGTGCCTGGCCCAGAGCAGGCGATGGGCTGTGTTTATTATTTTTACCTTTTAGGGTAAACGTGAGAACAGAGGCTCCAACGGAGGAGGCCGGCTGCCCTGGATGGGGTCTTGCATCCAAGTCCCTGCACAGGGACTGGGGTTGGCGGGGAGGTGGAGGTCTGGGGGTAAGGACAGGAGGGAGTTCCTGGCCAGGGGCAGGCCCAAGCTGACCAGGCACTGGACAGACAAGACATTGTGCAGTGACAGGAGCCCTGCCAGCTGAGGGAGCCTCACCCAGCCCCCTCCTGGGACCCAGTGCCTCCACTCCACGCCCCAGTGGAGGTGGGGCGTGGGCCCTGTGGCCAGAGCTGGAGGGGACCACCACCCCTGGCCAGCCCGGCGACTCTCCAACCTCAGCCATTTGGGCGCCACCTTGGAGATTTTTGCCCCGTGAGTGAGCATTACTATAATTTATTTCATGCTTGTCTTAATTTTAAATTTATTTTTTCATTTAATTTTGGGGGGGATCTGAGTTATGCTCACATGGTTCAAAAATCAAAAAAGTTTCATGAACGCTTTCGGGACAGTCCGCCTCTGGCCCCGTCTCCCACCACCTGGCCCCTCCCCACGGGCCAAGGCTATTATTCTACATCAGTAAATACAATACAAAGTATGTATTTGATATATTTTCCCCACTTTAAAGACAATCCAAAGCATGCAATGCACACCGTCCTACAAGGTGATTTTTTTCTCTTGATATGATTTTGTAAATCAACTTTTCTACTTAAATGAATTTAAATGAAAAATATATCCCGCCACTTCCTATAAGCAGAAGGTAGCCATGCCACATGGGAACAGAACAAGACTAATAAATCCCGGTGGGGTCCCGTTGTTGGTGAGGACCCTGCACTCGAGATCTACCTTCTTTCTGTTCCAGAGGGACCAGCAAATGTTAGAGGGAAGCTGAGACATCCATCACCAGGCTGGTTTTTTTTGTGAGATAATCAAAAGGACTAAAAAGATTTGGACGGCAGATATCTTTCCCACCTTGGAATTCGGGGTATTTAATGCAGCGTTTTCATCCCGTCAGTGGTGTAAACTCACACTTCGGGAAAATTTCATCTAGTCCAACAATGTAGTCATCTGAAACAGGAGTAAACTGAGACTCAGAAGGTGGGGAGGACTTAGAATGACCCAGTTCGTTTGTGGCAAAGCCTGGAAGAGACCTTGGATCTCCAGGGCCCCGGCTATACTCCCTGGGACAGGATGAATGGGGTTTTCTTGGGAAAACTATGCCTATTCCCTGCTCTACCTCCCAGCTCCTCCCTCACCTCACAACTTCATTTAGCCAACCTCTGCTGTTTAATCTAAGTCATATAATTTGCTGGTGTACAATTATTCATAGTATTCCATTTTGTTTCTGTGAGGTTGGTAATAATGTCCCATCTTTCATTTCTGATTCTAGTCATTGAAGTCTTCTCTATTTTTTTTCTGGTCCATCAGTCTAGCAGTTTGTCAGTTTTGTTGATTTTTTTTTTCAGAGAACCAGCTTTTGGTTTCATTGATTTTTCCCTGTTTTTCTATTCTCCATTTCATTAATTTCCTTTTTAATCTTTATTATTTCCTTCCTTCTGCTTACTTCAGAAGAGTTTGTTCTTCTTTTATCAGTGTCTTAAGGTAAAAGATTAGATTATTGATTTGACACCCCCCTTTTCAAAATCTAGGCATTTACAACTATAATTTTTTTTCCTTCTAAGCACTGCATTAGCTGCATCTCACAAGCTTAGGAACGTCGTGTCTTTGTTTTCATTCATTTGAAGTATTTTTCATTTCATTCAAAGTATTTTCTAATTTCCCCTATGATTTCTTCTTTGCTATATTGGTTATTAAGGAGTGTGTCGTTTCATTCCCAAATTTCTTTCTGTTACTGATACCTAATTTCAGTCCATTGTGGTTGGAGAGCATAGTTTGTATTATTTCTATCCTCTTAAATTTATTGAGGTCTGTTTTGTGGCCTAACATATAGTCTATCCTGGAAAATGTTCCATGTATACTTGAGAAAAATACATATTATGCTGTTGTTGGGTGGAGTGTTCCATAGGTGTCTTTTAGGTCTAGTTGGTTTATAGTGTTGCTCAAATAATTTATTTCCTTTTTGCTCTTCTCACTTGTTGTAGTATCCATTTTGAATACAACAATTTTTATTGAGATTTCCAATTTTTATTGACTTGTCTATTTTTTTCCTTCATGTACTTTGGGGCTCCGTTGTTAGGTGCACATTTCTTTATCTATAATTGTTATATCTTCCTGATGGATTGACTTGTTAAAAAGCCCTGTTTATTTCTAGTCATGTTTTGTTTTAAAGTCTATTTTTTTCTGATATTCGTGTACCCATTTCAGCTTTCTTGTGATTGCTTGTTACATGATATATCTTTTTCCTGCCTTTCACTTTCAATCTTTTTGTGTCTTTAAACCTAAGGTGTTTTTCTTGTAGATAGCATGGAGTTGGAACTCATTTTTAAAATCCAATCTAACAACCCTTGCCTTTTGATTGGATTATCTCAATCACATTTAATGGTATAATTGATACGCTTGGATTTACAGTCTGCCACTTTACTTTTTGTTTTCTATATGTCTCATGTTTTCCCTGTTCCTCTATTCCTCCTTTACTGGTTTCTTTTTAAGTGAATATTTTCTTATGTAGTATCTATGTTTCTTTGATAATTTTACTATATGTTTTTAAATTATTTCCTTAGTGGTTATTCTAGGGCTTACTAAATACATGTTATCTTTTCAAAATCAGCTTCATATTTATACTAACTTAATTCCAGTGAGAAATAGAAATGTTACTTTATGTAGTTCTACTCACTGTTTTCACTTTTTGTGATATTGTTATACATATTCATCTAAAACTATTACAAGCCCAAGAATATATTGTTATAATTATTAATTTATAGCATTTTATGTCTTTTAAAGAAGTGAAGAGAAAGAAGAGGGTAAGTATATGTTTGTAGCTTCTGTTATGTTAACTTTCTTATCATTTCTAGTTCTTTTCATTTTTTCTGGTAGATATTATTTACTATTTGAAGTCATTTTCTTAGGCCACTACAGCTTTGCTTCCACCCACCTTCTTGTACTTTTATTGGCATTTCTACATTTAGAAATAAATAAATAAATACATTTATTGGCATTGACTTTTCTATATTTTATAGGCCCAACAATACATTATATACATATTACTTTATATAATTGCTTTTAAAATCAATTAATAGAAGAAAGGAGAATAAATATGAACTTATACTAACTTTGATAATTACACAATTAGTTTTATCAGTCCTTCTTTTAAAATGTGAATATAGGATTCTTGGTTCACAGTTTTTTCTTTGAGCACTTTCAATATATTATCCAATTGCCTTCTGGCTTCCACTATTTCTGATGAGAAATCAGGTGTTAATCTCGTTGGGATTCCTTTGTAAATGATGAGTCATTTTTCTATCGCCGCTTTCAAGATTTTCTCTTTGTCTTTGGATTTCAGCATTTTTGCTATAATGTGCCTGCTTGTGGATTTCTTTGTGTTTATCCTATTTGGAGTTTAATGAGATTCCTGGATATATAGATTAATGTTTTTCAATAAATTTGGGTAGTTTTCAGCTATCTTTCTTTTTGAAAATTTTTTTGTTCGTTTCTGACTCTCCTTTCCTTCTGATACTCTATTACATGTATGTTGTGTTTAATGATGTCCCATATTTCTCTGAAGCTCTGTTCATTCTTTGTTAGTCTTTTTTCCTTTCTGTTCTTCAGATTTCATGATCTCTATCAGTTTATCTTCAAGTTCACTAATTCTTTCTTATGCATGTTCAAATATATGGTTGAGCCCCTTTAGTGAATTTTTCATTTCAATTATTGTACTTTTCAACTCCAGAATTTCTACTTGGTTCTTTTTTTTTTTTTATAATTTCTATCTCTTTACTGAAATTCTCAGTTGCATGTGGCATTGTCATCATACCTTCCTTTACTGCTATAATCATGGTTTCCTTTAGTTCTTTGAACATATTTGCCATTGCTATTTTGAAGTCTGATAGGTTCAACAAATCTGGTCATTCTCACAGGCAGTTATAGTCACTTATTTTTTCCTTTCTCTGCTGTATGAGTCATCATGTCCTATTTCTTAGATGTCTCATGATTTTTTTGTTGTTGTTAGAAACTAGACATCTTCAATGATGTATTGTAGCAAATCTGAATGCTAGTCCTAACTTTAAGGGCTTGTTATTTCCTTGTTTACCTGTGACTTGCTGTATTGTCTCATTGAAGTTTATTTCTCCCAACTGCAACAGTGTGTACCTTCTGATGTCATTCCTCATAGGGCACAGCCTTGGGTATGCCAGGGACATCCTGGGATGACATGGTTTTTATAGGACTCTCTTTGACCCTCTGTTTACCTGGCCACACCCAGCTGTTAAGCTCCACTAATTGCTGGCCGATTGCCCTATTGTCTTCAGCAATGCCCTGGGGCATACGTTTCTTCACAGGCTGATCCAATCAAAACCAGGTTCCTTCGTACAGATAGTTCCTGAGATCCGTGTTGGAGTTCTGTTGTAACACCCAGGAGGGCTCTTCCCAGCTTTCTCTTTCCATGGTTCTCTTCAGCAAAATGGCTGGTATACCACTTAACCTATATCACCAATGAATTTATCAGTTACCTCCCAATTGCCGCTCACCACAACTTCCACTGTTTTTGAATGTGCTCTTAGGCTTGAGCTTCTCCACATTGATTGCAAATTAAATCAGTTCCTTTGAAAGAAAGCTGGAGCTCTCTTTTCTATGGCCTGCTTCTTCCTCCAAGCAGAATCTCTTGATGCGTAGTTCTGGTGCTAGGAGTGGGGCAATGGTGAACTTCGCTTTGAATGACACCCCAGATTTAGGGCCTGAGTGCTTAGTGTATGCGGGGAAGCAGTCCAAGGTCTTGGCTTACCTCTCTTGGTGTGGAACCCTTGCCCCGTGAGCTGGAGCAAGGGTAAGTGGGTCTCCGTGGATCTGTGCCCAAGGCAGAGGCTCCATGCCATGAGTGGGGACTGAGTGAAAGAAGGAAGAAGGAGTCTTTCCCTCTCGGCTGCACTTGCCTGGAACTTAGACTCAGCAACAGGTAGCTGGAGCAAAACAAGAAATACTGATGCCTTTCTCCTCTTGGGAAGATAGCCCGTGACTAGGAGCTGGGGAAAAAGGAAACCCTGTGTTCTTGGCTGTACCAGTTTGTCTCACTGAGCAGGGAGTAGGATGGGATGGAGTGGATCTTGGGTTAAATACTACAGATTCTTGCTGTTCTTACTAAATCTTAGTATATTTTCTTGAATAAATGTTATTCATTTCCAGATACTTTAAATGTTTTATTTTATTTGATTTCTTTTAATTTTCACCTATTTCTCTGGCGAGTGGTCCGTGGAAACACTCATGCTGTCAAGCTAGAAGTGGAACTCACAAAGATATTGTCGTAAAATAGTTTCTAGAAGCTATATTGCTTTGCCTTTCATATTTAGGTCCATAGGTCACCTGACTTTGATTTTTGTATGTGATGTGAGGCAGGGGTCGAATTTCTTCTTATCCCATATTGAAGAAACAGTCTTTTCCTCATTGTTCAGATGAGTCTTCTTTAACTCAAATGTCCAAATATGGCTGCTCTACTTATCTGTTCATCTATTCTTGTGCCAATACCACACCGTGTTGATTACGGAGGCTTTGTGATTAGGCTTCACATCTCTCTTGGCTGCTCTAAGCCTCTTGTATATCCATACACATGTTACAATTATCTTGTCAATTTCCACCAAATAATCCTCTTGGACTTTGGAACTGCATTGATTGATTCTTTAGGAATTAAGAGTGAACACCTGAACATAGTTATTCAGGTCAAGAGTTGGCAGACTGTGACTAGCCGGCCATCTCTGCCCACAGCCTGTTTTTATAGGATCCTCAAGCTAAGAATGGGTTTTACATGTTTAAAGAGTTGTTTTAAAATAATATGCAAAGGAGGCCAAATTGCTCAGTTTTGATTGCTATTATTTTGTTTAAGAATTGTGCATTTATATTCATGAGTACTGTTGGCCTATAATTTTTCTTTTCTTACGATGCCCTTGTTAAATCCAGGGTGCTGGTATCAAGATTATGTTGACCTCATACAACTAAATTGGAGAGTTTTCTCTCTTTTTCTGTTTTCTGGAACATTAGTGGAAAGTAAACTTTGCTTCTTTCTTCCGTATTTGGTAGAATTTTTCTGGGTTTTCAGGGTGGAAAATATTTAAATACAGATAGACTTTCTATAATAGTTATAGGTCTACTCACAGTTCTGTTTCTTCTTATCTCAATTTGACATTTTGTACTTTTCTAGGAAATTTTCCATTTTACCTATATTTTCAAATTTATAGCTATAAAATTGTCTATAACATCACCTTATCATTTTTTAATATCTACAGGATCTGTAGAGATGTCCCTTTTTTATTCCCAATATTAATAATTTGTGTCTTCATTCTCTCATTTCCTTAATCAGTCTTATAAGGAGTTTATTGGCTTTATTATTAGGCTTTTCAAAAATATAACTTTTGGCATTATTGATCCTCTTTATCATATGTTTCTTGTTTTATTAACTTCTGATATTTTCTTTATTATTTTCCTTCTGTTTACTTTCTTTGGATTTATTTTGTCGTTTTTTACCGAACTTCTTAAACGGTTCACTGATTTCTTTTCAGCCTTCTTTTTAAATGCTAAAAAATTTTAATTCATGTTTAAGCATTGCATTAGCTTTGGTCAAAAGTTTTGATATGTAACATTTTCATTATTTTGTAGTTAAATATGTTTTCTAATTTTCTTCATGATTTCTTTATTGACCTATTCGTTGTTTGGAACTATATATTTTAACTTCCAAAAAATAAGAATTTCCTAGTTATTGATTTCTATCCTAATTATATTGTGGTCAGAGAGTGTACTCTAGGTGATTTCAGATCTTTTATACGTGTCAAAACTTGCCTTACAGCCTAGAGTATGGTCAATTTTTTGTCCAGCTGTGCTAGAAGAAAGAGAAACATTTTGCACTTGTGTGTGCAGTGTTCTGTATGTGTTAATTAGGTCATGTCTGTCTGCCATGTTGTTCACATCTTACGTGTTCTCGCTGATTTTTGTGTTTTTGTTTTATCAGTTACGGAGAGAGGCACAATCTACCAATATGATAATGGACTTTTCTGCTTCTTCTTGTATTTCTGACAATTTTTGCTTTATATATTTTGAGGCCAGATTGTTAGATGTTTTCAAATTTAGAATTGCTATGGAGTTCTGGTATATTGAGTTTTTAATAGTGTGAAGTGCCCTACCTTAAAAGTCTACTAATGCTTTTTGCTTTAATGTCTGCTGTGCTTGGTATTAACATAATTGTACCTGCTGACTTTTGGTCTTATTGTTTGCCTGCATATGCTCCATTGTTAATTTTCAATCTATTAATTATCTTTTATTTCCTTTATATCTTTTGAAAATAGCATATAGTAATAGTTTTAAAAATCCAATCTGACAATGTTTTTCTTAGAGTAGGAGGTTTTTAGTCAGTTTACATTTTATGTAATTGTTGCTACATTATTGATTTATTTTTGGCCATGCCATGTGACATTCAGGATCTTAGTTCCCAGACCCGGGATCGAACCCGTGCCCCCTGCATTGGGAGTGCCAAGTCTTAGCCACTGCACTGCCAGGGAAGTCCCTACATTTAGGTTTAAATTTAACATCTTACCGAGTGCTTTTTAATTGTCCAACATGTGCCGTTTTCCTTATTCTCTACTTCAGTGACACTTTCATTTATTTAAGAATTCATAAATTCTTATTTATTTAAGAACTTAAAAAAGTATCCCTTGTTAATTTAGAAAGTATATACTGTTTTAATATTCTTTTAGTAGTTACCCTAGAGATTACAATAGGCATCCTTCATTTATCAAAGTCTAATGTTAATTGGTACTTTACCCTTTCCTGGACCATGCAAGGACTTTGGCATATTTGAATTTAAATTAGCCTCTTGACTCTTATGCTGTTGCTGTCATTTATTTTAATTCTGTATATATTTTAACACTGTAATATTAATTGTAGTAGTATTATCAGTATTCATTTAGACTTATCTGCATATTTTAAGTTTTTGTTCTGAGGTATTTTTAGACTTACTTAGTAGTTGCAAAAATAGTTCAGAGAGCTCCCCTGTACCCTTCACCCAGCTACTCCCAATGATAATATCTTTATAACCACAGTACAGTGAACCAGACCAGGTGACTAACAGTGATGCAGTGCAATGAACTATAGACCTTATTCAAATTCACGAGTTTTTACATACACTCCTTTTATATGGGGTGGGAAGGAATGTACTTATAGTTCTATGAAATTTTATCACATATGTAAATTCATGTAACCATCATCACAATAAGAATACAGAAATATTCTATTATCTCAAAGAAACTCTCACGCTACCCCTTTATAGTCACACTCTTCCCTCAACCCTAACCCCTGGCAACCACTGATCTTTTCTCCTTAATTAGAGTTTTGTCACTTTGAGAATGTTATGTAAATGGAATCATATAGTATGTTACCTGGGATTGGCTTTTTCCTCCCTCAGTGTAATGTCTTTGAAATCTATCCAAGTTGTTGCATGTATCAGTGGTTCATTTCTTTATATTTCTGAGTAGTATTCCATGATATGCATGTATCATTGTTGAGTCATTCACCTGTTGAGGAACATTCTGGCCGTTTCCAGTTTTTGCCTGTTACTTATAAGGCTGCTATGAACATTTGTGTATGGTTTTTGTTTTTTTTGTTTAATTAAAAAAATTTTTTTTTTTTTTTTGCGGTACGCGGGCCTCTCACTGTTGTGGCCTCTCCCGTTGCGGAGCACAGGCTCCGGATGCGCGGGCTCAGCGGCCATGGCTCACGGGCCCAGCCGCTCCGCGGCATGTGGGATCTTCCCTTCTCTTATTTTTCTTCTGAGAATGCCTTGATTTTCCCTTTATTCCTGCAGGATAATTTTGCTGGATACAGGATTCTAGGTTAAGGGTTTTGTTCTTTGAGTGCTTTTCATGTGTTTATTCACCATCCATATATACTCTTTGGTAAAATGTCTCTTCGTGTCTTTTGCCCTTTAAAAATTGATTGCTTGCTTTTCTGTCTGCTTTTTTAATGTGGAGTTTTGAGAATTATTTATATATCCTAGATATGAATCCTTTGCCAGATACATGGTTGCAAATACTCTATCCTGGTCTGTTAATTTTCTTTTCATCCTCTTAACAAGGTTTTGCAGAGCAAGAGTTTTAAATTTTGATGAAATTCAGTATATTGATCTTTCTCCTTTTATGGCTCATGCTTTTGGTATCAATTTAAGTACTATGCACAAAGCCAAGGCTTTCTCCTAGGTTTTCTTCCATAAGCTTTAGAGTTTTATGTTTTGCCTTTAAACCTATGATCTGTTTTTGCATTAAGATGTGAGGCTTAGGTCTAGATTCATCTTTTCACCTATGGATATCCAGCTGCTGTAGCATTTGTTGAGAAGATTAGCCTTCCTCCACCAAATTGCTTTTTGCGTATTTGTCAAAAATCAGTTGGCTATACTTGTGTGGCTCTATTTCTGAGTTCTCTGTTTTGTTCCATTGATCGATGTGTCCACCTCTTCACCAATACCACACAGCCTTGCTTACTGTAGTGATATGGTAATACTTTGTCTGATATTAAATAGCTATTCCTGCCTTCTTTTGTTTAGTGTTTGCATAATATAACTTCCTCATCCTTTTACTTTACTTATGTCTTTAAGTGAGGTCCTTGTAGAAAAGCATATAGTTGGGGTCGTGTTTTTATTTACTCTGCCAATCTGTCCTTTAATTTACACTTAATGTAATGTCGTTTCATTTTCTGTTTATTCCCTCTGTTTTTCGTTTCACCATTTCTTTTTCCTGCTTTCCTGTGTGTTACTTGAACAGCTGTTAGAATCCCATTTTGATTTATCTGCAGTGTGCTTGTATCTTCTTGTATAAATTTTTATTGGTTGCTATAGATATTACATTATACATACATAACTTATCAGCACCTGCTGGTGCTGACATTTGACTAGTCTGAGCAAAGTGTAGAAACTTTCTCTCTCTTTACATTCCTGTACCCTCCCTTGTTTATATTACAGTGGCCTTAAATATTTCCTCTAGGTTCATTGAGAACTACATCAGACAATATTATAGTTTTGCTTCAACCACGTAACCTAATTTAAAAACCCCAAGAGGAGAAAGACCGTCTTTTGTATTTACCCATATTTTTACTCTTTCTGTTCCTCTTTCCTGATGTTCCAAAAGTTCCTTCTTTTATCATTTCTTTTTTCTTCAAGAACTTCCATAAGCCATCCTTTTAAACAATTTCTCTTATTTTTCTTCTGAGAGTGCCTTGATTTTCCCTTTATTCCTGCAGGATAATTTTGCTGGATACAGGATTCTAGGTTAAGGGTTTTGTTCTTTGAGTGCTTTGAAAAATGTGCTACTTCTTCCTTCTGATCTCTGTGGTTTCTGATGAGAAACCCACTGTCATTTGAATTGTTTTTCTCTTTTAGGGAAGGTGTTGTATTTATCCTACTGCTTTCAAGATTTTTTTTTGCCTTTAAATTGAAGCAGTTTCATTGTGGTGTGCCTTGGTGTGAATATCTTTGAGATGATCTTATTTGGGATTTGTTCAGCTTCTTGAATCTGTAGGTTTATGTCTTTACCAGATGTGAGGATTTTTTAGTTGTTATTTGAATACTTTTTCAATCCCACTGTCTTTCTCCTCTCTTCCTGGGACTTTGATGATGTGAATGTAAGATCTTTATTTTTTTTAATAGTCTCATACATCTTTTTTTCCCCCAGTTTATTTTCTCTGTTATTCAGATATGGCAGTGTCTACTGTTCTGTCTTCAAGTTCACTGATTATTTCCTCTGTCTTATCCACTCTGCTGTTGAGCCCATCCATAGGGTCTTTACAATTTCAGTTATAAAATTTCCATTTTGTTCTTTTATATCTCTTCTATTTCTTTGTTGAGACTTTGTATTTCTTCACTGAAGCTTTGTGTTTTTTCATTTGTTTCAAGTGTGTTCACAATTGCCTGTTGAAGCACTTTTATAATGCCTGCTTTAAAATGCTTGTCAGGTCATTCTAACATCTGTGTCATGTTATTGGAATCTGCTATTGTCTTTTCTCATTCAAGCTGAGATTTTTCTGGTTGAGATTTTCTAGGTATGGTGAATTATTTTCAGTGGTATCTGGGACATTTGTGTGTTATGTTAGGAGTCTCTGGACCTCAGTTAACTATTTTGTTTCAGCAGGGTTCCTCTGACACTGCACTGCTGGGGTAGGAAGAGTCATCTCAGTGCTGTCAGGTGGGAAAGGGAATCCAGGTTTTCTAATAGGCTTCAGTTGATAACTTCGAGGCTCATGCCTTGTTATTGCTGGGCATTGAAGTTTCCCGCTAGACCTCTGCTGACATATGTGGATGTGAGGGAAAGGGAAACTTTGTTACTTCTCCTCACATGGTCCCTTTCACATTGAGGGGGTATCTCATCACACCGAGGCAATGGCGAAGATCCTGACTCCTACTTGTCCACCTCTGACACCTCCCCAAAGGGGTGGGGGTGAATGCTCTGGCCTCCCACTCAACCTTTGCTGATAAGAATGGGGATGGGGGCACAGTTTTTTCCACGAAGCAGTAGGCTGGTTTGGCTAGAGGAAGGCAGTTACCTAACAATTTTCTGCCTGGCTAGGTTTGTTCTTTCTTGGTTCTTTCACTAGAAAAATCATACTTTTTGAAGTACTTTTAAATTTCTGTACCTCTTGGTATTTCTGCTGGCTTTTCCAGCACCCAGTCTGAGATCTAGAAGACAACAAAGAAGACTCGGGAAACTCACTGCCACGTCTTCTTGAGTCTCGAGGTCTCTAGCTGGTCTGCTTTCTTCTCTCCAACTTTCAGAGTATTTATTCTCTATATGGAAGAGGGTTTTTAGTTGTCCTTAGAGGTATAGGCAGAAGTGCATCTACTCCATCTTGTCCTGTGTGAAATTTTGATTATTAACTCATTTATTTACTTGTTATAATTCTTTCAGATTTTTATTTTTCTTTAATTAGTTTTTGGTAATTTGTGTCTTTTTATAATTTAAATTGTCTAATTTGTTGGCAAAAAATGGTTCATAATGTTCCCTTATTATCCTTTTAATTATTAAAGGATGAGTAAGAATATCTCTTCTTTCATTCCTGATTTTGTTAATTTGTATCAGTATCTTCCATCTTTTTTCCTTATTCAATCTAGCTGAAGTTTTGTTGATCTTTTCAAAGATAAAAATTTGAGATTCATTGGTTTTTCTCTGTTGTCTGCCTATTTTCTATTCCATTGATTCTGCTCTAATCTTTATTATTTTATTTCTTCTGCTTGCTTTGCATTTTACATGGTCTTCATTTTCTAGTTTCTTAAGACAGAAACTTACGTTATTGATTTGAGATCTTTATGCTTTCCTGATATAGGTGTTTAAAGCTTTCAACATCCCTGTAAGCACTAGTTTAACTGCATCCCATAAATTTTGATATGTTTTGTTTTTGTTTAATTCAGGTCAAATATTTTCGAACTTCCTTTGTTGCTTCTTCTTTGGCTCATAGGCTATTTAGAAGTATGTCATTTAATTACTAAATAGTTAGGGATTTCCCATATTTCTTTCTAATTTAGTTTTGTGGTTGGAGAGCATATTTCATTTTAAAAAATGTATTGAGACTTGTTTTGTGTCTTAACATGTGTTCTATCCTGAAGACTATGCCATGTGCACTTGAGAAGAATGAGTATTGTCTTCTTGTTGGGTGGAGTATTCTGTAGATGTCTGTTACGGCTAGTTGGTTTATAGTGTTTAGTTTTCTATTTCCTTTTAGCTCATCTTCCTAGTTGTTCTATCTATCATTGGAAGAGGGTATTGAAGTCCACCCACTGTTGCTGAATTTCTGTTTCTCCATTCATTTCTTTTAACTTTGTGTATTTTAGGGGTCTACTCTTAGATGCAAACATGTTTGTTTGTTTGTTTTTGATCTGGACCTTTTTTAAAGGCTTTATTGCATTTGTTACAATATTGCTTCTGCTTTTTATGTTTTTGGTTTTTTGTCCCTGAGGCATGTGGGATCTTAACTCCCCAACCAGGGGATCAAACCCGCACCCCCTGCATTGGAAGGCAAAGTCTTAACCACTGGATGGCCAGAAAGTCCCTGAAAACATGTTTTTAATTGTAGTGTCTTCCTGATGGATTGGCCCTTCTACCATCATTAAAATGTTCTTGTTTTTCTCTAGTAAGAAGTTTTGTCTCCAACTATTATTGTTGAATTGCCCATTTTTCTTCCAATTATTTCAGTTTTTGCTTCATGTATTTTGAAGCAATACTGTTTTGAGGCTCTTGTTAGGTATCTGTATATTTATAATTGGTATATCTTTAGTTGATCATTTTATTATTCTGACATGTTCCTCTTTGTTCCTTTAGTAACATTTTTTGGCTTTAAGTCTATTTAGTCTGATTTTAACGTAGCCACTCTAGCTTTCTGTGGTTGCCGTTTGTAGAGTATATATATTTCCATCCTTTTTCTTTTCAACTTGTCTCTTTGCATCTAAAGTTTGTCTCTTGTCAGCAGTTTATAATTGGATCTCACCTTTTTATCCAGTATGACGATCTCTGTCTTTAGATTGGGATGTTTAAGCCATTCACATTTAATATAATTATCAACATAGTTGGATTTACATTTGCCATTTTGCTATTTGTTTTCCATGTTTCTTGTCTTTCCTGTTTCTCTTGTTTTCCTTGACTGCTGTCATTTGTGTTAAGTAAATATTTTTTAATATACCATCTTAATTTTTCTGTAGATTTTTCCCCTACATTTCTGAGTTATTTTTTTAATGCTTGTTCTAGGGATTTTAATATGCATCTTAACTTATAACAGTCTCCTTCAAGTTAATACTAATTTAATGCTAGTAAAATATAAAAGATTTGCTCCAGTATAGCTCTATTCTCCTCCCCCTACTTTATGCTGGTATTTCCATATATATTACATCTAGATATGTTGTAAGGCCAAGAATACAGCATTATAATGATTACTTTATGCATTATTTTGTATTTCAAAGGCATTAAAAGAAGATAAGAGAAATATATATTAATAGAGTCTTTTATTAAATTATGTATTTACTATTCCAAGTGTTTTTCATTTCTTCCTGTGGATTTGAGTTACTCTCTGCAGTCATTTCCTTTCAGCCTAGAAGACTTCTTTCAGAATTTCTTTTAAGGTAGGCCAGTCAGCAGTGAATTCTGTCAGTTTTTGTTTATCTGGGAATGTTTTAACTTTGCCTTAATTTTTGAAGGGTAGGTTTGCTGGACATAGTAATTTTGGTTGACACCATTTTCCTTTTATCACTTGGAATAGGGCATACGACTGCCTCATGGTTTCCATCATTTTCTGTTGAGAAGTCAGCCATTAATCCTATAGTTGCTCCTCTGTACATAATGAGTCAATTTTCTCTTTCAAGATTTTTGCTTTCTCCTTGGCTTTCAACCGCTTTAATGTGATGTGTCTATGTGTGAATATTTTTGTGTTTTCCAACTTGGAATTTGTTGAGCTTCCTGGATGTGTAGTTTAATGTTTTTCATTAAATTTGGGAAGTTTTGGCCACTATTATTTCAAAAAAATTTTTCCTACCTCCTTCTCTTTCTTTGCTTCTTTTGGTGCTCCCATTACACATATGTTGGTATGCTTCATATTGCCTTATGCAGGGGTCCCCAACCCCTGGGCTGTGGACTGTTTCCGGTGTGTGGCCTGTTGGGAACTGGGCAGCACAGCAGGAGGTGAGCGGCGGGCGAGCAAGCAAAGCTTCGTCTGCCGCTCCCCATCAGTTGCATTACCGCCTGAACCATCCCCCCCCCCCCCCCCCCCTTCCCCCCCCCCCCGACCCCCCCCCCCCCCCCCCCCCCCCCCGGTCCATGGAAAAATTGTCTTCCACAAAACTGGTCCCTGGTGCCAAAGAGGTTGTGGACCACTGGCCTTATGGGTCTCTGAGGTTCTCTTTATTTTTCTTCAATCTTTTTTACTCTCAGTTCTTCAGACTGGATAATTTCTTTCGATATATCTTCAAGTGCACAGATTTTTCTGCCCCCTGAAATCTGCTGTTGAACTCTTACAGGGATTTTTTTCATTTCAAATATTGTGTTCTTCAACTCCACAATTTGATTTTGATTTTTTCCTATACTTTGCATCTCCTAATCAATAATCTTTTTGTTGATTCATTGTTGTCATACTTTCTTTTAGTTCTTTAAATATGGTTTCTTTAGTTATTTGAACATTTTTGTAATAGTTTCTTTCAAGGACTTTTCTGCTAAATCCAACATCATTTGGCACAGAGGGTCTTCCAGGGTGGGCCAAGGTTAAGGAGGCTCCCTCAGTCTGGAGCTGTGGGTGATGCCCGTGCCAATGGGCGCTGGTGGTGGAAGTGATGATCTCAGAATTGGAAAAACAGGGAGAGCCAATGAGTCTATTATCCTGAGTTGTGGTTGTTGGTGGGGTAAAGATATCCCTGACTGAGGCTGCGCATGTGAAGCAAAGAATGGAGAAGGTCCAAGCTATTCACAGACTCCTGGTCACCTGATTTGAGGAAACAGGAAATGGCCCAAACACAAAGGCCACACAGCCTTCCACTGTTCTTATCTGAATCTCAGCAGGTTTTCAAGCATAAGAGCTTCTTGGGTTTGGGGCAGTGAATGGGGGTAGGAGAGGCAGGGAAGTAGGTTCCCTTAAAGACCTACGTGATCCCGCTGTCCTGGCAGAAAGAATTCCAGGTGATTTGTCCAGAAGGTCCCTCAGGCTGCCCCTTAGGACCACACATGCCATTTGTGTACCCACAGGACTGAAACCATAGCCGTGGAAACTGAGGCCCAGGGTGCAGAAGGGGATTCTGAGTGGGGTGCCGAAGTAGGATGCTGGCTGTTCCCCCAGGCCACAAACCACCTCAGTGGAAACTTCTGTGACCCTTGAAGTGTCTGATCCATGAGAAGAGCAGATGCCCCTCCTACCCTGGCATCCCCCTGCAGCATGGATGACACTGCCCCCACCCAGCTCCTCTCGCTTCTCTCTCTGACCCCCGCACATGTTGGGCTTGTCCAACGCCAAGGCCTCTGCACCTGCTCTTCTCGGCCTGGGGTGCTTCTGCCCAGTTCCCCACAGGCCTCACCTCCCATGTCATCCTCTTGAGAAGCTCTCCTGACCACCCAGCATAAAGTGCGTCTCCCTGGTTCTCCATCACAAATCTGAGTTTTCTTCTTTTTAAGTCTCTAATCCCCATCTGCAGTTATTGAAATTATTTACATATTTGTTTCTGGTTTGCTTCTGTCTTTATGGAAGGAAGTTCCCTAAGCTCAGGAACCCGGTACTGGGGCTGGTGAGGAGACAACAGTCACACCAACGGATGTGGGGTGAAGGCTCAAAGGGGGATGAGTGAGTGAATGCCATGATCCCCGGGCCCTTAGTGTGAAACTCCTCTGTGAGGGGTCAGCCCTGTGTGGCAGGAGGACAGTGGCGGGGCCGTATCCTGCTGAGAATAGGGAGGTGGCTCTGTGTCTGTATAATCCCAGGCCATTTAATTACCCAGCGAAGCTCTACTTACTGGGGGCCTATAATATGCTAGGAGTGGATACAACCAATAACATTTCCTGCCATTCTGTACACACAGGATAAATAGCTCCATCATATAATATCATTTAATATCTGATATGATAACAGCTGTTAGAAATAAAACAGGGAGATGGAGAAAGAGTTGCGGGGACCAGCTGCAATTAAAGGCAACATATATACAATGGCATGATCTCCAGCCAAGGGAAAGAAGGAAACCCTGCCACTTGTGATGGCGTGGGTGGACCTGGAAGGCGTCATGCTAACTGAGAGAAGCCAGACAGAGAAAGACAGCTACTGTGATATCACTTATACATGGAATCTAAAAAAGCCTGACTCATAAAAACAGAGAGTAGAAGGGCGGTTACCAGGGGCTGGGGGTGGGGGAAACGGGAGACGTTGTTTAAGGTACAAACTTGCAACCAGTGGATAAATAAGACCCGAGAGCTAACGCACAGTAGAATGTTGAGTTTAGCCAACAATACTCCATTATAAACTTCAGAGTTGCTAAGAGACTACGTCTTAGTAGTTCTCAGTACAAAAAAGGAATGATTATTATGTGACATGATAGAGGTGTTGGCTAAGACTGACTACTGTTGTGATCCTATTGCAAAGTGGAAATGTACCAAATCAACACTGGTACACCTCAAACTTACACAGGGTTTATGTTGATTATATCTCAATTAAAATCCATAACTTAATGCATATACCTCCCTGAGGTTATTACATACAAATATGGTAATACATAATCATAGAATATCACATTCATTGTATCTAATGTTATATAAAGTATATTATGTCGTATCTATATATGTTATAGTGTTGTATCTAGTATACGATACCAGGTATGTGATCATAATATAAAATTATATCATATGATAAATTATATGATGATTGCACATACGTGATTATCGCATATAACAATATAGGGTATTGTGTGTAAAGAGTACTCAGAATTAGAGAGACGGCATAATCATGACACAGTAGTACCCCCTCTCACACCTCATCACAGTCAACCAGCATCAAACTCTGTGATCTTATTTTATCCTAATGTCTGTATCTGTGTGTGTGTGTGTGTGTGTGTGTGTGTATGTGTGTGTGTTGGGAGTGGGTGGGAGGGGCGAGGGGTTACCTGGCATAATTTCAAGAAAAGGGAATCCCAGGCTTTAAAGATACGGATTTTTAAGAAGTAACCACAAAACCATCATTGTGTCTGAAAGAATGACAATAATTCCTTAATATTTTCTAACTTGGAATGTATTCAGTCCTTCCTGTTCATGTGAAGTGGTTTTTTTTTCCCCACACCTGATTTAATCAAATCAGGATCCAAGCAAGACTCACGTATTCCATTTGGTTTATGTCTCCTATGTGTCTTTGAATCCATAATATATTCTCCCTTTTTATTTTCATGCCATTTATTTCTTAAGCAAACCAGGTTATCTGTCCTTTAGACCAGTACGTGCTTTAGAGTGAATGAATGAGTTAGTGAACAAATGATCACTCACATCCTCTCAGGCACTTTTTCAGGAAAAGTGGGAGAGTACTGAATTCAAACTCAGGCTTTGGAGGGTGTGTACAGCCCATGGGGCTTGAATTTACTTATTGGTTGTTTTTTCCGGAAATCCTTATTTCCCGAAACTTGTCTAAGCAGCTGACCTCTGGCAGGAAACGTGGAAACGGCAGCGTCTCCCAGAACATCTGCAGCTGCCTGGACTGAGCGGGGATCCTCTGAGGGGCTGGGCGTTATTTATGGAGATGTCCGAGTGACAGGGGGAACTTCTGGCCAGGGACTGCCCGTGGTGTCACATCCTTAACCCGCTGACATCGGAACGCCCTGGAGGGAGCATTTCTCCAAGGAAAGGATGGTGGGTCAGGAGCCCCCATGGCGTCTTTTCAAAGCGATAATAGAGATATCAAAAGGGCAATCTGTCAGGCGCAGTCGGTGGCAGGGATCACTGCGGCTGGGCAGGTGGTGCAGAGGAGAGGGACGGGGCCCGGAACCAGATGTTACGTTTCCTGAAAATAGACATGTCAGGTCTTTGGGGCTGTCAGGTGCCCCCTCATTAGCCCATCAGCCTGAACGGAGCCACGGAGCACTGACATCTCACTCAGCCGTGGCACCCGGCGGGGACCCGGGTCCAGCCTGGGACCCAAGCCTGGGCTTTGAAGAGGCTGGGGAGGTAGGGCTCCGATGGCCAGTCCTTTCCCCTTGGGGGAAACTGAGGCTGAGACCCCAGCAGAAGGTACTGCAGAGCCCGATGGGCCAGGGTTCAACTCGAGGGACCCAGAGGGATGATTCTGTCTGTGACTCGGGACCCATGTGGGAGAGTTTCTAGTGCCCAGTTGTTCAAGGCTCTCCTGAGCGGTCCCTGAGCTGCACGGCCCCTCCCCATTTTTGCCATATTATGGAGCACTTGTCCTTGGACTGACCTTTCTTTAAGCACATTCAATTTTTTTTTTAATTTAAACAAGTGGAAACTTGATAGACTATCTTAAAAACCCACACAAACCACCACCCCAGCCTCACCTACTAAAAATGAAAGGTAAGGGTAGAAATAAACTCAGTGACTCTTAAGCGACAGTGGTGCCTGAGCCAGCAGGTCGGTCTCAGGACGCCTGGCCTGAGGTCTCCTCTCGGTTCTGACAGCAGAGGGCGGCGTGGAGGGTGCCCATGACAGGCAGGCACCAGGCTCCCCACGGAGCCGTCTCTGGGTGGGGGGAAGGAAAAGCCACGGGGACAACCTGCTCGCCGTGCACAACGCCAGCGACACCTAATAGCCAGGTCCCACCCAATGCCACGGTCCGGACGGGAAGCTCCGAGGTCGGCGAGGACCCCACTCAAGGCCACACAGCCACAGTGCTGCTGCCGCGAGTCTCGTGTCCAGGAAGGTCCCTCTGCTTCCCTGCGACCAGCCGGGCTGTAGTGACTGCTGTGTGGCCATGACCCTGGGAGGACTGCCCACCCTCTCTGGGCCTCGGTTTTCTCTTCTGTCCAGTAGGAACAAGAACCCTCCCTTTTCCAGGTTGGTTGTGAGATGTTAAGAGGAACCCATTCATTCAGCAGATACAGACTCAGCATCCTGTGTCCGGCACCTAGTAGGTGCTCAATACACGGAACCCCTTCACTTCTAAAAAGTGACTTTGTGGCATAATAAACACCAAGTACCAGCACCTACTCCACGCCAGCACCTGCCTTGGGGCATCACCCATGCTCCACTCAACAGGTATCACGTAACCATTTAACTGACGAGGAAGTGGAGGTTCTGCCTGGCACAGAGCAGCGCTGGGACTCGGACCCTGACACAGGCCCAGGGAGACCAGACCCGCCCGCGGCCTTGATTCGAACATCCAAGCTGCCTGCCAGCGATTGCAGAGGCAGGTTCTGAACTTCCAGACCCCAGAGAAGAGCGAGCCTGTCTCCAGCCTCTTGGGGGAGAAGATGTGTAATTATTTCGGGCAGATTGAATGCTTCTGACAGAAAGAAGGAGGGAGGAGGGAACACTTAGCCCCACGTTGCAGGCCGCCGGTATTTCTCTTGCAACGAGCACTGCAGCCCGAGACGCTGTAATTAGGACCTGGTAATAACAGGCTCGGTATCTCCTGCACCCTGTCAGGGAGAAGAATCCATCTTATCGGTAATTGTAGGGTTGGCGGTTGCTGAACGTCTCTTTCCGCTAGGCCGGGCCTTTCCCGGGGGGGGGGAGCTGGCAGGGCTTTCTGAGCGAATGCTGCCTGGGCTGGGGTGAAGGAGGGTTGGGGGAGGAGCCTCCCTCTGAGCTGAGCTCAGGGCCCCGAAGCCACTGTCTGGATCCTGGCCCCGGCCTCCTAGTCTGGGTTCTCTGTCCCCCACCCTCCCACTACCCACCCTCCACAAGCAGCCAGAAGGCTGCAGCTACGCTGGGAGTCACACCACGTCCCTCCTCTGCCCCGCACCCTCCCTCACAGGCAGCCACAAAGCCCTCCAGTGGTCTGCAGGCCTGCATCATCCGGCCTGGCCCTCTCTGTCTCCTACCTTCTGCTAGCTCACTCTGCCCAGGGCCACTGGCCGGCTTCCTGGGCTCATGCCTACACAGTCCTGCCTCAGGGCCTTTGCACGTGCTGTTCCCTCCTCCTGGAATGCTTTTCCTCTAGAGACGTGCTCCCTCGCCTCCTTCAGATCCTGGCCTGGATGCTCCTGTCTCAGGATCATCCACTCCAGGGCCTACAACACCTCCTTTATATTTATTTATTTATTTATTTATTTTTTGCGGTACGCGGGCCTCTCACTGCTGTGGCCTCTCCCACTGCGGAGCACATGCTCCGAACGCGCAGGCTCAGCGGCCATGGCTCACGGGCCCAGCCGCTCCACGGCACGTGGGATCTTCCCGGACCGGGGCACGAACCCGTGTCCCCTGCATCGGCAGGCGGACTCTCAACCACTGCGCCACCAGGGAAGCCCACCTCCTTTATTTTTCGTCCTCTATGTTTCTCCTTACTCTCTGTTTCCCCACAAGCCTCTCAGCTCCAGGAGGCCAAGGGGTTTTGTCTGGCCAGCTCACTGCTGTGCCCCGAGTGGCTGAAACAGTGCCTGTCACACAGTGGGTGCCCAGTAAGTGGCTCACAGCTGGCTTGGCTCTCGGCCCACGTGTTCTTTGCTTCACATGAAGTTCTCATCATCACCGAGGATGCACCCACAGGTCCCCTCCTCCAGGAAGGCTCCCTGGAATCTCCTCTAGGAAGGCACACCCTCCCTGCCCAGGCCTGTCGAAGACACTTGACCTCCCCGCACTCAGTCACCGTCTTTTCCTGAATCGGTCGCCATGGACTCCCCAGGGCCGGGGACAAGGCTGATGTCCTCTGGGTCTCTAGGGACCGGCCATGGCCCTGGATCCTAGCCGGTGCTAAATAGATATTTCTGACGAAATGTGGGCATGAAGGGGGTGAGTGGCTGGGGAGGTGGGTGACCAGGGAGAACAAACAGTAATGACCACTGAAATTAATCGAGAACGTCCCACGGCCAGGCGCTGCGCTGTGTGCCCTGCCTGCACCTGCTCACTCCTCAAAATAGCCCCGTGAAGCAGCTATGGTTAGCATCTTGCCCATTTTACCAAGAACAGAGGTTATTTTAACAGGTGAGGTCCAAACTGTTTTGGTAGCACGCACTTATTGGTAAAAAAAAAAAAAAAAAAATGAGTATAGATCTCTATTTTTGCCCTTTTTTCATTTATAAATTATATATATATTAATATTTATACATACTCATGCACAAAAATAGAAATATTAAAGAGATGGATGTTGATAAAGAGATGGTTTTGTGTGTTCTTCCTTTCCACAACGGATCTTGCACAACCTCTGGGTCTGCACATCCCATTTTGGAGCCAAATATGCCACAGATGCGTGATGCAATGAACGAGGGAATGAGTGAATGCCCATGAACCATGGTGGTCAAGAGCTGAGGCTCTGGGCTCAGATTGTTTGGTTGCTTTCTTCACCTATTAACTGTGTGTCCTTGGGCAAGTTACTTAACCTCTCTGAGCCACGGTTTTCTTATCTATAAAGCGGAGATGGAAATAGTCTTGGCTTCACAGGGCTGTGGTGAGGACTAGATGAGGCGGTCTATATAAAGTACTTAGAACAGGGCCTGGTACCTCGTTAGCTGTTGCTCTTGGGAAAGTAGTTCTTCCTGGAAATAAGGCTGAAAAAGTGGCCAGGGTCAGAAAGTCAAAGACTGAGAACACTGGGGAGAAAGCTCGTCATCAAGTCCCCTCTGCTGTTTGTCTACACGGACATGGGCTGGAGCTGAAACCCCTCTTTGCAAACAGCATGTGAGGGGAGAGTGTGGAGATTGGGGAAGACTCAGCCCCGCCTCTAACTTGTGTGTGGCCAGATCGGGCTCTCGTCTGCACGGTGGGATGGATAGCAGCGCACAGCGGCTGGATGACTTAATGGCGTGAATGTGCTCTGCCAGTCGGAGGAGAATGCTCTGGGCTCTGGGTTGCTTGGCGGGGTCATAACTCGTTCTGCTTCTGCCCAAATTGGCATCCTCAATTCCTGGTTTACAGGGATAATTTTTCCTCAGCCCGGCTGTGGACAGAGTACATCGGAATCACCTGGAAGGCTATACACGTGTAAAACCAGCAACCCTGGCCTTATTGCAGAGGGTAGACTCAGAACTCTGAATTTATAACAAGCTCCTCAGGACTGTACAGCATGGCCGATTTGGAAATGGTTGTATTACATAATCCACATTGCCTGCTTTATAATGTTTAAGGGACTCAGAATTTCTCTCTGTGAGAGGTTATAGACCAGTAGGCAGGATCAGACAAGGCTAGGGTTGAAATGTACCAGCAGTGTGACTCTGGATCATTTGCTTTATGGCTGAGCCTAGGTTTTCCCATCTGTAAACAGGGATAGTAAGAGCACCTGTTTTCCTAAAGCCTTTAGCAGAGGCCTGCCCGGTAAGTGCTCACCAAGTAGTAAGTACGCTTATTGCTATAATAATAATAAAAAATTGTTATTTGATGTAAGTATATATAAAATATAATTTTAATTATAACATAATTGTATATAATTGCTATAATTAATAATAAATTAGTTGCTATAATTAATACAGCAGAATCGACCCCTCCTCTGTCTTCAGGCACCTCTAAGAGTGTAACGTACTGTTAACCACTCTGTCTTTCTGTTCAATAAGGGAATGACTGCATACCCAACAGCTGAAGCTGAAAAAATGATACAGCAAATTATTAAAACAGACACTTTTCAATGCAAATACACTCAAAATTTTTCACATTAAAATCGTTTTCTTTAATTACTTTAAAAGACAGCAGTGCTCTGTAGTTCACATAGTATTTTTTAAAAAGCAGTTTAAAAAACCCTCTAATAAGTACTTAATGAAAATAAATTTACTGAAGGGTAGCGATGATGCCTTTTGCATTAACAGTAATATTTGGAGGGTAGGTGGAGAAAATATCAAACAAGAATATAGACATTTAAAACTGCATCTTATCCAGCCTTTATCTGTTTACTAAATCTTGCGTGTATTAGAAGAGGTGATTCAAGATACTCAGCTTCAGTCGTACTTCAAACGCCCAATAGACTTTGGCATCATTTGACATCAGCAGAATCATCGATTGACACATATAATAGGAACTCTTAGATGTTTAGGTCTTTGATTGGCTAGAGTCTCTCAGCGGAGGACTCTGGCCTTGTAAACCTTTTCTTTGGTCCTCATTGGTGTGTTATAATTTTTAATTAGATAAAAGGGCATCTTATCGTGGGTACTGTGATGGCGGCTGTTACTGATGAAATAAGAACACACTTAAGAAAAATTGAAACGTACGACTCACTATCACAAGAACTCTCTAAGCAGACTCAAGGGTGGTTTGAAGTTTCTCTATGTGATTTTTAAAATGTTTCATGCAAAGCGGTCATTGCCTTTGTAATTACCCTGATAGTTCATTTGACAATTTTCTTGTCCTTTCAAAGCTAATACAATTGGAGTGGAATTGCAAAAAGAATACTTAGCCCTTGAAATCTTGTTCAAATGAGTGTATTTACAAAATCAAATGTTCAGTGAAAAATGTCTTGAAAACTTAGCCTAAGACCAGGGATTTGGCATCTGGGCTTTCCCCGGGTTAATGCGCAGAATTAGATGATGCAAGACATTTCTGTGGGCATTTTATCTTGAAGGGTGTTTGCTGGTTTCTGTAGTGAAAGAGCTGCATTTAATACCCAGATGAGACTCATCGTGATCTCAGCTACCCAAACTGATAACCAGAGAACCTGGTTTTAAAGAACAATGCAGGAAGGATGGTCAAGTAGAATCCGCAGACATTTCGTGATTATTTCTGGTACTGCATTTTTCATCGTTCGTGGACTGACGGTCATTTATGAAAGATGCTGGGAGTCATAGGAAATCACCACCACCAACTAGAAGAATTATCAGGGTGTACGATTAACCAGGATTAAATTGAGCCTTTAGCAACGTAGGGACCAACAGATACCACCTCAGTATGACCTTTTATTAGACCCTAACATCTTTGGGCCCTTTTAAAGCGACTTGAACATTTAAAAATAGAAATAAATTCCGGCCTTAAAGACTAACCAAGAACAAAAAAGAAGAAAAAAATCCTGTGACATCATCAGAGCTTATCAAAATTTTGACCAAGAGAATTTGGGATATGGGAAACGCAAATTTAAAAAGCTATTTTCCACATGTTTCTTACAAAGGCAATGCTTTCGTTCTTCAGGTGTCCATGATTTCACCAAGTGCTGTCCATCCCTTTAGCAAAATGTCTTGTCTATTGGCTCTCAACACCTGTGGATCAGTTTGTCTTTTCCAGTATTTTAAAAGCGTTCTAAATCCTTTAGGCCCTCAGTATGCTGGAGCAATACACATCCCAACTATTTGCATCTTAAAGAAATGCAGGCAGGCTACTTTCCTCTCGAATGATCTTCAGAGGAGTTGGAGCCCTAGCTTGAGTAGGATGAACTTGATCAGTGCAGCCTCCACTGTCATAACCTTCACAGCGTGGTCCTGAAACCTCACCCCACAGGAGACTCCCAGTGCAGGAGGCCACGGACCCCACTTTGAGAAAGCTATTTACAGCTCTCGTCTGTTTTTCCTTCGGTGCTAGGTGCGCCACTGACAGCATGATTCATTACCTTGTGGGTCACTGGAATGAGAGGCACACAGACATTTGTGGAATGTCATCGGTGGTATTTTCACGGAGGCTCATCACTAACGTGGTAACGCTGGCGCCAGATTTCACTGAAACCCCAGGCATCCCTGTCTTGATCACTGGAGTTCTTAACACATCCTGGTATCTGATAAGGCAGGTCCTTGACCCTCTTCTTCAGGCATGTCCTGATTCTTCTTGCATTCTACGTAATTTTTGTGTGTGTTATTTATTCCTGTTTTAAATTGATATATAATTCACGTATAATAAAAATCCATCATCTTAAAGTGTTCAATTCAGGGTTTTGTATTATATTCACAGGGTTAGGCTTCCGTCACCGTTATCTACTTCCAGAATGTCGTCACCCCCAAAATAAACCCTGAGCCCTTTAGCAGTCACTGCCTATTGCCCCTCTCCCCAGGCAACTGCAAATCCACTTTCTGTCCCTATGGATTTACCTGTTCTGGACATTTCATATAAAAGGAATCACACAATACATGGCCTTGGTGTCTGATCTCTTTCGCCGAGCATAGAGTTTTCCAGGTTCATTCCTGTTGTAGCAGGTGCCAGTACTTCATTCCTTTTTTATGGCTGAGTAATATTCCACTGCGTGTTTATCTGTTCATCAGTTGATGGACATTTGGGTTGTTCCCACCATATGACCACTGTGAATAGTGCTGTAATGACATCCATGTACAAGCTTTTGTGTGAACATATGTTTTCAATATATACCCAGGAGTGGGGTTGCTGGGACATACGATAACTTATGCTTAATTTTGTGAGGCCCCTCCAAACTTTTTGCCACAGTAGCATTCCCACTAGCAGTGTCTGAGGTTTTCAGTTTCTCCACATCCTCGCCAGCACTCCTCATTGTCTGTCTTTTTTATGAGAGCTGTCCTGGTGGGTGTGAAGTGGAATCCTCTTGTGATTTTGGTTTACTTTGCCTTATGACCAAGGATGCTGAGCATCTTTCAAGTGCTGTTGACCTCTGTACATCTTCTCTGGAGAAATGTCTGTTTAGATCCTTTGCACGTTTTTAATTGGGTTGTCTTTTTTATTGTAAGAGTTCTTTATAAGTTCTGAATACTAGACCCTTGCCCGTCTGTTTGTGGATTGCCTCTTCTCCTGTATCAGTTACTGGTACCAGGATTTATCTTCCTGACTACGTAAGAAGCTTCAGTAAAGACTTAGAGTGGCCACATGATCTGCTGGAGCGGGGAGGTTGACTTTGAACTTATACAGCTGGGCGATATCGGGAAAGTTATGTACGGTATCTGTGCCTCAGTTTCCCCTCTCTGTAAAATGGAGATGATAATAATAGTGCCGACCCCCATCTGTGGCCGAGGGGATTGCATGACATAAGGAATGTGAGAATGCCCGGAGGAGTACCTGGCCGGTGGCAAGGTCTCAGTCACTGTTCGGTTGGAGTTGCCATCCTCCTCCACATCGCCACCTCCAACCTTCTCCACAGTGTGAAACAGATGACTGTGGATTCAGTGGATATGTGCCTGAATAGTGGACAAACCTCTCTGTAGCCCCCCCTTACCCCTTCTCTGCTAAGTGCCAGTCTTCACCTGTGAATTCACGCCTCTCCAGGGGTCAGCCCCACGGTCCTGGTGGGGCCACCCTAGCTCCAACCCTGACACATGTCAGTCTGTGCGTCACTGTCCCAGCCACAGCGATTGGGTCCCGGGTTATCACATGCCCGAGGCCTGGCCAATCAGAAATAACCAGGCTCTACTCTCGGTCTTTTGAGTCCTCTTGCCCCCAAGGACCTAAAGCTGGAAGGGGTGGGGTGTTGACACCTCTGCATCCCTCTCTTCACCACAACAGGGGACCTGCCTGGGCAAAGAGCCAGTGCAGAGTGGGTGACCCCATAGAGGAGGTGAGAGAAATCAGTAGCAGTGACATACCTTGACCCCTGCATTAAGCCTCACCTGAAGGCGGATCTACTCTTTGCCTTTTCAATTGGTGAGAAAAAAAATCCCCCTTATGCTTAAGGCAGCTTGGGAGAGGCACCTGAAAGTTTCCTAAACCATAGTTATTCCAAGTCTCTGTGACATACAAATTTACGTGTATTGCTACTTGCGTTTTTAAAAAGAATTTGTTCCGCAAATGTAAAATACAGTGCAGCCAGTGCTGAAATCACAAGATACTTGGCCTTTGACGAGCTTTTGAATGCCTGTCTCTGCACCTCCCCCGCTTCTGAAAACCGTTGGGTTACCTGCTTCCCTCCACACCCTCCACACATCCTGAGCCACTGGCTTGTGCCAAGCTGTCTTGTGCCAACACTGCCATCCTATGGCCAAGCAGTGTGGGACTCAGTGTTTTCCTCCACCTTTTTCCTGCCCCAGGAAGGAATTATTATCACCTCTCCCCTTGTATCGCTTTTTATGAATAATCAGTTCAGCTCAATTCAGGCAGTTTCGTTTTGTCCCACACGCTGCCCTTCTCCTTGTCGAATCCCTTCTGGAAATCACACCCCCCCAAACCCTTGATCTGTCCCTCTGTTTCTCTAGCCACTTGTGTGTCTCCCCTCACCCCAGAGATGCTCTACTTTCCTCATTATGACCAGGGAGCCTCGAGGATGCTAGTGATGTTGGCAGAGATGTGATTTCTTTTAGGAGCTCACCACACCTCCCCCAGTCTGTGATTAACCATCTGTGTACCCCCTCCCTCACGGGCAGAAGGCCTGATCCAGAGGAGACCCTAAAAGTGTTTGTTGAGGGAACACACTGCAAGGCTCTACGTGAGGCATACACAGTGAGCCTTCCTCTGGGCCAAGGCCCTGTGGCTTGGAGCTGAGACCCGCTGCCCTCCCCCCTCCACTTATAAGTATATTGCAGTGGTTCCTCTTCTCTCCTGAAATCGAATTCATGGATATTATTAACTACTTGCAGCCCATAATCTAAACAAATCAATATATGCCCCAGTTGTAATATTAAAGAGAAATAAAAGGAAAATCATTGTAACAAAATTATACATATTTCATCACGTGAGTGCTCGGGCAGGACTCAGAACAGAGGATAAAGTTGTCAAGCGATTGTGTCTATTTGTAATGAACATGTTTAGATTTAAGAGAAATAGGACACTCTTTAACTGAAAAATGTAATACTTTCAAACAAGGGCTAACACATGTATTTACACATATGCATAGAATGTACCATGTATACAACAGCTGCAGAGGCAGACGGACACAGGTGTGGTTTATAGTAACTGGGGAATGCAAGTGATGCTATGAAGCAGCGAACAACTCTTGGCAAAGTCCTGGGAGATAGAAAGCATCGCCTTCCCTCGATTTACACAGTGGTTCCACCCCTGGCAAGATCATATGTATTAAAAACAAAAACCTTGCAAAAAATAAGAAAACTGCTTTGTGTTTAAATGCAAAATAGAGTGAGATTCTAGACTCTGGGAATCACAGAGAGGGGTGCCGACAGCTCTTCCTGGTGGGACAGTCCTGTGTGTTGAGATGTCCAGCTTCTGGGATCCTGTCTGCTAAGTGGGAATAGCTCCACCCCCCAACTACCGGGATGAACATAAACACCCCATAAAAGTCCACATGCCCCTGGGAGATAAAACTCCCTTTGAGAAATCCTAGTTTAGAAAAAAGTCTGGCAGCTGCAGGGGCCAGGGTTGACTCTGTACAGCCTCGGGTAAAGGGCTCCCTGAGCCTCGGTTTTGTCCTCTGTTGAATGGGGCTTTTTGATGTGAGGTAAGATGGTGAGTTGGCGCGTGACAGGTACCCAACAGGTAGGAGCTCTCTCTTCCCTCCCCCGTAGTCCTCGGCCAGGTCTCGAAGCCCTCAGTCTTCCTCCCACTCCAGGAAGCTGGGCTGCAGGCCCATCTAGCCCTGTGTGCTTCCAGAAGCTTCTGTGGGTTGGCCTTGCATTGCATCTGAGATCCCTTGCCCTCCTAAAGCCTCTGCCAGCCAGAAGCCTGAACCTCTCTAACCCTCTGATTCCTTCACTCAAATGTTGCTAGAGCACCTGCTTGCTGTGCGCATGGGAAAGCCCGGGAAGGGTATGAAAGGAGCACAGACTGGGGCTCAGATTTAAGGCACAGCCGAAGCCCTGTGCTGTCCGAAGGCAGCACAGAAGGCTTCCTGGAGGAGGGGGTACCTGAGCAGGGCCCAGCAGGTGGGGAAGGTTTGGACATGGAGCTCTGAGGACAAGAGCATCGTGGGTAGAGGAAGTGTTGGGGTCAGTGGCTGAGAGGCCGGGACATGGGAGGTGGTCAGAAAGTCACTCAGTTTGTCAGGGGCCGAGTTCAGGTCTGCTGTGCTCTGGCCTGTGCCATGGCACCACACCTCCCTGGTGTCCTGGCTTCCAGCGTGCTCCTCCAATCCTCCTCTGATGCCTCTGCTAAGAGCAAAGCTTCCCCAGTTTGCTGTTAACCTTGTCTAGCCCTGCTCAGACCCTCCATGGCTCCCAACTCCCGCAGGGTGTTCAGCTCCTTGGTGACTTGGACCCACCTCCATGCTTGTTCATACCCTTTAGTTTATTTGTTTCTTCATTCAGTACATACTGAGCACCTACTATGTGCCAGATCCTGCTCTAGAGGCCAGACAATTAGTAAAACCCCAACACAAAGGTTCCTGATCTCATGGGATTGACATTTTGGTAGGGAAACAGACAATAAAGAAAACACAAAAATATAAGATGATGGAGTTAAGAGCAGGTAAGAAAAATACAGCAGGGTCAGGAGACAGAGAGCAAGGAAGGAGTTTTCTTAAATATGTATATTTTACGGGGCTTCCCATGTGGCGCAGTGGTTGAGAGTCCGCCTGCCGATGCAGGGGACACGGGTTCGTGCCCCGGTCCGGGAAGATCCCACATGCCGCGGAGCAGCTGGGCCCGTGAGCCATGGCCGCTGAGCCTGCGCGTCCGGAGCCTGTGCTCCACAACGGGAGAGGCCACAACAGCGAAAGGCCCGCGTACCGCAAAAAAAAAAAAAAAAAAAAATTAAAATTAAAATAGTGTATATTTCAAATGTTAAGGGTTGATCAGATACCATTTTGTCATTCGTGGTTTTTAAAAAAATCCATATTTTGTCCCTGTGAAAGTTTTGTATCTAATTCTGAGGATGAATTCTGACTGGACTTGGTTGATCTGGGCTGTCCCACTCCCCTTGGCCAGGGATTTGTTCAGGGATGGGCACAGGTCCATTTTGGCCAATAGTATTTAATGGAAGGACTGCCAGGGGCTTCTGGGAACAATTTTACTAGAAAGAGATATGCATGGAGAAAGCCTTTTGGCCATAGCTTCCCTTACTTTTTGCTTGAGCTGCTATCATGAGAGGATGTGATACTGGGGACTGTGGCAGCCATCTTGTGACCATGAGTAGAGATAGCATGGCATGCAAAGAGTGGCAGAGTGGCAAAGTAGAAAAACTTGTGACCTCAGTGACATCACTGAACCCCTGAACAAGAGCAGGGCCCCTATTCAGTCAACACTAATGTTTTAGATAACACTTTTTTATTAGCGGGTGTTACTGGTTATAGGTGTGCTGAATTATGGCTTCCCGCAGGCCTCAGGCAGTAGAGCAGGCTGAGTGGCTGGAGTCCCAGGCTGGTAGCTTCTGACCTCAAAAGTGCCTTCTATTTCCCCCGGTAGCCAACCTACAACATCATCCTTCTGCACACCCTGGAGGGATGGGGCGAACGTTACGAAGCCCTGCTTGAGGCCCAGCAAGTCCGCCATCCTACTGTTGTCAACCATGCCCATCTTCAGTGATTGCCCTCTGCTCCAGTTGTTTGGAATTACTCATGGTTCCCCAGACAACCCCAGGCCCTGTCTAGCTCCATGCTTTTGCACTTGCTGTTCTCTCCTCCTGAATTCCCTATTTGCTCAGCTCTTTCTGGCAAACTCCTACTCACCCTTCAAAGCCCAGTTTGAGATTCAGTGTTGCCTCCTGTGTGAAACTTCTCCAGACCTCTGCTCCAGTGTCTCTTTTGTGCTGCCCTGCCACTCCCTCCCATCGGTGGATGGTCTCTCCAGTTGAGGGCCTTCCAGGGACTGGGTTTCATTTCTGCCTGTGGTCCCTGTTCCTAATTCAAGGACCAGAGGGCTCAGACCAGAAGCTAATGTTTTTTGTTGGTGAGGGAGTGAGCGAGTGAATGAATGTTCTCAGCTGCCAGACTGAGGGCAGAGGCTGGGTTGGCCTCTCCTCTGCAGAGCACAGTGCAGAGGTGGTGCTGGCACCGTGGCTGTTCCGATGATCTGGAGGTGATGCCCCAGGAAGGCGGGGCTGGAGGCCTGCCTGCTCCCAGACCTCCTGCTTTCTCTAATCTCCGCTCTCTCCCTGCATCGCGGGTGGGCAGCTTCCCAGGGGCCAGTTCCACCCTAGTTCTTCCCCAGGCCTCTGTCAGCTGAGTTATACTCTCTGCCATCTCTGGGATTCCGGGAGCAGCCCCCCCTTCCTTCGGGTGTGCTTGGGGGGTGGAATGGGACACTGGAGAGGAGACAGGTGACAGTCCTTGCTGCTCTGGGGAAAATTAATTAGCCTGGGTTCCGCAAAGCGCATTAAAGACAAAAGAAAAGAAAGAAAGGAAATTCACGCAGCAGTCCCTTATCGGGACAGTTACTACCTGGAGGCTTACCTCTCCCCTCTGCTAGGGCAGGCTGTGTCCCCATTCCATTACATACCTGTTTTTCTAGAAAATCCAACTTCTGAAATCCAGGCACTTCAGTGCACAGAGCAAGGAGAGGCACATTTGGGTTCCCTCTAGGTGGGGCCCCAGCTGCTGAAAACCGGTTCCCAGTTGCCGCTGGGATGCTGGGCTTCAGATAGGATTTAGGATTCCAAGGCCAGCGACCCTGCCAGGCCTCGCCTATTTGAGCCTCCCGATTTCAGCAAAATGAGGGTGGTGATGCGTCCCTTGGAACCAGCGTATGACAAGTACTCAGTACACCGAGCTCCCGGCCTCTCCTGTCGGGACAGAGCAGACGGAGTCCGCGCAGCCCGCAGGTAAAGGCTGGGCCTGGAGTCTGGGCTTGGTTCCCCACAGGCCACCCAGCCAGCCTGCCTGCTACAGGGTGGACTCCAGCTCTGAACCGCAGAGCCAGCTGCCCGCTGCCAGGATGCCAGCTTCCTCCACACAGTAGGAAAGGCCTCGCCGGGCCACAGGCAGGCAACATAGTGGACTCTTGGATAACCAGAGTCATCTCCTTGAGATACCCTGGAATATTCCCTCTGCCCTTTCCTGAATTGGAAGCAGAGGCTCAGAGAGGTCCAGTCTGTGGTGAATGGATCCCCAGCTGGGCTTCCCGGCTTCACACTCCAGCTGGGCTGGGGGAGGGGTGGCCGACAGGGAGGCAGGTGAGGTTTGAGGTTTGGCAGAGGGAAGCTCTGTGAGCTTTTTTTTTTTTTTTTACATCTTTATTGGAGTATAATTGCTTCACAATGGTGTGTTTCTGCTTTGTAACAAAGTGAACCAGTTATACATATACGTATGTTCCCATATCTCTTCCCTCTTGCGTCTCCCTCCCTCCCACCCTCCCTATGGGGCTTCAGAAGTTTGGCACGGTTCAGCTCAAGGTGGGTGACGCTTCCTTCTTGGGGACCCCTCCCCTTCTCGGGTGCTGGCATACCTGTCAGGCAACAGGTGGGCCTCAGAATCAGCTCATTTATGGTTCCAGGTGAGTGATGGGGGGGCCCCCCACTGAGGACTGGGGAGGAGGAGCCTCGGGCTCCAGATGAAAGGCCAGAGGTGCCCCCCACGCCGTCTCCACCCCTCCCCACCTGGAGCTTAGGACCCAAGAGCATTCTGGGAAACCAAGGTGCTTGCTTCTCTTTCATTCTGTGCCCCACGGGGGCCCGCCTCTCCAGCTGGGTCCCTTCTGCCTTGGAAGGGGCATCACAGGTGCCTGGTGGGTGCAGGCCTGCACAGGGCGCTTTAGGGGCCCCTGGACAGGATGCACTGCTGGCGGGCATGGTCTAGAGGAGGTCCCTCACCTCGCTCAGCCTCAGCGTCCTCTTCTGTAAAATGGGGGTAAGAACGAACGTCCCCCGGCCCCCCAACACCGTCACTGAGAAGATTAAGTGAGATGAGAAGTAGCTGAATCAGGGGCTCCCTGGCACTGGCCCAGCTTGTGCAGGCACAGGGGATGGAGAGAGGGTGAGCACGGGGACGCCACGTCCTGAGGGCTGTTGTTGGCGTCTGCCTGCTGACAGACTCTGAGCCCGTCTTTGGCCCCAAGGAAGCCTGGAAGCACGGATGACTGCGATGGGGCGCTCGCTGTGTGCCAGCCCGTCTTAAATGCTTCACTGTTCTGAGTCATCTAACGCCTCCACCACACCACCCAGGAGGCTGGTATTTTATGGCCTTTCTCAGCCCTGGGGTGAGGGACTGAAGCCCAGGGAGGCTGGGTCGTGGCCTGAGGATACCACACGCAGCTGCAGAGTGCAGCCCTAGGATCCGAACCTGTCAGGCTCTGAAGCCACTACTTCTAACCATGGGATCACTCTGCCTTCCAGAGGACAAATGCTCAGGATCTTTATACTGCAGAGAAGTATAGGATCAACGTCATAAAGCAGAGGGAAGCGGAATCTAGGAGATGCCCATTGTTCTTCACAAACTACAGCTTCTCCTGCTCACGCACCATCAATGGCTCCCCAGTGCCTAAGGGACCAGTCCAGGGCCCTGGGTCCCCTGACCCCTATGTCCGCCTCACCCTCCACCACCCACGTCACCTGCTGGCCACTCCTTGTCCGGCCTGGTCTCGCTGACCCCGTTGCTCCACCGACACTGCTCTCTCTGCCCAGCCCCTGTCTCCCTTTCCACAGGCCCAGCTCCCTGGCTGCCTGGGCTCCCGGGTCCCTGTTGCCCCCCATCCCTCCTTGGCTGGTGGGTTCCTGGTCCTGCCAGCGAGACACAGTCGCTGCAGGAGGTTCTCAGACGTGCCAGGTTTAATACTGTGATTGTTTTATCACATTTTTCTTTCTTCTTTTTAAACCCTTGAGGGTACCGTAGATATGTAAGTATCATATAAAGTCAGGAAAATAGAAAAGCAGAAGGCAGAGAAGGGCTCTTAAACGGCACCCCTCCCCAGGAGATGGCTGCTATTACTGTACCTGGGGTCTGGCCAGCAGGCCTCCTCTCTTTTTTCTACTCGTGTGGTTTCAAAGTGTTTCCTTAAACTTCCGCAGGCAATGGGAAGTCCCACCTTTTCCTTTCTTATTTCAGGACCTATCCGCAGGGGATGAGTAAGTCCTCCTGCATCTAACCTACATCCCTCTTATGGGGTTCACCGCGAGTCCTGCTCTCCAAAGCAGTGGACCCCCGAGAAGCTGCCGTCCTGGGTTGCAGTGGTGGGCAAGAAAGAGGGTCTTCACTGGAATCTGGTCAGAGGGTCAGGGGCTCCAGGAGCCCATAAAATGAGGGATGGAGGGTCACTAAGTAACCTTGGCAACCTGGAAGGCCAGCTCCAGGGGGGCAGGTGCCTCTGCCTATCCTGTCCGCTCCGTATCCCCACGGCCTGCAGCAGGGTTCCCAGGGCAGGCACTCCTGCTTGTGGAATGAAAGAGGCAAGAAGTGCCATGTGGAGAGGCGGGGAGATGGACCAGACCAGGGAGGAGGAGACCTCGCCCACCGTCTAAGGCTTGGACATCAGAGTCTGGGCTGTCCCTGCAGGGTCGGGGGCCAGGGTAGAGTGGAGGGGCTTCCTGGCAGCCACCCAGCCATCATCCAAGAGGAAGTGGAGGCTACCAAGTCAGAATGCCTGAGGGCAGCCTGGCTTTGGAGCCATTTATCACCAGCAGCAATTCCAAGAATGCGGAGCCAGAGGAGAGAGGGAGGCTGGGGGAGCGGGGATGCCCCGCCTTTCTGCAAGAAGCAGAGAACCCAGACCCTTGGCATCTGGAGAAGGCAAGTCTCGCCCGAAGACTCAGACTCACAGGGCAGTGGGGGACGCTGGCTTTTCGGGGGTGCCCACCGCATGCCAGGCACTGTCGGGACCCTTATGGCACTAGGTGTTGCCACAAGCCCCGAAGGTCACACCCTGGGGCCTGGCAGAGCCAGGACTCACACCCAGGGCTCACACATTGATGGAGAGCGCTCCGCTGGAACCCAAGCCCGGCGGGGCCTGCTGTCGGCTCAACTGCCTACATGGCTCCCACCTGCTCAGAGGAGAAGCCAAAGCCCTCACAGTGGCCACAGCGCCCGTGTGCTGCCTCAGGGCCTTTGCACTTGCTGGCCCCACTGCCTGGGATGCTCCTCTCCTGTTACCTGCTTGGCTCACTCCCTCTCCTCCAGATCCCTGCTCAGAAATCACGTCCTTCAAGAGGCCTTCCTTGGCCACCGTGATGTGACCTGCCCTCAGACAGCAGCCACCAGTTACTTAAAATGTGCGACTCAGAATCCAGGCGTGTCATGAGTGTCAAATAGGCACCCGACTTCCAAGACCTGGTGTTTAAAAAAAATGTAAAACAAATCACTAATAATTGTTTGTATTGATCACATGTTGCCATGATAATATTTTGGATCTATTGGATTCAATTAAATATATTATTAGTATTAATTTTGTCTTTCTTTTCACTTTTTTCCAAGTGGCTGTGAGAAAATTGAGAATGACGTGGCGCTGCCTCCACTCTGACCTCTTTTCTCCCAGCGCTCACCCGCCTGCCTGTTACAGGCGCCCCTTCCTGTCTATCTACGATCTGGGCCTCCCAGTAGGAGGACAGATCCACTCCTGTTCCCTCGGCTGTAGCCCAGCACACGGGGCAGTAACTGTTGTTGAACGAGGTGCCTGCTCTGTGTCTGGCGTTGCCCTGGGCTTTGTTCCTGAGCATCTGAACCTGGGGTGGAGAGTCAGGGGAGGAGGGCTGGGGTCCACAGGGGTGGGGGGACAGGGCACGACGGGGATTGGGGTCCAAGCAGTGTCCCTGGCTCGCTTTGTCCCTCTGCATTTTACTGTCTGTCCTCTGAGGCCCTCGTTCTGCGCAGAGGTTCTGATGGGCTCCCTGGGGTTGTGCCGTGAGCTCTGGCGGGCGGGAGAGGCTGGGGAAGCTGCCGTCTCCGCTGATTCACACCTGAACCGGGCAGCATGGTTGAGCGACCAGTGCCCCGGGGAACCGCCGCCTTTACCGTGGCCCCGCGGCGGGCAGTGGGAATGGAGGAGCCGGCGATTTGGGTAGGAGGTCCCTGCACCTTCTGGGGTATGGGGACAGGGGCCAGACAGAGGGGCCTGGGGACACACAGAGGTGGACATGGCCTGGTCCTCCTCCTTGACAGGGGTCTCGAGAATTCCAAAGAAGTGAGGCAAGGGCAGGGGGTCCGCAGAGAGCGGCTGCAGGATTCCATTGGCGAGTGTGGCCTCTGCCTGGCTTGGGCAGAAGATTCCCAGAAGAAGTGACGTTTCCCCTGGGTGGGGAAGGCTGGGTGGCACCTGAGGGCAGCTGAGCAAAGGCATGGAGGGGCGTGGCGTGGGCAAGGAGGTGGTGACGCTGGAGCCCCGTCACCACCCTGGTGGTGGTGGGAGCCCGGTCAGAGGGGTTGTCAGGGGCCCGGGTGCCCTCGAGGGGACCCCGGCCTGCCCCGGGGCTCCGTGGCAGCTGCTGCTCGGGGTCTGCTGAGAGCCGACCAGAGGGCCCAGGCATCCCTGCTGAGAGGATGGCAGGAGGTCGGCCAGCCCGCAGTTCGTCTCCGGGTACCCAGATGCCTGTCCAGCCACAGCTCACACACCTCCACTCCCTCCAGGGTGGCCCATGGCTGGCAGAAACGTCTCCTCGTTTAGAGGGATCTCAGGGGGAGGGGAGAATGCTTAGACTCCGAACAACTTCTAAGTGTCTTGATTTTTAAAGAACCGTTCATACCCTGGAGTGTTCAGCTGCCTTAGAGCAGGGTTTTTCAGATGTCTCCTTTGTCTCTACCAATTTGGTATTGTTCTTTGGTCTTTGGTCATTTATATTTTGTTTTATGTTGGGAAAGAATGCCTGTCAGTTATTTTGTTGACAGACCTTCAGCGTGAATCTGTCTGGTGTTTTCTCGTGATTAGAAGGAGGTGACGCATTATTGGTAAAGATGCTGCAGACATGCTTCCTGGAGCATCTTATCAGGGGTCTCCACCTCTGCTGTCATTTGTATTTTTATTGAAATGGATCCCCTTTTTAAATTCACTGCCTGACTTAATCTAACCATAAGAAACGCTGTCCCCCGAATTATGATGGGTTTGATATGCGATAGCTGTTGAAATGGAAAAGCTTTTTTCCTTTTCCACGTAAAATCAACTCGATGCCCTCCAGGGCGATGTGCATCACTTTTGACAAATATCGCTTTAGATTGTGTAGGATCTTTGGAACTGCGCAATGTTGCTCTGGTTAATTTTATTATTATTGTTTTCAAAGAGTCCTCATAGCTGTCAGAACTGTTTGCCTCCTTGATCCCTCTTATGTTGAGAACTTTTAGGAGTTCAGGCCCGAGTCCTCCGTCTCTGCTCCTACCCGGCCTCCTCAGCTTCCCAGTTGCCTGGAGGGGTGTAGCTTGTTCAAACTGCACATTTCTTTTTTTTTTTTTTCGGTACGTGGGCCTCTCACTGTTGTGGCCTCTCCTGTTGTGGAGCACAGGCTCCGGACGCACAGGCTCAGCGGCCATGGCTCACAGGCCCAGCCGCTCCGCAGCACGTGGGATCTTCCCAGGCCGGGGCACGAACCCATGTCCCCTGCATCGGCAGGCGGACTATCAACCACTGTGCCACCAGGGAAGCCCCAAACTGCACATTTCTTGACCCTGAGAAACCTTGGCCAGTGTGAGATTCCCACACTGCCCGCTCAGCACCCTGCAGAGACATTTATCACGCCTCGGCTGGTATAGAAATTCCAGTCAGGAAAAGCAGAGAAGTCTGGGGAGCTCTGAGGTCTGGCTTCCCAGAGTCAACCACGCACGACCCGGGAGCTTGTGTGGATGTCTGTGGAAGCTGCCACGTGAGCCCAGGCCACGCCAGAGCCACGTCCACTCTGCCACCCCGTCTCATGGGAATTCCGCTCCCAGGAAACTCTTCCTCCAACGGGACGGGGAAGGGACCCTGGGAAACGCTGTTCCCAGGCTGTGTGGGGTGTGAGGCTGGGTGACAGCCATGTTTTGTCCCGTCGGCTTCCCCAGACGTGCATAACGTGTTCCCTTCTGTTTAGCGATGTGACAGCACCTTGCTTATACCTACCCTCCCACCAGCAGCGGAAGGCAAAGTGCCCCCCAGCCCCGAAGAGGAAGTGTGGCATCTGTCACTGGGTCTCTTCCAGTGGCCTGTACATAGGCCCCAGTTTAAACTGCAGCAAGAGAGACTTAGGTCAAACCCAGGCTGAGCCCTTTGACACTGCGACTTGAATGCTGAGATTCGTGTGCCTTGTATCGCGACAGGATGGAGTTGGGGGGTTGGGGAGGAGAAAACTAACGGGTTAATATATACAAGGATATTCATGTGAAAGCAAGAAAATGCACATAAATCCTAGTCGTCGTTTCTGCCATCAGCCCTGCGGCCTCAGCTGCGTCTGCAGCTTCCTTTTGCCCTCGCCGTCCCGTGTCCCGTTGGCTCTCATCTGAGCGTGGCTCCTGGCCTCATGGCTGTGTTCCTGAGTGAACTGTGCCACTCGTGCTTCTGCCTGTATTGACTGGGCTGCTGTAGTTTCCTAATAAGCACGGGGCACGGGTGTACCTAGAGGTGGCCCTGCATCCAGGGGCCTGCCCTGTTGTTCTGCTGCCAGCACCCCAGAAACCTCCGCTTTTGGAGTGCCAGGCTGCTCCCCTGCTGAGCCCCGTGACAGGGAGCAGCCTGAGTAGGAAGGGGTCCAGTGGCGAGCAGAAAACGGGGCATGTCCTGATGGGTGCCAGACAGCAGCCCGGCTGCCCCGCCCCCCATGCGAGGTTTGAGCCCAGCTGCTCCAGGCGCTTCAGGAGGTGACCTGGGGTCTCTGGAGACTCGCTTGGGCCTCTTTTATCTTGCCCTGCCCCTGAGCCCTGCTGTCTGCCACCCAGGCAGCCGGGCCAATTCTGGGCTTGGAGTGTGGGGAGGGCAGCCTGGCAGGGCCGCCGGAGATGCTCTGTCTCTCGGGGATGGGGAAGGATGCACTGTGGGGTTCGGGCCAGGGCACGAGCGGTGCAGGCCGCGGTGGGTTCATAAAGCGCCCTTTCACTACCTTGCGGGGTGGTGGCAACTCGGGGGATCCCTCAGCAGCCTTGGGGTGTGGGGAAGCCAGTTCCCAGGAGACAGCTTCAGGCCCGTGTGGCATGACATCTCGGTGGGTGACACTCCTCCAAGATGCGCACACACAGAGCCTGAAGCCCAGGCCTCAGGAACACTTCCTCTGGGTACCACGTCTGAAACTTCTCACCATCTTCCAGGACATGTTGCGTCTTCCTTCCCAGGTTCCTTGTCACTCTTTAGCCTTTTTTTGAAAGGCTAATGGCCTTTCTGGTGTGCTCTAGCACACCAGACACCCCAATTACATTGCTCATCTTCATGGCTACCGTTTGTCCACAAGGACAGGGTTATTTCTGTTTGTTTTTTTATCCAATACATCCACTGCCATAACTTCAGCAGCTGGTGACTGCTTTGCACGTAGAAGGTTCTCAATAAAGACTTACGGAAGGAACACATACTGTGTGCTTAGAGTAGGGATGTGGGAAGCTGTCTCCGTCCTCAAGGAGCTGACATTCTTGTGGTGACAACAGATGCAGGAACTGGTGACTGCCATCTGGGAGGCGGCAGAGCCTCTGGCTGAAGCCAGCCCAGGGCTCAGAAGAGCTGAAGGGGGCGCTGGGCCCCTGGCTGGCAGGGGAAGGACATCGGAGTCGGGGGAGGAGCAGAACATGGAAATTTAACATTAATACCGCAGGACCTAATTCATGAAAACATCTAATTACAGGATGCCGGGGTTTAATTGTGATTTTGGTAATGACCTGCAACTGCATACAAATTATAGGGTAATCAACTCAGACGTGCTTACGGTTGCTGTAAATGCCATTTAATCTAACGTGGGGCGCAGACAAGGGCAGGCTGCTAGGGTCGTCCTCCATTTGGCTTGTAATGTCACAGCCAAGGAGGTGGCTAGCACGATGCTGGGCTGCAAATACCAGCTGCCGTGCATTCCCCCTCCCCCCCCATGCATGAAGAGTGGCCTGTACATAGGCCCCAGTTTAAACTGCAGCAAGAGAGACTTAGGTCAAACCCAGGCTGATCCGGAAGGGCTTGGAAGAGGAGGAAGGTCGGCCTGCTGGTTGGTTTGGGCAGGTGGGAGCCAGGAGACAGTTGCTTGGCTGGGTTGGCTTTCTTCGTACTCGCAGGGGGTGGACCAGTTAGAAGTTGGAAACCAGTGGCCATGGAGGTGTTTTATTTGGGCTGCACAGCGTTCTGAAGGAGCGGATCTGAGAGCCTTGGACGGGGCGCCCGCTCTCTTGTAACCACATCCCATCTTGTCTCCTGTGGTCACCCTGCAGCCCACTTGCACCTTTACTGCCCGGGCCCTGGCGGCACTGAATCGCCCACACGCTTCCAGAGGCAGAGACTCTGGTAAGAGGAACATGGGCTTTGGGGCTGGACACCCAACGATTGAAACCCACACTCTGCCCCTTGCCGGCTGAGTGGCCCTGGGCAAGGAAAGGGATCCCTGGGCAAGGAAAGGGATCCCTGAGCCTCTCAGTGTGTGAGAGAGATTATGCACATGTATAAAATGCCCAGCTTTCAGGGTCAGCCGACACGTTCTCCAGCTGCAAGAGGCAGTCTAGCATCGTGGATGAGAGCGTGGGCTCTGGTGCCAGCTACCCGGGTTCCCATCCCAGCACTGGCGTCTGTGAGCTTTCCAAACTTGCATACCCTTGGACACCCTCATTTCTCTATCTGTAAAATGGGGATGGTTGTAAAGAGTGCTGCCTAGCTCAGAGGGTTTATGGAATGAGTTCATGAATAGGAAGGGCTTAAAATAGTGCCCGGCACACAGTAGGCACTCAAGAAATGTTAGCTGTGAATACCTACCGTGTGCGGGGAGCTGTGGGTAAAGTGGAAGACAGGATAGCTCAAGTTCCCGCACAGGCGCATGAGTCTCCTCTCCCTCTCCTTGAAAACTTTCCCTGGCTGATCTGCCTGGAGAACTTGTATTCATCCCTCAACACCCAGCTGGTTTTTTCCTCTTCTTTCCAGTCTTGGCTACTCCCCTCCTCCTCTGGGGTAATATCTGTTGGATGCTGGCTGCTCTGGTGGCATCCAGTTCAGGGGGCCATTGGCTTGTCTCTGTCTCCGAGTGGAAGTGTTCGGGAGCGTTTTGGTGGCTGGCATCATAACCCCCCTGGACGCGGCACCCAGGAGGACTTGCTAAACGTTGGTTGAACTGGTCCTATTGAATTAGCAAGCAAGGAGGCCCCTCAGAGGACTCAGTGCCAGGGTAGATGCTTTTTAATTAATTTTTTCTTTTAAAGGAAACATGTTTGTAAGGAAAAATGTATGTATTAACAGTAACTAATTATATAGGGTAAAAGTAAAATTTTCCTTCTCAACCTCTCGGATTCTCTAGAGACAGCCAGTGTTTATAGTTTCTAGTACTTCACCGCAGACATTTTCTATACATCTACATGCAGTATATATTTCTGTACAAATGGACCCTCAAAACACACGTGTCTGCATCTCCTGTTTTCAGTTGCTAATATTTCTTGACCATCCTTCAATTTCAGATTTCACAGACCACCCCCATTTGTTTCAGTGGTGCGTGGAGTTCCAAGGTACCGATGCCTCTTGATTTATTTAGCTGGCCCCCTATTCATAGACATTGGGCTGTTTCTGATTTTTGCTCCCCCAAGCCAGGCTGCACAGGCATCTCTGTACATACCCGTCGCCACGCGTACCTGCAGGTGGTGAAGCAGTGGACGGCGGTGAGGTCTCCTGAGTGGCCCGGCCTGCCCCCCACTGCTGGGCCTTTCCGTTGCTTTCAGTCCTTTGCTGTTTCGCGGGTCTTTTAGCCGCTTAGTGCTCGTTCTGCACTGCTTTAGAAAGGGCCTTATTCCTGTGGTTCCCTCCGCCGTTCAGGAGCTCCGAGGTTCTGATGGGAAACACCCTCGAGGGTGAGACGATGGACAGACGTCTCCATCCGCTATCACCACCAGCCAACTGGGGCAACTCTGACCAGTTTTACGTGGATTTTTTTTACTATAAGTGTGGAGTTTCTCAGCTACGGAACCATGTCCAAAGGCTCTTCTCTCTCCGTGTTTTAGACCCAGGGAAACTGAGGCCCAGGGAGGGGGGCATGGAGGCTGAGGCCCTGCTCGGGCCTGGGGCGGGGGGGTTAGGGGCCCTTTGCTGGAGCAGCCCCCATCGGGGCCCTGCAGCCCTGTGCCCCGGCCTAATCCCATTTTCTGCCCAGCTGAACAGCAGAGAAGGCTTATTTCTCATCCCATTTTAATGCAAAGGAGGCTGCCAGGCCTGGCTTGTTCTGAGCTCGGTGACAGTGGCCGTGAATGGGGACCCCAGTAACCGGGACAAAAATGTGACAGGGCCCTCCATCATGGCATTGTCCGACAATCAGGACATTATAGTTGCTCCTGGAACCCTCTCTGGGAAGGGCGGGGGCCTCCGCCTCGTATGCTAAGCAGACAGGGGCCGGCCCGCCTTGGGCCACCCGGCCTTGGCCTGGTCAGTACTTCCATTGTGTCAGGAGCTTGGACCTGAGCAATTCAAAGGGTCCCCCAGCTAGCCCCTCCCTCCCTCCCTCCTCCCGCCACGAGGCCTGGCCGTGCGCGTGCGGTGGAGGGGCTCCCAGACCGCCACCCGGGAGAGGCTACTGCTGCCCCTGCCCTGCTGCACGACGGCAGGACAGGCGCTCCCCTCTCTGGGCCTCAGCGACAACAATAATGATCACCACCCAACAGCCGGCATTTCTGAGTGGCATGGAGGGGCGCGGGAGGCATGGCTGGGGGGCCCCCAGACTGCCGGGTGCAAAGCGGGGGCAGCGCTGTCCAGCAGAAAAGGGGCGCAGACCACACGTCATCTCAGACTTTCGGGTAGTCACGTTAAAAGAAAGTAAAAAGAAACAGGTAAGATGAATTTTAATAGGATAGTTTATGGAAGTCCACCCAAAAAAGCATCTCAGCACGTAATCTATATTGAAAATACCGTTAACAAGACATTTCACATGACTTTTCATACCGAGCCTTTGAAATCTGGTGGGTATCGGACCCACACTGCACATCTCAATCCCCTTGCAAGTGCCCAGGGTTCACACGTGGCTGCTGGCTGTCGTGCTGGACGGCTGAGCTCTAAAGGGGACCAGCGGGCATGCCCACACTCTGCCAGGGCTGCTCACCTACGCTGTGACCCTGGAAAGGGCGCTCCGCCTCTCTCGGGATCAGTTCCCCCTCTGGAGCTGCCTTCACAGCTGGTGACAGAGAGGAGCAAGGCGATCCCCGGGGCCCTGGCTCGTGGCACCTCGTGCGTAGGCCCTCTGCCAGGCCCTCTCTGGGCCCCCGATCATTCTGCAGCCACGCCCCCCACCACGGGCCTTCCCCCCAGACCCTCCTCTCTCCAGGCACCAGCAGAGCCCACGCAGCTTCTGTCCCACTCCTCTTGGGAGCTGGGGTGGGAGCGCTGGGGTAATGCAGGTCGGGGTGAACTAGATGGGTATCTCCTAAGCCCGGCGGCAGTCGCAAGATGGTTTCCCTTTGCTAAACCTCCCCTTGCTGAACCCATTTTGCAGATGTGGAAACAGAGGCCCACTCGCACAGAGACGCAGGGGGAGGGCGTGGCTGAGCCACTCTTTGACCTGCCTCTTGCAGAGGTTTAGCTAGGACAGTCGTCCCCGCTCCAGTTTCTTCAATGATTGGTGAAGCTCCTTCACTTACAGATGCAAATACCACTACTTTCTAGGGTGAAAACCCAGGGTGGGGCAACTGGGAGGGGCCTGCGATCAGGAATCAGGCGGCCTCCGTGTGTGTGATCTACGACTGTAGGTAAGTCATTGCCCTCCCCACCCGGTTTCCGAGGGGCAAGTCCAGGGTCTTGGCATGCAGGGCAGGGAGGGCGACATTTGCAACCTGTGAAGAGCAGTTCCCAGGCCAGGGGTGGGAGGGCAAAGGGAGCAGGTGTGGACACAGCACCTCTCTCTCCTCCCCACCACCCTCGCCAGACCCCATTGATCGCAGGAGGCTCCTGTCCTCAGAACCACAGGCTTGCCTGCTCTCAGCTCCCTTCCATTTGCGACTGGACAAGTTCCAGGGCCGGAGTGGGGCAGACAGTAATGGACCACAGAGTGAGTTATGCAGCCACGGTGGGGGGGCCACCTCGGAGGAGGTGATGGGGGCTGGGGGCACTCAGGTGTGAAATGCCTCCGCCCTTCGCCTCCCTGCCTGGCCCTCCCCGATGCCCCAGTCTCCTCGGAGCCTCCCTCCAGTCCTCTCCCCCTTCTACCCCAGGTGGGCCGGGCGGCTCCATTATCCAGAATTGAAGACTGAGGCCTGGAAGAGGGGAGGGACATGTCCAAGGTCACAGAATAAGTGACCTGTAGAGTCTGAGGTCCTTTGTCCTGGCGCAGAGGTGCCTGGGGACCCTCCTAGCAGCCTGAGCCATGAGCCCTCCCCCTACCTGCTCCGGTGCTGCGGGGTCCAGCCCTGAGGCTCCCAAGTCTGCTCTCTCCCTGGCCTTGGATTGGGTCTGCTGCTGGAGGGGTGCTGGGCCCATTGCTTCACCTTTACGTGCTGTGTGACGTTAACCAAATCACTTCTCACATGAGTCTTTCCTCATGTGTAAAATGGAGAATGATTTTTACTCCTGGTCACAGAGCAATTGGGGACAATGTGAGAAAGCCTCTTAGGGCCTCTGCCCTTTGGAGCACGCTTGCCTGAGCCTTGACGCTTGGCATGCTGGATCCTGGAGCCCAGATTCAAGCGGGGGTCCTGACAGCCCTGGCATAGCCCCGAGGAGGGTGGACCTCTGTCCCCCTGACCCCCTGGAGCTTCTGGGGCCCAGACCCTGGAGTTGCCCCGTGACCACAGAGGCAGCCTGGGCTCTGCTGATGCCTGAAGGGAGGAGAGGATGCCCAGACACAGTCTGGGGGAAAGGCCCCTAGGTGGGGTGCTGCAGAGTGATCCGGGGTCCCAGGGAAGCCTGCTCAGGGTCACCGAGAGGCTGAGCAGCCCAGGCGGAGCGTGAACGCGTCCCTAGGCCCTGAAGCTTGTCGTCCGTCACCTGCCTGCAGCGCAAGGTGGGCACGTGGGGGCCACGCACTCATTCCTGGAGCATTTATTGAGCACTTGCTGTGTACAGAGCACCAGGTGTTGTAGACCAGTCCCAGCCCCCAGGAGCTCCCAGCCCACTGGGGACCCCATCAACTGAGTAGGGAGAAGGGAGCAAATGCCGGCGAAAACCTGTACCGGTGTTGGAGGAAATGAGAAAGTTATCGGTGGGGAATGGGGGCTTAAGGAGCGCCCTCCGAGAGGAGACTGGAGCTGAGGCTGGACAGCAGAGTTGGGAGAAGGGCATCCTGGGCAGAGGGACCACACGTGCCAGGGGCCTGAGTGGGAGCAGAGCCCAGGAACAGAAAGGGCCTGTGTGGCTGGGAGCGGGGGGGAGGGGCAGGAGTCAGTGGCAGAGACAGGCCACGGCGAGGAGTAACTTTGTTCCCAGTGGGGTGGGGAGCCCTGGGCTGTTTTAAGCAGGGCGGTAACCTGGACGAGAGATGGTGGTGGTGCATCCACGTGGCAGGAGACGGGGAGGGGAAGTAGATGGATTCCAGATCTGTTAGGAGAAGGGAAGGGCAGCCTCAAGGGTCAGAAATGGGAGCTGAGGGAAACATGAGGAGCACTGCTGAAGTTGGTCTGAGCAGGAAGGTCTGGGGGGGAATCAGCGTTTCCACACTGACCTCATCAGGTTGCCTGTGAGACCTTGAAATGGACACAGGACACGCAGGCAGTGAGAGGCCTGAGCTCACTGGGGTGGGTGTCTCAGAGCAATGATGAGATCGCTTGGAAACAAACACGGAGAGAGCAGGGAGGATGGGCTCTTAGCCGGGCCAACGTGAACTCGGGTCCCATTAATCAAGGTCTATACCTAGAACGAGGGAGGTGTAGTTGTGCTTTACGCTCCTCAGACCCCTCCTGGATCCTGTGCCTGGGGCTGGTTGAGAGGTACCAACCAGCTTTGGGCGGAGTCTGCAGACACCATTCTGTAAGTGGGGCTGGGGAGATGCCGAGCTCCGTCTGGAGTCTCTGCCGGCTGCCCCAGGCAGGGGAGGAGGTGGGCCGTGGGCCCAGAGGGCCAAGCTGGGCTCCAGCGGCCAGAGCACAGAGAGTCAGGCTCCAGCGTGGTGTGAAGGATAGCGTCATCCCAGGCAGACTCAGCAGGGATGGGGCTGGCTGACCAGTAAGGGGGCAGTTCCCTGTTCAGGGAGCCTCACCTGGAGGGTGATGCAAGTGGTCTCCGGCATTGGGTGGGGGCTGGACTCCGCGGTCCGCAGGGCCCCTTCTGCTCAAAGATGCGGCCTCCAGCGGGGAACAATGTTCCCAGGAAGCAGCAGGAACCACGCTGATTACAAATTGCTCTGTGATTTTTCTCCCGTTACCAGGGCGACAGCAGGCTGAGCATCTAGAGCAGCAGCGGGATCTTTTAAAGCCACAGATGATTTCTCTCCAGGGTTCTACGCCTCCTTCACTTCACAGCCTCCCCTTCCCCTTGTACCACCCTGTCTCCTTAACGCTGTTTGCTCCCTCCCTCCCTCCCTCCTTCCCTCTCTCCCTCCCTCTCACCAATCCTCTACTTGGCAGTAGGGATCATACCTGTTCCCTACTCACCTTCTAAATACTGTGCCTTCTCTCTGCAATTCATGCCAAGGCTTCTTGCTCTCAGATTCTCTGGGCCTCAGTTTCTCCATCTTTAGAATGGGAAGGGCATGAGCCTGGGCGACCCTCCCCGTCCTCACATGTCCAAATCAGCTCACCCTGCATATCCAGCGCCAATACTTCCTCCTACAGGAAGTCTCTTGAGTGTCCTAGCCTGAAGCGAACACCCGTTCATTCACTCATTCATGTTCGCAGGCATTCATTACCCTGCACTGTCCAGTGCAGTAGCCACAGGCCACATGTGGCTACTGAGTCCTTAAAATGTGGCTGGTACCATGTTTTGAAATAATATTGAGTTAAATAACATACATTATTAGAGTTACTTGCATCGGTTTCTTTTCACTTTTTATTTTATTTTATTTATCTTTTTAAACATCTTTATTGGAGCATAATTGCTTTACAATGTTGTGTTAGTTTCTGTTGTTTAACAAAGTGAATCAGCTATATGTATACATATGTCCCCGTATCCCTTCCCTCTTTTCACTTTTTAGAAAATTTTAAGCGAACTATGTGGCTTACCTTGTATTTCTACTGGAAATGACATTAAACTAACATGTGTGGCCACAGAGTAGCAAGGACAGTAACAGCTGCTGTGGACAGAGCATGGGGACTCATTTCAGCTGACAAAACACCGTGACGTGATGTCCATACCGTTAGTCTGACTGACAGGGAGAAGGGAGGGGCTTGCTGAAGGCACCCTGCTGGGTGGTTGTGCTAGGACCCCATCTCGGTGTGGGGGCTCTAGAAAACAAAGCCCCCAGATGCAGGGGTTTAAGGCAGAGACCAGGAGCCTTCAGAGCTGGGTGGAGGCTTCAGAGCTGGGTTGCAGCTTCAGGGCGTTCAGGTTGGTAGCAATGCCAGTGGCCACCCCCATGTCCAGGATGTCAGGTCGCGGTAAGCCCCAAGGGGGTCCTCAACAAGCCTGGAGCCCCTCCTTAACCTCATCGCCCTGAAACTCTGGCATCACCACCTCATCCGGTTGGATCTAACACCCAGGTCCCACCTGCTGTTCTGTCCTGGCCCCGCACGTGTGCAGCTTTGTAGCAGCTTGTGTGATACCCTCGTCCGTGAGTAAACTTGGTATATACAAGCTTGTGTATATGCACACATGTACACACACACACATACACATACACATACATATATCCACTGTGTGTGCACATATATGTATGCACATGTACATATAATCCCCCCCACACATATATGGTGTATATGTGCACGTATATACACATATACATATGTACACATTCACATAATACATGTATACATGTATATACATATGTTTGTATGTACGTATATAAAAATTGTAAAAACCATTAAAAAATGCCATGTAAGCGTCCAGACTGTGCCCTGCGGATGCCAGTTGGATGCCTGGGTAAGCCGGCTTCCATCGTTGGATGGAGGATGGAATGCTTTCTGCAACCTCCACGGCTTACCTGGTTCACTCTTGTGTCCAGCTAGCATCTGGCTCGGTGCCTCCAGTCCCCTGGACAGGAAGAAACGGAGGCACCATATTCCTGGGACGTTGCATCATCTCTGTGGCCAGTGCCAGGGCTGAGCACTTGTGAGGCGAGCTGGGGACCAATGGCAAGCGTGTGTGCAGGCAGGTGCGTGCGCCCTGCGGGAGCCCAAGCTCTGGCCTTCGCCACCTCTGTGGAGACAGCTGGGCTGGCTATTCTCCATCAGCCCCTCCAGACCCCCTCGCATCCTGGGGCTGGCCCCGGGGCTGTCCACAGCGCGTGAGTGGGGCTCCCTGGCCCTCCTGCAGGGCGGCAGGTGGCTGCGTCCACCAAGGCCTGTGACTCCTGCCCGGCAGCCCACTCCTCTGCTGCCGCTGGTCCCAGGAACAGCTTTTCTGCGCCTCAGGCCTCGAGGGAACAGCTCCCCGCTGCTGCTAGCCCCCAGGTGCCTCACCATCCCTACTGATTTCTCTAGCCACTGCCCACGCCTCTGTAACTGTCCCCTGTGTTAATTACCCACTTGACGGTGCTGTCTGTTTCCCGCCAGGACCCTGCCTGATGCACCAGGCACACCCCTTCCCGTAGCTGAGTCTTGGTTTCTGTAAAATGGGAGTGATCACAGGAGCTACACCTGGTTGAACAGGTTAAGCGAGAGAATTCATCCAGCGGCGTGGCCAGCCCATCACCAGTGCACGGTAAATGGCTGTTATTTAACTGGGCCATGGGGGTGGGGAGGGTACAGCAGTGGTCAGTAGCATGGACTCTGGAGCCAGACGGTCTGGACTCAAATTCCATCGCGGCCATGTCACAGCCGTGTGACCTTGGGCCAGTGACTCAGCTTCTCTGTGCCTCACCTGTAAAATGGGGGTGGCAAGTATTAGAACACATGTCACGTGAGCACTAAGCACACTTCCCAACCGGGCTGTGACTGCCATTCCCTAGTGGCCACGGACGCCCACGTGTGCTGCTGAGAGGCCAAGTGCCCGTGGTCTGTGGGGTGCAGTGGGCGCCCGCCTTCATTTACACCGTAGACGCTGACAAACACGGCACATGGGGCCTCTTCCATTTCCCCAGATTCTCCTCGACTTCCTGTTCCACGCTGATGGTCGGGTGGATGTGGCCACACAGTCCTGGAGGGTGTGTTCATGTCCTCTCCTCTCTGGGTGAGGGGTCTTGGGTGAGGGCTCTGTGGCCTCTGGGCTCTCCCCCTTCCCTCCCTCGCGTGGATGGGCGGGGCCTCCCGCAGGGCCAGCAGCATCGTGGCCCCTCCTGGGGCGGGCGCCCCCCTCCCCTGTCCCGGCCGTGTAACCGGAGCCGCAGCCCGGGGAGCCAGTCCCGCGCCGGATCGCACAGGTATCAGCTGACCACCTGTGTCCCGTTTTCCTTCACACGAGGACAGCTAACAATGGCTGACAGTCCTCACGGGGGGCCCGGCCCCCCCAGGGAGAGGCCCCTGCGAGCTATCGGGCCACACGATCTCGCCCCTTAGAAGGCCAGCCCTCCCTGCTGACACGGTGCACAAACGGGGCCTTCACCGGCTGCCAGCGCCCGGGGAGCGGCCGGAACCCGGGCCCCCGTGCCAGCCGGGCCCGCACGGCAGCCTCTTCCCCTCCATGTGAACCTGCCTCCCCACACACCTGACCATTCTTCTCCCCTCAGCCTGGATTACACCCCGTGAAAGCCCTTTGTTCCCGGCCCTGGACGAAACAGGGCCCGGCCCGGCGAGGACCCGCCCTGCCTCTGCCCATGGTGCCTCCTGCCCCCCGCGGCCGTCGGGCTGTGACCGGCTCGGTGGGACACCAGCCCCAGGCCCAGGAGGCAGGTCGGGCGGGGGGTGGGTGGTGAGGCAGGGTGCTGCGGTCACCTCAGGTGGCCCTGATTTTGTCTCTTTCCTGCCCCCAAGACGCTGGGCTCCTTTACTCGAGGAGTTTCTCGGCAGCAGCACCTGGGAGAGTGGGATTTGTGGTCCAGCGGGGCCAAGCCCTCCTGAGCCTTCTCTTCTTCACCTGCAGGTCGGCGATGATGACGGCTGCCTGCCTCATTGCTGCAGGCCTGCCTGTTCACGCCAGCGCACAGTAGGCCCTCAGCTCACACTGGCAGCGGTGGCGACAGGCCTGGCAGCCGCACGGTCAGGTGTGAGGGTGTTCACACGGGGCAGCGAGAAGGCCAAACAGCTCCAAGCACTGGGCTTGAGACCTTCAAAGCCACACCTTTCAGGGCAGTGGGGAGGGCGGCCTGAAGAGGCCCAGTTTCAGGCCAGGACTGGCGTTTCTTGAGAGAATTCAGCCTAAGCGGTGGCCTGTGTCCGAAACAGGCTCTGAGTCTGTGGGAGAGCCAGGTCCTGGGAGAGCCAGACCATCCAATGCAGGAGCTGCTTGTCACGTGTGGCTACTCACATTTAAGAAAGATAAAATAAAAACTAGTTCCTCCCTCGCACTGGCCGCATTGCAAGAGCTCAGTAGCCAGGCATGGTTGTCGCTGGCACCCTGGACACTGCGGAACATTCTCTGGGGTGGCGCTGCTTTAGAGCCTGTGGAGAGAGAACCAACACACAGTGGCTGGGCACCTGCCGTGTGCCAGGCCCCAGCCAGGCTGTCCGTGAGCTGGCCGGTCACAGGCGCCCTCCAGCCTCACTGCTGCTCTTCCCACGCGCGTGTGTGGGGCACGCACTGTGCTAGCACCGGAGGGAGGGGATGCCAGCTGGGCCCTGGGCAGGCTCGCAACAGGCAGCGGATGCATGTGGGGTAACATTGGCCCTGGGGTGTGATGATCCCTGAGGGAGGTGCCGGCCGAGGGCTGGGGGCCTGGTGAGGAGGAGTGACCCCCACTGGGGCAAGGGGTGCTTCAGTTTCTCTATCCCAAAATGTGCAGGATGGGCTGAGGGTGAGTGCCGAGGTTTCAGGTCTGAGTTAAGCACCCATGACTCCCACCACCAGGGTTCTGAGTGGGCCTAAGTGCTTCCATACCTCCGGGGATGGGGAGATCACTACCTTTACCTTGGCAAGACACAGCCCAACCTAGCTGTGGGAGACAGAATAACAGTCCCCCAAAAATGCCTGTGTCCCAATACCTGGAACCTGAATATGTTACCTTGTATGGCAAAAGGACTTTGAATATGTGAATAGATTAAGGGTCTTGAGTTGGGGGGGGGGGTTGATCCTCAACTGCACAGGTGGGCCTGATGTTATCTTAATGGCTTTCTGAGGAAGGCAGGGAGTGATGTGCTCTGAAGACAGAGGAAGGAGCCAGGAGCCACAAAATGCAAGCGGCCACTAGAAGCTGAAAAAGCAAGGGAACGGATTCTCTTCTCAGAACCTCCAGAAGGAACCAGCCCAGCTGACACCTTGCCTTCAGCCCAGTAAAAGTGATTCCAGACTTCTGACCTCCAGAGCTGTAAGGGGGTAAGTCTGTGTTGCTTTAAACCACTAAGTTTGTGGTCATTTGTTAACAGCAGCAAGAGAAAACTAATATACTAGCATAGTGGTCAGCATCATGAGTTTTGGCACTGGACAGAAATAGGTTTGAATACAGCTACTACCTCTCCTTTTTTCTTTTTTAAAAATATTTATTTATTTATTTGGCTGCACTGGGTCTTAGTTGCGGCACGCGGGATCTTCGTTGCGGTATGTGAGATCTTTAGTTGCAGTACGTGGGATCTAGTTCCCTGACCAGGGATCGAACCCCGGCCCCCTGCATTGGGAGCATGGAATCTTAACCGCTGGACCTCCAGGGAAGTCCCCCAGCTACTACTTTTTCTAAGTGGATACTCTTGGGCAAGTGGCTCCATTTCTCTGTGCCTCAGTTTACTGTAGCTGGAAAATGGGTCTCATAATGATACCCACCTAATAGGGTACCATGCAAGCAGACTATTCAGAAAATGTCCCCTGTTGGCATCATTCTTATTATCTCTTGAAAGGCAATATGTGGTTTCCTGAGCGTGTAGTGCCCAGAACTGGACCATCTGGGCTGTAAAATTACTCATAAGGATTTCTTTATCTGTAAAATTGCAGTGGTGATGGGATGTTATTAAGATTAAATGAGGGACTTCCCTGGTGGCACAGTGGTTAGGAATCCGCCTGCCAACGTGGGGGACACGGGTCCGATCCATGGTCTGGGAAGATCCCAGATGCCGCGGAGCAACTAAGCCCGTGCGCCACAACTACTGAGCCCACGTGCCACAACTACTGAAGCCCATGCGCCTAGAGCCCATGCTCCGCAACAAGAGAAGCCACCGCAATGAGAAGCCCGCACACCGCAATGAAGAGGAGCCCCCGCTCGCCGCAACTGGAGAAAGCCCGCGTGCAGCAACGAAGACCCAATGCAGCCAAAAATAAATAAATAAAAATAAATAAACTAAAAAAAAAAAAAAGATTAAATGAAAATATACTGCATACCTCACTAAGAATAGTGCCTGGCCCCTGGTAAGCATTAAATCAACGCTAATTATTATTATTGATGTTATTGTATTCCCAGCCCCAGCACCCCATCCTGGGGGCCCCGTGGGCATAGCTGAGCGTGTGGCCAGGAAGGCTGCTGGGCAGTGCCCTGCCTGGGGGACGGGCAGGATGAGGGTCTGGCTGGGCCTGGCTGTCTGCATCTCTTGCTTGCTCTGCCCCGCGCCCCTCAAGCTGTCCAAACACGGGCCGGGCGCCCGAGGAGGACTCCCAAGGAGCAGCCCTGGGAAAGGCTGGCTGTCCACAGTGCACGGCTGGAGGAAGTGGCCCTTGTTTGCTTTCCTGCAGCCCCGGGAGCTTCCTTCCCTCTGCGTGTTTGCTTTACTTCCCAGCAGCTGTCTGCTGTGGAGGGCTGGCCACCCAGTGGACCCGGGCCCTGGAGCCCCAGATGCTTCCAGAGCTGCAGAGGCCGCTCAGAACAGCTCAGCCCCCGGTCTCAGCTCCCAGACTCGGCTGGATTCCTGGCCATTGAGACGACTTGTAAAGCAGCTGAAGCCAGCATTGCTGAGCACCCACTGTGTGCCAGGCCCCCTTTGCAGCAGTCCATGTAGGTGAGCTCCTTGAACCCTCCCTGGGACACTTTGAGCTGGTACCTTCTGTCCCCATCGACAAGCCAGGAAGCCGAGGCACAGAGCCACCAGGCAGAGCTTGTTCTCACCACTCTTGGGAGTTGGATGTGATCTCCAGGAACCTTGACCCAAAGCCGCCCGCTCTGTGTGGCCCCCCCTGGAGCTTTAACATAGAATCAGAGGCTCAGAATGACGTTATCAGAGCATTTTAAAACAGAGTCATAAGATACAGGAATCCGATGATGGGAATTCTCAATGGTATTACAAGATCTTGTAGTAAAATCAGAGATCCTTATTCACAGCCTCCTTACATCTCACTACCGGGAGCCCCTGAATGTCCTGCGGTCCCCCTCCTGCTCAGTCCCTCCTAGGATGCATTTTCTTGCACTGCCCCACTGTGAGGCTCTCCCACCTCCCCAGCCCGCATGTCCTCCTATCAGCCTCCCTCCCATCTCCCCTTCCTACTTGCCTGCATAAATTAGCACTCCTGCCTCTGAACATCTGGTGACAAACAGTGGCACTGATTCTACAAGTGCCACTGCATTTCTCGTGTGTATTTCACAGGGCATTCCCGGGGGAGGATGGGGGAGTGTCATCCTGAGGCTGAGGCTGCTCTAGTTCCCTCAGCAGACCCCACCCCCGCTTCAGATCATGGCTGTGAAGGAACCTCATGCAGGTCTCAGCCAGGATCAGCCTGCAGTAGGTTTGTACAAAAATAAAAGCTGCGAGTGGGGACAAATGAAAGGTCGTCCAGGGCAACTCAGACGTTGATGGAGGAGCCCCTGTCTGCGGCACCCTGTCGAGTGGTGGTTTAAAAATCCCTTGAATTCCTCCAGCGAAGGAAAGCTCACTACCTCAGGGCTGATCCAGGGTCATCCTAGGGGATGATCAACCCCCTTCCTGGGAGGTCCATCAAAATGTAAAAGCCACCACCATTTGACCCAGAAACCGCACTTCTAGGAGGCAGCCTTACGGCAAGGCTCACACCAGCATAGAAAGGTAAACGTTCAGGGGTCTTTGTTACCGTGTTGTTTGTGATGGTGGAAAAGCGCGCAGAGCCCTTTCCTGTGTCCGTCATCAGGAGGCTGATGACATCATTTGGGTCCCTCCGTGCCATGAGATACTCTACGGCTGGTAAAAAGAAGGAGGTAAGTCTACGTACATGGATGGTGAAGTTAGCGGAACAGCCTGGGAAACAGGCCCGGGGTGGGGTGGAGATGAGAATGTGCATGTCCCTGTTCACAGAGACACGGTGCGGTCCTGGGGCTTCCCTCCCGGGAGTAGGATTTTGGAGGAGACATGCATATTTCTACCTTTTACTTTAGACACTTCTGTGTGTTTTTAAACCAGGGAACAAGTATTAACTTTTGTTATTGAAGATATAAAGAAAGAGGGCGTCCCTCCTGTGCCTGGAGCGAGCACAGGAGAGGGAAGGGCTGCTCGATTCATCCCATCTGTCAGCGCTGTCACCAGACTTAGGGCCGGGCCAAGCTGATGAGATGGACACGGCCCCAGTCCCGCTGTTCCAGCTGGTCATTCCTGCTGCTCTAATAGCGAAACCTCGGCATCTTGGTGGCTTCATGCAGTCCAGGCCAGCCCCTTGCTTTTCCTAAGTCTGCAGAAGGCACATGTTGGGGTGGGTGGGGGTCGCCTCTGGGAACAGGGACCTGCCTGGAGGGGAGGACGGGCAGAGTCCCCAGAGTGGGGATGAGCGTGGCAGGTCAAACCCAGCCTGGAATCCCCGGCTTAGGCTGCCAGCAGGCCGTTCAGGAGAGGTCCCGGGGCCCCCTTGGCCACGGTAAGGAGTTTGAATTTATTCCGGTTGTGATGGGAAACCAGTGGATGAATGAACGAGGCAAAAGAGCAGACAGGGGTGAGAATGCAGCGTGGTCTGTCCCCAGCAGGGAGAGGCCAAGAGCGGGGCACCCCCCCGAGTCCAGAAGCCCCCCAGACATAAGGAGACGACGCCGGGGAGCAGGGAGCTCGGCCAGCCAGGGAGCTCGGGAAGGTTTTCTCAGGTAGTGGCCCTGGTGGGAAACGAGGCCCAGGGTTGTAAGCAAAGCCATTCACAGCAGAGGAGACAGAAAAGGCCCCAAAGCACGTGCAGAGATGGGCAAACTCACCAGTCTCACTTTCATCCACTAGACTGGGAAGGACAGGGCTGGGTGCTGCCAGGTGCGGGCATGGGTGTGGGCGTGGAGGACCCCTGGTGCCCTGCGCGGGAACAGCAGCTGCTGGAGCCAATCACGAGAGCCACCTCTGGGGCTCATGCAAATGAAGTGCCCCCGTCCTGGGACTCAGCAATTCTGCTCCTGGACACTTGTCCCAAGACTTCCTCACAGGTCCCTGTGGCGCCCTGTGGTGCTGTCTGGGGCAGCGGGCATTGCAGGCACCTGGGTGCCCATCACTTGTGACTTGCAGGCACTGTGCCGTGCACTTGACCTCATGATTCCACTGCAGAAAGAATCTCTATTGTGCCCATTGTACTGCCGAGGAGACTGAGGCTCAGCAGGTGGGACCCCTGGCCCAAGGCACTGAGTGTCCAGAGCTAAGGTCTGACTCAGAGTCAGCTGTCCCGGTGGCTTCAGCTTCTGACCCCACTCCCCGTCACAGGGGCAGCTTCTGCAGGGATGGTGGCTGTGAGGCGGCAGGAGGTGGTCTTGCACCCGGGCCATCGTCAGGAGCCTGGTGTGAGTCGTGGCCCTGCTACTCAGCAACCCCACAACTACAAACAAGTTGCCCCTTTTCTGGGCATCCTCAGGCTTCCCACCTGTGAGGTGGGTGCAGGGGGACCCACCTCAGAGGCCTTAGTGGATTTCTTTTTTTTTTTTTAACTTATTATTATTTTTTTTTAAATTTCATTTATTTATTTATTTATGGCTGTGCTGGGTCTTCTTTTCTGTGCGTGGGCTTTCTCTAGTTGTGGCGAGCGGGGGCCAGTCTTCATCGCGGTGCGCGGGCCTCTCACTGTCGCGGCCTCTCTTGTTGCGGAGCACAAGCTCCAGACGCGCAGGCTCAGTAGTTGTGGCTCACGGGCCCAGCCGCTCCACAGCATGTGGGATCTTCCCGGACCGGGGCACGAACCCGTGTCCCCTGCATTGGCAGGCAGACTCTCAACCACTGCGCCACCAGGGAAGCCCTAACTTATTTATTTTGACTTATTTTGTTTTGGCTGTGTTGGGTCTTCGTTGCTGCGCACGGTCTTTCTGTAGTTGTGGGGAGCGGGGGCTACTCTTCGTTGTGGTGCGTGGGCTTCTCACTGCGGTGGCTTCTCTTGTTGCGGAGCACGGGCTGTAGGCGCGCGGGCTTCAGTAGTTGTGGCGCATGGGCTCTAGAGCACAGGCTCAGTAGTTGTGGCCCGTGGGCTTAGCGCTCTGCCACATGTGGGATCTTCCCGGACCAGGAGTTGAACCGAACCCGTGTTCCCTGCATTGGCAGGCGGATTCTTAACCACTGTGCCACCAGGGAAGTGGGTTTCTTATATCCAGCGCCTGACACAACTGGTGTGTCTTCCCCTTCTCCCCAACTCCCCATGCACACGGGGGAACTCTCCCATCACCACCCCAAATTTCAATAAGAAAGGCTTCTCAGCCGGGGAATCATAGAAACTGGTTTTGCAGAAGTTGAATCCAGGCTGACTCAGTTGTGAGGCCTTCACTCTCAGGCCTCCGTCCCCCCAGTGTTAGGCCAGATGGTCCAGGGGAGCTGACACTCCCTGACCCAAGCAATGCTTTCTGTTGGGGGCCGGGAGCTCTGGGTGCTCTTGATGAAAGAGCCCGGGGTGGGGGGGAAAGGGAGACTCCCCAAGGGAGTGTGGACTAACCTGCACACCAACGTGGGGGCACGTGGAGGGGTTCACAGCAGCCAGAGGCCCCAGCCCTTTTCTCACCAGCAGAGCCTCACCCACATAACTGCCTCAGCAAAGACCTTTGGACCTGACACCCATTGCACTCCGCCTGGGCCCGAACAGAACAGAGAGGCCAGACACTGAGCTGCCAGCCTTCCTCGGGGGGCAAGCTGGCCACCGGGCTGGGGTGGCTGGAACCTTCAGACCGTCAGGGAAGAAACAGGAACCCGCGGAGGGTGGCCCACGGTGAAGAGTCCAGGCACTGGGGCCAGACGGCCTGGTTCGCGGCCCGCCCATCTCCCACGGCTCCCTGGGCAAGTGTGTCGCCTGCCTGTGCCACCACAGGGACAGCAGCGGGGCCTAGTCACTGGGTTGCTGTGATCACGCAGCAGGGCAGCTGTTGCGTTAGGCACACGACACAGGTAAGCCACTGTCATTGTGATTCTTGCACGTCCACCAAACCCTCTGGGGAACACGTGGGCCACGGCATCCCATTCATCAGGACTGTCAGTCAGGAGAGGCGAAGTTATGCTACGGTAACAAAAGCCCAAATCCCGGGGGCTTAATACAACAAAAGTTTATTTTTCACTCATTCAGCATGCCCCAAATGGCTCAGCTGTGGCTTTGCGCTGTCATCGAGTCAGGCTGATGGGGCAGCCAGCGTCAGGAACACTGCCAATTGCTGTGGCAGAGAGAAGGGAGCAGGGGTTGCTACTGGCTCTTAGAGTGTCTGCCTGGACGTGAGACACATCACTTCTCCTTGAAACTGACCAGTGCAGGTCACATGGCCAGTCCCAAGGGAGGAGCACGGCCCTGGATGCACCTGGAGGATGGAGAGGCACCTTATGTATGAGCCGCGCCAGTGACGGCCTGCCCAGCCAGCCTCCTTCATCACCATCATCACTATTCATTATTCTAAACGCTGGGCTCAGAGGGACCAAGGAGACGGCCCCAGACCACAGGGCAGTCACCGGCAGAACAAGAGCCATTCCCTTGGTTGACGATTGTTTATTGAACAGCTACTGTGTGCTAGACCCTGTCTTAGGCATTGGAGAAATCACACAGAACGGAGCCAAAAAGCTCTGTGTTTAAAACAAACTTTATTTTTTTCTGGTGGTCATGGGAACAGAGACATAAGCAGTCAACATAATAAATGAGTGAGGGATAGCCTCAGTGAGAAGGTGGAAACAAGAGTCAGGGAGGGGAGGTTGGCATCCTGGATGGAAGGAGGCCCTTCAGTTTTAAGTAGGGTGGTCAGGCCTCATTGAGAAGGTGACATTTGAGCAATGACTGAAGAAGGTGCGGGGGTGAACCATGGGGATGTCTGGAAAGAGCATTCCAGACGCTGGGAGCAGTATGTGCAAAGGCCCGTTCTGTCACTCAGTCGACAAACACTTATTAGGCCCTACTTGGGCTGGGCAAGTGCTGAGAGCACGGCACACAGAGCCAGATGAAATAATCCCTAACTCTGAAGACTTCAGAGCCCAGTAGGGAAGAAAGGAAAGGCCTGGTCATTAATGAATTAATCATCCATCCATCCACTAAGCAAGCATTTATTTAGTGCCCACAGAGTACCCTGCTCTTTGTGGGGTACGGGGGCTTTGGCACAAGTGTCTGTGCCATCCTGGTGGGGAAGGCAGTTGCCATCCAGTGTGAGAGAGAAGCACAGAGGTCAGAGCTGCCCAGAGAGGGGCCTGGGGCTTGGAGAGCTCTGAGACCTGGGCCACAGTCCCAGGGAAAGATGACGAAGGCTGACTATAACAGTGGGGCTGGAGGGGAGGGATTTAGGAGGTGGGATCAGCAGGGACCTGGTGACTGATTGGATTTGGAGGCTGGGAGAAGGGATAACCCAGGGTGACTTTGGGGGTCCCACCTGGGGTAACTGGGAAGCTTGAGAAGGGCAGATTAAGAACGTGGGAGGCAAGATGAACAACACAGTCCTACCGGACAGCGCAGGGAACTGTGTTCAATATCCTGTGATAGACCACAATGGAAAAGAAAAAAAAAAAAGAAGAAGTTGGGATGCAGAAACATCTTGGCACAAAATGATGAGTATAGGCTTGGCCACATGGTGTCTGGTGGGACGTTGTGCTGCTTCATCGGAGGCCTGTGGGGTTCGAACCTGGGTCTGCCCTTGCCTGGCTGCACGGTCTGGGACAAGTCAGAAGCCAGTCCTTCTCTGAGCCTTATTTTGTCACTTGTAACCTGGGAATGAAAATTACGTACTTTGCAAAGTTCTGGCATGGTTGGGGGGTGGTTAACTGATGTCACCTATGTGCCGCATCGGTGGCCCTCAGCCTCAGCTGCTCACAAGAATACCAGGGAGCTCTGAGAGAACCCCATGCCCCAGCGGCTCCCCAGCCCCACTCAGTCGCAGGGTGGGGGCGAAGCATTGTACTTCCAGAGCTTGGCGAATGAGGCCAAGTGCAGCCAAAGTTGGGGACCACTGCGCCACGTGCTCTGCCTGGCACACTGGGGAGCTTTTCGTTTTCAGGTTCGATGCTGTTATTTTCTGTACCACTATTTAGGTGGCAACATCGAGAAGGCAGCTGGAGAGCTAACTCTGGACGGAGGTCCTACCTGGTGCTTCAGACCCTGGTCTCCGGCCACGTGGCTCAGAACACTTCCCAGTGGGAGTCGCTGCCTTGCGCCTTCCTGAAAAGGGAACCCTGTGGGGATTGACTTAAAAAAATGGATAAGAAAGGGAGCAGATTGTGAAAACAGTTCCCACACGCCAGTGTAACCGGGAGCTTTATTCCTCTCAAAGCAATTGAAAGTTTTTACACCAAATCGGAATAAAGGACAATTACAAAATACAGGGAAGGAAAAAGAACACAAAGTGCCTAAGTTCACCACCTGGGGCAAAATCACTGTGAATAACCTTACAGGCAAATCACAGGTAAATATATTAATTATACACTTATAGGTTCATATATATGTATGTATATACAAGTATTCGTAACTATAATACTTTTATTTCCACCAAAAATAAAACCAAACCCTTAAGCTTCAAGCAGACCTGGATTCACACCTGCCTTCACCTGTTAGGCAGGTAACTTAACCTTTCTCTGCCACGTGCTCCTCGTATAAATGATAACTCCCACAATAGATGCGTCGCTGCTTGTGTTTAGACAGTCAGTTATTTTGAAAGACATTTAAATACCGCAGAATATCATCTTTTACATTTCCCCATGGAGTCGCCATTTCCAGTGCAATCTGTTCCTTTGTGTAAATCCAAGTTTCCATCTGGTGTCAATTTTCCTTCCTCCGAAAAGACTAAATACTAATTCTTTAGCATTTCTTGTAGTGTTTGTTTGCTGGTGATGAAATAGTTTAGTTTTTGTGTGTTTGAAAAAGTAGCATTTTTTTCCCTCTGGCTTCTTTTAAGATTTTCTCTTTATCGCCGCTTTTGAGCAATTTGATATGATGTGCCTTTACTCTGACTGTCTTCGTGTTTCCTGTGCTTGGGGTTGGTTGGGTTCTTAGACCTATTGGTTTATAAATTTTCATGACATTTGGAAAGTTTTCAACCATTACTTCTTCAAGTATTTTTTCTGCCTCCCTCCCCACCTTCTCCTTCCCAGACTCCAATGACTTGTATGTTAGGTGGCTGACAGTGGTCTCACAGCTCACAGATGCACTTTTCAGTTTTTTAAATTTTTTTCTCTGTGTCTCTCGTATCAGATGGTTTCTGTTGCTGTGTCTTCAAGTTGCTAATGTTTTCTTCTGCAGTGTCTCATCTCCCTTTATCCCTGTCTAGTATATTTCTTCATCTCAGACCTCACAGCTCTTATCTTGAGAAGGTGTTTTTAATCTTCCACATTTAAAATTCTTGAACTCGTGGCACCCAGTTACAGGAACTATTTTAACATCCTTCTCTGCTAATTCTGGTGTCTATGTCCGTTCTGGCTTGGTTTTGATTAGTGGATTTGTTTTCTCTTCATCATGGTTGTGTTTTCCTGCTTCTTTGCCCCCTGGTGATCTTTGGATGCCAGACATTGTGAATTTGACCTGGTTGTGTGCTAGTATTTTTGTGTCCTATGAATCTTCTTGAGCTTTATTCAGAGACGCAGTCAAGTCACTTGGAAATGGTTTGGTTCTTTCAGGTGTTGCTTTTATGACCTGGTCGGTGGGTCTGGAGCAAGGCTCAGTCTATGGCTAGTCATCCCCGGCTCCTGAGGCCAGGCCTTCCTGACTGCTCTGCTCACCGCTCTGTGAAATGCGAGGCTTTTGGTCTGGCTGGCGGACACAGGCACCACTCCCTGTCCTGTGTGATACCAGGCCACCGTCTCTCTGATCCTTTCAGCTGGCTCTTCCCCGGCCTCAGATAGCATCCTCGCACACCTGCACAGGTTACCTGCTGGTGCTCAAGGGGGCCCCTCCTTGGATCAGCAGGTTCTCTCTCTGGGCACTCTCTCCTCCTGTGCTCTGCCCTTGAACCATGGCTGCTGTAGTCTCCGTGTACCCCAGGAGTTCTCTGAGCTCTGTGAGCTCCCCTTCCCCACGACCCAGCCTGAAAGCTCCCAAGGCAACAAGGTGGGTAATCATACGAGCTCACTGTGGGGGCTTCCCTGGTGGTGCAGTGGTTGAGAGTCCGCCTGCCGATGCGGGGGACACGGGTTCGTGCCCCGGTCTGGGAGGATCCCGCATGCCGCGGAGCGGCTGGGCCCGTGAGCCATGGCCGCTGAGCCTGTGCGTCTGGAGCCTGTGCTCCGCAACGGGAGAAGCCACAGCAGTGGGATGCCCGCGTACAGAAAAAAAAAAAAAAAAAAAAAGAGCTCACTGTGTTCATTCCTGTGTTGGTTGCAGTGATCATGGTCCTTTGTGGCCTGAAGCCAGTGTCTTGATAATCGCTGAGTCATGTATTTTATCTGTTTGGTTAGTTTGTTTCAGGTACTAAATCGGTCCCTGTGACTCCATCTTGGCCAGAGCAGACAACCCCCAGTGATTCCGGGCCTCTGCACCTGAATTAAACTTGTTTCTTCTCTCTCCTCCCTCTACCAGCCAAGGCTGATGTGCACCCTGGGTCAGACCTCCCGCCACGCCTGAGGGAGGCCACATGGAGGCCCAGAGAGCCTTGGGCCTGGAGAGGTCCCAGCGCCTGGGGAGAAGGAGGGGTCACAGTCAGCACGGTCCAGGCACCCGGCAACACGTGTCATCCACCCCACCGTTCACAGGTGAGAAAGCTGAGGCCCAGAGAGGTGGAGCCCCCCCAGGGTCACACAGCATGAGAAGTCAGGGCAGGATCTGAACCCAGGCCTGGCGGACCATAGTATTCATAGCTAACATGTGTTCAGTACTTACTCTGTGCCAGGCACCGTTTGAAATGCTTTCTGTGGTTCGTGATGTTTAATCCCCGGCACAGCCCTGTCAGGCAGGAGTGGTTGGCTCAGTGTTGAACCAGCAGTGCTGCTGAGGGTTCGAGAGAGAGAGGGCCTCTGGAACTTGAGTTTGAATCCCGCTTCTAGCTTTTAAAGCATGTGTGATCTTGGACCAGTCACTTAAGCTCAGCCTCAGTTGTCTCACCTATAACTAAGTGTTATAGGTTGAATTTTCCCCCCAAATTCATATGTTGGAGTCCTAGCCCCCAGAACTTCAGAATGTGACCTTATTTGGAATGAGGATCAATGAAGATGTGATTAAACTGGGATGAAGCCATTAGGGTGGGCCCTAATCCAGTATGACTGGAGTCCTTATAAAAAGAGGAAATTTGGGCGTAGAGGCATGCATTGAAGGCAGACAGTGTGCAGATACTCGGGTTGCAGTGTCATGTACCAGCCAAGGAGAGAGGCCTGAAACAGATGCTCCCTCACAGCCCTCACAAGGAACCAGCCTGCTGATGCCTTGATTTTGGATTTCCAGCCTCCAGAACTGTGAGGAAAGAAGTTTCTGTTGTTTAAGCCACCCAGTCTGTGGTACTATGTTACAGCAGCCTTGGTAAACCCATATGTCAAGGCTGATAACAGTACCTGTCTCACATGGAGAGGATTGCATGAGAGCAGTTGTGTGAAAGTGCCTAGAAAAGGGCCTGGCCGACACCAACATGCAATCATTGATGAGGCAGCTTAGGCTCAGAGAGGTTAAGCAATTTGCCCAGGATCACACAGCTCCTGTGCTCCTGATCTCTTGATCATCCTACTGAACTCCAATCTAAGTTCTCTCCAAGTGCGCTTTGTGGGGTTCCTGCCACCCTGGGCCTTCTTTGCCTGTAGTTGGTGCTTAACCACACCAATCGATCATCCGTTCAGAGGTCAAAGGAAAAAACTGAAACAGCAGAGAAGGGGGCCGGGCTGGCAGAAGAAGGATCTTACTCAAGGAAGTAATTATATATTAAGTGGAAAAGTCCACCAGTGTGTTCAGTGATTCAGCACTGCCACATCCTTGTCAGATGTGCAGCCCTGGCTGCCTTCCAGTGGCTAGAGCTGTGTCAGAGTGTCTGCTGTAAGTCACCTCTCTGCCACCATCCAGGTCTGCCGGCTTGTGGGGGCTGGAAGGTGGGCTGGAGGCTGCTCTGGGCAGAAGACGTTCCCGTGGAGAGGAGGGCGCGGCGTTTCAGGATGCAGCGGCCTGGCCCCTAATTAAGTGCTAAATCACAGGCCCCGGGAGCCGAGCCTCAGTTTCCTTGTCTGTAAAATGGGTGTCACTGTGATGGGGAAGCCCCAGGACCTGTGGACGTTCAAGAGCCTGTTGCCGAGTGGCACCTCCCCAGCCGTGCCCTGCTGGAGGCCAGAGAGACTCAAAGCAAGGCTGCAGAGGACACAGTCCTTCCCAGTCATCCAGGGCTGGGGAGAGGGTGGGAGAGCAGATTGCAGCAGCTGTGGGACAACTTCTCCAAGTAGACCTGACTGGCTATAGCATGTGGGGTACAGGGGCGGGTGTGTAGGGTGGGTGAGTGGATGTTGTGGACACTGAATTTTAGGGAAAATGTTACTAGAATGAAATGTGCCCACGATCACCACAACTCTGCTCCTGCTACCCCCTCATCTCTAGCTCTGGGGAGAAGGACTATAATGCAGATCAGAGAGGTGGAGGGACTGCCCCTGGGGTGCACAGCCAGAAAGTGGTCAGGCCATGCTGCCGAGGACAGATGTCCAGAAGACAGGGGCCCTGAGCACCCAGAGCAGGCCTGGCACAGCTGGGGTCACCAGATTTAGCAAATAAAATTAGAGGACACCAGTTAAATTTGAATTTCAGATAAACAGTACATTTGTATAAGTATGTCCCATGTAATACTTGGTACATACTTGTACTAAATTTTTTTGCTTATCTGAAATTCAAACTTAACTGGGCATCTTGGATCTTATTTGGAACCTTAAGCACAGGGAGGGGTAGAAGATGGTGGGGTTTCGGGCGGGAGACTCTCAAGCCAGACTGCCTGAGTTTCAGTCCTGACTCTGCCACTTACTGGGCCCACGGTCAGTCCCCTCAGGTTACTGGAAGCTCACCCTGGGTTTCCTCCTCATCTTCAGATCACCTTCTTCATAGGACTGGCGTGAGGATTCCCTGAGATGACCCTTCTAAAGCCCTCAGATGGGGCCTGGGCACAGTAAGGACTCAATACATGCTCCCTATCATTCACTGAATCTGGGTGCACAGAGGAGCTATAATCAACCATTAGCCATGTGTCTAAGGCAGCAGGTCTCAAACATTGGGGGTCTCAGGACCCCTTAGCTTTTAAAAAAATTATTGCAGACCCAGAGCTGTTGTGTATGTGTATATCTATCAATATTTACAGTGATAGAAATTAAAGCTGAGAAAAATATAAATACTTATGCATTCATTTTAAATGACAATGAACCCACTGTGTTTACAGAAATAATACATTTTTAATGAAAAACAGCTCTTTTAAAACCAATGAAATACAATGAAAGTTAGCGAAAAGGGTGGCACTGTTTTTCACTTTTGCAAATCTCTTGAACGTGTGGTTAATAGAAGTCAGCTGGATTCTCACATCAGCCACCACTTTCCACCTCTCGCGATATCACACCTCACGTAGCCTCTAGAAAACTCCACAGTACGCCTGTGAGCGTGTGTGAAAACTGCAAGTATCCCAGTTATTACCATGAAAATAGTTTGACCTTTTGATCTCCTGATCCCCTGAGAGAGGCGCCAGGACCTCGCTTTGAGAATCACTGTCTGAGGCTCATTTGGGGCAAAGCCCCCCCCCCCCCCCCCCGCCCCACCGCCGCCGCCCGCACGGCCCCTGAACCCACCCGGCCACAATGGCAGTGGGGCTGACCCGGGCCTGCGGTGTCGAGGTGGTCCGGGCGCTGCTGCTGACTGCGCTGCTAGCAACAGGGAGCCCCGCCTGGCATCATCCGTGTACCCCATCTCTCCAGGTAAGAGGGAGCGAGCTGTGGTTGGAACCCTGCGTCTGGGGCTGAGAGCAGGGGCTTGGTGGGGGGCACACTGCTCTGTGGGGGCAGGGCTCAGCCTCAGGGCTTGTCTGTCTTTACACACACATGTTCACACGCTCTCTGCGGGCCTGCCGCAGAGCAGGTCCCAGGGACCACAGGTGAATGGCGAGGTCAGGCCGTGGCCTCGCAGGTGATTCAGGTTGCTTAGTCCGTGTCTGGCCTCTGGGTGGGCGTGCATCTTGTGAGTGACCCTGTGCCCCTTGGGGAGGCCTGTTTGCGTCTCAGGGCCTCTTGCGGGGGTCTGCCTGGGGCTCTGGTCAGGGCGGATGTGTGTCTGCCCTTCCCATGTTGGTGTCTGGCCTCTCCCTGGGCGTGAGGCCCTCCGGGTGTGTGTAGGTCCCTCTGGGTGTCTTGTTCAGTCCGCCTGTGACTGTGGGTCCGTGTGTGCTTGCACATGAGCTTGCACATGAGCATGTGGTGTGACACTTACTCTGGGTCAGAGGTGGCTTGCCATCTTGGAGGCTAAGCTGGGGGTGGCTGCAGAGTTCTCCCAGTTGTCTTCAACACATTCTTCTGGGGCCAGGAGCATTGTCATGGCAACCAGTGGCCACCTTGTCAATGGAACAGATGTGCCTGTGACCACGTCCAGGGGGCTTGAGCTGTCTCTACACTCCCAGCCACTCCCTGAGCAGGCAGACAACCCTCAGGACAGGCCACCTCTTGTCCCCCAGCTCCTGGGCTCCAGAAGCCTGCCCGAGCCCACTGCCCCCCAGCCTGGATCGGGGCAGGGGCCGGGCAAGTCTGGGAACAGATCCAGGTCTTCATTCTTTCTTTCTTTTCCCTGTTTTTATTTTTATTTAAAAAAATTTTTTATTGAGATAAAGGTGATGTACAATATTACATAAGTTACGGGTGTATAACGTGGTGATTCACAATTTTTAAAGGTTGTAGTCCACTTATAGTTATTATAAAATACTGGCTGTATTCCTTGTGTTTATAGTATCGCCTTGTAGCTCATTTATTTTATACACAATAGTCTGTACTTCTTAATCCTCAACCGCTGTCTTGCCCCTCCCCACTTCCCTCTCCCCACTAGTAACGACTAGTTTGTTCTCTATATCTGTGAGTCTGTTTCCTTTTTGTTATATTCACTAGTTTGTTTTCTTTTTTAGATTCCACATGTAAGTGATATCATACAGTATTTGTTTTTCTCTGACTTACTTCACTTAGCATAATGCCCTCCAATTCCATCCATGTTGTTGCAAATGGCAAAATTTCATTCCTTTTTATGGCTGAGTAGTATTCCGTTGTGTGTGTGTGTGTGTGTGTGTGTGTGTGTGTGTGTGTGTGTGTGT
>NW_021703780.1:99578745-99585326 GCF_005190385.1 Monodon monoceros | reverse complement strand
TGTGTGTGTGTGTGTGTGTGTGTGTGTGTGTGTGTGTGTGTGTGTGTATACACCATACCTTCTTTATCCATTCATCTATTGATGGACACTTAGTTTGCTTCCATATCTTGGCAATTGTAAATAGTGCTGCTATGAACATGGGAGTGCATGTCTCTTTTCAAATTAGTGTTTTCATTTTTTTAGATATACACCCAGGAGGGGAATTTCTAGGTCATCTGGTAGTTCTGTTTTTAGTGTTTTGAGAAACCACCGTACGGTTTTCCACAGTGGCTGCACAAGCTTACATTCCCCCCAGTAGTGTACAAGGGTTCCATTCTCTCTGAGGTAAATAGCTCATTGTGCTTTTTGCATTTCCCTGATGATTAATGATGTTGAGCATCTTTGCATGTGCCTGTTGGCCATCTGTATGTCTTCATCGGAAAAATGTCTCTTCAGGTCTTCTGCCTATTTTTTTAATTGGGTTGTTTGGTTTTTTTGATGTTGAGTTGTATGAGCTGTTTATATATTTTGGATATAAACCCCTTATCGGTCATATCATTTGCAAATGTTTTCTCCTATTCAGTAGGTTGTTTTTTCGTTTTGTTTCCTTTGCTGTACAGAAGCTTTTGTTTGTTTGTTTGTTTGTTTTTTGCGGTACATGGGCCTCTCACTGCCGCGGCCTCTCCCATTGTGGAGTACAGGCTCCGGACATGCAGGCCCAGCGGCCATGGCACACAGGCCCAGCCGCTCCGCGGCACGTGGGATCCTCCCGGACCAGGGCACGAACCTGTGTCCCCTGCATTGGCAGGCGGACTCTCAACCACTGCGCCACCAGGGAAGCCCACCACTGCGCCACCAGGGAAGCCCTGTACAAAAGCTTTTAGGTCTAACTAGGTCCCATTTGTTTTATTTTTGCTTTTATTTCCTTTGCTTTAGGAGATGGATCCAAAAAAAATATTGCTACCATTTATGTCAAAGAATGTTCTGCCTATATTTTCTTCTAAGAGTTTTAGTTTTGGTCTTACATTTAAGTCTTTTAATCCACTTTGAGTTTATTTTGTATATTTCATTCTTTTACATGTAGATGTCCAGTTTTCCCAGCACCACTTGTTGAAGAGACTGTCTTTTCTCCATTGTATATTCTTGCCTCCTTTGTCATAGATTAATTGACCATAAGTGTGTGGGTTTATTTCTGGGCTTTCTATTCTGTTCCATTGATCTAGGTGTCTGTTTTTGTGCCAGTACCAGACAGTTTTGATTACTGTAGCTTTGTAGTATAGTCCGAAGTCAAGGAGCATGATTCCTCCAGTTTTGTTCTTCTTTCTCACGATTGTTATGGCTATTTGGGGTGTTCCATGTTTCCATACAAATTTTAAAATTATTTGTTCTAGTTCTGTGAAAACTGCCCTTGGTATTTTGGTAGGGATTGCACTGAGTCTGTAGATTGCCTTGAGGAGTATGGTCACTTTGCCAATATATTTTTTTAATATTTTAATTTTATTGGAGTAGAGATGATTTACAGTGTGTTAGCTCAGGTGTACAGCACAGTGATTCAGTTATACACACATATATTCATTCTTTTTTAGATTCTTTTTCCATATAGGTTATCACAGAATATCGAGTAGAATTCCCTGTGCTATACAGTAGTTCCTTGTTGGTTATCTATCTTATATATAGTAATGTGTGTATATTCATCCCAAGCTCCTGACTTATCCCTCCCCCCAAAGTTTCCCCTTTGATAACCATAAGTTTGTTTTCAATATCCGTAAGTCTGTTTCTGTTTCGTAAGTAAGTTCATTTGTATGTTTTTTTTTAAAGTTAGATTCCACATACGAGTGATATCATATCACACTTTAACAATATTAATTCTTCCAGTCCATGAACATGGTATATCTTTCCATCTGGTTGTGTCGTCTTCAATTTCTTTCATCAGTGTGTTATAGTTTTCTGAGTACAGGTCTTTTACTCCTTAGGTAGATTTATTCCTAGGTATTTTATTCTTTTTGATGCAGTGGTAAATGGGATTGTTTCCTTAAATTTTTCTGATAGTTTGTTGGTAGTGTTTAGAAATGCAACAGATTCCTGTGTATTAATTTTGTATCCTGCAGCTTTACTGAATTCATTGATAAGCTCTAATGGTTTTCCGGTGGCATCTTTAGGATTTTCTGTGTATACTATCATGTCATCTGCAAACAGTGACAGCTTTACTTCTTGTTTTTTGGGTTCTTTTTTTTTGCTGTACACGGGCCTCTCACCACTGTGGCCTCTCCTGTCGCGGAGCACAGGCTCCGGACATGCAGGCCCAGCGGCCATGGCCCACGGGCCCAGCCGCTCCGTGGCATGCGGGACCCTCCCAGACCGGGACACGAGCCCGCATCCCCTGCATCGGCAGGTGGACTCCCAACCACTGCGCCACCAGGGAAGCCCAGCTTTACTTCTTAGTGGAGCCTTTTTATTTATTTATTTATTTTCTTCTCTGATTACTGTGTCTAGGACTTCCAAAACTATGTTAAATAAAAGTGGCAAGAGTGGGCATCCTTGTCTTGTCCCTGGTCTTAGAGGAAATACTTTTAGCTTTTCACCATTGAGTATGATGTTGGCTGTGGATTTGTCATATATGGCCTTTATTATGCTGCGGTATGCTCCCTCTGAGGAGTTTTTATCGTAAATGGATGTTGAATTTTGTCAAAAGCTTTTTCCACATCTATTCAGGTGATCATATGATTTTTATTCTTCATTTTGTTAATGTGATGAACGCATTGATTGGTTTACAGATACTGAAAAAGCCTTGCATTCCTGGGATAAATCCTACTTAATAATGGTGTATGATCCTTTTAATATATTGTTGGATTTGGTTTGTCAATATTTTGTTGAGGATTTTTGCGTCTATATTCATCAGTGGTTTTGGCCTGTAATTTTCTTTTTTGCAATATCTTTGTCTGGTTTTGGTATCAGGGTGATGCTGGCCTCCTAGAATGAGTTTGGAAGTGTTCCTTCCTCTGCAGTTTTTGGGAATAGTTTGAGATGGATAGGTGTTACTCTTCTCTGAATGTTTGGTAGAATTCGCCTTGAAGCTGTCTGGTCCTGTAATTTTGTTTGTTGGGAGTGTTAAAATTACTGATTCAGTTTCATTACTGGTAATTTGTCTGCTCATAGTTTCTATTTCTTCCTGGTTCAGTCTTGGGAGATTGTACATTTCTAGAAATTTATCCATTTCTTCTAGGTTGTTCCTTTTATTGTCATTCATTCTTAGTCAACCAATATTAAACCCCAGCTGTGTGCTGGGCACTGGAGACCCAGTGGCCGCAAGGAGAAACAAAGTCCTGCCCCCAGGAAATTTAGTAAACATGTTAATTAAACCTCACACTTCCTCAGTTCTTGTAGCGTACTAGGCACTGTGTTTTGCCATTTACATGTGTTAGTTCATTTAATCACTGTGATAATTCTGTTACTGCTCCCATTTTACAAATAGGGACATGCTGACACAGAGAGGTTATGTTACTTGCCCTAAAACCACACAGCAATAAATAGCAGAGGCAGACTTGAACATAAGAGTATCTGGCTCCAGAGTACATGCTCTTAACCACCTATACTGCACAACCTTTAGTAAATGAGAGATAACATTTCAGATAGTGGTAAATGCCACAGAGAGACAAAAATAGTGGATGAGGGGTGCTGGAAGCCAGGGTGGTAGAGGTATATACTTGAAGTGTTGGCATTTGAGCTGAGTCTCATTAATCAGAAAGAGCCAACCATGCAGAGGTCAGAGGGCATAGCACATGCAAAGGCCCAGGGCCAGGGTGGAACATGGCATGTTGGAAGAACAGGAGGAAGGCCTCTGAGGCTGGAGCCTAGTAAGGGAGGGGCTCTGTGCTGTCACAGATGAACTCCAAAATCTCAGTGGCTCCCCACAACAGACGTGTACTTCTTGCCCTTGGGTGTTCCTGATCAGCAGGTGGCTCTCCTCCAGGTGGCCATTCAGGGACCCAAGGCTCTTCCTTCTGGGGCTCCACTGCCCACACCTCATGGCCCGTTGTGTCAAGCTAGTGGAAGGGAAAGAGTGTGGGGGGTGCCGATGGGCTCCGAAGTGGAGCACACCACCCCTACTTCACGGTCCAGAACCTAGTCCCATGGCCACTTCCAAGTGCAAGGGAGATGGGAAGTGTGGTCCAGCAGTGTCACCTGGAGGAAGAGGACCTGTGTGGCGGGAATTCAGCCAGATCCAGCCACACCAGTGGATGGTGGGTTTGCAGACAGAGAGTAGTCCTGTGGGATTTGCTGATGGCTGGGGGAGCGGAGGAAGACAAAACCCAGGACTGACTCTAGGACCAAGCAGCTGGTGGAGGTGGCTGAGGCTCTGGGGTGGGAGTGGGGGTCCATCAAACAGAGTGGCTGTGTCCCTGCCACATGGCCAGTGCTAAGATTGTCTTCTGCTCAGGACAGCATGTGCCAGTGTCTTCACAGGGGTCCTGTCTCAAGTCCCCTCCCGGTGCCACACCCATTGTTGTGTGGCTGGGCAGCAGCTCCCATTAAGAGACAGAGTCTCCTTCCCAATTCCTGGAACCTGGGCTGGCCCTGTGGCTTGCTTTGGCGCTTAGCATGTAGCGGAATTAACGTAGTGCTGGTGTTGGGCCTGGCCTCAAGGAGCCTGGCCCCTTCTGCTCCTGTTTCTGAAATCCTTCTTCTCTGGTGTGAATGAGGCCTGCTGGAGGATGAGATCATGTGGGAAAAGACCCAGCCATCCTAGCTAAAGTTGTTCTAGATCAGCCTATAGCCGCCAAGTCTGAAATACAGATTCTCTCCTGTATGTGTGAGTGATCAGCCTCCTAGGGGCTCAGGAAACATGTCACGGACTTGCTTGAAGCTGGCAGGGGACGGCTGTACCTCAGGTGGAGAAAACTTTGTCCCAGGACTCTTCTGACCCGGGTCTTGCTGAGGGAGTCCCTTGAGTGGAGGGGCATGGGGCAGGGAGCGTGGGAAGATTGGGGGGTGGTCCCAGGCCTTCTGCCGGGGCACCCCCTGCAGAGTGGTGCAGGGCACAGCCCATCCCTGCGGGGCCGTGGGAAGGCTCAGCTCCCTCCCTGGGGAGCCTTGAGCTGATTTTAAACTTCAGTCCAGGGGGCATGTGAGAGTGTGCACATGCACGCGTACTCACATATGTGTGTCTGAACAACAGATTGGCCTTGGTCATCCCTCCACTGTGCTTGCTGTGTGGTCTGGGGTAGAATCCTGCCTCTCTCTGGGCTTCAGTTTCTCTGTCTCTGAAACAAGAGATTTGGTCCGAGTCCGAGGCTGCACGCCGCCGACACAAATGCCAAGTTCAGCTTGCAGTCATGTTTTGCTCCATCCTCATGGTGTTCGTCAACATACAGAAAAAGTAGATTTTACTTTAAAAACCTAAATGTTCAGCCCTTCTTGAAAAACCAGAAGATCTGGCCACGGGGTGGCCCACGTCCCTATGTGGCTGCAATGGGCCTGTGCTGAGCGGCTCACTTCCCAGTTTTGTTACACCTGGGCCCCGGCATTCTGAGTGTTCAGCACCACAGTCCTGGGGCTTTCTAATTTTTGATTCAGCCTCTTATGATTTTGGCCTTTTTAAAGCCAGTTTTCTGGAAAAGCCACTTTAGGAATAAACCAAAGAGGGGGAAAATGCCTTTGCCCACCACAGAGCCGAATATTTATTACCATAAGCTTTGTTTGAAGAATCTCATCATTATGGGAAGAATATAGTAATAGTAGTAGTGATAATTAATAATACTAATATTTAGCATTGATCCATTGCTCTGCCACTCAAAGGGCCGTGCAGTCATTACCGGGAGGGAGGACGTTCACAACAGCCCTGTGAGGGAGAGATTATTCTCCCCCTTTACAGATGGAGAAGCTGAGCCTCAGAGCACAGCTGAGCTGGGCACCTCGAGAGAGAAGGCAGGCCCCAAGCTTGGGAACTAACAGTATTCTAAGGGGTCACGGGAAGCCTGGCAGCCGACCTGGTCATTCTTCTCAAAGGCCTGGTTGCCCTCATGCCACGCCCGCTCCTCACCTGGATTGAAGGGGAATCATGGGGTGATTTCTGATATCATGTTATGTGATTAGCATTAAATGGTCATCTGGGGAGTCTGGTCAGAAACTCCCCCATTCTCAGGGGCCATGAGACCAGGAGCAGAGGGACCACAGGATTGGGAAGTCTCTGCTCATGGTAGACACTGTAGGTTTTCCAAGGCAGAGATAAACTGAGACATGGGGTGGGGGGCTTCAAGAAACTTCTGTATGTTTTCTCCTCCCTTATCAGTCCACCCATCCATCTACCCATCCACTGACCCACCCACCTACACACCCATCCTTTATCCATCCATCTATCCATCAACTTGTCCATCCACCCATCAACTCATCCATCCATCCACCTACCCATTCATCCATCCACCCATCCATCCACTTATCCACCAACCCACCCACATACCCACCCATCCATTATGCATCCATCCACCCACCCATCCATCCATCCATCCATCCATCCATCCATCCATCCATCCATCCACTTATCCACCAACCCACCCACTTACCCACCCATCCATCATCCATCCATCCATCCATCCACCCACCCA
>NW_021703780.1:99558074-99573745 GCF_005190385.1 Monodon monoceros | reverse complement strand
CATCCGTCCACTCATCCACCCATCCATCCACCGACCCACCCATCATTATCCATCCATCCATCCACTCACTCATTCATCCATCCACTCATCCCTTTACATGCCTACCCATCCTGACACCCATGTAAAGAAGAAAAAAATGGTCCAAGGGAAGAAGTCAACCAACTGTCCAGCCGTTTTATTTGTCCATGCTGTGATACAGGCCCAGTGCTAACATTGGGGAGTCCAACACAGCTTAGACACTGAGGGGCTCCCAGTGTGTGGGGCCATGGGGCTGTGGTCTCAGAGGTATCTGAGTTTCATCAGTGTCTATGGGCACGTAGTTCAGAGGTGCCATCTCTTGGTGGCTCAACACAATCACCAAAGGTCCTCGCTGTCTGCTTCACACCACGAGCTGTCAACCGCAAGCAGAGACAACCCGGGACCAGCAGATGCACGGGCACACAGCAACCTGAATCTCCCAGGCACATGGAGAGAGATACACAGGTAGCTGTGTACATGCAGAAGCACACAAGACGTACACACATCAGCACCCAGGAGGTGCTCAAGGGTGCCGTCACATGGCAACCCCGAGCATCCTTAAAGTCTCTCTCTCTCTCTCTCTCTCTCTCTCTCGCTCTCTCTCACACACACACACACACACGCACACACACACACTCACAGGGAAATGCAAATGGACACACATTAGGACACCACACACTTCTGGAGGAGAGCTTTCCAGATTGAGAGGCACTCACTGTAGTTGGACCCAGTGTAGAGAGGCCTCATCCACACCTCTCTCTGCCCTGGGACCATGACACCAACCAGCCATCCACTAACTCACTGCTGCTCGTGGGACCCCTCACCCCAGCTCTGCTGCCCCATAACTGAGGATACACGGCAACGGCAGGGCATCCTGGTGAGGAGCGGGCTCCCTTAGCTGGCTTCTGCTGAGTGACGATGACCTGTCCCTGTGATGGTCATGTGATGCCGAGGGCAGGAGCCTGCCCACTACATGGCTCAACTCGAGGTCACTGCTCAGGGACCCTGCTCAAAAGGCCTGAGCTCAACAGGCTGTGGCCAGAGACCTGCTTCCTTCCTAGGGATACCGATGACACTGCAGCCCAGGCATCTGGGGCCACTTCTGCCCACAGAACTTGAGAACCCAGCCATGTGAGGGTCCCTATGGGGCTGACCCCATACCCAGGGCTCGCCCCTCCTCACCCCAAAGGGAGTACTGGAATTAAGAAGAAGCACAAGCCATGGAATGATACAGGCAGACTCAATATAAATAAAATATTCATATAAAAATAGTCTCTTACAAAATATTCTCTCTTATCCAGTGGCTCACTTTCCAAAAGATGGAAACTGCTGGGAGTTTTAGTATTACCTTTCCTCTCTATATATATTCCAAACTGGACTTTTCTAATGGTGACGTTTGAGCTGGGGAGGACTACAGGATGGGAAACGTATCCTGGAAAACGTCTCCATTTCTGGACCAGCTTAAATCTCTGGAGAATTAGCAGCAAACAGCAAAAAAGTATAAGTGTGTGTGTATATGTCTACATAGGTATAGAGGATGTCTGCCCTTGCACTTAAACATCTAGGGCGGCAAGGGGGTACTTGCGAAATCAACTAGTAGAAGTGTCTGCAGGAAGAATCATTATGTACGGTTCTACTCAGCTCCTTGTCCTAGCGACGGAATTATCCCACAGGAAAGCAAGCGGTCCACTTTGATTGCAGAAAACGGATCCCGACGAGGTGGAAGCGTTCTTCTTTTTAATTAAATAAATTAATATTATTTTTTATCAGAATAAATTGTTAAATATTGCTCTCTTGAGGCCCCGGAGTCCAGAGTTTCTGGTGCGAAGGCTCTGCTCCGGCCAAGGAGGCCCCAGGCGGCGTCTGGGGCCGAGGGAGCGGCGCTGGGTGTAGCGTGGAGAACTCGGGGCCCTGGAGGGGTCCCCCGCGGGGGACCCCACAGCAGACAAGACAAGCTCAGCGCGGCTGCAGAGGTCTGGGCCGTGCCCGCGGCGTGGAGAGCATCCGGTCCTCGCCGCCCCGCGTGCGGCCAGTGGGGCCGCCGCCCCGCCGCTCACTTGCACGTGTAGACCTCGGTGCGCTCGCTGCACGTGTTGCACTTGACGTAGCAGCACCAGTGGAACTTGCAGTTGCACTGCCACACACGGGCGTACTGGTGGGTGTTGTAGCCGCGGCCGCAGCACATGAGGTCGCAGCCGCTGGCCTGGGGGGCCGTCTTGTTGCAGGCACGGCCCTGCGTGCCCACGCTGCCCGTCACCGGGTCCTCCTCGCAGTAGTTGGGCGACTTCTCGATGTACACCAGGTCGGTGTCCATGGGCTTGCGGTAGGAGAGCGGCTTCTTGATCTTCAGGAAGGTGGGCCGCTTGTTGCGGCTGGCACGCACGGGCTCCACGTGAACAGCCTCGTTGTACTTGTCCTTGAGCACGTAGCCCAGCTCGCGGAACTGCGGCAGCGTGGTCCAGCAGGTCTTGGTGGTGCATGAGCCCGACACGCCGTGGCACTTACACTCCAGCTTCATGTTCTCCTCCAGGATCTGCGGGGGTGGCAGGGAGAGCACAGCGCGTCACTGCGTGGCCGGCCGAGTGGGGCCCCTGGCCCGCCCACCCCCTGCCCCGCCTGGCTGGGCTTGGCGTGTGCTTTTCTTTCTGGCGCAGGAAACTGAGACCCGGATTCGAACCACTGTCACCTGCAGCCTTTGCGCTGCGCCTTCCCCAGGACTCGCCCCCCCTCCCTGCCAGCCCACCCTGAGTGGTCCTCCTGCCGGCGCTTAGATCAGTTCAGGCCAGTCCAGACCACACATAGGTTCTCTCGGGGCTGCACAGGCTTAAAATCATTTTTGAACCAACATTTAAAAACCAGGAGACTTTCAAAGACAGACTGCCAGGTTTGTTGGCAAACAGAAAGGGCATCTGGCAACTCTGGAGTGATACTCAAATTATTTCATAACCAGTGCATCTGGGCACTGACCTGCTGGCCACAGAGGCCAGCACGGCAGTCCTGCTGCATCTGGCTCCCCTCAGCCTGCGTCATCGCATGGCATGATACCTGGAGTTTTATCAGCACCTGCCTCCCTCACGGGTCGGCATCCCTCAACTCACCACAGTCCTTACCACTCCCTATCGCTTCCCTGACCACAAGCTATGCTTTCTCAGAGGTCATCTGCTTTGATCACTTGTGGCAGCAACCTGAATCTCCCAGGCACATGGAGAGAGATACACAGATAGCTGTGTACATGCAGGAGCACACAAGACGTACACACATCAGCACCCGGGAGGTGCTCGAGTTGCCGTCACATGGCAACCCCGAGCATCCTTAAAGTCTCTCTCTCCCTCTCCCTCTCCCTCTCTCTCTGTCTCTGTCTCTGTCTCTCTCTCTCTCTCTCTCTCTCTCTCACACACACGCGCACACACACACACACACACACACACACACACACACATACACCACAGGGAAATGCAAATGGACACACATTAGGACACCACACCCTTCTGGAGGAGAGCTTTCCAGATTGAGAGGCACTGGATGTAGTTGGACCCAGTGTAGAGAGATGTCCACACTGCTATGGACATCTGAGTCTGGGAACCCTGACTCTGATTTCACCTTCCCTGACTCCCAGCCTGGATGATGTTTTCCTTCTTCTGAGTTCCCAGCACCTCTCAGGCATCATCACAGCATGAGGGGCAGCATTGTACAGGGAGTGAAAAGCAGAGATTTGGACCCTGGGTTTAAATCCCAGATCTAACATGAACCTGCTGCGTGCCCTCAGGCAACTTGCTTCAGCGCAGCTGCAGTTTCCCCACGTGCAGAACGGGGAGGGTGATAGTACTTCATTATAATCTTACAATGAGATGCTGGACAGGAATGAGGATGAACTTCTAACACACACAAGAAGCTCAGATCTCTAAGATGTAATGTTGCATGAAAGAAGCTGGATGCAAAAGAGAATATACTGTGTGATTCCGCTGATAGGAAGTTCAAGGACAGGCAAAGCTAACGACTGGTTTTCACTTAATCTTTATTTACATGTATAGGCAGTGGGCCAGAGATGGTCCACGTGCTGGATTTTGCTGACCCCTGCTTTGGAATATCCCAGCAATAAAAGAAGACACCATTTACCAAACCCCCCATCGTATAAGATATTCATATTGCTTTCAGGGTTTGTTTGTTTGTTTTCCAATATTTATCTTCCCTCCTTTCTTCCTGTTTTTTTAAAAACTATATGTAATGTGTAAGGAGGCGTTTTTGGAACTAAAGCTTCTCCTACTTCCTCCTCGTCTTCTGCCTGATTTCATCCTAATGGACACTTGCTGTTGCGTGCCAGGCACTGGGATGGGGATGTATTAGTGAACGTGGTTTCTGGGTCACTTTCCTGGCTCTTCATCCAGACTGCCAAATTGCCTTTGCCTGTTACATGGTGAAAGAATAAGTGAAAGAATGAGTAAATGACTAGACATCTATTTGTCACCTGTGCACACCACACACTGGGTCCGTGCTTTTATACGTGGCGTCTTATTTAACTCCATGGAGTTAGTGTGACTCCATTGAACAAGGCAAAACCCGAGGCTCGGCTGACTCCTGGAGCTGGTCTGTGAGGTGTTCGGGAACGAGGGTCTTACTGCCAAGGGGTGCGAATCAAGTGCTTGGTGGCTGCTTACTTGCTCTGTGACCTTGGGATTGTCACACCCCCTTCTCCGGGCCTCAGTTGCCTTCAGTGAACATGGAGTGAAGGCAATTCCATCTTTTCTGACAAAAGTTAGAGCGCTGGAACAAAATCAGATATCCCAAAATAGCCATTAGTTCTGCCTCTGGGTCTGGGCCTGTGCTGGTGCTGGGGACATAGAGGTGACAAGATAAGATTCCCGTCTCCAAGGATGGGCCCATGTCCAGGGTCCTCCCAACCCTAGGTGCTCAGCTTCTAGGAGGAGGTGACCAGTGCTGGTCAGTATACTCAACAGAAGGGGAGACCACGGTGTCTGCGCTCACACAAGCCAGCGAGGCCGGGGCATCCAGAGTGTTCGGGGACAGGGATGGATTCTGGTCAGCTGAGTGCCTGGTTCCAGGACACCTAGAGCGACAGAGCACGCACTGTCCTGCAGCCTCCACACACGTGCAGCTGGTGGTGGGTGAGCAGCCCCCCAAATCCCACAGATGTCCCTTTTGGTCATCAGTGAGGAGATAGTTCCCAAATGTGACCTTTCCGTGTTGGCCTAAAAAGCGTGGGTAAGAGCGAGGGGCAGAGGTGTGATGTGTGCTGGGGGCAGAGTTGGGCAGGCGTTTGTGAGGCCGCACGGCCTGGCTGGTAGATCTTAGCGTGTCAGAGACTCCAACACGGATGCCTGGGGGCAGGGGGCATCGAGAACAGATTCTGACACTGAGTGTGGGTGAGGCCACAGAGCACCTGGAAAGCTGAGATGCACAGAGCTGTGACTCAGAAGTGTCCCTTCCAAGATGTGTGCCCTAGAGAATGATCTGCTTGTGCGCACAGGAAACAGGTCCAAGGATATTCAGAGCATCAGCGTTCATTGTGGCTCCAAACTGGGCGGGACCTGATGTCCATCCACGGTTAAATGGATAAGCGGAGGCGTGTGGGCTCAGCGGGACACTCGAGGGCAGTGACCATGACCAGCTACGGCAGCAGAGGTCAACCTCAGAAATACAGTGGGGAGGGAAGGAGGCAATCGTGGACGATTTCCACAGAACGATTTCATGTGTATCAAGTTCAAAGGCGGCATAGCTGGACTGTGCTGTTTAGGGGCACATACAGAGGCGGTGAGTGCAATGGAGAGGAAAGAAATGAGGGTCATAAATATCAAGGCAGTGGTTGTCCGTCGGGTAGGAGGTGAGGGGCTGTGGCGGGTGAGGATCACCCAGGGCGCGCCTGCGGTCCTGGCAACATTCCGTTCCTTGATATGAGTGCTTTAAAATTATTCTTTTCAATCCACGTGGAGGATCTGAGTGCTTTTCTGCGTGTAAGCTATACTTGGAATTTATAAAAACGCAGTGGGCACAGTAGCCCGCGAGCACAAGAAAATACGCTCAGCGTCATCAGCTCCAGGGAAATGCACATCAGCACCACAGTGAGACACCAGTTCGCACCCACTGGGATGGCTACAAGAGGAAACACAGGTAGAACAGTTGTTGGCGAGGATGCGGAGAAAAGGGAACGAACCCTCAGACACTGCTGGTGGGAAGGTGAAATGGTGCAGCCCCTGTGGCAATGGCCCGGCAGTTCCTCAAAGTGTTAAACATACAGTTACCAAGTGACCCAGGATTATGGTCGCAATGTCTGGGTCTCGCCCTCCCCACCCCTCAACGCATACGTTGAAATCCTAACCCCCAAAGTGATGGTATTTGGTGGGGCCTTAGGGAGGTCCTTAAATCACGAGGGTGAAGCCCTCATGAATGGGATTAGCGCCTCATAAAAGAGGCTCCAGAGAGACCCCAGCCCCTTCCAACTCATGAGGACCCAGTGAGAAGGCCCCAGTTATGAGCCAGGAAGCGGGTCCTCATCAGGACTCAACCCTCATCTCGGGCTCCCAGCCTCCAGAACTGGGAGAAATCAATTTCTGTTGTTTCTCTGCCGCCCAGTCTGGGGCATTTTGTTGTAGCCACTCAGGCACACTGAGACACCCAGCAGTTCCACTCCTGGGCATACACCCAGGGGAAATGAAAACACACATCCACATAAAAAACTGATAAAACAAAGTTTATAGCAGCATTCTTTAAAATAGCCCCAAAGTGGAAACAACCCATATGACCACTGATGAACAGATAAATGAACAAGTCCATCTACTCAGCAGAATATTATTCAGCCATAAAAAGGGGTGAAGTGCCGACACCTGCTACACCATGGATGGACCTTGAAAACATGATGCTCAGTGAAAGAAGCCAGACACACAAGACCACGTGCTGTACAACTGCGTTTATAGGCAATGTCCAGAAGAGGCAACTCTGTGGAGACAGAAGGTAGACTAGTGGGCTGGGAGGAGGTTGGAGAAAGGGGGGGAGACGGCTGAAGAGGGCGTAGGTCTCTTTTTGAGGTAAATTGATTGTGGGGATGGTTGCGCATATCTGTGAATATATTAGTGTTGACCTGTACGCTTTGAGTGAGGGCATGGTACAGTATATGAATTAGACTAATTAAGTTGGCTTTTTAAGAAAAAGTCCCTGGTAGGATGTCGTGAAGAAGCATTGGGTTGTATTTGTGCGTCTGTGACACCGAATGTGTCCTCGGTGGTGGCCCCTGAGCAACGAGCCCCAGAGCCAGGGCCAGGCGCCCAGGCTGGGCAGGCGGCTGCCTTCCTCTTCTTCTGTGGCCACCATGACCTGAGGCCGTGGCGGCATTTGTGTGGGCCCCTAATCAGATGACACGCAGCCCCTTCATGCCGCAAACTCCGCATCTTGAGAGCCTCAGTGGTCGCATTATGTCCGCATTAAGCTGGGCATAATCACAGCCGCCCTGGCCAGGGCTGGTCACCCAGATGGGCACCGAGCCCTTTGCCCAAAGCAGGGCACAACAGCAGAGGAAGTGTGTGGGACAGAGCCACGCTGTGCTCCCACCGTGAGGCCAGCTGGCTCCCAGCTTCCAAGCTGCCCAGGGGGACCTCCGGGGCACCCCTCCTTACACTTGAAGAGCTTGGGACACGCCGAGCACCTACTGTGTGCCGGCACCGTGCAAGGACTGGGGTCTCGGTAAAGTTAAGGCCACGAAGCTGCCGCCCTTGTAAAGAAGACATGCTGTGGGGAGAGGGGAGCAGTCACCCACTTCAGATAATAGAATAAGTGAGACGGAGAAGGTGGGAGAGGATCGGGGCTGGAGACCGCGGGAGGAGGCAGGGGCGGCTACGTGACACTGACGGTAGGGGGCACCCGAACAGAGGGCAGCACAGACCTGTCCCCTCGTTTCATCTCCACTTGAAAGACGGACTGAGGCAGGGCAAAGGGCCCGAGGCTTCTGCACAATAGGGCCAAGGCCTTGCGGTGACCGGGCTACAGTGCAGGTGCCCAGGTGGCACAGGTAGGGGGGCCCATCCCAGAGGCTCTACCAACCATGTTAAGGAGGTGCGATTTTTTTATTATTCAGTGTTTTTTTATTGAACTTTTTTTTAAGTTTTATATTTACGGAAAAATTGTGAAAATAGTACAGAGGATTCCCATACATCCTGTATCCGGTTTTGCCTATGACTAACATCTGACATTAGTGTGGTAAATGTAAACGTATTAGTGTGGTAAGTTAATTAATTAGCTAATATTAATTTACTATTATGAACTGAAGTCCATACTTTATGCACATTCCCTTGGTTGATATGGTATGTCCCTTTCTGTTCCAGGATCCCATCCAGGCCACCACACGGCATTTAGTCATCCTGTCTCCTTGGGCCGGGAGATGGGGTTCTATTGCGTGTGGACAGGGCAGCCAGTGCTGCCAGGAGCAGGATTTACGATTTTATAAAGACCTCACGTTGGCTGTAACAAATCCACCACTCACGCTGGTGCTGGGAGACTGTGTGTGTGTGTGTGTGTGTGTTTGGGGGTGGAGGGTAATATGGGAAAGCTCTGTACCTTCTCCTCAGTTTTGCTGTGAACCTAAAACTTTTCTGAAAAAATAGTCTATTTAAAAAAAAAAAATCCCAGGAGAGAAGGAGGGAGTTTTTCTGGAGTCAAGATTTGGTTGTTTCTGCAGCTGACCGGCTGGATGCCCTCACTGGGCCTGGGTTTCCCCATTTTGAACTCAAGGGTTTGAAGTAAATGATTTACGAGGCTGCTTCTGACTCTCTCTGAGGATCCTGACCTCATATCCACACTGCTTTTTAACCCAGACCAAGCGTTTTCAGAGCTCTGATGGCATCTGGTAGTCTGACACCTGCTGAGAGATGGGCATGTCCATCCCATTTCACAGGTGAGGAAACTGAGTCTCAGAGAAAGGAAGGGACTTAAGACCACAGACCAGGCTGGATCTCCTCCATACGTCTCTCCAGAGCACTCCCCACCCTTCCCCAGGAGGCTGGACCAGAGGGTGGCACCCCTGAGCTTGATCTAGTTCCCTGATGGCTATCGGTGAGTGGCCTGGCCCAGGGCACACCGGCCGAATGCAGCCGCGCCCCTTCCAGGTGGGTCTGGCCAGTGGAAGGCACTGGAGGGAGCCCTGAGGGCAGAGCGAAGTCCTGGTTAGTATTCCTCCCGCTCCCCCCCTGCTGGCCCACAGGGTGGCTGTGTTCCTCTAGCAGAGGTCATGGCTCCCACATCCTCTCTGTGAGTCCCCCTGGGTTCTAGCAGCCTGACCACCCTAAGGAGTAATGGGACCCCTGGTGCCAGCCCCAGGGTGCTGCACCATCCCCCTCGGTTCCTTTAACTTTGTCCTTTGTTTTATTAGCAACCTCTCCTTTACAAAACAGCTTGGTTGCAATATAATTCACATACCATACGATTCAGTGGTTTTTAGTACAGGCAGAGCTGTGCAACCATCACCACTAAGTTTAGAACATTTTCATCACCCCACAAGAAACCCCATGCCCATCAGTAGTTGCTCCTGTCTCTCCCTCCCTCTCAGTCCCTGGCAACCACTAATCTACTTTCTGTCTTTATAGATTTGCCTGTTCCGGACATATAAATGGACTCATACAATATGTGGCCTGTTGTGTGTCCAGTTTCCTTCACTCAGCATAATGCTTTCAAAGTTCATCCATGGTGTAGCAGGTGTCAGCACTTCATTCCTTTTTATGGCTGAATAATATTCCATTGTAGGGGTATGCCACACTCTATCCACCCATTCATCAGTTGTTGGCCTGCAGTCTCTGTTTAAAACTCTCCCGAATTTCCTAGTCTGAATGTGCCTGTTGTATGCGCCCTGACCCCGGCGCTGCACACCATTCCTCGTGGCAGAGCCAAGCACGAGTCCCACCCCGGGACTCCCAGCCTGTCCTCTTTCCCCTTCGTCCACCTCTGGGCTCTGCACCTGCCGGCCCTTATCTGGAAGGCCAATCTTTACTGCCATTGTAGAGGCTCAACCCAACAATTCCACCACAGAATATGTACCCTCCGGGGAGGCTCATGCATGTGTAAAATGACAGCCTCAGAGAGGCATTATCTGAAATATCAAAAGGCCGAAAGGATCTAAAGATCCACCAATGGGGACGGGTTCCACAAATCATGGTGCACCGATGAACTGGAATGTCCTGCAGCTGTCAGAGAGAATGAGGCAGCCCTGTACTTTCTAGTGAGGTACACAGTGGAGAGAACAGAGGTGCAGGAAAGTATGCAGAGCAGGAGCTGTTTGTACGAGACAGAAAAGACCTGTGCGTGCGTGTTCCTAAGAACACAGAATAACATCCCTGGAGGAATACCTGAGACACTGGTAGGAGTAGCTGCCTCCGGGGAGGATACCAGGTATCAGGGGCCTTACTTTTCATAGGATTGTTCTTTGTACCATTTGAATATTCTACACTGTCAGAAAAAAAGTCACCTCCTCCACAAAGCCTTCCCTGATTGCCAGGGCAGTCGTTCACTCCCTCATGGTTTCCATAACTGTCCTGGGCTGTTGGGTAATTTTCACTTTGTCCCTGTGGTGACTGTCTACCTGTTAGCTTCCCCCGTCAGGCCAGCAGCCCTCTGTGGTGGACATGGAGATATACCACCCAAACCCCCTTCAAGGGAGGTCTTGCTTCACAGCTACATGTAGAGATGTGCTGGTGAACGGACTCTCAAAAAAAAAAAAATGCCCTGTTTTGTAGTGTTTGCCAATTCCTGTGGGATAAATCCTCCCACCATGGCCAATTTTAAGCTACCGGTGGTTTCCCAATCAGCTTGCAAATCTCTTAATATTTATTTAATACTGCGTCTTACGAGTGATAAGCCCTGGCACCAGCACACCATGGGACAGGGAAGGCTCCAGCTGTCAGATCCTGCAGGGTCTGTCCCAGCTCCAGATCCCTTCAGCCCTCTCTGGGGACAGAGAGAGGCAGGGGTCCCAAGGTCCGGCCACTCCCACCGTGGCTTTGCAGGCCAGCATCACGACTGCACTTCTGCCCTGTCCTGCTCCTCCCACCCTCTTCACTGACCCCTAATAAACAGCTTAGACCGAACTCCATCTCAGCCTCTCCTCCTGGAGAACCCTACCTGTGACACTCCTGGGGGGCTGGGGACATTCCCCTCCACCTCCTAGCCCCGGGCAGAGAGCCTGGCGTAGAACAGGTGCCGGCCAACTGTGAGGGGAAAGAAGGACCTACTGTGTGTCTGCTCTGATGTGCATTCATTCACTTGCTCACTCATTTTGCACTGAGCACCTACTGTGTGCTGCTGGCATCACTCCTGCTGTGGAGGCCCTGGGAGGACCATGATACAAACAGATGCTGCCCCTGCCTTCTCTGAGCCTGCAGACCCACACCAGAAGCAGCCATGGAATTAATACTCCCCCCAAATCTAATTACAAGTTGGTGAGTGCTGTGAAGGAGTGACACAGAGAGCGAAGAAAACTTGACCCAGGAGGAGCTGCTCTGTTTGCAGCAAGGGCCAGATACCAGGAAGGACATATTAGAATCAGCCAAACTCAAGACCATACAATGGAGAAAAGACAGGCTCTTCAATAAACGGTGCTGGGAAAACTGGACAGCTCCATGTAAAAGAATGAAATTAGAACACTCTTTAACATCATGCACAAAAGCAAACTCACAATGGATTAAAGATGTAAATGTAAGACTGGATACTATAAAACTCTTAGAGGAAAACACAGGCAGAACATTCTAGGACGTAAATCGCAGCAAGATCCTTTTTGACCCACCTCCTAGAGAAATGGAAATAAAAACAAAAATAAACAAATGGGACCTAATTAAACTCAAAAGCTCTTGCACAGCAAAGGAAACCATAAACAAAACGAAAAGACAACCCTCAGAATGGAAGAAAATATTTGCAAACGATGCGGCCGACAATGGATTAATCTCCAAAATTTACAAACAGCTTATGCGGCTCAATATCAAAAAAACAACCAACCTAATCAAAAAATGGGCAGAAGACCTAAACAGACATTTCACCAAAGAAGACATACAGATGACCAAAGGCACATGAAAAGATGCTCAATGTCACTAATTATTAGAGAAATGCAAATCAGAACTCCAGTGAGGTATCACCTCACACCAGTCAGAATGGCATCATTAAAAAGTCTACAAACAAATGCTGGAGAGGGTGTGGAGAAAAGGGAACCCTCCTACACTGTTGGTGGGAATGTAAACTGGCGTAGCCACTATGGAGAACAGTATGGAGGGTCCTTAAAAAACTAAAAATAGACCTACCACATGATCCAGCAGTTCCACTCCTGGGCATATATCCGTAGAAAAACATGGTTCAAAAGGATACATGCACCCCAAAGTTCACAGCAGCACTCTTTACAATAGCCAAGACCTGGAAGCAACCTAAATGTCCATCGACAGAGGAATAGATAAAGAAGACGTGGTACATATATACGATGGAATATTAGCCATAAAAATGAATGAAATAATGCCATTTGCAGCAACATGGATGGACCTGGAGATTATCATACTAAGTGAAATAAGTCAGACAAAGAAAAATACCATAAGATATCACTTATATCTGGAATCTAAAATGATACAAATGAACTTACAAAACAGAAACAGATTCACAGATTAGAGAACGAATTTATGGTTACCGGGGGGAAGGACAGATTGGGAGTTTGGGACTGACATGTACACACTGCTATATTTAAAATAGATAATCAACAAGGACCTACTATACAGCACAGGGAACTCTGCTCAATATTCTGTAATAACGTAAATGGGAAAAGAATTTGAAAAAGAACAGATACATGCATATGTATAACTGAATCACTTTGCTGTACACCTGAAACTAACACAACATTGTTAATCAACTATACTCCAATATAAAATAAAAAAATTTTTTCAATTCAAACTTGGAATAATATTTTTTAAAAAATTTCTATGGAACCTGAGAAAAGTGAAGAAACGTAAAAATGTAAAGGGAAAGAAACTAAAATCTTTCTAAATAAATACCTGACATTAAAAAAATAAAATAAAATAGATAACCAACAAGGACCTACTGTATAGCACAGGGAACTCTGCTCAATATTCTGTAATAACCTAACTGGGAAAAGAATTTGACAAAGGATACACGTACATGTATACGTATAACTGAACCACTTTGCTGAAACGAATGCAACATTATTAATCAACTATACTCCAGTATAAAATAAAAATTAAAAAAAAAAAAAGAATCAGCCAGACTTAGGGGGGATGGGGCAACGGCAGTTCAAACCAGGGAAGAGCACACGCCAAGGCCCAGAGGTGGGAGGGCTGCAGCCCGACCCCAAGAGGAACGGAGGAGACACGACTGGGGCCGTGTGAGAAGAGATGGAGATGGAGCGGGGAGGCGGCAGGGCTGGACGCTCAGGGCAGGGATGCACCTGGAGTACCTGTGAGCCAAGGGGCTTTCGTGCAGGGAGTGATGAGGTCTGACTGACACTCTGAAAGATCGTGCCAAAAAGAGTGGAAATTAGGTCAGAGAGTCAGAGTGGCAGGATGGAGATCCAGAGGGAATGTCCCCGTCACCCAGGCCAGAGATGACGGCAGCTCCGATGAAGAGGGTGCAGTGGAGGGAAGAGAAGGCAATACTCGGTGGGGGAGGATTGCGGGGCCCAGGGGTGACTCATGGGCCTCTGATGGATACGGAGGCCGTGCACTGAGACGAGGGACCGGAGGAGGGGCCAGGCTTGGGGAAGGGCTTGTGTTGAGGGTGTGATGAGAAAATTTGGGGCACAGTGAGTGGCCAGGAAAAGGGGCCTCTCGGGGAGCAGAAGGGTCTTTTGGTGCCACTGAAATCTGGCCCCAGCCAGCTTGGATGTCCACAGTGGATAATCCCAGTCAGGATTCAGTCACTTCCAAAGACTAAATGAAACGTGTGGTTGAAAACAGCCAGAAGTAGGACGAACACCTATAATTTTTGGTATTAAAAAAAAAAAAAAAGATTGCGGAAGCACAAGATAGGAGAGACTGAGAAAGACGGAAAGCTTTAGCTGACCACCAGAGCACTATGAACAAAGAGGCTGCGAAAAAGCCAACCATCTGAAGCCGTATTAACAGAGGTCTAGCGCTCACAACACCAGAGGAGATGGTCTTGCTCTATCGTTTCCAGAACTGGGCTACGCCCCAGCAGATGGACAGAGCACACGTGGAGGGGAAGGGACTGGAGAGCCCAGGCTAAAGGAGCTGGAGCTGTCCTGCCTAGAGAAGGCAGTGTCTGGGGTCCTGGTCACCGCCCCATACATTCTGCAGGCCTGTCCTGCGGCAGGGTGAATAGGAGGGACTGTGTGTCTGTTCCGAGGACAGGACTGGGACCCCAGCTGGAGGGAAGTCATAGGCAACAGATCCCAGCTCAGTGAGATGCCAGCTGTCCCCACTAGGCTGACCAGCACTGGAGGGGCCACCAGGGGGCGGGGGGGTGCTGGTGAGCACCTGTCCTGGGAGGGTGTGGGGTCTGCAGTGGGGATTCCTGAACCAGGTGGGGCAGGGCTGCTCTCACCCTGCTTCTCTGTCCCCCAGCCCAGCCCCAAACCTGTCTGGAGCAGTAGGAAGGATTTTCTGCATCGCTGGAGGGAAGAAAATCAATCTCCTTCTGACAGGTCCCCCAGGAAGTGCCAACAATGTACCAGGTGCTGCCCAGAGCCCAGAATTACCAGGGCGGGGCTCCCACGCCTGGGAGAGGCCTCCGGAGAAACTTGGCTCCAGAAAGATTCCTGATTCATTACACCCAACAGATACTATCAAGGTTGGCCTCCTGGGCTGTCCAAACTCTCGGGGCTGCCCAGATGATCTAGGGGTGAACTTCCTGGAGGAGGAGGGGTTCTCAGGGGAGGGAGGTCAGACAGCGACCTCTGGCTCCCACACGTCCCCGCCACATGTTGCTCCTGGGACCAGGAGCCTCTGTCACCTGCCACAGCATTGTGAAAGGCATCTGAGTATTAAAGCCAAAAGCTGTTTGCCAATGTTGAATTCCACCGCCTCCCTTCACCTCTCCGCCAAACTGCAGTCCCCAGGAAAAAAACAGCCCAGGAGGATTTCCCCACCTCAGGGCAACCGGTCCTCCTACCTGCCCTCCTCCAGGAATGCACCTCCATTCATCCCGGCATGGCCCAGGCCATCCCAGCCTTTCCAGGGCCTCGGCAAAAGCCACCTCCTCCTCAGAGTGCCCTGCCCGCGCCCCACCTAGCCCCAGCAGGACTCCTCCAGCACGGACCTCTCCCAACCTCTCCCACTCCTGACGCCCTTCTCTTTGTGCCTTGTTTTACAGGGAGCGCAGCTGGGCCTCCGAGTTCTGCAAACTCTGATTCCTCGGTGAGCCTTTCCCCAGCCGCAGATGCTAAAGCAGTCCCACAGGTCATCACCCCCAGATCCTACGGGTCATCACTCCCAGTTCCCACGGGTCACCACTCCCAGCTCCCACCGGTCTCCACACCTAGATCTCCCTGGTCATCACCCCCAGATCCCACGGGTCACCACCCCCAGTTCCCACTGGTCATCACCCCCAGTTCCCACGGGTCACCACTCCCAGTTCCCACCGGTCATCACCCCCAGTTCCCACGGGTCATCACCCCCAGTTCATACGGCTCATCACTCAGATCCCACGGGTCA
>NW_021703780.1:99551289-99558064 GCF_005190385.1 Monodon monoceros | reverse complement strand
TCATCACCCCCAGTTCATACGGCTCATCACTCAGATCCCACGGGTCACCACCCCCAGTTTCCACGGGTCACAACTCCCAGTTCCCACGGGTCACCACTCCCAGTTCCCATGGGTCACCACCCTATTCCCACGGGTCATCACCCCCAGTTCCCACCGGTCATCATCCCCAGATCCTATGGGTCATCACCCGCAGTTCCCACGGGTCATCACTCCCAGATCCCTCCGGTCATCACCCCCAGTTCCCACGGGTCATCACTCCCAGATCTCACTCGTCATCACCACCAGTTCCCCCCAGTCATCACCCGCAGTTCCCACCGGTCATCACCCCTAGATCCCACGGGTCATCACCCCCAGTTCCCATGGGTCATCACCCCCAGTTCCCACGGGTCATCACTCCCAGATCCCACAGGTCATCACCCCTAGTCCCACCGGTCATCACTGCCAGTTCCCACCGGTCATCACGTCCAGATCCCACCGGTCATCACTCCCAGTTCCCTCTGGTCATTGCTAGGTATGAGCTGGTGACTCAGGCAAGTCAGGACCAATCAGAGTGAGTCCTGGGGATTTGGTGTGAAGAGAAGTCAAGAACTATTGGTAATTTCCTGCCAGAGGAACAGGATGGGATACCGAGGGCAGAGCTGTGGACAGCTATGGACAGGCATCTCGCAACCATGTGGGTCTAACTAAGAAAGCAGAGCTGAGAAATAGAGAATGAGGGGTGTGTGGACTTGGTTCCTGGGAGTATCATTTGTACCCTGGATCAAGCTGGCCCTGAATCCATTAACGCAGGACCATTTGGTTCCATGAACTAACGAATTTCCTTTGTTTTTAAGCTGGCTTGAGTTGGGTTTCTGTCCTTTATGGATTAAAATGTCCTAACTGTCCCAGAGGTCCTTTCGTCTGTGCAGTAAGATGTTTTACATAGACCCAATAGCCAGTCCTTAGTTCACGGGTTTGAAGTCACAGCAGGAAGCAGATCTGAGGGCCTTGGGGAGACCAGGCCCTGAAGGTGGAGGCTGTGGGTTAGCTGGGCATCTGCTGCTCTGTCCGTCTGAGGCCCCCACTGTTGGCCAGCCTGACTCTTCTGCAGGGAGAGGTCAGTTCTGGGCAGTGTGCACCCCAGCTGGTGAGCAGTGACCCAGGCAGTCAGAATCAGTCTCAACACGGCAGCACACTGACAAAAGGCAGCCTGAAGCAGGGGAGAAGGCACCAGTGTCAGAGCCAGGCAGCCCAAGAACCTGCTTCGAATCCCACCTGTGGCCACCACACGCTGGTGATAGGAGAACTAGCCAGAGGGAACAGGGCACACCTCCCGTCTGGCCCTCCACGGCCTAACCACAGCTTGCCTGCTGCCGACCACAGAGGCTGAAAACACAGGAACTACCTGATAAAAAGAGACACCTGAGAGAGCAACTTCTTGTTTTCCGTCTTTGTATGCTTTGGTGTGAAAGCGTGGTTCTGGGAGCTTAGACAGCCATATTGTGATGCCGAGGCAAGAGAACCAGAGGCCAACAAGGTGACAATCTGCAGACGGGAGGATGGGAAACAGCTTGGGCCTCAAAGAGATTGTTGAACGTCTGAAAGAAACTACATCCAGATTTTCATTTTGCAAGAAAAAGCCAGCTCCTATCAATGAAGCCACATCTGGTTAAGCATTCTGTTACTTGGCACCCAAGCCTCTTCAGTGGTCTGCTCCTTGTTGTAAAGTAGGAGCAATTCTTTCCTCAGAAGAAATGGTGGGGATTAAGGAGAGAAGGGCTATCAGGGCCTGGTGTGGCACATCTCACACTATAGGCCCCTAACCCGTGAGTTCTTCCCGTTTCCACACAACGAATGCTGGGGGTGCCGGGGTGAGTGTGGCGTGGTGCTGGAGGGGCCGGGGGCAGGGTTATGGGGTGGAAGGAGCTGGCAGGCGCTGGTTCTGCTTCTGCCTCCACATTGCTGTGTGGCTGCGGGCAAGCCCCTTTCCTTCTCTGGGCCCCAGTTTCCCCTGCCTGTACAATGAAGGCGCCGGAGGGGGATTTCCAAGAGAGAAGACAGTGACAGAGAAGGACAAGGAGGGCACATTCTCCCAGACGTTGCCGGGTGGGAGTTGACCTCTGGGTAGTGCGGTAGTGCAGAGACACGAGGAAGTGACCGTCCCCCCAGGGCCACCGTGAGTGGCCAGTGGGCCCCCTGAAGCAGCTCGGCCCGTCGCCCTGCCTCCTGCCTCCTCCCACACGCAGATGCCTGTCCGGTTGTGACCCGCACCCCCAGCTCCTGCGGCGCGTCTGCGCTGCTGCCGCCTGCACGGGAGAGCCTCCACGGTCACCTCCTCCTCCCTCACCCCATCTGCCCCACTCCCGGCAGCATCCTTGCCCGTCCGTGTTGCCGCTGTGCCTTCTCCGGCTCTCAGCTCCCAGCCACCCTCCCCCAGCAGGAGACCTGGCTCCCGAACCTTCTCCAAACCCACTCCCCACCCGACCCGAGGCAGCCAGGCCACCTGGGAGAGGCGGCACCGGCAGGGAGAACACAGAGAGCAGGAGGCAGATCTGTTGGGTGCCGAGGCCTCCTCCTCCGGGGCTGTGTGGTTTCCACAGAAGGTCCTGCCTGGGCTAGACTCAGGGGACGCGGGCAGGAGGATGGTCCCCGCGTCCCGCTACTTTCCTCTTCCAGGGCTCCAGGCCCCAGCTGCCCGTGTTTCTTGTCTCCAAGCTGCACGTGACCCAAACCACCTGCAACAACAGAGGCCAGCACTGGTCCTTCGTCCTCTGTGTGTGACACAAGGTGTCCCTCGCTGTGCACGTGCTATGGCCATGCCCTGTGCTGGGCCCCTCATGCCATCTGCCTAAGGAGCCCCACAAGGTGGGGGCCATGCTGGAGTCAAGGCTGAGGGCCTGGATGTGCTGGGCACCTCTGTGCCCCCTTCTCCGGCCCTGGAGGCTCACCTGTGTACCCTGCGCCCACAGGCTTCCTGTCCTCCAGCGTCTGGTCAGGCCCAGCCAGCAGTGGGGAGCAGGGAGTGGGGAGTCCTGCAAGAGACTGGACGGCAGGAGGAGAGGGGCAGGGACATCTCTTTCCTGGATCCCCTCTCTGTAGGGCCACGTGGTGGCCGTTAACCCGTTCCTCTATCTGGGGCCACAGCTCCCGCCAGGTGGCCCCTCTCCTCCAGCTGCTCGCCCTCCAGTCCACAGCTCCTCTCTCTGCCCCACAGGGCCCAGGCAGTACGAGCTCCCCACGGCTGCCAGCCCCAGGTGCTGCAGCACCCCTCGGAGGACAGCCTGGATGCTACGTATGCCCCGTAAGTAACCCCTTCGTTCAAGTTCCTTCCGTGATCCCAGCTGTGCCACTGACCAGACCCCGGCTGGGACACTGGGTGAGTGCCACCCCTCCACTGGCCTCGGTTGTGTCTCCTTGTTCAACAGAACACATCCAGTGGTGGCAGCATCAGGACCCAGTGACCAAAGGCGTGGTGCCCAGCCGGAGGAGCCCTCAGGAAGGGCAGCTGTGTTATTATGGTGGTTAGATTACTGACGGCACTGCATGAACTCCCTGTGTTCTTGGATAAGAGTAGAGACAGCTGCTCACACAGAGGCCCATGCTTGCTCCACGCCAAACTGCCCTGTGTCATAACTTCCTGTCTGCACACCCATCCCTCCCGCCAGGCCGTGAGCCCCACGAGGGCAGGAACGGTGCCCAACTCCAATAAAAGCCACTGACAGCATCCACTGGCATGCCAGGCTCTTAACAGACAGCAACTCGCTGAATCCGCACAGCCACCCTATGAGGCAGACTTATCCTCACCATCCCCATTTCACAGGTGAGGAATCTGAGGCGCCAGGGGCCACAGATGGGAAGTGCGGGGCCGGTATGTGAACCCAGGCAGTCTGGCTGTAGCACTACGGAATGCAGCTGAACAGAAGGAAGGCAGGTGTGCCGGGATGGCGTTGCTCCCCCAGGCCACGGTCACAGGACTGGATAGTGCTGTGGACGCCATGGTGCCCCCCCAGGTCCTCCTCCGGGACCACGCACTCGCTGCCTGGCTGCCCGGAGTGTCAGCCGCTGACACCCTCAGCCGCATCCCTCCTGGAACCGTCCTCCCATCACGGGAGCAGCCTCACCCGCGGTCACGGCCCCGCATCAGGGCAGCCCCAGGAGTGAGTGGCCTGGCCCAGGCCACTTTGCTCTGCCCTCAGGACTCCCTCCAGTGCCTTCCACTGGCCAGACCCACCTGGAAGGGGCACGGCTGCATTCGGCCGGTGTGCCCTGGGCCAGGCCAATCCACTGGTCGATGCTGGGGACAACTCTAAAGGGCCAGTCCAGCCCAGACCCACTCATCGGACCAGCTGAAGCCTCCGTAGCTGCTGCATCACAGCCCAGCTTTGCTCCCACTTCCTGGGAAATGCCCTGCATGCAGCGGGCCTTGCCAAGGACGTTGACCTAAGACCACGTGGAAGCCAGCGGACAGGCAGCCGTGGACACTGCCCTCACAGAACATACACAGGAGACGCGAGGTGTGAGCGCCGCCCTGGGAGGGGGCTGCAGGCTGGGGGCTGACAGCACCGCCCCTGCTCTCCCGCTGCCCCCGCCCCTCTTCCTCCTCCACCTGCCCTCCTCCTGCACGTCCATCCATCATGAGCAGAAAGCTGCATCTCTTTCAGCTGCAGCTGTATTCCTCTGGGCAACTCAGATGAAAGAGGGGAAAAGACAGCTTTTTTTTTTTTAGTAAACATTTGGAGTATTTTCTTCTTGGTCACATTCTTTGAGTCACACTGGATGCACCGACTTCAAGCAAGTATTCCTGTCTGCCTCGGGTGGGGATGGCAGGGGAAGCTGCGTTCCACAGAACAAGGCCGCTGGAATGCAGCTGGGTTAGCCCTACGGCACGGGAGGCGTGGACTCCGGCCAGGGCCTCAGGAAAAGGGGTGTCAGCCCCATCCCGAGGGACAATCTTCCTGGTTTAGACTGGGACCTCCTGTAAGGAGTGTTCGCCAGATTACGGCTGCTCAAACACTGTCTCTGGCTCCCAGTCATCCGGGGGTTGAAGCCCGGAGTCCGTGGCCTGGCCTTCGAGTCTCCACGAACTGGTCTCTGCCAGCTCCGGGGTCTCGGAGGAACCGTTTCTCGGGGACCGACACCCCTCACCCCCAGACTTGTGTCTTTCTTGACGTGACTCTCACAGTCACCACCCCCGACACAAGCTCACACACAGATTCTTGGATGGCGGAAGCCAGCAGGGGGGGTCCCCGTGCGGCCCACCAGGGCCTGGGCAGCCTCTGCTGTGCTCGCCTGTACCCGGGGCCAGCGCAGCCCACTGTCAACGTGGAACAGACAAGCCCCACGGGCAACCCTGCCCCAGCCCAGCCCTGCCACCGCTCTGGCTGCGGCTCTCTCATCTGGGGGTGGCCTCTGACGGGGTCTGCCGCCCTGGAGTGTGGACTGCAGACTGAGTGAGGCAGTCAGGGACCCCAACTATCGCCTGAGGGGCAGGGAGGCCAGCGGGAGTAGGTGGAGCCATCAAACACATGTTCCTCCCGACCTCTGACGCATCAGTGGATTGGCCTTGGCATTCATTCATTCATTCATTGACTCACTAATTCATTTTTCTACCACATGTTAATTTAATCCCTGGCCTGGGCGGGCCTGAGGTTGGTGGCCAGGTGGCAGAAAGAGGCCAGGCCCCTGCTCTCTGGAAGCTTACGCTCTTGGGGGATAAGGCAACCATGCATCCAAATGTCACGCGGGCACGAGGCCAATGCCAGCCTCCACCATCAGCGGCTCTGAAGGAAAGTACGTACCTGCCCCTCCTGTGGTCACAGTCCCCCAGCAGTCCCCCACTCCACAGCCCAACTGTAAAATATTTCTAAGACAATGGAAGAATCTGAGTCAGGTGGGGTGTTACAAAGCACTGAGGGATTGTTCACGTTGCTCCGAGTACTAACGCTGCCACTGTTATGTTCTTAAAATCCTTATTGATTAGAAATACACAGTCGGTGAAATAACATCTTGTTGGATTTGCCCCATACCGTTCCAGTTTGTGGGAGCTTGGGGGTGGAGACTAGAACAATGCTCATGGCTGCTGGCCAATGCTGGGGTTCTGTGCTGGGTCCGAGGGGTCCCGTATCCCTCTCCACCTACACCCCATGGTCCCGTACACCGTCCTCTCTCCACCTACACCTCGTGGTCCCGTACACAGTCCTCTCTCCACCTACACCCCGTGGTCCCATACACCATCCTCTCTCCACCTACACCCCGTGGTCCCTCACACCTTTTTCTCTCCACCTACACCCCGTGGTCCCGTACACTGTCCTCTCTCCACCTACACCCCGTGGTCCCTTACACCGTTCTCTCTCTGCCTACACCCCGTGGTCCCTTACACCATTCTCTCTCCACCTACACCCCGTGGTCCTGTACAGTGTTCTCTCTGCACCTACACCCCGTGGTCCCGTACAATGTCCTCTCTCCCACTACACGCCATGGTCCCATACACCGTTCTCTTTCCACCTCCACCCTGTGGTCCCTTACACCGTTCTCTCTCCACCTACACCCTGTGGTCCCTCACACTGTTCTCTCTCTGCCTACACCCCGTGGTCCCTCACACTGTTCTCTCTCCACCTACACCGTGTGGTCCCGTACACTGTTCTCTCAACCTACACCCTGTGGTCCCGTACACCGTCCTCTCCACCTACAGCCCATGGTCCCGTACACCATCCTCTCTCCACCTACACCTCGTGGTCCCGTACACAGTCCTCTCTCCACCTACACCCCGTGGTCCCGTACACCGTCCTCTCTCCAC
>NW_021703780.1:99479105-99551279 GCF_005190385.1 Monodon monoceros | reverse complement strand
CCTACACCCCGTGGTCCCTCACACCGTTCTCTCTCCACCTACACCCCATGGTCCCTCACACTGTTCTCTCTCTACCTACACCTCGTGTTCCCTCACACTGTTCTCTCTCCACCTACACTCCATGGTCCCTTACACTGTTCTGTCTCCACCTGCACCCCGTGGTCCCTGCTACCTCTTTGGCCTCACCCCTACACCTTTGTTCACTCCACCCTAATCGCCATGGGCTCCTTGCTGCTCCTCCAACACACCAGGCATGCTCCTGCCTCAGGGCCTTTGCACAGCTCTCCCTCTGCCTGGAACTCTTCCCCACCCTCTCCATGGCTCCCGCCCTCCTTTCCTAGGGGCCTTTGCTCAAATCTCACCTTTGCAGGGACTCTCCCTGACCCCCGCCCTGGTTCGTTTTGCTCCCCACGGGCATCGGTATCTGACATAGCACACATTTCTGTCTTCGGTTTCTCTTGTCTCCTACCAGAATGCCAACTGCCCAAGGGCAGGGACTCGGTTTGTATGCTCCTGCCGTGGCCCCAGCACTCTGACTGGTGTCCAGAGCACAGCCAGTGCTCAGCAAATACTTGCTGGGTGAATGGCTGAGAGCAGGAACAAAGGAGCCCGACTGGAATGAGGAGGTGAGGAAATAATCCCTGAGCTGAGACAGGACCTGAGGAGGGCCAGGCTGGACAGAAAGCAGGAAAGGGCAATCCGGGCAGAGGGAACGGCACGGGAGAAGGGCAGTGCGGAAGGGAGCGGGGGAGCCCAGAAACGGGAAGGAAGCCAGCCGTCAGGGGGGAGGACCAACCCACCACCGGACAGGACAGGGTACTTGGCACTGGAGAGGCTCCCTCAGGCAGCCACGTGGGGGACAGACCAGAGGCCTGAGCAGGTGCGGGAAGAAGTAGGACAGTGGCTCAGCCAGGCAGAACCACAGATGGGGAGCAAGGAAGCACAGAAGCCGGAGGCCCACTCGCCGCTTTCCAGGGGCAGCCCCCGTGAACCAGCTGACGGAGGCCGAGCCAGTGTCCACGGCACCTGCTGGGCTGCGGGGCTCTGGCCAGCCCCACAGGGATGCAGAGCCAGAGTACTCAGGGCGCAGGTCCCACCTGTGTCTGTCCAGACCCTCCTCCTCTCTTGACCCAGAGACATGGCTTTTTCAGGGACAGCCCTGAAGAGGATGGACTTCAAGGATGTGTGGCACTGACCACAGCACGGCACAACAATCAGACCAGAAACACGCGTCCAGAAACACACAAAACTTGTCCATGCGTGTTCACAGCAGCACTATTCCAACAGCCAAAAGGGGAAACAACCCAAATGTCCGTCAACGGATGAACAGAGAAACTAAATGTGGTCTCTCCATACAGGGGAGTATCATTCAGCCATAAAAAGGAATGAAGTGCCAACACCTGCTACACCATGGATGGACCTTGAAAACATGATGCTCAGTGAAAGAAGCCAGACCCCTGAAGTCATATATTGTACAATTCCGTTTACACACAATGTCCAGAATGGGTAAACCCACAGACACAGCAGATTACTGGCTGCCCAGCGCTGGGGGAAAGGGGGATGGGGAGTCACTGCTAACAGGTACGGGGGTTCCTTTTGGGGCGATGAAAAGTTCTAGAATTGCTTGTGTTGACGGCTGTGCAGCTCTGTGAATCCCTCTGTGCACACTTAATGCCACGTCCTTCTGAACCACTCCAAGCCCCCAGGGCTTCTGCACCTGCTGTCCCCTCTGCCTGTGACACCCTTCTTCCGGTTCCTCATCTTTCTCGTTCAGGAGGCACCAAGACGAGGCTGAGATGTTCAGCAAGCATTTGCTGAATGAACGAATGAGCGAATGAATGAATCCACCCTGGCTCGGGAACCTGGACGGCCATTTCCTTCACGGTTGGGTCTGGTACAGGAGGCCCTGGCTCAGTCCATAGAATATCAAGCTGAAGCCCCCAGGGAGGGGCTTTGGGACAGAGGACATAGGAGCGGACGCCCCAGAGCACAGAGGCATCCGCCCTCCGGCTGACCACCCTCTGTGCCCCTGGCCACGCCCAGATGAATTGCCCTGACCTCAGCAAGGCCCTGCCCAGTGACCAGGTACCACTGAAGCCCCCATCCCAGAGCAGAAGCCCCTTTTGTGTTGGTGTCCAGGAGGGTGGCTGGTCTGGGCCGAAGTTCCTGCTGCCCTGCAGCCAGGCCTGAGGACACGGGCGCAGGGACACCTCCCCTGAGATAGCCTCTTTCCTGCCCCCAGTGGAGTCAGTTTTTTTTCCAGGCCAGCGACTGGGAAAAACACCCTGGGTTATCTCTATCCCAGGGCAGTTTCCAGCCGAGATGGCGGGGGCTCTCCCCCGGGCAGGGGGTGGGCATGGTGGGGGGATGAGCTGCTTCTTACTGCTCTGTGGCAACAAAGAGCTGACACAGGATCTGAGCCCCGGGGCCGTGTGGCTTCTGATGCCCACCCTCCCGGCCAGCTCTGCGGCTCCGTCAGTCCAGGTGGGCCGGCCCTGTGTGCCTGGAGGAGCTCAAGTGGGCCAGGAAGGTCCGCTGTCATGAAGGACCTGGAGCCTCTTACGGCAGAGGGAGGAGAGGTCTCAATGTCCTTACTTGGAGCCCTAGCTCTGCCACCTCCTGGCTGGGTGATCAGGGGAACAGCATTGAAACTCCCTGACCCCAGTTCTTCAACAAGAAAGAACAACAACAACAAAAGAGACCATCGCTGAGGCAGAGCGCGTGAGGGGCCCGCTCACAGGAGGGAGCCAGAGGGGAGGGCTTCGAGGGGCCCTCCGCATTTTTGCAAGACGGTTCTCTGCAGAGGATGCCAACCAGCTCGGGGACCCGGGGAGTGAAGCTGGCTCTTCCTAGTTGGGCTGGGGGCAAATCCCAACTAAGAGCCTGTGGGGATGGAGTGAACGTCCCAGGAGGGAGGGAGCTCCCTGTCACCAGAGGTATTCAAGCCACATTGAGATCTGTGCCGTCCAAGAGGGGAGCCACCAGCCACACGACCGCCTCAACTGTGGCTAGTCTGAACGGAGATGTGCTCTACGTGTAAAGCAACTGCCAGATTTCAAAGACTTATGGAAAAAAAAAAGAACGCAAACCATCTCAGTATTTTCATATCGATTACGTAGGGAAGTGACAATATTTTGGACATATTAGATTAAATAAAAGATATTAAGTTTACTGTCATCCTTTTTACCTTTTTGATGTGGCTACTAGAAAATTTAAGTTACCTGTGTGGCTCGTATTAATTTCTATTGGACAGCACTGATGAAAATCCTTGAGCTCAAAGACTGGTCCCAGGGCATCACCCGGGAGCTTGTTGGAAATGCAGACTCTCAGGCCTCATCCCAGACCTGCAGAATCAGAAGCTGCGTCTTCACACTCCTCAGGTGATTCGTGTGCAAATTAAAATCTGAGATGCCCTGCAGATGCCTTGGCTGGGGGTCTGAGGGACCCCGCTTTAGGGGTCAGTGAGAGCAAACAGCCTGAAGTCCAGCCGTATTCTGTGAAATATTAAGTAATGGATACCTTCGCCCCCTGAGTCACACACTCGGTCCAGCTCGCGCTCACCAGAAAGCAGACACAAACTTTCAAGAGAAAAGGGCAGCTTAGCGGAGACTAGGCTCTCTTAGAAAGAAAAGATGTCCCAGAATACACCATTAGTTGGCATCCTGCAACTTTTTTAAAGTCTGGGCAATAATCTCAGAAAATAACTGAAAAATGGATCTACGTGTTAAAAAAAAAAAAAAGTAACCAACTCCCCCTAAATTCCTCCTCCTTTTTCTTTCTGAAAACTTGGCCTAGAGGCATTAAACAGCACTAAATATAGAAATAGTGAGCAAGTAAATCACTCCGAGGTGCCACTCGTGGCCCAGGGCCTGTTTCACCGTTGAGCTGTAAACCATTGAGAGCTGGGAGCTGTAATCAAAATGCTGACAGCCTCCCAGCTGTGAACAGGCCAGGAGGATGCAGGGCTGGGACCCCCACCGAGGGGAGCAGGGAAACGGCGAGGGGGGTGGTGCTTTCCAAACACAAATCAGCCCAGGTTCAAAGTCTGCCATTGGTTTTCCGAGACATAACCAAACCCACACACACTCCTTATAGGGCCCAGAAGGTGATCTGCCCATATCTCCCACCCGGACCCCAGACTCCAAACACACCATCTGGGACCTCATCTCCTCTCTCCCTCACTCAGTGACACTGGCCTCCTTGCCTCGGGCTCTTACATTTGCTGTTCCCTCTGTCTCAAATGCTATTCCCCAGATGGCACACTTCCTCACTTTCTGTTCAGAACTCGCCTTCTCAGAGAGGTCTCTCCTGACCCCCTAAGATAAAATGCCCCCTCCATCATCTTTGCCCTCTCGACCTGCTTTACTTTGTCATCATAGTATTTATTAGTCTCTGACAGCAGATTCTATATATATTTGATTATTTGTTTGTCCTCTGCTTTCTCTCTGGAATGTCAGTTCCATAAAGGCAAGTACCATCTAATTCCAGAGCCTAAAATGGTACCAGACACATAAATAGGTGCTTAATAAACATTTGCTGAAAGAATGAATGGATTTCCATCCCTTTCTTTCAGCTGTTCTGGTGATCTCACTGGGATAATGTCCAACTTGCCAGCAATGAGCTCAGCTTTTTACCCATCCATTGACCCAAGCATGCTTCCAAATAACTATCCATTCATCCATCTATCTGTCCATCCATATAACCATTCATCCAACCATCCTTCCAAACTCTTTCTTTCTATCTACCTACCCTTCCAAATACCTATCTATCCATCCATCCATCCATCCATATATCCATTCATCTAACCATCCTTCAAAATACTGTCTGTCATCTATCCATCCATCCAACTATCCACATATCCACCTACCCAACCGCTCAGCCACCGACCCATCCAAACCAGCCCCCAGATGGTTAGACCTCCTATCCCGGGGTCCCAGAGTCCCCTACCTTCTCCTTTACCCTATTCAGCTCATGCTGCCATGATTACACGCAGTAATTCACACTTTCCCTCTGTTATTAGAATGTAAACACCTTGAAGCAGAAACTGTGTCTTATCTCTGATTTCCAGTGCCTAACAGAGGGCTGACATTTAGTAGATGTCAGTGAATGTTTGCTGAATGAATATATTTTTCCCTTCCCCTTATTTATTTGTTTTGCATTTCCTACTAGACTGTGAGCTCCCTGATAGCAGAGACCTTTTTTTTTGAATTTTATTTTTTTTATACAGCAGGTTCTTATTAGTTATCCATTTTATATATATTAGTGTATATATGTCAATCCCAATCTCCCAATTCATCCCACCGCCACCTTCCGCCACTTTCCCCCCTTGGTGTCCATGCATTTGTTCTCTACATCTGTATCTCTATTTCTGCCCTGCAAACCGGTTCATCTGTACCATTTTTCTAGGTTCCACATATATGTGTTAATATACGATATTTGTTTTTCTCTTTCTGACTTACTTCACTCTGTATGACAGTCTCTAGATCCATCCACGTCTCTACAAATGACCCAATTTCGTTCCTTTTTATGGCTGAGTAATATTCCATGGTATATATGTACCACATCTTCTTTATCCATTCGTCTGTCGATGGGCATTTATGTTGCTTCCATGACCTGGCTATTGTAAATAGTGCTGCAGTGAACATTGGGGTGCATGTGTCTTTTTGAATTATGGTTTTCTCTGGGTATATGCCCAGTAGTGGGATTGCTGGGTCATATGGTAGCTCTATTTGTAGTTTTTTAAGGAACCTCCATACTGTTCTCCATAGTGGCTGTATCGATTTACATTCCCACCAACAGTGCAAGAGGGTTCCCTTTTCTCCACACCCTCTCCAGCGTTTGTTGTTTGTAGATTTTCTGATGATGCCCATTCTAACTGGTGTGAGATGGCAGAGACCATTTTTTAGTCATCTGCTGGTCTCTAAAATCTTGTGCCTGACACAAAGTAGATATGTTACAAATATTTAGTGAATGATTGAGTGAATGAATGCACACAAGAGAAGAACTATAGCAAGAGTAGAGACTCTGGAGCCAGACTGCCTGGATTCAGATCCTGGCTATTTTTTTAGCTGTGTGACCTTGGGTGAGTTAGTGAACCTCTCTGTGCCTCAGTGTCCTCATTTGTAAAAGTGAGATAATACTACTTACATCGTAAGTCAGAAGGAGAAAGACAAAGACCGTATGATATCACTTATATGTGGAATCTAAAATACAACACAAATGAACCTATCTACAAAACAGAAACAGACTCACAAACATAGAAAACAGACTTGTGGTTGCCAAGAGAAGGGGGGGTGGGGGAGGGAAGGATTGGGAGTTTGGGATTAGCAGATGCAAGCTATTATATATAGGATGGATAAACAACAAGGTCCTACTGTATAGCACAGGGAACTATATTCAATGTCCTGTGATAAACCATGATGGAAAAGAACATGAAATAGAATATATATATATATATTTATAACTGAGTCACTTTGCTGTATGGCAGAAATTAACACAACATTGTAAATCAACCATACTTCAAAAAAATTTTTTTTGAAATAGTACTTACTTCACTAGGTTCTTATCAGAATTTTATGAGTTAATATATATGAAGTACTTAGAACAGTGCCTGGAGTAAGATAAGGGGACATAGGAATTTAAAAATAAAATCTCTATTTACTACCGACCCTCTGGAACAAATACTGAAGGCATAGGTGAGAGGAAAGCTTCTGTCTGAGCCTGTACAGTTCCCATAGAAGCCTCCTACAGCACTTTTTCCCCAGCCACCCTGGGATCATTTGGCGACTTACCAATATTATGGCAGGTGGCCATAAGTGCCATGTAGAAAAAGAAAACATGACAGCGGACAGGAAGTGGTGAGGCAGATGGGGGGCAATTTCAAATAGGGTGGTCAGGAAAGGCCTCCTTAAGAAGGTGATATTTGAACAAAGACTTGAGGAGGGGAGGGGGTGGATGTCTGGATAGCAAACGCTCCAGGCAGGGGGAACAGCAAGTGCAAAGGCCCTGAGGTAGGGACACACCTGGTGTGTTTAAGGAACAATGTAGGTGGAACAGAGTGAGTGAAGGGGAAGTAGGAGATGAGGTCAAAGGGGCCCAGGGGTCCAGGTCATGAAGAGCCTTGTCGGCCTTTGTGAAGACTTCGGCTTCTCCACTGATTGAGTTGGGAGCCACTGTGAGGTTATGAGCAGAGAGGAGACGATTTAACTTACATTTGAAGAGGCTGCCGGGGCCAAGGTGGAAGCAGGGAGACGGGTTAGGAGGCTGTTGTGCTGCTCCAGGTGGGAGATGATGGGGGCAGGGGTGCGGGCTGTGAGACGGGGAAGGTCCTGGACAGATGTTTTAGGCAGAGCCAACATGCTGGATGTGGGGTGTGAAAGGAGTCAGGATGAAGCCAAGGTTTTGGGCCCAGACAACCGGGAGGACGGGGCTGCTGTTTCCTGAGCTGGCAGGGGATGGAAGGCAGGAGCATGGCTGTGGGACAAGGACCTGCAGCGAGGTTTGGAACAGGTGGGTTCCGGGCCAGCAGACGTCCAGGAGCGGGGGGTGGGGGGCAGCTGGATGCACAAGGTTTGAGTTTGAAAGGAGGTCTGGGCTGGAGACTGGACTTTACGGACAACTGTGCAGGTCCCAGAGTGTGGCACGGGCTTGGGTGGGCTCTCTCCACAGGGAGCAGCTCAGATACCCCCGAGAGACCCAGATGGACCTCACCTGTCACAAAGTGAGGAGGGCCAATGTGGTATTGCAACAGCGTTCTCCCCAGCGACCCCCTCTTTTCAGTGAAGTGACAAATCTCCATGGATTCCCAGACATCTCCTCCCCAAGTCCTCCTAGCAGGCTACACGAATGGTACATGGGAAACATGGAGCTTTAGAGCTAGAAAGATCCTACAGATGGAATATAGGAATTGAAACCTAACAGTGGCTTTAAAATGACTACTGCTGCTACCGCCACTACTAATAGTAATAACAATATCCATACCAACAGCTACCGTCTTCTGAGCACTCACCACCCGAGAGTGTGGGACTCGGTACTCCCCGGGCATCATCTCATTCACTCAGCATGATGGCTCTGAGACGTGCAGGTTATCGCCGCCTTTCTGCCGCTGAGGGAACCAAGGCTGGGGGAGACTACCCAAGGGCACGCGGCAAACAAATTGCAGAGTCAGGGTTTTTCTGGCCACTTTTCTCAGCCATGTCATTCCTGCTAGGAGCCCCCGGCCTCCCCCCCAACCCAGGACTCTATGCCCCGCACAGCCACCCACCCTGCAGGCTGAGCGGCGCCCGGCCTGAGCCTCAGGTATGTCGCCTGAAAAATGGGCACAGTTACACCGCTTGCTTGGAGGAAAGTTGTGAGCCTCGGCCAAAGAAAAGTGTTAGAAAAGGTTTCGCAAATTATAAAGTGTTTTTACAAACGTTGTGAGAATCATTATTTCAAAATACGACCAATCCTTCCAGGTCTAAACTAGACACACACACACAACTGAGGGCTAAGAAGAGACCCAGAGAGGACGGGCAGAGCGTGGGCTACAGAAGCAGGATGGCTGGGAGGGAATCCTGGCTCGATGTTTTCTACTTGGGCCACCTCAGTAAACCCACTCTACCTCCACTCTCCTCATCTGTAAAATGGAACGAACCACACCTTCCCTGGGGGTCACTTATGGAGAGCACTAGGCGTGGGGCAGCACATGGTGCATCAGGCCTTGGGAGAGGCGCGCAGAGCAGCTGAGGGCTGGCCTGACCCTGCCCACCCCCAGCCGGCCCTGGGCCTGCCCCCTCCACACGACGTCCTGGGGAGGTCCTGAGATCAGGTGAGCCCTTGATCTGCTGCAGCGGGGACTGCCCTGGGACGCTGCTCAAGTCACTGGCTGGACCTCAGCTGCCCATCTGTGAAATGGAGTTCAGAAGGACCCCCAAGGTGGTCGGGCCAGTGAAACGGATTCACTCGTGTAGACAGAGCACGGGATTAGCGTCTGGAAGGCACACTGCAGGGTGAGGACTTGAGGAAGGCCCTGTGTCAGGTAATGGGTCCTTTTTCGGGACATAATAGTACCTGGATTTCTCCTCAAAGGACACACAAATGTGCAAGATTAGGGCAAGTGACGCTGCCGCCTGGGTGCCAATTCCTCCTCACCCCCCGCCCCGCCCCTGCCCACCCTCCACCACTTGGCTCCCCGTCCCCTGTCTGGACAGATTTGATAACACCCGAGAGTCCCACTCCCCCTGCAGAGGACAAAGGCGGTAATTGTCCCTGGTGGGCGCCTTTTGACTTGGTCTCACCGTGGTGTAACTGAGCCCCCTCGGCTGCACCTCACCTGGGAGGCCTCCCGGGGCCTCGCCACGCCGCCCCCTCCCACCTCAGCCGGTTTCAAATGTGCCCCCTCTGAAGGGCCAACAGCCATGGTGGGGATTCCTTCCAAGAGAAGTGACACGGCCGCTACTGGAGACCCCGCCTTGGGCTGGCAGGGGCCCAGGGAGGTGAAAGGATTGCTCCCCTCGCTGCTGAGACTTTTCCGGGTCCCTTTAGTAGTGACACCAAAGCCCGAGCCCAGCACCTGCCGCTCCAAGCCGGCCTGTCCACTGGACCTTCCTGCAGCAAGTCACGAGCCACGTGGCTACCCAGCACTGGACAGGAAGACTGAGGGGGTGAATGCTCAGTCTTATTCATCTGTGATTAATTTACATCTAAATAGCCCCACGTGGCCTGTGGCCACCATATAGGACAGCAGAGCTGCGAGCACTTTAAATGCATTTAATCTTTTAACCCTCACAACACTCTACAAAGCGATCGCTGTCCCTGCTTTACGGATGGAGAAACTGTGGCACAGAGAGGCAAGTGAACATGCCCAAGGCCACACAGCTGAGAAGCAGGGAAGCCGGGAATGGTCTCCGGAGGCCGCCTCCCACACCGGGACAAGCTATCCTCAGTCCATCCCCATCCCCTGCACAGCCGTGCCCAGGAAGGCAGAGGACACGCACTCCCAACCCCCAGGCCTGCCAATCCTCTAAGTCCCCTTCTGGATGCCAGCCTCGCACTCACGTCACGCCACGTCGCTGAGAGCACCCACTGGGTGCCAGGCTCCAGGCTGGGCTCTGGGAGATGGCGAGGTGTCTCTCACGCCTGCCCGGAAGGATGAGAGGATCCGGCAGGGGGACAGCATGTGGGTCCCCCACTGCCTTCCCTAGGCTGAGCCAGCCCAGAAAACCCGTGACAGCAGGAGGTGTGCCAGGTCTCTGCACAGTGTGGGCACTCCTGGGCACCTCCTTGCCCAGCCCCTGCACCCCCCATGGCGGTCCAGGCCCCCTCTCCTGCTGGGGAGGGGGCAATGCACAGAATCTTCTTCTCCACATGGCCAAGCTCCCTCCTGGCCTGCAAGAGGCCTCTCTCAGGCAGACGACAGTGGCCCAAGGACTGTCCCAGGGCCGCAGTGACCAGGAGGGGGGAGCACGAACAGTGCCAGAATAATCTACAGTCCCCAAACCACCAGACACTGGGGCCTTTTGGGGGCTGGGGACCCCAGAGTCTCCAAGTTGCCCCAAACAGGGGATTGGAGAATCTTAGGACAACATTTTGGAATGGCAGGATGTGAGAACTGGGTCTGAGGATAAACATATCTGAGTCCAAGAAGCCCCAGGGCTGGTGAAACAGTTCAGAGGTTAAGAACTGGGTCTGGAGCCAGGCTACTTGGATTCAGAGTGTAGGGCAGCACCTGCCAGCTGTGTGGCCTTGGGCAAATTGCTTTACCTCTCTGGGCCTCCGTTTTCCCATTTGTAAAATGGAGAGAACAACGGAGAACGTCAACCTCACAGGACTCGTGGAGGTTAAGTCAGTATGTACCCCATCATCTACATTCTCCCACCAAACAGGCACCTGCCCTCCGGCTTATCCCATTTTCTCATCAGAGCTGCAACCTGCATCTTCCCACATTCCTCTACTCCACGGTCCTGGTCCTGCCTGCCGCCCTCCCACCGCCCCCGCCCCCAGCCCTTCACTGACTGCAGGACAGTGACAGCCCCCCGAGGTGGCCCACTCCGGGCTGAGTTCCCGAGCCCCTCCCAGGCTGGTGTGTACAGCCGCCCCCTCTGGGCCTGCCCCAGGCCGCCCACGCCCACCCAGACTGGGGAGGGGAGGGGGTCTCAGTAGCCCAGAGCAAAGTGGGGTGCTGAGGACCAGGCCTCACGGGGCTGGGGACCCACAGACATTTCCCTTCTCTGTGAGAAGGGCAGCTCCTGCCCCGCCCCGGCTCCCCACCCCCGTCCCCCCCCATCTCATCCCCTCCCTTCCCCGGCACCATCCACTGCTATCATGGCAGCATCACCCACCGGACCTGGCTGGGCCCTGCCCTCGCTGTGTCATCGGAGAAAACTGGAAAAAAAACCTCAGGCCTCGTGGGCGTCCTCCACCCGGGCCCGAGTTGGTTCCCCTCCAGCCCCTCCTCAGTGGCTTCCGCTCTGGACCTGTCTTTTTCCTCCAGGCCTGCACATCCCGGCCTGGTCATCCCAGTGGGCATTCCCCAGTGGACACGTCAGCCCCGCCCAGCCCCACCTGCCCCGGCCAGTCATGGGGGTTGGAGGGGGCAGGAGGACCTGGGAGCCAGGCCCTGGGTGTGAATCCTGCCCCGCCCCCCTTGCTGTGTGTGGCCTTGGCAGGGCCTCCGTGGTGGTGTCAGTCTCTCATCTATTAAATGGGCCCAAGGAAGGGAGTCTGGTTCTGAAACGATTTTTCTCAGTACTGTCTGGAGACCAGCCTCCTCCACGGGGCAGCAGGGGCTGGGCAGGGGTTGCCAGGCTGAGAACATAAACAGACAAAACGATAACCCTGACCTAATATATGCACCTTATATAAAAGTTAATTCAAAATGGATCATGGAACCTTGAAGACATTCTGCTCAGTGAAATAAACCAGCCACAAAAGGACAGACACTGTCTGATCCTACTCATAGGAGGCCCCTAGAGCAGTCAGATTCATAGACACAGAAAGTGGACGGTGGCTGCCAGGGCCTGGGGAGGGCGGAGGAGAGTCAGTGGTTAATGGCGACAGTTTCAGTTTGGGAAGATGAGCAAGTTCTGGGGATGGATGGTGGTGACGGCTGTACAACAGGGTGAATGAATGTACTTAACGCCACGGAACCAGACACTTAAAAATGGGTGGCATGGTAAGTTTTATGCTATGGGTATTTTACTATAATAAAAAATAAATACATTTTAAAAATCAATTTCAAGGGGCTTCCCTGGTGGTCCAGTGGTTATGACTCTGCACTTCCACTGCAGGGAGCATGGGTTCGATCCCTGGTGAGGAAAGTTCTGCATGCTATGAGGTGTGGCCGAAGAAAATAAGAAAAAAAGAAAATCAAATTTGCAAACTAAAAATTTCAATTTAAAAAAGAAACAAACCTTAGTTGGTTGATTTAAAATTAATTGATCTTAAAAAACAAAAGACTTAAATGTAAAGCTACAAAGCTTTTAGAAAAAAACACAGGGCAAAATCTTCAGGACCCAGGGCTCAGCAAACAGTTCTTAGCACAAAAGCACTATCCGTAAAAGGAAGAACTGATAAATTGGACCTTATCAAAGTTAAAAACTTTTGCTCTGCAAAAGAGCCTATGAAGAGGAGGAAAAGACAAGTTATAAATTGGGAGGAAAAAACTGCAAACCACGTGTCTGACAGAAGACTAGGATCCAGAACATACAAAGAAATCTCAAAACTCAACAGTAAAAACCTAATCTAATTAGAAAATGGGCATAAGACACGAACAGACATTCCACTGAAGAGGATGTACAGATGGCAAATACGCACGTGGAAAGACGGTCCACATCACTAGCTATTAGGGAAACAGTCATTAAAACCACAGTGAGATGTTGCACACACCTCTCAGAACGGCAAAACCAAAAAACAGTGGCGACCGTCAATGCTGGAGGGGATGCAGCAAAACAGGACCCCTTGCACATTGCTGGTGGTCATGTAAGACGGCACAGCCACTCTGGAAAAGTTTAGCCCTTTCTTACAAAGCTAAACGTACAACTACCGTACGATCCAGCAGTTACACTCTTGGGCATCTACCCCAGAGAAATGGAACCCTGCGTTCACACCAAAACCTGTCCAAAACTGTTCACAGCAGTCTATCTGTCATAGCCCCAAACTGGAAACAACCCAGGCGGCCTTTAACAGATGAACGGTTCCATGCTGTGAAACACCACTCGGCAATAAAAAGGAACAAACTATTCATAAATGCAACAAGTTGAATGAATCTTGAGGGGCTTACGCTGAGTGAAAAAAGCCAATCCCAACAGATTACACACTGTACCATTCCATTTATATAACAATCTTGAAATGATAAAACTGTAGAAATAGAGAACAGATTAGTGGCTGCCAGGGATTAGGAGGGGATAAAGGAGGGAGGGAAGGAGATCTGGCTCCAAAAGGGTAGCACAGGAATCCTCACAGTGGAATGTTCTGTGTCGTGACTATACTGATATCAATACCTGGTTGGGATACTATATAATTTTACGAGCTGTTGGGGAAAACCGGGCCAAGGGCACATAGGATCTTTCTGAATTCTTGCAACTGCACATGAGTTGACAATATCTCAACATAAAAATTTGAATTTAAAAGTGCAAGAAACCGGGGCTTCCCTGGTGGCGCAGTGGTTGAGAGTCCGCCTGCCAATGCAGGGGACACGGGTTCGTGCCCCGGTCCGGGAAGATCCCACATGCCGCGGAGCGGCTGGGCCCGTGAGCCATGGCCGCTGAGACTGTGCGTCCGGAGCCTGTGCTCCGCAACGGGAGAGGCCACAACAGTGAGAGGCCCGCGTACTGCAAAAAAAAAAAAAAAAAAAAGTGCAAGAAACCCATTTAAGTTTTAATTTGAGATAAATAATGAATAAAGTTTTGCTATAAGTATGTTCCACACAATATTTGGGACATACTTGTACTAAAAAATATTTGTTATCTCAAGTTTAACTGGGAGTCCTGTTTTTTATCTGGCAACCCTACTCCTGGGAAATTGCCCCAGGTAAGAGGAGACACCTGTCAGGTCATTCATTCACTCAACAAATATTTCTTGAACACTTACTATGTGCCAGGCACTGTTCTAGGCACAGGGGATACAGCTGTAAACTCAGGCCACCCCTACCCTCGTGGTGCTGACACTGTAGTGGGAGGAGAGAGGGAATAAAGATGTAAAGAACTGTGCAAATAAAATCATTTCATATGGTGTTAAGTGTTATAGAGAAAATAAAGCAAGACAGTGTACAGACAGAGCCGAGGTGGAGAAAGGGGAGGAAAGTCAGAAAGTGAGAGAGGGCTTCCCCGGGACGGCGACGTCTGAGCAGAGACCTGAAGGAACAGCAGGAACTAGTTATGCAAACATCTGAGGGAAGGGCCTTCCAGACAGGGGAAACAGCATGTGCAAAGGCCCTGAGGCAGGAACAAGCTTGGCGGACTCCAGGAGCATGTGGCTGGAGACACAGTTGGTGTCCAGTGGTCCTAAGAACCCTGTATTCCCTACCCCCACATGTCAGAACTAGAAGACCCTTCTGAGACACGAGGTCCCACCATGGGAGAAACAGGCCCTGGAGGGCCGGGATCTGCCCAAGGCCAGCCCTGGTCCAAGTCCCTCAAGTTCCAGCTGGAAGCCTTTGCATCTGGGAAGGGAAGAACCCACACCTGCACCAGATCTGGAGCAGGAAGGGAGGGCACGGCGGCCTGCGGAGGCCTCCTCACAGCCTGGCCTGGTCAGCTGGCTTCAGGCCAGGCAGGGCCTGGCTCCTCAGGCCCTCAACGTGCCACCACTGACCATTCTATCCGGTCAAATATGCAAGTGGCCCTTGGGACAGCAGAGGAGAGCATAGCTGAGCAAGCCTTATCGGGGCCCCGCCCCAGCTGCCAGAGGCCAGGTCCCTGGTGTCCCCTGACTCACAGGCCTGCCTGCAGCCAGGGCAGGGTGGAAATCCAGCTCCCAGGAGCACCCAGACCAGACAGGGCAGGGCAGGAAGGGACAAGACCAGCACCCTCCACGCACAGAGGCTGGGCAGGGACTGGGAGGTGACTCTCCTTTGGGTGGAATTCCATCCCCCTGAGCTCACCTCCCTTGGAGCACATTCCAGCAGGGGCCAGCCCCGTCCCAGCTGGGCCCCCATCCCCAGGGCTGCCTCTCTTGGGCTCAGTCACCACGCTCCCAGGAAGGGGTTGTGGAGGCCCCCTCCCTCCCTGGGGCCCCCAGAGCCCCCAGCACACTTTGCCCTAGGTGGCCGGTAACGCCTCGATGGCACCCCCGGCCCGGTGCAGTAGCATCACCGAGGCATGGAGAGCCCGGACCCCCGGCCCCGCAGCCCAGCTTCCAGAGCCAGGATGCCGCAGAAGCTGGCTCTGAGCTCAGTGCTCGGGGATGCATCCACAAGGACCCACCTCCCTGTCTGCTCTTCTGTGTTCCATAGCCCTCCTGCCCCAGTGCCCATTTCCTCAGGGCTGTGGCCGGCTCTGGGCTTTCCCACTAGAATCTTCCTGCTGGCCAATCCTGCCAAATGCCAGGGCTTTGGCAACTGCCTCATGTTGGTGGCTGCCAGGAAGTGGCTCCAGCCAAGACCTCTCTCCAGGCACCAGTGGCCCCTGGGCATCTCCATGTGATGCCCACAGGCTCTCCCACTCACGTGCCCAAAAGCACCCTAATAATCATCTCCCCTCAAGTCCAGACTCCACACGCCCCAGTGCCTGGCCCCAGTGAGGTACAGCGCCCACCCATCCACCCCAAGTGCAACCCAAGGTGGGTCCTGCCTCTTCTGCTCCAAAACAGCTGTCCCTCCCACCTACCCGTGGTCCCTGCTGGGTTGGGGCACCAGCTGCCACCCTGCCCCCTTCACTCTGTTCTCCGCTTTGTCCCAGACAGAGCCAGAAACCTGAACACGGCACTCCTCCTGCAAAGTCTCCTCAGGAACTGCCAGCCTAAGGGGGAAGCCTGCTCCTGGACCTGGCAGGCAAGGCCCTGCACTTGACCCCAGCCACCTCTGCAGTCTCATCACCCATCATCCCCTCTCCCCAGATACAGGCAGTCCGCCCCACCTGATCATGCCTTTTTAGGACTTCATGCTTTTATAGATGCCATTACTTCTCCCTGAACTGCCCTCCCTCCCACCTGCCTTGTCCACCTGGTGGACTCCTACTTATCCTTCAAAGCCCTACTAAAGGGTCCCTTCTTCTTGCCCCAGAAGTGTCCAGACTCCTCCGAGAAGAAACCGCACCCTCCTCTGAGCTCTTATGTACCTTCTGTGTTGCATTTCTCCTGTGGTGTTTAGCCCTGAATCATCATTTTTGCTCCTCTTAACTGCCTCTGTCACCAGACAGAGCACCTTGAGGGCAAGAAGCACGGTGAGTTCATATCCTCACTGCCCCAAAGGTGGGAAAGAAACGATTCAAAGCCACAAAGATTCCGCCATCCAAAGATTTCAACCCGGGGCTTCCCTGGTGGCGCAGTGGTTAAGAATCCGCCCGCCAATGCAGGGGACACAGCTTCGAGCCCTGGTCCAGGAAGATCCCACATGCCACGGAGCAACTAAACCCGTGTGCCACAACTACTGAGCCTGCACTCTAGAGCCCACGAGCCACAACTACTGAGCCCGCGTGCTGCAACTACTGAAGCCCACGCGTCTAGAGCCCGTGCTCCACAAGAGAAGCCACCGCAATGAGAAGCCCGCGCACCGCAACAAAGAGTAGCCCCCGCTCACCACAACTAGAGAAAGCCCGCGTGCAGCAACCAAGACCCAATGCAGCCAAAAATAAATAAAATTTTTTAAAAAAACAAAGATTTCAAACAGCAATTTAAAGTTTTCTTATTGGCTCCTTCGGACTACCACCAACTATGAGCTATACCTTCAACCATTAATAAGAAAATACAATTCAAAGTTACTCCAGTGCAAATTTCTTGTGAATCATTTTTTGCTTTTTAAATTGCAGTGTAATTACTCAAGTTAATCTAAAAAAAATGACTTCATTAAAATGTACCTATACTTAAAAAAAAACAAAAAGGTTTCAACCCACCGCTTCTGATGCCTCTCTCCCTCCCAACAAACGATCCTGATTCCAAGCCCCCCGTGTGAGGGTGTAAACCTAACATTCTACAGTCCCAACCTGAACCGTCTGTGATTTCAATGCCAAAATACTATGGCCCTAAAATTCCAATAGAGATAGACTCTGATTCAAAAATCACGTCCCCAAAGGACCTGTTGGCTTCCCCCATTCCTGTCTTCTACCGTGACCCCTCTGATTCAACCCTGCAGACCACACAATTGCACAAGACAGTGCGGGGGGGAGGCAGGGCACAGACACCCCCAGCCCTGCGGCCACATCTGCAGGTGAAACCCTGGCTCTGCCTGGGCCGGACCCAAACCGGAGACCTGTGAGGGCAGGTGCCCCCCGCGGCATTATTCCTCTTGATCTGCCAGCTGAGTCGGGGGCACCCTGCCACCCCAAGGGCTGCCCGGAGGACAAGCCCTGAATCTCCGCTCACTCAGCGGGCCACCACCTCTGCTCTGGGACACACACCCCTTCCCCACCTCCCCCTCCCCCTTTTCTCTCGCACCAGCTGCCAACAAGCCCCAGAGCCTGTGGTCAGGTTGAGTCTTGTCTTCTCACAGCAGGAGGAGGGAGCCTGTGATAAACACATCTGTGATCCTTCCCAAGACGCTCAGCCAGGAGCGGCTGCGGGCTGGCCCCTCTCCTCCTGCCGGTTCCAGCTCCACTGTGCATGGGGCCCACGGAAGCCTGTTGTGGGCAGAGTTTCTGGAATGGGGTCCTGTGCCTTTGGATAAATGGCAGGCTGCAGGATCCTGGGGGTCTCCAGTGTGTGCCCTCGCCTGGCCCTGACTAGCACCTGGGATCCAGAACAGATCGAGGATCACAGTGCCATTTGACAGATGAGGAAACTGAGGCCCCCAGAAGGGATGGAACCCAGAGATGATACACACTGAGCCTTACCTTTCCCAGGCTAGGCGGCTGCCCTGCTCCTGGCCGCTTGATCTGTGTCTGGGCCCTTGGGGTGCCCCACGTCTGGGAGCGAGGGGCTAGGCTGGGAGACCACCTTCCTGCCGTGCCCTGGCCAAGGGGTGTGGCCACTGCCCTGCATAGCTGAGGGCCAGTCGGGATCCTTCCTGGGCCTCTGTTTGCACCCCTAAGCCACAAAGGGGCTGGACTGGTGGTTAATGAGGCCTTTCCTGTGTCCACTGGGGAGTCCCAAATTCTACCTCCTGGCTCTGGAAAACATACAGTGCCTGGCTGAACTGCCCTTCCAGGAGGTGACCCTCAAGCGTCCTCCTGAACCAGAGTGGAGCTAGGCAGCAGGGGGCACCCTGAGCTGGGAAAACCATTCCTGCTCAGAAGTGTCAAGTGAGGCCCAACCTGCGCACCCCACCAAGGATGCCCACACCCCGTTCGTGACCCTGCCCAAGGCCTCGCTCTGCTGCCCTGGAGTCAGTCTCTGAGACTTCTGACCCGCTGCTCCAGAACCATCAGTGGCTCCCCAGTGACCGTAGGGGACTCAACCATTCACTCCGTACGTACATAGAGCGCCTCTATACACCAGGCCCTGGGGTGCAGCTGTGAATGTGATGCATGAGGTCTCTGTCCTTATCAAGCTTATGATCTGGGGAGGGGAGAAGGCCTCGGAACAAGGCACTGCCCGGGGAAAGGCTAGGAAGGGGTTGAGAAGGAAGCCCCTCTGAAGAGGGGATATCGGAGCTGGAACTCAAGCAGTAAGGACAGGGCAGCCCTGAGGGGAAAACTCACGGCTCTCACTCCCTGGCCTGGAAGGTGACCTTGCAGCCCTCTGGCTGCAGCCACCCCTTCAGGGAGTCACAGACCAGCCAGTCTGAGCCCCTGGACTGGCCCCAAGCCCCTCCTCTGGGCCTTTGGCCACTACCTGGGTTGCCTCTACCTCTCTTCTCTGCCAAGCCAAACCTCACTCATTTTCTGGGGCCCACCTACTCCAAAAAGGCCCCTGAGGTTGACCTTACAACATATGACGGTCCCAACACCTGCATCACCCAAGAGCTGCCCTGAACAGCAAGCACAGCCCTCATGCCTGCTGGAGCTGGTGGCTCAGGAAACCCTCTCCCATGTGGAGAGAAGGGAACCCTCCTACACTGTTGGTGGGAATGTAAATCGGTACAGCCACTATGGAGAACAGTATGGAGGTTCCTTTAAAAAAAAAAGAACTACCAGGGCTTCCTTGGTGGTGCAGTTTTTGAGGATCTGCCTGCCAATGCAGGGGACACAGGTTCGAGCCCTGGTCCAGGAAGATCCCACATGCCGCGGAGCAACAAAGCCCATGCACCACAACCACTGAGCCTGTGCTCTAGAGCCCATGAGACACAACTACTGAGCCTGCGCTTTAGAGCCTGCCAGCCACAACTACTGAGCCTGAGGGCCACAACTACTGAAGCCCAGATAGCTAGAGCCCATGTTCCACAACAAGAGAAGCCACCACAGTGAGAAGCCTGTGCACTGCAACAAAGAGTAGCCCCCGGTCGCCGCAACTAGAGAAAGCCCGCATGCAGCAACGAAGACCCAACACAGCCAAAAATAAAATAAAATAAAATAGAATAAAATAAAATAAATAAATAGAACTACCACATGACCCAGCAATGCCACTCTTGGGCATATACCCGGAGAAAACCATAATTCAAAAAGACACATGCACCCCATATTCACTGCAGCACTATTTACAATAGCCAGGACATGGAAGCAACCTAAATGTCCATCAAGAGACTAATGGATAAAGAAGATGCGGTACATATATACAATGGAATATTACTCAGCCATAAAAAGGAATGAAATTGGGTCATCTGCAGAGACGTGGATGGACCTAGAGACTGTCATACAGAGTGAAGTAAGTCAGAAAGAGAAAAACAAATATCATATAATATCGCTTATATGTGTAATCTAGAAAAATGGTACAGATGAACTTATTCGCAAAGCAGAAATAGACACACAGACCTAGAGAACAAATGTATGGACACCAAGGGGGGAAGGGGGGTGGGATGAACTGGGAGATTAGGATTGACATATATACACTACTATGTATAAAACAGATAACTAATGAGAACCTGCTGTATAGCACAGGGAACTCTACTCAGTGCTCTGAGGTGACCTAAATGGGAAGAAAATCCAAAAAAGAAACCCTCTCCCGCCTGATGTGCATGGGACCTTCCTTCCCCCAACTAAGCGCTCTCTCCCTTCATTCTCACTGTGGCTGGACCAGGTAGCCACACAGGAGGAAACAGGGGGAGAGGGAAGCCACTTGTCCCTCTCCTGTCCACTCCCAGGGATGGGAGCTTCAAGGCCAGAGGGACCCCATGACCTATGACCTCAGCCCTAGGAAGTGATCTGACCGTAGAAATCGGGAGGGATGAAGAGCTGAGAACCCTGGAGGAATGTGCCACCCTGAGCAGGAGCTTCCAGCACAGGGCAGGGCCGGCAGGGCCTTGCAATCTACCCTGGCCATCATCCTAGGACAGACCAGGTGAGCAGCCTGCTGCGTGACTCACCGTGGCCGCCTGGGAGGCTCTGACACACCAGATGTGGCCGGAGACTGCGGAGGAGGGAGGGAGGGAGGGAATCCCAAGGCAGGAGGAAGGGCTGCTGGTGCCTCCCATTCGTCTGTACACGGGTGGGCAAGCCACCCCCCAACACCACTTACCAGACAGCTCCCTCCCTCGTTCTGGGGTCACACCCACCCCGTGCTGAGGACCAGCTGTGTGCCAGCCCTGGGGAAGGGCACTCCTGCCTTCTCCCCGCGAGGACACTCCTGCCATCTCTGCTTCCTTCCCGGGAAGGAGCGAGCGACAGAGCTCGGATCTGAACCCAGGCAGCCCACCGCCAGCCCGCACTGTGCAAAGGACACCAACCCGAGAACCAGACGCCAGGCTTCACATCCTGGCTTTGCTCCCGATTAGCACGTGACAATCCCCCTGTGCCTCCATCTCTTCACCTGCAAAATGGGATAATGAGGCCACCGTTCACAGGGACGCTGTGAGAAGCACAGGGAACTCAGCTTGTCCTGTTTCATGCACAGGACTGAGCGAGAAGACTGCTGGCCCACGGACATGTTCTAGCCAAACCAGGTCAGCTGGCACCCAAATGGGCAGCTCGAGGCCCACCCTTAGCCAGCATGTGTGTGTTTGAGCTCCTATAGTAATCCTCTTTCTTTTTTCCTTTTTCTACATTTTTTAAGAGTCACTGGTGACGACCAATTTTAAATGCCAACGCCTAAAAAATGAAGTGCTTGTGCATGAAAATCTGGGTCTAAAACCAGAGGATGAGGCCACCCTGGGCCGGCATTCCCGCACAGCCTCCACGGGCTGGAGCCAAGCTGGGGGCCCCACGGACGGGGTCTGTGTTCCTTGGTCTCTACAGCCCTGGGCACGGTTTCCCCCATTCTCTTCACCGCTGCACCTGCCTGGCCCCCCCAGTGGTGCCCACACACACCCTGTCACTGCAGTGGTCCGTCCTCCACCCCGGCGGCATGGAGCCCTCCCTCCCTGTCTGGCCTGGCCCATCAGAGCCCCTCCTTGCCCAGTACCTCCGGGGCCTCCGGGTCCTCACACAGGCAGGACCCACCCTCCTGTGACAGCCCCACCCCATAGGCCCTTGCCTCACGGGATAGGGTGTCCATCCCCTTTGTAAGCCAGCCACCTCCATTAGAAACATCCTGGGACAGCCTGGACTCTCTTCTAAGCTGAGCCCAGAATCTAGGAGGATCTGAGGAGGCGGTGAAGAGGGAATGGTCACCTCCATTATTTTGAGCTCCAGATCTTGGTTAAGGTGACCAAGGATACGTCACCAACCCTGGCATCTGCCCTAGAGCAATGACTCCTACTGCACTCACCTCAACTCCTCCCCACAATCAGAGTTTTGTACAGCTGATTTTGTGGGCCCGAGGATGACAGTTCACATCCGTCCCTCTTTCCATCTTGCTGAGTTACATCCAATGTTTAAACAGAGATTCAATTATTCAACCTTGTCGGTAACTGACAAGCGTCATGCCACACAGAAATCCTGACCAGCAGCAAATCGACAACAGATGCAAGCAGAACGAGGCTACGGGCAGAGCCCTGTGGCCCATCGCCAGAGACCCAACACCAGTTGTTATGAATAAGCCATTTTGCAGCATCTCTGCAAGAGCCGCCCGGCTCCCCTCCCTAGCTGCCTACCTTTCGGCCTGCCTCGTTATTGTGTAAGTTCATGAGAGTCCGGGCATTCTGCTTGATCTCCCGGGCATCCACAAAGACCTTGGCGAAGCCGATGCCGTAGCGGATGTCGGCAGAGCAGCCACCCCACTTCCAGCCCTCGTCCCGGTGGTACTGGCCTTGCTTCTCCTTGTCGCAGCCGCAGTCGCTCAGGTTGCCCTGGGTGCAGGCAGCAGTGATGGCGTGGGCCACGCCGGCTGCGATGATGGCGTAGGTGAAGGCGGCCTCCCGGCTCCCTGCGGGGACAAGAGTGGAAAGGCTGGGCTCAGGTCCAGGGCGTCCTGGGATGGGAAGGGAGGCTGAGCTCACTGTCGGGGCACCACAAAGACTGACTGAGCGCCCGTTCCTCACTCCGAGAAAGCTCCGTCCCAGGCACCCCCATCACGCACATCCCCATTGAATCCCCCAGTCACTGAACGCCCTTGGGGAGTCGACGGGGCAACGGAGGAGAGAGGCTGGAGACCAGAAGAGGGACTCCTCTGTGGATGACCACCCACTCCCCCGAGGCTGATGTGGCCATGCCCGCTGCACACACGCACAGCATTCGTGGCACCTGGTGACAAACTGTAAAGCAGCACTCTGACCACCACAGTGCACCCAGGCTCCGGAGCCAGAGGCCTTGGCTGAAACCCCAGAACATCGGTCTGTAGCTCTGTCACCTTCAGCCGCCACCACCCCCTCCCTGTGTCTCAGTCTCGTCGCTGGAAAGTGGGGACACGGCAATAGTTCCTTTCTCACGGGGATGATAAGAGAGTAGAGTTTGTCCATGTGAAGCTCTCAGCGCCCTGCCTGGCTCGTGGCACCTGCCTGACACAGCAGCTCCTGTGCTCGTGGCCTTGCTATCGCTGCTGTGTCACCTGCTGTTTAGAGGTCTGGACCCCCGTGGCCCCCTCACTCGACTGTGAGCATCTCCAGAGAAGGCTGGGACCTGCATCCTCGGGACTCCGACTGACACAGGGCACAAGGGCTGCGGGAGGGGAGAGGGACTGCTCGCGGGCAGGCAGGAGGGACAGGACAGCAAAGGGTCAGTGGGGGCCTGGGGAGCTGCTGAGGTGTCACTTCCCCGCAGGGCTTCCCAGCTACGTGGAGGTGGAGATGGCCCTGATGGGGGGCTGGGAGCCACATGTTAAGAATTTACAAGGGCCCTGCAGGGCGGTGCTGAGCTGTTGAGTGGGGTGGAAGGGTCCTGAGTAGCTGGGGTGCAAGAGTGGGGAGCGGTCACTTAGGCCTGGTGCACATACGCCCTGCCACCCAGCCTCCCGGCCTCCCTGGGTCCCAGAGTGGCACCTCCTGCCGGGATGGAGATGAACCCAGACCCCGTGCCTAGTGTGGGCGCTCAGCGCGTTCGCTCTCGGAGCCAGGGTGGGTGGGGGTCAGGGAAGCACCCTAGAGGAAGAGGCCCCGGGGATGGAGAAGTGTCTCAGGACGTCATCACCCCGACTCAGGTGGACCTTCTCACCCGTGCCTCCTTCACTTCGCAGCCCCTCACCCAGGCTGCTAGGATGCCAGCAACCCGTACGCCGACCCCCGGCCACCGCTTCCCCACCCTGCAGACACGTAGGCCTGTCCACCTGCTGGACCGACGGCTTCACTGTGCCGACGCCTGGCCCTGACATTCCACGGCGGCCCTGTTAATACAGGGGTGCTGGAGCCCATACGCCCGGATTCAATCCCAGCTCTGCCACTGACTGACCGTGACTTGGACCAGTTCCTCCTCCGCCTGAGCCTCAGTCTCCAGGCACCAGCTCACACTACTGAGAATCAAACCCACGAGAAAAGGATACACTGGAGGAACCAGGCGACAGCGAGATTAGACCCTCACAGACATCAGAGAAAGAAGCATCAGGTGCAGAGTATACAGAGAATAAGATGGGGGGGAAATCTCTGTTCCACCACTTTCTAGCTGTGTGACCTTGGGTGAGTCACCTAACTGCTCTGTGCTCCAGTTCCTCCTCTACAAAATAGGATGACAACTGCTCACTTTAATTAGGGAGGTCGAGAGAACTAGAAAGAATTAACAAAGGTAAAGCATTTAGCAAAGGGCCTGGCATGAGCAAAGGGCCTGGCAAATATTAGATTTATTACGATTTCTATTGACGATGGTAATAACGGTCCCTTATAAGAAGGCTGCGAGGTATGGAGTAGGAGTTTTCATTTGTTGAAGAAACTGAGGCCAAGAGAAAAGTCTGGTTCACCCAGGCCACCCAACTGGTGGGCAGCAGCGCTGAGCTGCAGTCGTGGCCTCTGGACACCCTGTTCAGACCAAGAACTTTCTCCGGGGAGCAAATGACTGCAAAGCGCAGCGGCCCCACTGGCAGCCTCCGGCAGCTAAAGGGAAACTGTATCCCCTTTATCAGACTCAGAACACAGCAGCAAATTGAGGAAGGGTCGGAGCCTGGCCCGCCACCTGAGACTTGCCCTTCCCCCAGGCTCTTCCCTGGGGGTGGGGCTGGGGACAAGTGTGTGAGGTTCTACCACGCAGCAGGCGGAGGTCCCAGGTATCTCTGAGCCCTCTGAGCAGCGCATGCAATGCAGATGGCTTCTGCTCCTACCCAGGATCCCCCAGCACATCCCAAGGTGGGTGGGAGAAGGGCGGCTGCACCCGGCACACACACAACTCCCGTGAGTTCAAGGTGCACTCCTAGACCAGAGTGAAGTCCATCATGGGCCATGGCCTTCCCACCCCACCAAGCTGGCCCTCACCTCCACACCCACGGCCCCCGAGAAACAGAGGGACCATTATTCTTCGCTTCTGAGCTCCCCGGGACCCAGGTACTGGCTGTTGCAGTCCAACGCTTCCAGATGCTAAAGGGTCACTGCTGACCCCTGCCATTGACCTTGACCTGGGCCTTGCCCACCAGTGTGAGACTAGGACTGCCCAGTCCCCATACTTCCCCCTCCTCACTGACCACCAGGAAAGCTGCCCTGGGCAGTGGGCTGGCCGTGTAACTAAGGTCAGGCCTGTCAACCTGTCTAAGCCTCTGTTGCTTCCTCCATGAAATGGGCTTAGCAGCGTCACGGGCTGGTGAGTGGACTTGATCACAGCGCCCGGCATGGGGTACGTGTTCCGTAAACACCAGCCGCTGCTGTGATCACGATTACCACCAAGTCCGTTTTGCCTCGTTGAGCTCCATGATGCACTGAAGGACACGATAGCCTCACACAGAGGCCAGTGTGTGGGGCTGACCCAGACTCCGGCTGCCCAGCCAGACTCGGGGGGTCCCGAGGGAGCAGGGCCCGTGTCTGTCTGTCTCCCGCTGTTTACAGTCCCCACGATAGTGTGTGACGGATAAATGAATGCGCAGACCTCACTGCCAACCCCACCCCGCCAGAAGCTGGGTGACCCTGGGCAAGTCACTTGGGCCTCTCTGATCCTCCATTTCCGTATCTGTGAATCTCACCCAGCTGGCACCCAGCAGGTGGGGGTCCCAGGTATCTGTGAGCCCTGGGACCAGTGCATGCATAAACGGTAGTGAGTATTATAATAATTACAATGGATGGAATTACAGGCCCCCTGAGAGGTACAGAGAGAAACTCCCCCGCTTCAGTTTTCTCCACGGCCCTCCTGCCATTTTAGACTTATTTGTTTGTCGTCTGCTTCTCACACCACAGCCACCACTCCTGCTGCCCCTACAGCATAATGTCCTTGAAGGCAGGGCTTTGTCATGTGCCCTTCGTGTCCCCAGGGCCTGACATGTAGGAGGTGCTCAGTACATATCTGTTAGATGAACAGATGGATAGATAAATGAATGAATGAATGAATGAATGCTCCAAGCAGTGGCCAAAAACCAGGTGAGCTTCATTTAGTGCTTATTACTGGCCAGGCCCCACGCTAGGCGCTTTGGGAAAGTGTTCTGGTCACCTATTTATAGGGAAACCAGCTGACTGAGGTTCAGAGAGGCTCTGACCAGGCAGGTGCAGAGCAGCGAATGGGCTCCACCCGTTCGGCATGACCTCCCCCAGGGCGTCAGGACAGAGTCTGCCCAAGGCCTGGGGTTTCGGGGCTTTTCAGTGCAGGGAGAGGGTAGAAGGAAAGTAACGTTTGTTAAGCACCTGCGGGTGTTGCCCAGCAGCCCCGTTCGGTGGCCACCATTCTCCACAGTGTTCCGATGATGAAGCCGGGGCTCTGAGAAGTAAACTGATTCACTGAGGCCACCGACCCAGAAACCAGCCACAACTGGGATTCCAGGCCCAAGCTGGCAGTGTCCTCCCTCGGCCCCTGCTCCAACCACCCTTCCAGCTCCTCGCTGCGTGGCAAAGCCCACGGTTGAGAGAGATTCCTTTGTCTTAAGGCAGCAACCCTGATCAAAATGCCTTTATTTCTGCCATTCAACTGTTACCAGTTAAAACATCAATAAATTTATAGGACGCATTCAAATGGGATGGCCTCCTGAGAACAGGGTTTGATGGCAGAAAGAAGGTAGACGAGCATCCCAGAATATTACCATCGCAGATTCCTTGCGTGAGAGGCCATCTTAAGCTCCATCCGTACATGCCTCCTTCGCCCACCCCAGGTAAGCAGCAGTTCCTTATTGCATCTGTGGGCAACTGAGGCTCGAGGAGGTGACTTACAGAGGCAGAGCCAGGATGCAAACCTAGGGGTCACAGGCCTCCAACCACTGCGGAGGACACCCCCGACCCTGACCACACTCGGAGCTCCCGGGACAACCCCACTCTCAGCCTGGGGAAGCCCCTCCAGTTGGGCAATTTCCTGAAGCTATTTGTCTCTTACTGGCTGTCTGCACGGGCAGTTCTAAGGTGTGTCTTATTGCTGCAGAAACAGAAAGAGGTGATGGTCCCAATGGCACACGGTTCATAAGAAGAACAGCAAAGTCATAAAATGCCTACTATTTGCCAGTCTCTTTCCTAAGCACTCAATACAGATCAATTCGCTTCACTCTGGCGACACTATGAGGTGTGGAGCATTTTTATCTCCATTTTACAGATGTGGAAACTGAGGCCCAGAGAGGCATGTACTCTGACCAGGATTCAACCCTGGTCAGCCTGGTTCCAGAGTCTGACCCTGTCTCCTGCCTTAAGGTTACGACACCCACCCCAGTCCTACTGACTCCTGGCCCAGGCTCTTTCCCGACTCTTCCACATGGGGCCAGTAAGCAGAGGACACTGGGCTTGGCTTACTGCCCATCACTGACCATTGCCCCTCCAAGAACAGACCTAGCCCCCTCCTGCCTTGACCACCTACCTCTCCCTCCTGTGCACGAGCAGAGGAAGAACCTCCATCACACCTTGCCTCTCCTCGGCCCCCCTGACCGAGCCACGTGCCCTGTTCCTTCACTCAACAGATATTGCTTGAGCACCTACTATGTGCCAGGCACTGTGCTGGGGGCTGGGGAAACTGAGAGGAGGGATTCAGACATGGCCTTGGCTTCTGAGGGGGCAGAAAGCAAGACACATCACTCACTCAGCGGCAGCGGAGGACTCTGCAGACGCAGGACAGGGAGGTGACGGGAACAGGGACCACCTGGGGTGGGGACTTTTGAGCCGGGAGGAGCCAGCCATGAGGCTCTCTGAGGGGAGAGGGGGCTCCCGGCTGATGGGCAGACCCTGCGGTGGCCCTGACCCGGCCTGGGCAGTGGCGGGAGCAGGTAAGCCCACGGGGGTGGGAGGAAGTGAGGCTGTTGGGGCAGAGGCAGGTCCTGCAAGCCCTCCCATCCTGCCCCAGCACAGGGCCCTCTGTGCCCGGAACCAGAGAAAAGTCTCCCAGAGCCACAGACGTAAGGCCCGTGGGTTCATCCTGGAACAAGAGAGGTTCACAGAGGCCGGGAAACGTGCCCAGGCTCATCAATGACTCAGCAGCGAGACCTGGGGGATTAGGACCAGGGTCTCCTGGCTCCCAGCGTGGAGTCCTGCCCTCACCTCCACCACAGCTTCTTTCACTCTCAATCCACCTGCACCTCCAGGTAACTTTCCATGCAGAAGCTCAGGCGGCCTCAGCTCAGAACTTGGGTAAGATGGAGCCTATTAGTCCCTCCGCCCTGCTCCTTACTCAGGGCGGGGTGACCCTGAGCAAGGATGCTGGCTCCCCGGCCTCAGCTTCCCCACCTGTGAAATGGGATCCACCAGGAGGACACGGCCAAGCTGCCCTGAAGACGAAACGAAACCTCTGTGTACAGAGAGGCCCCGTTCCCCAGAAGGTGCTCAGTAAAGACCGTTGTTATCACTGAGATGAACCCGGGGAGCCCGGCTGACACCCTCCCCACATTCCAGCTCCATAACGACCCCGGCGGGTACAGAGGAAATAAACTGATGTCCAAGCCTGCCTGAAAGATTCCATTCCACCGCCCTGTGCAGCCACTGCAAATGGTTTGCACCGGAATATTATCTGGGTGTATTTACAGTATCTTACTGGAAACCACAAAGTGCATTGTATTTTTTTCTATTTTGCTATTTAAAGCCAATGGGTCAGAGGGTGAGCAATCTGCAATGACACCAGCTGAAATACATGATGATTTGGAAAATACACAGACGGAAAAAGGTTGCCTTTGCCAGCCCCATGGCATGACACTCACAGCCCTTCTGGGCTCAGAACGCCACATCTGGCTGTCTTCGAGCAGAGGAACTAGGGGGCCTCTGGATGAAGAGACAGAAAACGGGGGCTGCAGGGGGCACGTGTCTGGGCGGGGCCTGGCTGATGTAACAGGCCCACAGAGACGGACTCTGGTCTCCCAGCCCCCGCCCTTCTCTCCCACCTCCGCTCTATCCAAGCATCTCTTCCCAGCAAGGAAGACCAGACCGCACTGCTGCCACCCGCCAAGGGTCAACAACCAACTTACAGAAGATTATTCAAACACCTGAGTTTTTTTTTTAATACTTGTACAGAGGAGTAAATAGGACCATGAGTGTATTAAAATGTAAGTCAAAGTAGCCATATGATTGACTGATATCATGTAAACTGTATCTTTCTTTTTCTGATTTAATAAAAAAATTTTTACAAAAAAAATGCTCAGGGCATTCCTTCCTTCCTCCAAGCCGTCCTGCCTCCAAGCCTTTCCACACGCCACTCCCTCAGTTGGTAAATGCCCTTCCTCTCCCACGGGCTTGGTGAGAGGCCATGTAGCTCAGGGGTTTCAGAGCAGGGCCCTGGGGGGCCAAGCAAGCCGGGTTAGCAGCCTGGCTCCACTTCCCCGGGGGGAAGGATCAGGGGTGAGCTGACTGACCTCTCAAGGCCTCGGTTTCCTCCTTTGTAAAATGGGAATAATAAAGCACCTGCCTCCTAAAGTCATTAGGAAGATGAAACAAGCCAAGGCACCAGCCACCAAGCCAAGACCACACCTGGAAGGGGTCAGTACACAGCAGCTCTTACTAGGCGTGGCATTGGTTAACTGTCTCCATCAAGACACCGCTCGGGGTCCCCTGTCCGAGGGCCTTCCTGACATCCCCTCCTCGGCTTCTGGCTCAGTACCTTTGCCATCCTTACTCTGTGTTAAATTGAAAGATCAATCTCTCCCCACAAGGTCGTGAGGACCCGGATTATTCATCTGGGAAGCCTCGACAGTTGAATGAATGAATGACTGCATGTAAAGGCGTGGGAGTGTGGGACTGTGTGTCAACCATAAGAAAGCTGGCAAGAGAACGTTCTAACAAAAGACTCATCTCAAAGAATGGTGTCAGGAGAGCTAAAACCCAGGATGAACTGAGGCTTGCAAAAAAAAAAAAAAAAAAATGCACGCGAGACAAAAAGTCCTTTGTTAGCTGCGTTCTAAGCAAGAATAGGTCTTTTGCTCCGGCAAGATGGCGTATTGTTAAGAAACGGCAGAGAGAAAGTGGAGCTGGCCTGCCCCTCACTTCTGTGTCTCTCACCGGAAAGGTCTTCAAATCAACCCTCCAAGCAGTCATCAGCTCACCAGACGTGTGCTCCATCCACCCACCCCGCCCGAGACAGACGAAAAGACGGAGCCACTGTGCGAGGCATACGGATTCTCAGACCTGGGATCCTGGGCCCAGCCGGTCACCCGAGGGAGAGGGGCGAGCTGCTGAAGTGGCCACTCGGGAGGAAAAGCGGTGAAACGGGACAGGAGCAGAAGCCCAGAAATGCATCCAAGTTCCCCGGTTGGTAGGCAGAAGAGGGTGGCCCCTAGGGCCTGAATCCTAGGTCATCTGTGCCCTTCCCTGGAAAAATTCCACAGGGGAGTACCAAACAGGAGGTCGTGAGTATGTGAAAAAGAATGCAGCCGTCCCCAGGAGCACACATCAGGAAATCACCATTTCTTTGTTGATAATAATGCTAGGCTCAAAGCAAATTTCTATATGTGCTAAGAATTTGATCATCTTCCCACATCCTGTCTCTCCCCAGAGACAAGGGAGAGAGATTCTTCGGACAGCTCCCCTCCCAGGCAAACCCTGTGGGATGGATTTGTCTCCACTACTCTCTCCAGCCTCTTTCTGCCCTCCCTGCCCCCCAGCCTGGAGCCAGTGCCCAGATCACCCTGGATCCCCGGCTCTGGCTGGGTCACACCTGCAAGCCTGCTGCGGCTGCCCATCCCCACCACACCCTTCCTCTCCTGGGCTGTGGCGGCCCATTTTAGGTGACCCTGTAGGCAGCCTTCCACGCTCCGGTCCAGTGCCACCCGTGCCCTCTGCTCTTCTACCAGACCCCTCAGAGCACATTCAGCCCCAACTCTAATGTCTGTCCCCAACAGACGGTGAGCGCCCCGAGAGCAGACCCTGTGGCCAATTCATCAGCCACTTACCACGCTGAAGATTCTAGTAAACATCTGTGGGACCAATGAATGAGTGAATGAATGGGTGGACACACTGTGGGTGGCAGGGGGGTGTCCCATGAGCACTTAACTTGCATGAATTCAACCAAATGCACCCGGGGAAAAGTAAATTTAACACACTGTACGTGTGGGAATGTAAGTCGGTGCAGCCTTTATGGAAAAAGAATATGGAGAGTCCTCAAAAAATTAAAAATAGAATTAGCATACAGCAATTCTACTTCTGGGTATTTAGCCAAAGAAAATGAAAATGCTAACTCAAAAATATATTTGCATCCTCGTGTTCACCACAGCACTATTCACAATAGCCAGGACATGGAAACAACCTGAGCCCATCGACAGATGAATGGAGAAAGAAGATGTGATACATACATATACATACACACACACACACACACACACACACACACACACACACACACACACACACACACACACACGCATATGTGTATATATATGTATATACATACATAGAAAAGAAGGAAATCCTGTCATTTGTGACAACATGGATGGACCTTGAGGGCATTATGCTAAGTGAGATAAGCCAGACACAGAAAGACAAATACTGTGTGATCTCATGTATATGTGGAATCTTAAAAAAATTGAACTAAAAAAAATAGTGTATGAACACTTTGGATAGGGTGCATCTTCATTCTATATATTTGGTGCATTACTGCATATACGTTATATACACACGCGAATGTTTTCCTACTTGTATAGAAAACTGCGTATTCTGAATTTTGTGGCTGATTTCAGGGACTTTGCAGAGTGACGCTGACTCGTATAGATCTCATCGTCCACGTCCATATCAGATACTGGAACGTGCCTCCGCTGTGCCCTTGCGGAAGGATGTCGGACTTGGTGGTGGGTAAATATACTTTGGGTGGATTCCTGGTTAGTCCAAAAGCCACAGTACGAGCATGGCCAATCTGTGAGGGTCTCCAGAGCAGTGTTTCCTGGTGTGGGTGCCTTGGAAGAGCAGCTCCACCAGATGGCCAGTGAGTCTGAGGTCAGAGGAGTGTGGACCTCCAGGGAAGCCTCCTCAAGCTGCTCTCTTGTCTGCAGGACTTTTCAGAGCCTTTAATACACTGGCTCTCTCTCAAGCAGGGAGTATAGCTTGCTGAGTTCCCAAATTTATCATCCAGGGAGCCCTCCTTTTTACCCCAGAGCAGCGGGTGGGGGTGGGAAGGGATAGAAACCAGTCCGCTGAACAGACTGGGGAACAGGTCCTCTTGAGTCACGCCATGGAGGGGGGATCTCCCCTAGGCCTTGACCTACTCAACATTTGATCCCATTTGAAGCCAACGCAAATGTGGGAGGAGAGCTAACAGAACGCTGGCCTAACATGGATCAAAATGCTCACACGCAGGAATGAACGACCAGTCTTGTATTTTGGGTCAGAAATGGAAAGCATTCACTCAACAAAGAGAACAGAGCGCTTCCCATGTGTGCGGTACACCCAGACCTGGGGCCACAAGACTAACAAGACCCTGGAGGGCTCAGAGCAGCTGGGCGTGTAGGGTAGAGAGGAGCTGGCCTGCCAGGGGGGCGAGCATCTCTCCATGTGTTTTCTGAGCATCTACTGTGTGCCAGGCCATGGGCCAGGTGCTGGGGGTCACAGAGAGAAGATGACTAACAGGTCCGGGCTCCATGGACTTCCCCACAGCCAGGGACCGATGGCAGACACACACAGCCTTGCAAAAGTATGCAAAGTCACTTCTGGAAGTGGTAAGTGCTATAAAGACAATAGCACAGCATGACCTACAGGGGAGGCTGTCTCGGCCAGATGGTCAAAGGAGGCCTCCGGGAGAAGGTGGCGTCTGGGTGGAGGCCTGCATAATGCTGGGGTGTGCAGGTTACCCACCATCGCTCAGCAGTTTCTCCCTGTGGCCCTTCTGCTCTGACCTCTGCTCCAGAAGGAGCTGGGGCGGGGGTCTGCACCAGTACCTGGGGGTGCACCACATCCACCGAGCCCTCCCGGCTGGAGAGACTCAAGAATAACATAGCTGTGATTTATGGAGCACATCCTGGGTGCCTCGTGGGGTGTAAGTAATCTCAGCTGCCCACACCTGCAAGATGGGTATATTATCATTGCCGTTTGGTCCTGGTCCACAGCCAGGCAATGGGGAAGCTGGGAAGAGAAGCGGCAGGTAACTGCAGGGCTGAACTATAATTCTGGGCGGCACAAATGAGCAAATAAATAGAGGATGTGCCCTGGAGTAGTAAGTGATGAGGAGAAAAACAGGGAAGGTGAGGGGTAGCTGGAGAATGGATGGTCTACACTACACAGGCGGTCCTGGTGAGGGGCTGCCATGTGAGCTGAGGGTGGAAGGATGGGAGAGCACCCAGGCAGAGAGACCAGCTGGGCCAAAGGCCCTGAGGTGGGAAGGACGTAGTCACGTGAGAGGGTGGGAAGAGGGTGGCAGAGCCGGGGTGGAGAGGGGGTCGGGATGCAGGTCATGGAGGTCAGCAAAGCACCAGGGGACGTGTTGGCATTTTATTCTCAGAGCGAGAGGAAGGGTTTTACACAGGGAAACACCGTGGTCACAGCGACCGTGGGGAGACTCTTTGCTGGGTGCCAGGTGGTTGGGGGGGGTACATTAGGGGGCTGATGGAGTTGGGTGACAGGTCTCTGAAGATGGAGATTTGAACAAGGAGGTGATGGGGGACGTGGTGAGAAGTGGACAGACTGGCGGATACACTTTGTAGAATCAAAATGATGAGCTCAGGTTAGAAATGGGACCAATAGCTTCTCCCCTTTCTACTCCACATCTCCCTGTCCTGCTGCACCAGGAATAAAATCTGGAGCATCCCCAGGTCCTTGAGTTCCTCTTCACAGGAGACAGGCACGTGGGCCTCCTGGAAGGGTGAAGGGACATCCTTTTAGGGCCCTAACCCACCAGGCGCTAGGGTCTTACGTCCTGTGAATGCTGCTGCCACCTGACAAGGTGGGCTGCGTGACTCGGATGTCAGTGCTCGTGTCGCTGCCTCAGGGCCCACCAACAAAACGAGGTTGTCCAACACACGGCGGCCTCAAGAATCTCACGTGTGGCAGGACCACACAAACAAGAACCCCTCCAGCAGCAGGGAACTCGCCGGCCATCCCAGTCTTGCCACAGAACACCCACGTGACTTGGTCAGCCTCCACGTGGCTCTGAGCTGAGCTGTAGGTGGACATGCCTCCTTTCGGGGATGGAGAAGACCCATGAGGCGATGGACCCAGAGGAAGGGCTGCCTCTGCTCCTGGCCCTCACCCACCGATCCTCCACGAAAAGACGAAAGACAGGGGTGTGAAGCCCCATGGGACCCACCCTCCCTGGGGTCCTGCCTGATGCAGCCCTCACTCTTCTACCCGTGACACGACCACACACAACCGGATGGAAAAACAGGCAACGAGCACGAATAGGGGCAACGAGCACGAATAGGCAACTCACAGAAGAGTCAACCTGCACGGCCAGTAAACATAGGAAGGGATTTCAACCACATGACTTCTCAGGGAAATGTAAATCAAGAGGACAGTGACAAAGCATTTTACACCCATCCCCCAGGCAAAAATGAAGACGCCTGGGCAATTCCGTGTGTGAGCGAGGCCGAAGGTCAACACTGCCGGCTGGGGGAGTGGCACGTGGCACGGTCACTGCAGAAATCAGGTCCATCCTCATACCCTGTGCCCAGCAATTCCATTCCTCAGCATACACCCCAGAGAAGCACACACGTGGGCCCCGGGAGACGCGCACAGGGAGGCCCGCGGTGGCACTGTGACAGCAGGTGCTCAGAGACAACCCACACGCCCCTCAACCAAGGCATGGGTGCACAGATGGGGTCTATTCACCACAGCTGAAATGAATCAACAACAGCTAAGAAGAACAACACAGATGAGCTTTGTTAATACTGAGGGGAAAGAAGTAAATTCCAAAAGACTGCCTATAGCGTGATGCCTTTTCTCTGTAAAATTAAACACAACTCAAACTAAATAATGTACTTCTGGGGAATATATCAGTAACATAAATTAGACATCAAGATTCAGGATAGAGAAAGTGTGACTTGGGAGGCGGGAGTAGGAGTTGCCTGAGGGACGTTCACAGGGGTGCAAGCTACCGGTCCTTATTCTAATTGTCATGCTGGTGGTGGATTCAAGGGGGAGTTCATTGTTTTATTTATGAAAATGAAAAACCTGGAGTGGGGTGAACACCTTCTTGGGTCCCCAAGGGCCACACTGAGCCTGGTTAGCAGTTGATAAACTTGTCGTGGGGTCACATAAGCCCCGGCGTTTAAGACCCTCGAGAGCCGGCCTGTCACCTCACCTGAGGCTGCAGACCCCCGCTCGCCATCCCCTTAGCAATCACACGTCGTCTTTGTCCTGATGTTCCCTCTGCCTGGGATCCCATTCACTGACCCGTGAAATTCTTCCCACCCTTCAAGGCCCAGACCAAGGCCATCTCCACTGGTCCAATCTGCTCTTTCCACCTGGGAATCTCACCTCCGAGCACCCACCACACCCCATATGCTTTTCCCTAAAGTGCAGACCAGGCTGCTCTCAGGCTGCTTGTTATGGGCTGAATTGTGTCCCCCCCCCAGAATTCATATGCCCAGCCCTAACCCTCAGTACATCAGAATGTGTCTGTATCTGGAGGTATGACCCTTAAAGAGGTGATTAAGTTAAAATGAGGCCATTCGGGTGAGCCCTCTTCCAACCTCACTGGTGTCGTTAGAAGAGGAGATTAGGACACACAGAGACATCAGGGCACGTGCACAGAGGAAAGACCAAATGAAGACACAGGAAGAAGGCGACCCTCTACACACCAAGCGTAGGGGCCTCAGAAGAAGCCAACCCTGCCAGCACCTTGATCTTGGACTTCAGCCCCCAGGACTGTGTGTGGAAGTCGCCCCGCCTGCGGTCGGTCCTCATTCCGGCCGCCCGAGCTGCCTGAAAGCCCCACAAACAGTCCCCCTCCCTGGGAGATGGTGCAGGTGTGGCTCCCAGGCCTGGACAACAACAGCCCTATTGTCAGTGGCCCCTGTGATGGTTTGGGATGGACACACGCCCAGAAGTCAGGCCCCAGATCCAATCAGAGTGAGCTCCAGGGCTCTTGCAGGCACTGCCACAGAAAGGTCAGGCTCTTTCCTGCAGGACCTGAGCCTGGAGGTTGACCCCCCCGACAGACACCTTTCTGCCCCAGAGGAAGCTGATGCCAGCTCACGTCCCAGGGCTCCCCAAGTCGGCACACCGACCTTCAGTTCCCGAGGATGCACAATTCCCCTTCCCGCCTGAGGCAGCTTGAATTGGGTTTCGGTTTCCAGCATCCACGAGGGCCTTGCCTGGTCCTGCCCTGGGGCCCTCTCCTCAGATCTAAGCAGTAAAATCCAGAACACTCAGGAGGGGAGACAGAAACATAGGCAGAGTGGGGACCGCACTGGGCGTGAGGAGGTGGAGAACGGTGAGCCTTTGGGTCTCAGCATGGGATGCAGAACCCGTGAAGGGCTGCTGCCCCCCACCAATGTCAATCTCCTCCTTCCTGCTCCATCACAGACCCTTAGCTTATCTCACAGCCACTCGGAATTAAAAGAAAAAGAAAAAGACTACATTTCCCAGCTTCCCTTGCAGCTAGGTGTGTCATGTGACTAGGTCCTGGCCAATGGGAAGTAGGCAGAAGTGTGAGGTGGAGCTTCTGGGAAGTCTCTGCAAAGGCCAGTGATGTGTTCTGTGTCCAGAGTGTGGACTTGATGGCCAGAGTCCCCAAAGACTAGAATCCTGATCCCTCACCCCTACAAGGCAGCCCCAGTTGGCTGGTCATTCCCAGAAAGAGGCAATCCCACGAGGGCAGGGCAGTGTTGAAGAGCCTGGAAAGCGTAAATCTGAGGCTTGCTTCTTGCTGTCCTGGAGCAGGTTGCCTGTTTACACACGCGGAAGCCAAGGCTCAGAGGGGAAGTGACTACTCAGACTCGCAGGGGTCTCATCTTGACCTCCCCTTCCTCTGCTCCCACTGCCACCACCTGAGAAACCCAGACCAGGGTAACTCCTTCCTAACCAGCCTCCAGATTGGCAGTCTCGCTCTATCCTGGCAGCTCACGGCCAAAACGGGTCTCTACTGCTACCACTTTGCCACCTTCTGCCTGGAAGACTGGACCAGACTCCTCACTCCCACACTTGCCCCTCCGCTCACCAGAGGAAAATCCAAACCCCGGACTTGGCCTGACAGGTGCCACAATGTCTGCCTCCTGGCTCCTTCTCTGACCTCTGAGTCTCTCTGTACTCCAGCCACGCCGGCCTCCGTGCTGTTTGTCAAACCACCAAGCACATTCCTGCCTCAGGGCCTTTGCACCTGCCGTCCCCTATGTCTTCCCCCAGACACCTCCCTCACAAATCCAGAGGCCTTCCCTGACCACAGAGGCTGAAAGAGCAGCCTCCAGCCACAGAGAGCACTGAAGAAATTTTTGGTGAACGCATGAGTGAGTGAATGAATGAATTCTGTACCCACTCTTTAATGACTCTTCCAGAATTCCCATTAGATTGAATCACATAATGTTGTTATTTTTGTGGGCCTAAAACCACTGACTTGTGGCAATTTCATATAGTGCAACCTTACTTTGGCAGTCATGCCCCTGCTCAAAGTTCCCCGTTATCTCCTACCACCTAGAAATAGAAACTGCGAGCCGTGACCCCACACACCTCCAGGCTCTGGCTCCCACTCCCTTCCAGGTCCCGCAGGCCTGCTGTCTAGCATCGCAATCCCAGGGGTTTTCTTGGCGACTCTGTTTGCTTAAATCCCCTGAGGCCATCCTACCCAAGTCCTCCTCTCAAAGAATGCTCCTTGCCCCAGGCCTCTGCTCCTGCTCAGTGTATACTGGTATTATAAACTGGTGAGGGCTTCCCTGTGGGCGCAGTGGTTAAGAATCTGCCTGCCAATGCAGGGGACACGGGTTCGAGCCCTGGTCTGGGAAGATCCCACATGCCATGGAGCAGCTAAGCCCGAGTGCCACAACTACTGAGCCTGCACTCTAGAGCCTGCGAGCCACAACTACTGAGCCCACGAGCCACAACTACTGAAGCCCGCGTGCCTAGAGCCCATGCTCTGCAACAAGAGACGCCACGACGAGAAGCCCACGCACTGAAACGACAAGTAGCCCCCACTCGCCGCAACTAGAAAAAGACCACGCACAGCAACAAAGACCCAACACAGCCAAAAATAAATAAATAAATTAATTAAAATAAAAAATTTTTTTTTAATAAATAAATAAATAAACTGGTGGTGCATACTGGCGGTATTCCCCCGCCTCAGCCTGCAACGGATCCCTCAATCCTACAACTCTGGGCAGCTGGGGGCTTCTGGACAGCAGGGACTCCTTCATCCCAGGACTCCCTGCACTGGAGCCCTCCTGTTGCACCCTGGCAGGCATTATCACAATGCCACCAACAGGCTAGCTACTCCAGGACTGCGAGTGATACTGGGATCCGCCCAGTCCTAGGAGAACCTGCCACTCACTTTTTGCTGACCTTGGGCCTCAGTTTCCCCATATGTAACATCTCATACGTCAACAAAGACAGAGCTCAAAATAACACCAGAGCCCAGGCCTGGGTCCCAGAAACAGGGGGCATGGGTGTGAGCAGGAGAAGGCAGGAAAACCATAGCAACCACAAGGGAAGGTGCACAGGATGGTGGGAGATGATACCAGGCAGAAGGAATGCGTGGAGCCGAGGCCCCCAAGCAGGACCCAAACAGTGCCGTGTGCTTGGGAAACAGCATGAGGCTGGGTGGGCAAGGGGGACAGGAAGATGGGAGCGGATGAGGACAGAGGGCAGCGGCGGGCCAGTGAGAAGTTGGGATTTCATTCTGAGGCCAGGGGGAGCCTCCCAAGGAGGTTAAGCAGGGAAATGACAGGATCTGATTTCCACTTACAAAGGACAACCCTGCCGGCAGGAGGGTTTGCGGGATGGCCGGAGGCTGGGAGGTGCCACCTGTGTGACCCGAGGGGGAGCGAGTGAGGGCATGGAGCAGTGGCCAGACTTGGGGTGGATCTTTTCAACATGAACTGGATTTGCTGATATCGAGGCTGAAGGAGACAGAGAACCCAGGGGTGCCCTGTGAGCAGTCGAGCAGGCTGGGTGAACCACTGCAGCCGAGGGACCTGAGGCAGACCCGACTTTCAGGGAAGTTCACTGCTCGATTCAGCAGTGAGGCTGCAGGGTTTCCGGCCCCCCAGTCCAGACGCATACAAGCGAGAAGACATACAACGTGGCCTTCCCCACATCGACCGGGGCCTCCTGGCAACCAACATTGTTCCCGTGCCCTTTCCACCAGGCTTTTACACCATTCCCATAGAACAGGGGTTGGAAATTCAAATGCCCACAGTGGCCAGGCAAGGCAATGCAGAAGGGTGGGGACTGTGGCAGTGAATGGGCTGCCCGGGTTCCACCTAAAGGGCACTGCGTTCTCAGCTGTGGCCCATTAGTAACTACGTGGGCACAGGTGTACGCTATCTGTAGCTCTGCCAATTTTTCCAAAGAAGCCCGAAGTCCATATTTTTAGGCGAAACAGATAGTTTCTAAATTTGGGCTTCAATTTAAAAAGCAGTATCAGTGCTGTATCAGCCAGTTAGCATTTGGGCCACTGGCTGCCGGTGTGCAACTCTACTGGGAACAGTCGGTGGTGGATTCCGATTGGAGAGCTGACCCTCATCCGCAGACCTAAATTCAAGCTGTGGCACCTGCAGGACCCCTTATCTAGGGCGTTCTAGCCCGCAGCAGAGAAGGGGGTCCCAGAGCACTCCCGAGGCAATTTGGTCTCCCCATAGTTTATAAGGCCCCGCTTGGGGCGTCTGGGTGAGCACATACCCACTTTGAGCTCCTTTCCGAAGACGGTGCGCTCCCCCAGCGCCGAGCAGTTCCAGCGGCCATTGCGGAACTGAAACTGACACTCGTCCAGGCCCATTTGCGAGCCTTCTCCTATGACGATGATGGCGTCGGGCCGGCTCTGGCAGATCGCCCGCTGTCTGGGAGCCAGGCCTGGGATCTTGTTACAGATGATGCTCGCGCCCAGAGCTACCACCGAGGAGAAGCCACTGGAGCAGGGGACACAGAGAGATGGAGCGTTAGGCCAGCAAGGTGGGGGGCACACCTACAGGCCCTCCCTAGGCGTCCAGCCCTGCCCTCCCCCTGCTACTGCTCCCAGCACGGGTCTCTCAACTTTTTTGATACTGCACCCCCAACCCATGTTCACTCATTTATAATTCCCATCGGTACTTGTACCACGTGTATATTCAATACTAGTGAGGCTTAATTTCTTTCTTAGACACAAAGAAACATGATGCGTGTCACAAACATACTGTCAAATGAACTAAGCCAGTTGCCTTTGCATCTATGGGAGAATTCAGTTGAGATGAAGTTTAAAATCATGCAAAATGGAACTGCACTGTTTAGGGGTCATCTCTGTGTGGTAAAACTGCAAAGGTAACCACCAAGTTTCACGTAGCGTTTGCCTCTGAAAGGGGGATGGGTGCACAGATGTTGATTAAAGAACAAAAACTGTTCAGACATGTTATATATGGACGACATAATGTATGTATGTATATGTTTTATTTTTTTTTAATCTTTAAAAAGCAACTGTGAATAAAAGTTGTAGTATTTCCTTCCTGCATGGCAATGGAATATGTGTATCCCACTCCAGGTATAACTGGCCTAGAGGACGCTTATGACTATCACAGCAAGGTTCCTGTCTTCCCAACTCATTCACAGGTACGTACTAGGCACCTATCAGGGCACCAGGCTCCCAGGCACCATGCTGGGAGGCAGGCAAGGCCCTAACTTCGAGGGGCTATGGAGGGAGACCATGCAAATGTCTCAAATGAACACAACACAACATTCAATGACATGCACTACAAAGAAAATAAATGAAGATGCTGTGATAACAAGTAGTGGTGGGTCTGGGAGGGAAGGGAGAGGGGCCGCTTTAGCATGAGTGGTCAAGGAGGGCCTCCCTGAGGAGGTAACAGTGCAGCAGAGACCCGAATGGTCAGGAACCAGCCATGGGAAGGTCTGGGGAAGAGTATTCTGGGCAGAGGGAACAGAAGATGCAAAGTCCTGGGAAGGGAACAAGCTTGGGATCGCCAAGGAACAGAAAGAACCCACAGAACCCAATGCAGAACCAGGGCTTGGTGGGGGGGCGGGGTCTGGGGAGAGGAGACCGCTCAGGGCTGATCTATCTCGGTACATCAAGAAGCACTGAAGGGCTGGAAGCAGGTTACTGACAGGATCCCATGCCTCCAGCCCCAGGGGGGAGAGGACTGCAGGGCTCCAGAACAACAGCAGGGAGAGTGGGCAGGCCAGAGGTGGCTTGGCCTGGGTGGCCGCAGATGGAGGCGACCCAGCTCGCTGATGGATGAGGTGGAGCCGATGGGAGGGCTGGGGAAGGGTACAAGGGAAAGAGAGGCGTCAGTGTGGCTCGTGGGTATCTGGCCTGAGGGTGGGCCCACTTCCTAATATCAAGATAACCCCAAAGAGGCTCCAGTGGTAGCCCTGACAATGCAGCTAGCCCTCCCTTTACACAAAGATGGCCCACTTGTCTGGAGCTTCCTTTTGTATAATCCTTCAAAGGTCATCAAGCACCCTTTGAAAGAAAAGACCTCACTCTGGTTATAATAATGAGCTCCCATTTACATGGGCCATGGTCAGCCGCTGGGCTAATTGCCTCGTTTTTCCAGTCCAGGCTCAGCTGTGGGAAGTTGTTCTGGAATTGGGATTTCTCAAGGCGAGGGTCCCCTGACCAACACCACAAGAGCTGAGGTGACCCCACTCCTCTCGAAGCACATAACTGCCGCTCCTGTCACACACCAGCCCTCTTCCTGCCTCGGGCAGGTGGTCCCTCTCCCTGGAAGCTCTCTCACCCCCTGACCTTCACACGGTTGGCTTCTTGCCATCATCCAAGTGACCTCAAGGGTCCCCTCCCTGACCATCCCACCTAAGGGAACCTGCCTCTCCACCCCATCCCTCCTAACTTTCCATCACAATCTCTGTTTTGTTTACTTAATACTCTTGATTACTCATGGTCTTCTGAAATGTTTTAATGTATGTGTTTGTTTTTAACCTGTGTGCTTGCTTTTTTATCACCTGTCTTTCTCATTAGACCATCAGGCTCCTTGAGGACAGGGAGGCTGTCTGCTGGGCTTGCTAAATGGATTGTGGAGCTTCAAAAATGTCACTGCCTATTACACAGCAGGTGCCCCTAGTTATGCCTTGAATGCATCCGGGAACTTCTGCAGCATCCCTATTATATGCAAATGCAGTATGGCAGGTGCTACCACTAACTCTAGACCAGTCGGCCTTTCTAAACAGCCCTATAGGGCAGGAATCACCATCTCCGTTTCACATATCCACTTTGCGTAGCTGAGAACCGAGGCTCACCGAGGTTGAGGCCTGGAGGCTAGCAGGTGATGGATCTAAAACAGGACCCTAGCAAGAGCTCTGGGTCATTCGTCTCAGCCACTCAAAGAGAGTCTAACACGGAGCTAGGATATTTTAAATGTTTCAGGAAGACGCAGCACAGAAAGAGGAGGTCAAGTGGAGATGTTCTGGCCACAAGTCAGGAGGAACCTGTCGACACCTAGTTGTTCACCAGGAAATCCCTACACCAGCAGAGAGTCAAACTATATATTGGGGTAAAAAATGCCCAGGCACCATAGTCTCGCAGCTAAGAGCTCAGGTCTAGGGTGCCATCTAAGCTTCCTTCACCTAGTAGCTGTGTGACCTTGGGCAAGTTACATCCCCTCTCTGTACTTCAGTTTTCCCATTGCTAAAATGAGGATATGAACTGGACCTCACCTCATAGGGCTGCTGAAAAATTAAATGTGTCAAAACATGGGAAGTGCTCTGAACGTGTCAGGTACACAGTGAGTACTCAATAAATGAGCTGCTGTGGTAGTTATTATTATTGCATCTGATTGTTACAAAAAGGCTAGTGCTTGAGTCACTTGAACTATCCAAATAAAATAAGAATACCACAGGTGCCCTGCCATCCATCCGAGGAACCGAAAGGCCTCCCATGCCCATTTTACAGATGGATAACCCGAGGTACAGAGAGCAGCAGCAGGGCCTGGCCCCAAACCACCCTGCAACTCCTCCCGACCTGGTCCTCTCCCCACCCCAAAGGGCGGCAGCGGGGCGGAAGGCCGGCGCCCTCCCTCCGGGCAGCTGGGCCCCTGCGGGGACTATGAGGTCTCGGCGCCGCCGGCGGGAGGTCGGGCGGGCGGGGCGGCCAGGGGAGTTATTTTCTGTTGTTTTCCCTTTCTCTCTCCCCTCCCGGGTCCCTCCGCCCCGTTTCTAATTAAAAAGGAGATAAAGCCGCACGCGGCCAGCGCCAATCAGCCCCACCGGCTTCCTGGATGCTGGATGCGCGCGGGACGGCGGGGCGCGGGCCAAGATGAAGATTAAAGCAGGGGAAAAAAAAGAAAGCCACCCAGATGCGGGCGAATCAATAACACTTAAAACACACCGGCAGGCAGGCAGCGCGCGAGCCTCGCAGCCGCCTCTCCGCCCGCGGTCGCGTCTCGGCCCGCGGTCAGGGCTGGCAGCCGCTTGGTCCGCTCTGTGCGCACCTGCTGGCCGCCACGGCCAGTCAACTTGAGAAATCCCCACGCCAGAGCCGCGGGGTGGGGAAACGGGGGAGTGGTAGTGACAAAACACAAAGGATCCACCACACACACACCATCGCCGCAGCCCCTGCAGTCCGACCTCTCCCCGAGCGGAGCTGGGGGAGCAGGTTGCGTGAAACCTGGCAAGGTGGCCCTTGAGCGTCAGAACCTCTACCCATCCCTAAAGCCCCCGCCCCCACCTCCTGTGCTTCACGCGCATTATCTCCGAAGTACAAAGGGTGACTGGCCGCGCAGATGCAGCTCCAAGACGCGTCCCGAGCCGCCCCCTCCCACCTTCCAGCCAGCGCGCCGCCCCGGCCCCACCTCCTAGAAAGGCTGGCGTGAGGCAGGGAGGGCTGCTCCGCGAGCAAGCTGGCCGCCTTGGGTGCCCAGTTTTAGGGGGCGGAGTGTCCCGCCTCTCTCTGGCGCTGGCTCTGCGAGCTTGTCTCCCTGGGTGTCTCGGGCCATCTCTAGTTCTACCTTTGTGTGCGTCTGTTAGGGTGGCTGGCGCTGTCCCCTTCGCCTGGGATAGGGCTCCGGGAGTCTGAGGGTCCTTGGAAACCGGGTGGTGCCAAGGCTCTGAGGAGCGGTTTGTGTTTTTGCCAGCGAACGTCCCTCCCTCCGGGTACCTGTTCCCTGTTCACGGACCGGCCCCGCCTGCCGCCCGGGGACTGCCCTGTACTAGGAGCGGCTGTGCCCTCGCCTCTGTGTACAGAGTTCCTTTCGGGCTCTGGGGGCTGAGCTCCCTGCGAGCGGCTGTGGTCCCGGCAGGGTGTTCCCGCTGGACCTGCTGTTCCCATGCCCTGGTCTGAAGGGTCCTTGGGAGACGTTGACCTTTGCAGCGGCTAGCCCTCTTCAGAGTCCCCCAAGCTGGAGCGTCCCTACTGGCTGTCCTTGGTTTGGGGGTCTTCCAGCCTCAGGCGTTCTCAGGACGGCCGGTCCCCCTGCTTGTGTCTCTGGAGCTGTGTGCGCCCCTGGGGCTCCCGCCCGAGGGGGGCCTTTGTGCGCCCACCGCTCCCGCACCGCGCCCACCCGGCGTCTCTGAGGAGCCAAGGAAGTTGGCGGCCAGCGGCGGCTCGCGGGCGGCGCAACCCCTCCCCAAGCAACGCCAACTTTGCCGGGACGCGCGTGCAGGAGGTGCGAGCGGCCCTTACCCGATCCGGAGGTAGACCATGCCCAGGCTGAGAAAGAGGTGGCCCAGGCAGCGCCGCGCTTTCCGGTTCATAGTCCCCGCTGGCCGCCGGGGCCGCGGGCCGGGCTGTGCTGATCCCGCGGGCCGGCCCTGGCGGGGCAATCAACATAGCCCGCCCGGGAGGCGCGGGCCGAGGCTTCCCGGGGCCGTCTGTCGTGCGCCCGTCCGCGCGCTCGGCGCCTGAGCCTCGCCGGGAGCGCGGGAGCCACGGAGCGGGAGGAGGGAGGGAGGAGCGAGCGCGGCACGGGGCGACGCCGGGCTGCGCGCGAGCGGCCGGTGCAAGTGTGCGAGGCGCGGAGAGTGCGGGGGCGCTGCAGCCGCCCGCCCCCGCCCCTGCCCCTCCCTCCCTCCTTTCTCCCGTCCCTCCCCCGCCCCTCCCCCACCCGCCTCCCCGGAGCGCCCGCCCCGCGCCCCCGCGCCCGCGGGACAGGGCCGCCTGCTCCAAGCGCGCTCGCGCTTGCCCCACGCGCTCCCGCGGCGCCCCCTCCCGGCTCCGGGGCGCCGAGCTGGGTCCGGGGCAGTGGGAGTCCGGAGGGGCTCCACCCGACGCTAACTCGTAAATTGCGGGGCGAGCGGACGCGCAGGGACTGCCCTCGGGTTGGCGGGAATCGGGGCTCAGCCGAGAACCCTCTCGCCCTGGCCTGCCTCCCCGTCCCCGCGGCCCGGCCGAGCGCTCGGAGCTGTGGGGTGTTAGGGCGCACCCAGGTTCCTCCCGCCCCTTGGCTTCCAGCCCAGCTTCAGGGGAGGGCGCCCCCTTACGCAGGGCTACTGGCGGAGCGGGGACGACTGGCTCAGAGTATTCCTCCCCGCCCCCGTCTATTCGAGGCGGGGAGGCAGGTGGGTGCCCAGGTGAGACAGCCTCCTCTGGAGTCCCGCGCCTAGAGGAAAGTCGGAGTCGGGCTGAGGCCTGGATGCCCCGCACGCACCCCAGACGTGGGGCGCCCGAGTAGCCGTAAGGCTCCGGGCGCAGCCGGCTGCTCAGCGCGCTCTCGCGGCGACACCTGGCGGGCGCGACGGGCGGTGCAGCTCCGCCTCGCTCCCGGGGACAGCGTCCAGGCTGGCCAGAGGTCCTGATCCTTTCCTGTGACAGACACCCCAGTCCAGCGAGCTAGGGGGCGGTTGGACTCAAGTTTCAGCTGAAGAAATCGAGGCTCAGGGGCGCAAAGGTGTTTTCCCACAGTCACCAGCTGGTGAATGGCAGCGCCAGATTGGAAACAAGGCGTGCCTGACTCTAGTTAACAGCCCCCTCCACAGGGCTATTACTTCTGAATTGCTTTTCTAAATTACACACACGTGGGGACTTCCCTGGCGGTCCAGTGGTTAGGACTCCGCGCTTCCACTGCTGGAGGTTCGGGTTCGACCCCTGGTTGGGGGAACTAAAATCCCGCAGTCTGGGGAACTAAGATCCTACAACCGCATGGCACAGCCAGAAAAAAAAAAAAAATCATACACGTTCCCTGAAAACCACTATTCTTGCCTTCATTCCCATTCCACAGATCTCTGTGCCAGGCACCAGGGTGGGCACCGTGGATACTATGAGGAACAAGGACAACGTCCTGCTCTCGGAGCTGGTGGAAGAGGCAGACCAGAAGTAAACAAATGTATCATTTGAGACATCACAGGGGCAAGTGCAGACAATAAAGCAGAGTGATGGGAGAGGCACTACTGGGGCTGGAAGGTTGATTTTAGATGTGAGGAGGTGGCCTGAAGGACACGGGAGCCAAGGGCCCAGCAGCGCACGAAGGAGGAGGCAGTGCAAAGGCTCAGAGGTGGGCGGGGCCCCAGGAGGGCCAGGGGCTGCTCCAGAAAGAGAAGGAAGGGCAGCGGGCCCCAAGGAGGAGATGGGGGCATGCGGATCCCACAGAGTTGTGTGGGCACGTGCGGAGCTCAGCTTTCAGCACAGAGTTTGGCAGGAAGACGTTGGAGGGATCAAAGAAAAGGGGACTCATGTGACTTGTGTGTTCAAAGGCTGCCCTGTGGAGAGTCCACGGGGGCATGGAGAGGGCTGGGCAAAGTGGGACAGAGCAGAGAGGAGGCTACCCTGTGGTGCAGGTACCAGACATGGGTGGCTTCACTTTGTGTGGCCCCTCAGTGAGAGGCGGGTCCTCTGTGTCTCCCTGCTTGAGTCTGGGCGGGCCGGTGAGGGCTTGGCCCAGTACGGTGACAGAGTGACACCACAACGCCCCTTCTGTCTTGTTGCCTGGGACAGTGCTCTGCAGCCCTGAGCCACCAGGGGAAGAATCTGCAGGCTGCCATGTTGTGAGGAAGCCCAGGCACATGCAGAGGCCCTGGGGGGCATTCTAGTCCACCGTCCCCGTTGAGGTTCACCTTGGAATTACCCCAGCCCAGGTGCCAGACGTGTGGGTGAAGGAGCCTCTAGAAGAGCCCAGCCACCAACCATCGTGTCTTCCCATCTTCCCGGCCGAGGCACTGTGAACAGTGGCTTCTGTGGTCATCCCAGTGTGCCCTGCCCAAGCTCCGAGCCCCATAACCTGGGAGTATAATGCAATGGTTATTTTATGCCACTGTGTCTTGGGGTCCCTTGTTGCATAGCAATTGTAACTGGAACAACTAGGGTGGACATGGGGTGCAGACAGGAGGGAGGAGGCTGGCACGTGAGCATCTCTGATGGGACTTGGAAGGAGTCAGTGGGGAGGGGCAGAGGGAGAGAGAGACAAGCAAGGAAGCCGCAATGTCCCCCATGCTGGCTGGGGTTCCTGCGTGGAGAGAGGTGGCAGTGAGTGACTGGGGCGGGGACGGAAACACCCAGGATGTGGAGCAAAGTCACAGGTCTTTCCTGGCCATCTTCTTCCTCCTGTCTTTCTCCCAGCCCTGAGCAGTCTGCCTCCGGAACATCACTGACATGTTCTCTTTCTTTTCTACATGCGCTGTCATTCTTAGACCAAAGATGCGTTCATGTCACAAATGTTAGGGGATGTTCAGGACCAGGACGTTGGAGCAGGTGCTGGAGACATAACAGTGGATCAAATAAATTCAGAGTCTGCCCTCCAGAAGCAACTCGTTTGAGGACCAATTTAATGATCAGTCACATAGGTAGCACGTGCTACTTGCCAGCTGCCGTCATTAAGAGCGTCAGTGTATTAACTCATTTAGTCCTCTAACAATACTATGAGATAGGTGTTAGTCTTCTACCTAATACAATGATTGTCAGAATTATCATCATTTTACAGTATGGGAAAAATGAATCGTGGAGGGATTGAATATACTCCCAAACTCCCATAGCCAGTACATGGCACACCTGGGATTTGAACCTAGAGAGTTTTCAGCTTTAGCGTCTGCTCTTAGCCCCTCAATTACGCCGCCCACCTCCTGGAGAAGAGAGACTTAGGCCATTGCAATAGAAACGGTATCGGGCCTCAAGATGGGGGACACACAGAGAACTGTGGGAACACAGAGAAGGGGGCTCCAAATCCAGCATGGGGCGTCAGGGAAGGCTTCCTGGAGGAGGTATACCTAAACTGGGATCCGGAAGAAATGTGTTGGTGTGAACCAGGTAGAGTTTTTGGAGCCAGGGGAAGCAGGCCTGGAGAATGGAGGAACGGAGTGGGGGCGGGTTGTAGAGATGAGGCCCAAGAGAGGGTCTGGGGATACATTCAGAGCATATTCATAAGTTTGGGCCTTCTCAGAAAGGGTCACAGGCAGGTGATGGCATCTGATTTGTGTTTCAGAAGCTCATGGTAACTGTTATGCGACCAGTAGAAGGGGGCAGAAGAGAGGCAGAGGTCTTAGTTATCCAGGGAGAAAAGGCCCAGCCCGGACAAGAGTCAAGGAGAGAAGTGGGTGGACCGGAGGCGGTGTGAAGGCAGGGTAGACAGGGCGAGGAAGCCCCAGGACAGGACCAGTGTGGCTGATGAGGACAACCCAGGAGAAGCTGGTCTGAGGCCCATGAACTTGGTTTTGGAGGCGCCGAGTTGGGTGTGTCTGTGGGTCACAGAAGGGACAGGGGGACGTGTGTGCCGGGCACGCAGGAGGGAGGGTGCCCGGGGTCTCCACAGCTAGAAGTGGGCAGTCGTCAAGCCGAGGCAGGGATGGGGTGCTGTGCGGGAGCCACAGGGGCTGAGCGTGGTGTAAAGAGCAAGCTGGGAGACGGAGCTTCAGGAACCGGTTGGGAGCCCCTGAAAGAAGCAGGGGAGGAGCAAGGAGCTTGTAGGGTCAGACCCTGCAGGGGAGGCAAGGACTGAGAAGAGGCCACACTCAGCTCCCTGGCGTTCAAAGATCCCCTCTTCAGCGGCTTTCCCTTTCAGCCACCCCTAGCGGGCCTGGGGAGGGGCTTGGGGCTGGGGGCATTGGTGCCCCCTGCTGGACGCAGAGAGCGGCTGCTTGGATCCCAAGACTGGCATTAGCAGGTATTAACACACTGGGTCGGCTGCTTGCCAGACACTGCTCTAAGTGTGGGCTGTAAGATGGGTCCACGTTTATCTCTGTGACCTTGGGAGAGCTCCTTACATGTCTCCTTGCCTCGTCTGTAAACTGTGGGTGGTAACAGATTCTACCTCCCGAGGGTGGTTGTGAGGTTTGAGATGCTAAGGTAAAGTGCTTAGAAGGCTGCCTGGAGCACGGTGAGGGCCATGGATGCATTTGGGACATTCAGTTAATGGGGAGGCCACAGCCACCTCTTGGTGACACCACCGATCAGGAAAGGACATCGTGTTTAAGGCAGTCTCTGCCTTCATTTGGGCTTATAGGAAAAGGTCAGCAACCCAAATCAGAGGGGAGGCTTGCATGGCTGCAGTATTTGGAGCAGCTGGGAGCAGGGGGAAGTGCATGGAGATTCCTGAGAGCCAGGCCCCCAGCGACTTGCTGCCTGGGGCAGCCTGTCGTGAAAGTGCGGGCCTTTCCAGCGTGAAGGAGCACAGGGCTGTGGGGTGTGGGGCAGAGCTCTTGTGTGGGAGCCAAGAGAGTGACATTCTCCTTTGTCACTACTCTGCATGGCTTCAAGGGAGTCGCTACATGTCACCTCCTCAGAGCCACCTGCCCAGGCCACTCAACCTCAAGTGGCCTCCTCACCAGCCTCCTTCTATCCCTTTGCCCGTCCGGCTCCTTCACAGCGCTCGCTGCTGCAGGGGCCCTGCCTTCCGTTCTGGGCCTCTTTTGTTTCTTCCTCGTCCATGTCACCTGTACGTGAGCAGGGAGGGCAGTGACAGTCCCATGTGGGTTTTCCAAGCAAGCGAGCCTCCGTTAGTTTGTGGCTGCCTGGCACCTGGCCCCCTTGGGACTGACACAGCAGTCTCCGCTGGGGGAGCCCCCGCTGTGGGTCAGACCGGTGGGTGTGGTGCAGCCCCTCCCATGGAAGCTCTTCCTCCCTCTTCTCCTGTCTCAGGGCTGTGGATTCCCACCCAGGTCCTCTCTCCCAGGACGGGAGCACATGGGACGAGAAGGGGGCCTGCAGGCCACACTCCCACGGCTGGGAGCGGCAGCAACAGAGATGGGCCATCTGGTACAATAAGGAGCCGCCCTTCCCTCAGAGCTAGGCCAGCACCGTTTACTGAGCCCCTGCTATGTGCCAGGCCTCCCCAGTGGACCCTTTCTCTGTCTTTGCCCCCTGGAAGCACTCTTCTCCCACATAGTTTTATCAGTGGTCACTCCATCCAGCTAGTCCCCGAGCATCCATCCTGCCCCTCACGGCACTTTCTAGACACCTCTTACCCTGGCTTTATTTCTCTTCCTAGCATTCATTGTCACCACCCCCAACTTTACATGGTATGTTTATTTGTTGACTTATTTGTGTCTGTTTTCCCCTGCACTACTGGCCCTGTGAGGTAGGCATATTTGTCACTTCACTGCTGCATTTCCCAGGACGATGGCTGGCACGTGGTCAGACCTCAGTGGATGATCACCGGAAAATTACTAATTGAGAGGGTCTCATTTACTCCTTATAACACCCTCATTTTCCAGAAGAGAAAACTGAGCTGCTGAGTGGCTAAGTCCCTTGCCCAGCACCTAGCTGGGTGCCCGGCACACAGTCAGTGCTTAATAGTTAACTGTCAATTCCCTTTCTGTCTCCCTCTCCCCATCTCCCCACCCCTACCAGGAATGGGGGCCTCCACACTGTTTTCATCTACATCCCAGCCCTCCCACTCTCCGGTGAGTGATTCAGTGCTGAACACAGGGGGCCAGGACGGTAGGGCAGAAGCATCCTGACCAGGAGGAGTTGGAACGTGGGCATCAGGCCTGGAAAAGCAGCGCCTCACTCCTGCTGCCAAAGTCCTGTTGACTGCCCACCTAGGCAGAAAACCCAAAAGGCCTGTTTGCAGATTTGGGACAGAGATCGTGGAGCACAAAGGATGCAAGAGACTGTCCATTCCATCCTTGAGGAGACTGAATACTGAAGCAGCTACAGGAGGCTCCGAAGACACACGGCCAGCTTGAGGCAGGGTCAGATGTGAAACGCTGCTGAGGGCGTTGGGGCAGCAGGTCCGGCCTTGAGTCCTGGCTCAGCCACTTGCTGTGTGACCTTAGCAAAGTGATTAACCTCCCTGAGCCTCGGCTTCCTCCTCCGTAAACTGGGATGATTATAATGAGGCTACCTCCTGAGTTACGTGCAGTCGTATGTGTGAAGCTTTAGCAGAGTGTCTGTTATACGCCATGCGTGAGACATGTGACAGCTACTTGATGATGATAACGGTGATAACACGTATATTGGAATCCAGCCCTTAAGGACCTTCAGGAATCTTAAAGGTCATCTAAGTCAGTATTTCTCAAACTTCCGTGGCATCAGGATAACTTAGTTACAAAAATAAAAAGATGCCCAGGTCCCCCTCCTGGACTTCCAGAAGGAGGTTGTCACCCCTCTGGTTATAACCAGCTCCCCAGGTGCCGGCCACATCTGGGGAGCTAGGCCTTCGGGGAACCCTGCTGCGCCCAGTCCTAACGCAGCGCCCATCCTCCCTCAGTGCCATCCCTACTGAATGGTGGCCACTGTGCTCAGACCTCTCTCAGGGAGCGCAGCTTACTTTGCTTCAGGTGAGCCCCTGGCATTCGAGGACAGCAGTGGCAGGTTCACAGTTCTTCGTCAAACCAACGGGAAAGCAGCTCATGGGGGGTCAGAGGGATCAGAGAAGGGAAGAGTGGGTCCCCACCTTCTCTGGGCCTTGATTTCTCCAGCTCAGACATAGGGCCAGGCGTGGCTGCCCTAAGTCTGCATCTCCCCAAAAGGGACATCTGCAGACCCTTCGTTTTCCAGAGACTGGCTCAAGGCTCCAAGAGTGAGAATTTTAAAACTGTCATTTCAATTCAGTGTGGATCTAACATCCACGTACCTTGGACTATCGGGATGTCAGCTTTCCGACTGAGGGCCACCCTCCGCTGAGTTCCCTGCTTGAGTTTGTCTCTGTGTTGCTTGTAGTTGTCTATATTTAATCTGGAACTTGCTGATTTTAGAAGAGCCTCTACTTAGTTTCATGGTAGTGTATATTAAACCATGGAATACAGGTAGACTTCTGAGTTACTGTGGGTTCGGCTCCAGACCACTGAAAATCCAGACAGTAACGCAAATATCACAATAAAGCGAGTCACAAGAATTTTTTGGTTTCCCAGCGCATATAAAAGCTACGTTTACACTATACTATAGTCTGTTAAGTGTGCAATAGCATTATGTCTAAAAAAAGTACACACCTTAATTTAAAAATACTTTACTGCTGAAAAATGCTAACCATCATCCGACACTTCAGTGAGTCGTGATCGTTTTGCAACCATAACACCGATGATCACGCACCGCAGATTATCTTAACAAATATAATAATAAAGTCGAAGTATTTCGAGAATTACCAAAATGTAGCACAGAGACACAGAGCGAGCAAATGTTGCTGGAAAATTGGCACTGACAGATTTGCTCAACGCATGGTTGCCACAGACCTTCAATTCGTAAAAACAAAACAAAAACAGTATCTGCAAAGCATAATAAAACGAGGTATGCCTGTAATAAAAATTGGTCAAACCACCATTTGGTGCAGGGGAGGAGCACACAGACAGCTTTCTCAAATTCGAGAAACACTGTCCCTGTTGGTTTCCAAGGACCGTCATGGTTTATGAGCTCGTAGGTGGGCCATCACATGGGATTTTCCACTGAACTTGGGCCTAGAGTCATTACAAGGCCATTTTACACTAACTATAGTGTGGGGGGGGAGAATGGGGAGCTTGGAGTTCAGTGGCATCAAAATCCCCTTTGCCCCCTCTGGACTCCACCCTTCCCATTTGGACATCAAGGTGTTTGGACAAGTCTAGTGCCTCTTCTAGAAGCAAGCATAAGACTCGAGGCCTGGTTTGCCATGAGGAGTCGAGAGCCTGTGGTTTTATTTGTGAGACTTCACTTCCAGGCCGGGAGCGGCGGGAACGGGAGGGCAGGAGCTCCCTGCTTTGGGAGGAGCTGGCGGCAACAGATAGGCAGACTCCCACTTCAGATCCCACCTCTGCCCGTGTGACCTTGAACGAGTGACTTATCCCCAAGTCTCTGTTTTTTCTTTTTTCCTCATCTTGAACGTGGAGGTGTTCATCCTCATGGCGTAAGGTCACCGAAAAGCCTCTTCTGGAAAGCACCTGGAACTATTCTTAGACACAGCTGAGTGCTCGAGCCACACGTGGCCTCACTGATCACTGACGTGGGCTCTGGTCACCTTGGGAGGAGGGTGCTTATCACAATTCCACCCCCAAGGTCTTCCTCAGGATAATCTGTCCCTGGTGATTCATCTGGTGGGCTGGGCCCTTCCTCTCAGGCCTGAAATATCTCCCTCCCTCCACCGTTCCTGGGTCAGGCCTGTGACCCCCACCACGTGACTTCCTCCGGGGACTGGCCCTGGGCCCCTGCCCGCCTGCCAGCCCTCCAGTCCCTCGCTAGGGACCCATTCTGGGCCTGACATATCAGGCAGGGCTCAGCTGGGGAGGAGGAAACCCACAGCTTGTTGTGCTGGGGAAAAAGTGCATCCCCACGTCCTGCCCCGACCTGGGCCCAGCCACACCTCTGCCTTCAGCAGGCTGGGCTTCCGCTGCACATCCTGGCCTGGCCTGGCCCTTTATCACCCGGCTGCCACGTGGTGCCATGCCCCTTGGGCACACACATTCCCAGGGAGGTTTCTGGGCTGGCTGGGGCAGAGGGGTTGGCCAGTGTATCCCCCAACTTTATGGAAGCGATCTTCTTCTGGAGCCAAGGACAGCTCTTTGGAGAAGGTAAAGAGACGTGGACACACATCCTAGTTCCACCGTGAACTTGCTGTGTGACTTTGGGCAAGTGAGTCTACCTCTCTGGATCTTAGTTTCCCCAATTTTAAACAGAGAGAAAAATACCATCTCCAGTTGCTGTGAGGGCTAAATAAGGTAATACAAGTACACAGATGCCCAGGCTCTACCCCTCCAACCAATTAAGTCAGCATTTCTGAGGGACAGGTCCCAGGCACTGGGCACAGCAAGGAGTGGAAAAATTGTAAAAAGCCGAAGTTTTAAAGTAAACCAACATGGGTTTGAATTCTGACTCTCTTATATAAGCCTTGAATAGATCGTTAGCTTCTCAGAGACTCCGTTTACTTGTCCATAAGATGGGGAAAATAGTGCTTACTTCCCAGTGCTGTTGGGAGAATTAAAGGGAGGAATCAGTATCAGGTGCTCGGCACATAGCCCCCAGGTGACCCGTGTGAGGACAGACCCTTGTCTAGTCACCACTATATACCCAACAGCTGGCTCTGTGCCTGACCCACGGCTGGCACTTCAAACAAACATCTGTGAGTGAATAAATGCAGCTGTTGTCGTTACTGTATATTAAAAAGTGATGATGAAATATCAGTTATCATGAAGATAAAGCTTCTGTCTTTTGACCTAAAAACGTACATTTCCCAGCATCCTCTGCAGGCCTCTGCTCTGGCCAATGAGACTCAGGTGCAAGTTTCGGGGCTCCTAGTCCCTGGGGTTCCCCCTTCCTCCCCGACCTCTGGACGCCATCTTGAGAAGGAGGCCAGAATGGGAAAAAAGGAGGATCTGGGGACATGGCCGAGCTGCCACAGCAGCCCAGACTGCCCACCTCTGGGCTTTATTTTTTTTCCCGCCAAGTGAAAGAAACTTGTCATTGTTTAGACCCCTGGTTGGGAATTTTTGTTTGTAGTAGAAGGAAAACAGGTGCTTTGAACTTCCTCATTGTCCTACTTTCTGTCCACAGTCCTCAGCCTCCGGATAAATATAGGACAAGAAGATCAGCAGCCGGTGTCACTAATTCCATCCTCAGACCCCTGGGGCTGGGTTAGGAAACCTGCCCTGCCCCAAATCTGACCCCTTGGGCAGAGTTAGCCCTGTGTCCTGTCCAGACTCCTCTGGCCTCCCAGAAGGTTCAGGAAGAGAGAGTGACTGTCTCATTCCCCAGAGGCCAACCTCATACCAAAAGCTCCCATCTCCTGAGCAGTCTCTGGAGTCAGGAAAATCTAGCTCAGACTCTTGAATCCTGCACTGGATTGACTCCCACACTCATCTGCGGTGGGCAAAGTGTCTTTGAACAAATCGCGATGTTCACATTTGTCAACTGAGGCTATGGCCACCGAGAGATAAATCTAAACACGGAACGCAGAGAGGGAAAAGCCAAGGTAACAGGGATAGAGGTGAGTAATGCTTCCAAATAAACCCAGAACTAGGACTAAACATCCCAGGGAAGGGAGGTGGCAGAGTAAATGTAGATATTGAAGACCTTGGCATTATGAAAACAATAGCCCAACGGCAGAATGTTGGGTGTGGGCACGGAAGAGAGTGTGAGGGACTTACTTTTCTCATCCTCCACAGTAGGGAAAAATCGAGCCAGACATGTAATTTAAGAAAATAATTGACCCCCAACCTCTTAATGTTCTTCATAATCTTGGGGGAGTCTGGTAGGAAATAACGTGTCATGGTAACAAACAATAAGTAAAATTAGCAACTGCTTTTAGTTCATTTAAATTTTTTTATTTTGTTAAATTCAAGTATAAATAAGCTCCATATATTTTAAAATTTAGCAAATAGAGTGTGATCCCACTTTATAGAATTCTTTCTTTTCCTTGCTTCCTTTTACCCTCCCTCCCTTCCTTCCACACAACCTTCCTCCTTTCTTCTCTCCTCCTTGCCTCCTGTCATATACATGCCTAGAAAGATATCTGGACTGATGCTGCTAATATTAATGCTGGCTATTTGGGGTACTAATATTCGCAGTGATTCTCCACCCCCCATTTTTGCAGCATTTTGCTGTAAAGCTTGAAAGCATTTAGCAATTTTATAGAGAAAATAAAATCATTTTCCCCCAAATTAATAGCACCTATTTTTGTAGGGTTTTGTGAGCACTGAACAAGAGGGCCAGGAAAGCATCTGGCGTAGCGTGGCAAGCAGAATTCTGCGATGGCCCCAAGATCCCTGCCCTCTCATGGACATGCCCTGGACCTGCTTCTCCTACCTGGAAGGCCTTCCCTCTCCCTTTGGCAAATTTCTATTATCCTTCAAAAGCTACTCCAGTGTGAAGAATTTCCTGACACCACATTAATCAGATCCTCTCTCTGGACACATAGTCTGAGCAGTGGCAGCCCAGTGTCCAGGGGTGACTGTTCAGAGGTTTTGGGTACTGAGACCACCTGGGGCAGCCCAGCTGCTGCCTTGCTGACTCTTGTCTTCAGGCCTCCCTTAATTCCTTATCTCTTGACTATCCGTTCAACAATTGTTTTCATTTAAATTCCTAAGGTCAGTTTCTGCAGCTTGCAATTCAAGTACCCAACTGTGGCCCTGTCTCCCCAATATTGAGTTCCAGGCTATTAAAGGTTTATGGGTGAACCTCAGTCACACTGAAATCATTGTAAGAGGCTGTCCTTCCCTCAACCCAACCTTCTGAAGGACGACGAATGGGATTGACACCTGTGCAGCCTCATTCTGCGATGTCTGGGGCTGGAGGCAGGGCGCGCACAGATAGTTTTTACTTGCCCAGGAGTTAGGCCTTTACTGAGAGGAAACTGGGCTCAGTGCGTCTGAGCAACGTGCTCGAAGCCACACAGCTATGGACAGGCAGAGAGGGCCAGGTCTCCGTGCGTCTCTCTGCATTCAGGGCCAGGCCTCTCTCTCTCTTGTCCCAGGCTCTCCCCTGCATCCACCCTCGGCCTGGCACACCGACAGCGCACGGCACGCACTCACTGCTCCCCAGCTCTGCCACGAGCCCCGCCACGAGCCCTGCCAGGAGCCCCGCCACGAGCCCCGGGAGAGTGGGATTATCAGCAGCTTCATTTTGCATAAGGAGAGACGGAGATTCAGAGGCCCCAGGGTCATCCAGTTGCCATGTGGGTCGAGTCCGCGATGGTCCAGAACCCAGGGCCACCCCTCATCCCGCACGGCCTCAGCGACGATGGAAACCTGGGGGAACCCTGCGGGTCGTGTGCAACAAGCTCCCCCAGAGCGGCTGGGTCAGTGACTGGTGGGAAGGTGCCAGGGGTCTTCTCAGGTGACTGGAGAAGGGGGCGAGGCTGCGGGTGGAAGCGGCTGTGCGGGACACAACCCGAGGGGGGCCGAAGAGAGCCGAGCCAGACCCAGACCGTAAGGCCCAACGCGGCAAGCGTGCAATTCGAATTTGTTCTACAGTTGGAGAGCAGCAGAGCACGAGGGCCGAGCACGTGGGCCGAGCTAGGCCGAGCACGTGGACGGAGCCTGTCGGGCGGAGCCGAGCAGGGCCGAGTGGAGCCGAGCGGAGGCGAGCGGGGCCGAGCGGGGCCGAGTCCCGCGGAACAGCGCGGGTGACCGCCAGGAGGTTGAGAGAGTCCCGCCTAGCGGAGGCGGCGGGAGTTGGTAGAGGTGAGGCTGCTCTGGAAGTCCTGTGATCCTTCGCATTTAGACCCCGTCTTTTCAGGCTAAACAGGGAAAGCAGGGCACTTCGTTCACCAAGCCCGCGAGGTAACGTCAGAGGATTCTTTGCCTGTGGAGGCCCTTGTTTCCCCATTTGCACACCTGAGGCCGTGGAGGGGGGCGGAAGCCGCTGGGGGCTCAGCCTCTCTCCGACTCAGGGGATGTTGTAGACCTTTCGCATTTTCTGGTGGGACTGGCTGTCACCTCTCTCGGTGGGGTCCCTCGGGTCCAGTTAACCTGGGAAGGGTTCTGGGGGATGTCGCTTAAAAGACTCTGCTTCTCTGGGGCAGGAATTCTCCGTCACGTTGTTCGGAGAGCGTGTCCTCGCCTCGTCGTGCGGTGGGTACTGTCCCCGGTCCGGATCGGGGAGTGGGACACAGCCGACACCAGCTGAGCCTGGGCTGCGCCCAAAGGCCGCCGTTTTGACGTGAAGCAGGAGGCGCTCCCTGGGGTCTGGGCGGTGAAAGAGTCCCAGGTGTGGGCAACCGCCCCGAGCCTCAGTTTTCGCCTGCAAGGTGGGGAGACACCCCTGCCTCTCAGGCTGGTGTGCAGCCCGGAGCTAACTTCGGAATTTTCAGAAAGGAGCTTTGGGGATGGTTGGGGTAGGGGATCAGGATTTTGACAGTATTATCCTGTGGTCTTTTATATAGTAAAATACCACCCCTTTTGATTTTTAATAAAAACTCTTATGTACCAGGCACTGTCCTACGCAGTGAGGACACAGACGCGAACAAACAAGTCAGTAATCCCTGCTTGTATCCTGGTAGGAGGCAACTATTCCTGTGGTCTGGCCCCCAAATTCAGGCAGAAGCATAGTCTTGGATACGCTGTCGCCGTAGGCATCTGATCCCTTCTCGCAGTCCCAGCCCCTATTCCCACAGCTGAATTGTTCTAAAACACACATCTGATCGTGTCACTTAGGTGCTAAGAGCCCTTCAGTGCTATGAGATAAAGGCCTCCCTCAGGGCTCCCCTAGCCTACCTCTCCGGTGGCACCTCCTTTCCCTCCCCAGATTTTCAGGAACGCTTCGCTATATCCCTTTGCTCTGGGTTGTTTGTTTGTTTTTTCTTGTTTAGCAGTGCTGAGCTCAATACTGACACGAGATGGCGCCAGAACTGTACTCAAGGCTTTCTCTAGTGGCCGTTGAGCATGGGCTTCCTGGAAACTGGCTTGGTTGTTGGACCTTTTAGGAAGCCACTTAAAACTTGTTTTATTAGCAGCTTATATATTTTTAGCACAGCTGTCAATGAATTTTATGTATCTAATTAATTTTCCAGAGGTAAACAGAGATGGGAGTATTATACAGCTTACCTGCCCGCACTGTTTCAGTACCATCACAAAGCCCTCGGAGAGCGAGCCATGTAATTGTACTCAGAACCTGGCCCAAAGTCCGAACTCACAGCCTCTTCCCGCAACTTCCGTCGCCAGGATGATTTAGGGAACTTGGGCCAAGGTTGGGGACATTCCCTTCTCTTTGTCCGGCTCTGTTTTTCATAAGCCAGGAAACAGTTCAATCAGAAGGATTCCCCCCATCCCCCGATCGCATTTACCTTCCACCCACGCTAGGATTAGCTCAAAATCAGATATTACTTGCGCTGCTTTCTCACCAAAATTTCTTTCATTTCAAATGTGTGAACATGCAGGCCCCTCCCTATCTCAGGAGGGACCACAAAATGGAATTTCATCCGAAATTCAGAAGTGGTCCTGACCCAGCCTCTGCTGCCAGCTCATGAGGAAACATGCCATCCTTTCTTAGGTGGTTTTTCTCCAAAGAGAAATTGTCCTGTGGAAGGAAGATTGAGGGGGACATTTTAGGGGCCAGGCTGGAGGCTGTTGATGCTACTTCCTTCCCCAGATTCCAGCAGCCTGAACTCAGTCCTATGGTCTAAAGCAATAGCAAGAGAGACTGGGAATGAAATCTGGGAGGTGGGGGGGATTTGTGAGCATCCAGCAGATCTCGCCAGAAGAGTCCCGGGTATCAATAGAATACATATTGTATTCTGTGACGGCATGACTAGCTGAGAGAAGAATGAGAGTGGTTGGATCTGGGATACAGATTATTTTGGCTCTAGATTAGGCAGGGTTTGCTGAGAGATGGATGTGACCAATAAGGGATAAGAGAAACTAAAGTTGATTCCTGAGTTTTTGGTTTGGGCAACACAGGTGGTTCATGCCACCTGATACTGGACAGACAGGAGCGGAGACTTGGGGCAGGAAAAATATTACTGGTTTTTCCTGGGGTTGGAGAGTTCTGTGTTTGCACTGTTAAGTTTGAGATACTATTAGATATCCATGTGGCGAGGACTGCAGGTCAGCGGGGCGACAGGAAGTCACGGGCATTGGATAGTATTTACAGTTGACCCTTGAACAACACAGGTTTGAACCGTATGGGTCCACTTCTACTTGGATTGTTTTCATAGTAAATTCTGCAGTACTGCATGATCCCTGGTTGGTTGAATCCCCAGAGGCTGAATGTCGAATAGGGAGGAACCACTTATAGGGAGGGCCGACTATTAAATTACATGTGGATTTTCGACTATGTGGATGTTCGGTACCCCTAACTCCCTGCATTGTTCAAGGTTCAAGACAGGGTGACCAATTAGAGAAGCTTGGGGAGCCTCGCCCTGAGTCCTGGGGCACAGGACACTTAGAGACAGAGAAGTCTCTGAAAGAGACAGAGAACGGACGTTCGGTCAGTAAATGGCACACGAGGTAAGCGTAATGACATGGATTTCAGAGAAGAGATGATTTCAGGAAGACAGGTGGGGCCACCTCAAGTCAAGGACCACTGGGAGTGAGCAGAGGGAGATCGAGAGGAGACCATTAGATTTGGCACCAACGAGGTTACGGATGCTCTCGATGGAACCAGTGTCCTTCAGGTGTTGGGAGCAGAAGCCAGTTGGGTAAGTTGATGGCAGAATGTGGGTAGAGGACATGAAGGCAACACGTGATATTTTTCTGATTAAGGAGAATGAGATAAAAGGATACCTGCCCAGGGTGTTAACATTGTTGATCTTGGAGCTGTGGGATTCGTGTAATTTTGTAAAATTTGCATTTTTTTTCTCATTTGTGGCCACTGAAATCTCTGCTGTGTTAGCATATTGGTCAGCTCATAACTGGAGAGAGATTTGCTTAAAAACACGGAGCTAATACGTCTTGTAGTTTAGACGCACTCTGTGTGTTGGGACATGCCTTCAACGTGGTGAGGCAGTTTATAACTTGTAGTCTTTGCTTCCTGCTTGTGCAAAATGTCTTTTCTAGCATACCTGCAGCCCTGAGTACGCTCACTACCGTATGTGTGCTTGTGGGCTTTTATATCCCCCAGGAATTCAAAGCCCCCTAGGGACAGCTCATTCTCCAGATTTTACTTTTTAAAGGTTTTTGGTTAGCTTGTTTTTTACCCTGTTATCACCATCTCAGCTAGCTCAATTGCTGCTGATTTTTTTTGACAGATGCACCTGGAGAAAATGCTTTTCACAGTGGGTGATTCTGAGTAAGGTAAGATAAGAGAAGGCCCTCGAGTGGGGTTATCTCGGGAACTTCCAGACAGGTGAAATAATAACAGTTCTCTTGGAACGGGGCTTTGAATGTGTTCCAGCCCAGTCCTTCCCCTTCAGTGGCTGCTGGACTGTAGATTTTCACCCTGATTGCTGGCTCTTGATTTTCAAAGATACCCACAGGTGGAGTAAAGGGAGTATAAATAGAGCTATTTATTTATTTATTTGTTTTTATTTTTGGCTGCGTTGGGTCTTCGTTGCTGCGCGCGGGCTTTCTCTAGTTGCTGCGAGTGGGGGCTACTCTGTTGCGGTGTACGGGCTTCTCATTGCGGTGGCTTCTCTTGTTGCAAAGCACAGGCTCTAGGCGTGCGGGCTTCAGTAGTTGTGGCACACAAGCTCAGTAGTTGTGGCTCGCGGGCTCTAGAGCGCAGGCTCAGTAGTTGTGGCTCACGGGCTTAGTTGCTCCGTGACGTGTGGGATCTTCCCGGACCAGGGCTCGAACCCATGTCTCCTTCATTGGCAGGTGTATTCTTTTGTTTTGCGGTACGCGGGCCTCTCCCTGTTGTGGCCTCTCCCGTTGCGGAGCACAGGCTCCGGACGCGCAGGCTCAGCGGCCATGGCTCACGGGCCCAGCCTCTCCGCGGCATGTGGGATCTTCCCGAACCGGGGCACGAACCCGTGTACCCTGCATCGGCAGGCGAATTCTCAACCACTGCGCCACCAGGGAAGCCCTGGCAGGTGTATTCTTAACCACTGCGCCACCAGGGAAGCCCTAGAGCAATTTAAATGCCACAGAGCTGGCTGTTCTTACCTTTCTTGAATAAATGCTCTCCTGATTGTTACAAGCCTTGTTAATGTCAAGAGTTCTGAAAGAGTTGATTTTGACTATTTTTGCTGGTGTTGTCATCACTTTTATGAAGCAGGGTATGTTGGGGGCACTTACTATGTCATCCCCCTGATGTCTTCCTGGCTCCTTAGTTTCTAGTAACTCTCCAATCTGTGCATTTTCTCTTTTGCTCCTTTCTGCTTACTTCTTGTGTGTACTTTATGGGTTTTCTGCATAATATAAGTTCATTTGTGAAGTAATTCATATGTTCTCCTCCCCAAATTGTCCAAAAATTTTTTGTACCGATTGTCTTTTGTCAGGTATTTTTTCAGATAGGGAAGGGATTATTTGCACTTGAGCTTTCTTTGGTTCTGGAAAAGTGGACATGAAACCAGACTGTCATACACACAACAGGACACTTCTGACCAAGGATACACCTAGGTAGATTATAATATTCACAAAGAATAGTTATTTGTGTTATTTATTTAAAAAGGAGATCTCAACCAGTTACATTCATTTTCAGTGAAGCATTGCCTGTGGTGGAGGAAGGAAACGAATGTAGTAAAATTGGAAGCCAATTTCATGTAAGCTCAGAGTTTATTCCTCTAAGAAAAATATCCCATAGTTTTTTGAGGGCATTTCTAATGTAGTTTAGGCAAAGTTGAGAGAAACTGTGCTAGCGTGAACTCCCATGGACATAATGAGTGAGGGAAAGTATTCTACAATAGCTGAACATGTGCAGCAGGAAAACTTTTGGGATGTAATCAGTGTGGGAAAACCTTCAGTCATAACAAACCTCGTAAGACCTCAAGAGATTAATAGTGGAAAGAATCCTATAAGTGTAATAAATGTAGGGAGGCCTTCACCCATTTTTGCCCCCCCCCCTTGCTTCAGGTAATCACCAATCTGTTCTCTGTATCTGTAAGCTGAGGTCTTGGTTTCTGTTTGTTTGTTTTGTTGTTCTTTTTTTTTTAGATTCCACATACAAGTGAGATCATATAGTAATTTTTTAAATTAATTAATTTTTTATTTTTGGCTGCATTGGGTCTTCATTGCTGTGCACGGGCTTTCTCTAGTTGCAGCGAGCGGGGGCCACTCTTCGTTGCGGTGTGCGGGCTTCTCATTGCCGTGGCTTCTCTTGTTGCAGAGCATGGGCTCTAGGCGCGCAGGCTTCAGTAGTTGTGGGACACGGGCTCAGTAGTTGTGGCTCGTGGGCTCTAGAGCGCAGGCTCAGTAGTTGTAGTGCATGGGCTTAGTTGCTCCATGGCATGTGGGATCTTCCTGGACAAGGGCTCGAACCCGTGTCCCCTGCATTGGCAGGAGGATTCTCAACCACTGCACCACCAGGGAAGCCCAAGATCATACAGTATTTTTATAGTCCTTCTCTGTCTTATTTCACTTAGCATAATGTTGTCAACGTCCATCCATGTCACAAATGACAAGACTTCGTTCCTTTTTGTGGCTGAATAATATTTCATTATATATATATTTCATATATATATATCACATTTTAAAAATCCATTCATCCATTGATGGATACAGGTTTTTTCCATATCTTGGCTATTGTAAATAATGCTGCAGTGGACATAGGGGTACAGATGTCTTTTCAAATTAGTGTTTTTGTTTTCTTTGGATGAATACCCAGAAGTGGAATTGCTGGATCATCTGGTAGTTCTATTTTTAATTTTTTGAGGAACCTCCATACTGTTTTCCATAGTGGCTGCACCAATTTACACTGCTCTTACTAATGTAATAAATTCATCAGAATGTGTGAAAGTTCCTAAGTTCCTTACCATACAAGAACTCATACACGTGAATAAAAAATACGTGAGACACACGTAGGTGGAAAACCAATCTGGGAAAATCATCTGGAAATGAAACCTCTTTGTACATCACTAAATTTTTCTTGAAAGCAAACCCAATTGTTTTATTAATTTGGAAAATGTGAAACTCATATAAACATATTCAAAAATTGATATTATTTGATACCAAACTAAAGATAAAAACTTATAAGACCATAAGTTTTCAGTATGAGTTTGTAATTTTTTCCGTGTTAAATAATTCAGGTAGCAGAGTAAAAATTCCATACATTCGAATGGAATAGGAATATAATAGGATATAACTAACAGTTACTATTTTCTTAATATCTTACTTTTCTTTTAAACAACAAATTAAGAAAGACATTTTTGTGAGGGTCATGCAACCACATATTATCAAATCAGAATTGCTACAAATTATAAAATGTAACACTATTTTATGTACCACTAAGACTTTTTAAAAAACTTCCCAATTAAACTATGTCATTTCAATGATTAGAAAATGTATCATGATACAAAGATGCTGAGATATGGGTCATAAGTGCATTGTAGAGTCTCCCACCTACATGGTAATTCAGTAATATTTCATTAGGTATAGAGAGAAAGAGCATTGAATTTGAGCCCTAATTCACAAAATGAAGTCTTTCTCCCTCTACCAAAAATCTTGTGCTGAAATCGTGAATTGGACTTCTTTCTGTGATTTTGTGCTTTTCATTAAATCCATTTTTGAAGTCTGACCTGATAACAAATGTCTAATATTTTCAACATCTGTATGGTATAGGTTTGGTATCTGTTGATGATGTTTATCCCTTAAAATTGGTCACATTTTCCTGATTCTTTGTATATTGAGTTATTTTTAATTATATTTAAACTTTTTGAATGTTATGTTCTCAGTCCTGTTCCCTACCTCTTGAGGTTTTGTTTTGCTGTAGAAAGCAATCAGCCTGGTTTGGTTCTGCCTGTGTGTCTAGTTCAGCTTCTGTGTGTTGGATCAAACAGCTCTGTTGCTTCGGGTGTGAGCCATATGTGTTCAGAGATTAGGCTGAGACACCTGCAGGGACATAGATGGATTAGGACCCCTTTGCAGGTTTTCCCCTCTGGAATTCCCTCCCACACTCTCTGGCCCTCAAAGGCACCTCTTCTGTATCCTCCGGCCAGATGGATATGGTTTCTGTTACTACTGCCAGGCCAATTCATGGGTGAAAAAAATCCATGAGAGAAAAGAAATGGAAACCTTGTCCTCATACATATATATCTGGTTTATTATTAAAGTCTTTAGATCTTTGCTTATGTTTTAATTCCCATATTTATTTCTTTAATGTTTTTCACGCTTATCTTACATATGTGGTAATTACAGGATCTGGACTTTTGGAGTTCTTTCCTCTTTAATTTCAACGGAAATTTGATTTTTCAATGTATTGAAAATTTAGATTTTTCACTCATATATAGCTGATTTTACTCTGGAGAATATTTTACGAATGGATTGTTATTTGCTTCTTTCTTGCTCTTGAGGACTAACAACTAGAGAACGTATATTCTTTATCACACACATTTGTTAATTTGAAGTCCAAACTAACAAGAAGGAAAACTTTCCTCACTATCAGATCCATATGAAAATTCTAGAAGTAAAATGAAAAATTAAAAACTTGAAATGAAAATACAATGGAAAAGTTTCAATTCTGCTATGGTAAAACCCATTGCTCTTGCCAATTACACATAAAATCTTTGGGCAAAATATAAAAGACAGCTATCTGAGGGCTCTGAAAAGTAAACAAAAGCAGGCCAGTTGTGGAGGGAGCCCATTGGAGATGCATCCTGCATGAGGGTGGGTTTCCCGTTTCTTTTCTCTCTTGAAGTAATAACAGAAACCATGTTGTTCTGGCAAAGAGGGAAAAAGAGAAGGGGCCTCTGAGAGTCAGAGGGGAATTCTGAATCATGAGGATAAGCCTTGAGGACAGTGTGCTCAGTGAAATCAGCCAGTCACAAAATGACAAATACTGAATGATTCCTCTTATATGAGGTCCTAATGTAGTGAGATTCATAGAGACAGAAGGTAGGTGGTGGTTGCCAGGGGCTGGAGGAGAGGATTGGGGAGTTGTGTTTAACGGGGACAGAGCTTCAATTATTTAAAGTGCAAAGAGTTCTGGAGCTGCATGGTGCTTATGGTTGCCCAACAGTGTGAATGTACTTAATGCCTCTATGCTGTACATTTTAAAATGGTGGAGATGTTAAATTTTTTTTATGTATTGTATCCCAGTCTTTAAAAAGTAAATGCTTTGACTCTATGTCTATATTACCTGACATTAAAAAGAGACTTCTTGTGCTCATTCTTTACATGGCATCTCTCTCACTCTGTATGTAAAGTGTTCTGGGACTTCCCTGGCAGTCCAGTGGTTGGGACTTCGCCTTCCAGTGTAGGGGGTGCAGGTTCGATCTCTGGTCGGGAAGCTGAGATCCCACATGCCTCACGGCAAAAAAACAAGACATAAAACATAAGCAATATTGTAACAAATTAAATAAAGACTTTAAAATTGGTCCACATAAAAAAAAACCCTTTAAATAAAATAAACTGTTCCTATTTTAGCATACATATAATATGGACTTTCAAAAATCATTCTCCATCTTTGCATGAATTTGGATGCTTTAGATTATTAACATTTTATGTACTTATGGATACAGTTGGATTGAGATCTATCATTTTCTTATGTGTTTTCTATTTGTCTCTTCTGGGGTTTTTTGGTTTTTATTTATTTATTTATTTATTTATTTTGCGGTACGCGGGCCTCTCACTGTTGTGGCCTCTCCCGTTGCGGAGCACAGGCTCCGGACGCGCAGGCCCAGCGGCCCTGGCTCACGGGCCCAGCCGCTCCGCGGCATGTGGGATCCTCCCAGACCGGGGCATGAACCCGCGTCCCCTGCATCGGCAGGCGGACTCTCAACCACTGCGCCACCAGGGAAGCCCCATGCATTCACTTCTTAAAGGACATTTGTGTTGTTTCAATTGTTGTCTACCCATGAATGCACAAGTCTTTTTTGTGGATGTGTTTCCATTTTTCTGGGGTAGATACATATGTGGAATTGCTGAGCAAAAGGGTAGCTGTATGTTTGACTCAATAAGAAACTGCCACAACCTTCCAAAGTCATTGTATCATTTTACACTCCCACCAGCGATATGTAAGACTTCTAGCAGATTAACATCCTTGCCACATTTTTGTTGTTTGGTCTGTAATTTCATATATTCTACTGAATGTGTAATAGGGTATTATTATCTTACCTTGTTTCTGATCTTAGGAGGAAGACATCTAGTTTCTCACCTTTAAGTATGATGTTAGAGGTGCGTGTTTTGTAGCTGTTCTTTACCATGATGAGGAAGTCCCCCTGTAGTGTTAGTTTGTTTTTTGTTTTTATGATGAATGGGTGTTGAGTTTTGTCAAATGATTTTTCTGCATCTATTGATATAATTATATGATGTTTTCTTTTTCCCTGTTGATATGATGGGTTATGTTCATTGATTTTCAAATGTTGAGCCACCTTTACACACCTGGAACGAATCCCACTTGGTCCTGCTGTTTATATCTTTTTATGCATTGTTGGATTTGATTTGCTAATATTTTGTTGAGGATTTTTGCATCTATATTCATAAGAGATATTGTTCTGTAGTTTTCCTTTCTTGTAATGTCTTCATCTGGTTTTGATATTAGGGTAATTCTGCCTCTTAGAATGAGTTAGAAAGTTTTCCCTCTGCTTTTATTTTCTGGGAGATATTGTAAAGAATTGGTATAATTTCTTTCTTAAATGTTTAGTAGAATTCACCAGTGAAACCATCTGGGCTTGTTGCTTCTTTTTTGTGAAACATTTTAATTATTGATTTAATGTCTTTAATAGATGTAGGCCCATTCAGATTATCTGTTCCTCTCTGTGTGAGTATTGATAGTTTGTGTCTTTTAAGGAATTAGTCCATTTTATGTACGTTATCAAATTTATGGGTTTAGGGTTATTCATAATGTTCTTTTATTATGCTTTGCATGTCCGTAGGATCAGTAGTGTTTACTTCTCTTTCATTTCTGGTAAGAGTTTTATCAATTCGAAGAACCAGACTTTGGTTTTATTAATTTTCTCTATTGATTTTGTGTTTCATTGATTTAAGTTTTTATTTTTATTATTTTTTTATTTCTGCTTACTTTAGATTTAATTTGATCTTTGTTTTCTAATTTCCTAAAGTGGAAGCTTAGATTATCTATTTTAGATATTTCTTCTTTTCCAATATATGCACTGAATGTTGTAAATTTCCCTGTAGGCTCTGATTTCAGTACATACCACAATTTTTGACAAGTTGTATTTTCATTTTTAGTTAGTTCTAAACAGTTATAATTTTCCTGAGATTTATGTTTGACCCATGTGTTATTTAGAGGTATATTGTTAATCTCCAAGTATTTGGGAATTTTCTAACTTTTTGCTGTTGGAAAAAGTTTAATTCCATTGGCGCTCTGGAGCATATATTGTATGATTTCTCTTGTTGAAAATTCGTTGAGATGTGTTACTTGGCCCAGGATGTGGTCTATTTTGGTAAATGTTCCATGTGAACTTGAGAAGAATATAATTCTGCCCTTGTTGGATAAAGTAGTCTATAGATATCAATTAGATCTAGATGAATGGCTGGTGAGTTCAGCTATGTTCTGACTCATTTTCTACCTGCTGGATTTGCACATTAGTGATTGAGGGGGATTGAAGTCTCCAATTATAATCGTGGATGGATCAGTTTCTCCTTGCAGTTCTGTCAGTTTTGGATCATGTATATTGATGCTCCGTTACTAGGCACATATATATCAAAGATCTTTATGTCTTCTTGGAGTGTTTTATAACTCTCAGTCAAGTCAAGGTGATTAATGTGTCTTTCAAAACTTTGCTCTCTTTACTGTTTTTTGCTTGTTTGTTTGATCATTCTATCATTTGGGGACTTTTAAAATCTATGATCGTGGATTTGTCAATTTCTTCCCTTTATATTGTCATTTTCTTCCCTTTGAATTGTCATTTTTTCTATATGTGCTCTAAAGTTCTGTAAGTAGTTGTAAACACAGTTAGTATTACTATGTCCTCTTGAATAATTTTAACCTTTTGTTATTATGAAATACCCCCATTTTATCTGTTATCAGAATAGACATCCCAGATGTATTATGCTTACTATTTGTAAACTGTTTCTTTTCTATCTTGCAACTAATCTTTAAAGGACTACCACTCATTGCGTTTTGATGCAGTTTCAAAAGCAATGTACACTATAATGAAAAGGCTGTGAAAATACTCCTCCATTTCCCAATTACATATCCATGTGAGATCAGATTTTCTCCATATGCTTTAGCCATGATACTATTTCACAAATATTGCATAGAGTGATATATATAGGAATCCAGCTCTTTTCTCTTAAGTCAGACATTAAAGAGCATTTTAAAAATGTGAAGCATTAAAATTAAGACTATTAGAAGAGACAAAGAAGGACACTACATAATGATCAAGGGATCGATCCAAGAAGAAGATATAACAATTGTAAATATTTATGCACCCAACATAGGAGCACCTCAATACATAAGGCAAATACTAACAGCCATAAAAGGGGAAATCGACAGTAACACATTTATAGTAGGGGACTTTAACACCCCACTTTCACCAATGGACAGATCATCCAAAATGAAAATAAATAAGGAAACACAAGCTTTAAATGATACATTAAACAAGCGGGACTTAATTGATATTTATAGGACATTCCATCCAAAAACAACAGAATACACATTTTTCTCAAGTGCTCATGGAACATTCTCCAGGATAGGTCATATCTTGGGTCACAAATCAAGCCTTGGTAAATTTAATAAAATTGAAATTGTATCAAGTATCTTTTCCAACCACAGCGCTATGAGACTAGATATCAGCTACAGGAAAAGATTTGTAAAAACTACAAACACATGGAGGCTAAACAATACACTACTTAATAACGAAGTGATCACTGAAGAAATCAAAGAGGAAATCAAAAAATACCTAGAAACAAATGACAGTGGAGACACGATGACCCAAAACCTATGGGATGCAGCAAAAGCAGTTCTAAGAGGGAAGTTTATAGCAATACAATCCTACCTTAAGAACAGGAAACATCTCAAATAAACAACCTAACCTTGTACCTAAAGCAATTAGAGAAAGAAGAACAAAAAACCCCTAAAGTTAGCAGAAGGAAAGAAATCATAAAGATCAGATCAGAAATAAATGAAAAAGAAATGAAGGAAACGATAGCAAAGATCAGTAAAACTAAAAGCTGGTTCTTTGAGAAGATAAACAAAATTGATAAACCATTAGCCAGACTCATCAAGAAAAAAAGGGAGAAGACTCAAATCAATAGAATTAGAAATGAAAAAGGAGAAGTAACAACTGACACTGCAGAAATACAAAAGATCATGAGAGATTACTACAAGCAACTCTATGCCAATAAAATGGACAACCTGGAAGAAATGGACAAATTCTTAGAAATGCACAACCTGCCAAGACTGAATCAGGGAGAAAGAGAAAATATGAACAGATCAATCACAAGCACTGAAATTGAAACTGTGATTAAAAATCTTCCAACAAACTAAAGCTCAGTACCAGATGGCTTCACAGGCAAATTCTATCAAACATTTAGAGAAGAGCTAACACCTATCCTTCTCAAACTCTTCCAAAATACACCAGAGGGAGGAACACTCCCAAACTCATTCTACGAGTCCACCATCACCTTGATACCAAAACCAGACAAGGATGTCACAAAGAAAGAAAACTACAGGCCAATATCACTGATGAACACAGATGCAAAAATCCTCAACAAAATACTAGCAAACAGAATCCAACAGCACATTAAAAGGATCATACACCATGATCAAGTGGGGTTTATTCCAGGAATGCAAGGATTCTTCAGTATACGCAAATCAATCAACGTGATACACCATATCAACAAATTGAAGGAGAAAAACCATATGATCATCTCAATAGACGCAGAGAAAGCTTTTGACAAAATTCAACACCCATTTATGATAAAAACCCTGCAGAATGTAGGCATAGAGGGAACTTTCCTCAACATAATAAAGGCCATATATGACAAACCCACAGCCAACATCGTCCTCAATGGTGAAAAACTGAAAGCATTTCCACTAAGATCAGGAACAAGACAAGGTTGCCCACTCTCACCACTCCTATTCAACATAGTTTTGGAAGTTTTAGCCACAGCAGTCAGAGAAGAAAAGGAAATAAAAGAAATCCAAATCGGAAAAGAAGAAGTAAAGCTGTCACTGTTTGCAGATGACATGATACTCTACATAGAGAATCCTAAAGAGGCTACCAGAAAACTACTAGAGCTAATCAATGAATTTGGTAAAGTGGCAGGATACAAAATTAATGCACAGAAATCTCTGGCATTCCTATACACTAATGATGAAAAATCTGAAAGTGAAATCAAGAAAACGTTCCCATTTACCATTGCAACAAAAAGAATAAAATATCTAGTAATAAACCTACCTAAGGAGACAAAAGACCTGTATGCAGAAAATTATAAGACACTGATGAAAGAAATTAAAGATGTTACAAATAGATGGAGAGATATACCATGTTCTTGGATTGGAAGAATCAACATTGTGAAAATGACTCTACTACCCAAAGCAATCTACAGATTCAATGCACTCCCTATCAAACTACCACTGGCATTTTTCGCAGAACTAGAATGAAAAATTTCACAATTTGTATGGAAACACAAAAGACCCCGAATAGCCAAAGCAATCTTGAGAACGAAAAACGGAGCTGGAGGAATCAGGCTCCCTGACTTCAGACTATACTACAAAGCTACAGTAATCAAGACAGTATGGTACTGACACAAAAACAGAAATATAGATCAATGGAACAGGATAGAAAGCCCAGAGATAAACCCACACACATGTGGTCACCTTATCTTTGATAAAGGAGGCAGGAAAAAAAAAAAAAAAAGGAGGCAGGAATGTACAGTGGAGAAAGGACAGCCTCTTCAGTAAGTGGTGCTGGGAAAACTGGACAGCTACATGTAAAAGTATGAGATTAGATCACTCCCTAACACCATACACAAAAATAAGCTCAAAATGGATTAAAATAAGCTCAAAATGGATTAAAGACCTAAATGTAAGGCCAGAAACTATCAAACTCTTAGAAGAAAACATAGGCAGAACACTCTATGACATAAATCACAGTAAGATCCTTTTTGACCCACCTCCTAGAGAAATGGAAATAAAACCAAAAATAAACAAATGGGACCTAATGAAACTTCAAAGCTTTTGCACAGCAAAGGAAACCATAAACAAGACCAAAAGACAACCCTCAGGGGCTTCCTTGGTGGCACAGTGGTTGAGAGTCCGCCTGCCGATGCAGGGG
>NW_021703780.1:99463377-99479005 GCF_005190385.1 Monodon monoceros | reverse complement strand
GAGCGGCTGGGCCCGTGAGCCATGGCCGCTGAGCCTGCGCGTCCGGAGCCTGTGCTCCGCAACGGGAGAGGCCACAACAGTGAGAGGCCCGCATACCGCAAAAAAAAAAAAAAAAAAAAAAGACAACCCTCAGAATGGGAGAAAATATTTGCAAATGAAGCAACTGACAAAGGATTAATCTCCAAAATTTACAAGCAGCTCATGCAGCTCAATAACAAAAAAACAAACAACCCAATCCAAAAATGGGCAGAAGACCTAAATAGACATTTCTCCAAAGAAGATATACAGATTGCCAACAAACACATGAAAGAATGCTCAACATCATTGATCATTAGAGAAAGGCAAATCTAAACTACAATGAGATATCATCTCACACCAGTCAGAATGGCCATCATCAAAAAATCTAGAAACAATAAATGCTGGAGAGGGTGTGGGGAAAAGGGAACACTCTTGCACTGCTGGTGGGAATGTGAATTGGTACAGCCACTATGGAGAACAGTATGGAGGTTCCTTAAAAAACTACAAATGGAACTACCATATGACCCAGCAATCCCACTACTGGGCATATACCCTGAGAAAACCATAATTCAGAAAGAGTCATGTACCAAAATGTTCATTGCAGCTCTATTTACAATAGCCAGGAGATGGAAACAACCTAAGTGTCCATCATCGGATGAATGGATAAAGAAGATGTGGCACATATATACAATGGAATATTGCTCAGCCATAAAAAGAAACGAAATTGAGCTATTTGTAATGAGGTGCATAGACCTAGAGTCTGTCATACAGAGTGAAGTAAGTCAGAAAGAGAAAGACAAATACCGTATCCTAACACATATATATGGAATCTAAGAAAAAAAGTGTCATGAAGAACCTAGGGGTAAGACAGGAATAAAGACACAGACCTACTAGAGAATGGACTTGAGGATATGGGGAGGGGGAGGGGTAAGCTGTGACAAAGCGAGGGAGTGGCATGGACATATATACACTACCAAACGTAAGGTAGATAGCTAGTGGGAAGCAGCCGCATAGCACAGGGAGATCAGCTCGGTGCTTTGTGACCACCTAGAGGGGTGGGATAGGGAGGGTGGGAGGGAGGGAGATGCAAGAGGGAAGAGATATGGGAACATATGTATATGTATAACTGATTCACTTTGTTATAAAGCAGAAACTAACACACCATTGTAAAGCAATTATACTCCAATAAAGATGTAAGAAAAAAAATTACTCAGGAAAGACAGAACCAGGAAAATGTGACCAATACTAAGGTATAATAAATACATAGAAACCAAACCTAGACTCAAAGAAGCTGTCATAAGTTATAAATATAACATATGTTATATATTTATTTATATTGTAAATATTTATATATTTCTAATATAGAATATAAATGTGATCCATAAGTCAAGAAAAATACTCTAAAAATGAATGAAAAGATAGGATATCTCAGTAGAGAAATGGAAATTATAAAAAAACAACCAAATGGGGCTTCCCTGGTGGTGCAGTGGTTGAGAGTCCGCCTGCCGATGCAGGGGACGTGGGTTCGTGCCCCGGTCTGGGAGGATCCCACATGCCGCGGAGCGGCTGGGCCCGTGAGCCATGGCCGCTGAGCCTGCGCGTCGGGAGCCTGTGCTCCGCGACGGGAGAGGCCACAACAGTGAGAGGCCCGCGTACCACAAAAAAAAAAAAAAAAAAAAAAACAACCAAATGGAAAATTTGGAACTGAAATATTTTACAACCAAATTAAAATCTTCCTTGATAGTCTCAATAGTGAATGGAGATGACAGAGAAAATCATCAACAAACTTGATGAAAGACCAATAGAGAAAAAGAGAAAATGGACTGAAAGAAATGGACAGAGCTTCGAGGTCCTAGCAGACAATATCTAAAGGTCTAAGGTGTATGTAATTGGTGTTATGATAATAGAGAAGGAAAAGGGAAAAATATTTGGAAAAAAAGAATAGCCAGAACACTACCCAAATGTGACAAGTGACATAGATTTATCAACCTGGAAGCTCAGCAAACCCCAAACAGGGTAAATTCAAAGAAAACCAAGCCTAGATCCATCACAATAAAACTGCTAACACCCAAAGATGTAAATATCTTGGAAGCATCCAGAGGTAGAGGATACATTAAAAGTGGGAAAACAATGATTGGAATGACCATGGGTTTTTCATCAGTAACAATGGATGTCAGAATGCAGTGAAAATATCTTTAAAGTGCTATAAGGAAACAAAACAAAACAAAAAAACCTGTTAACCCAGAACATTATACGCAGCAAAAGTATCCTCAACTGAAGTAGAACTTAAAGAAGTATTTACAAGCATATCTGCTCTACAAGATATGCTAAATAAAGTACTTCATTCTGAAGGATGAGGGAAACTTGGATCTTTAGGACTTAAAGGATAGCACAGAAATGGTAAATGTATGGGTAACAAGAAAACACTACTTTTATTCCTTCTTAGATTTTCTTTAAAATACACATGACTGTTTAAAGCAAAATTTCTAACACTTGGACTGGGGATTTTCTGTGTGCAAATGTACTACCTATAACAATGATGGTGGTGTAAATGAACCTATATGATATTAAAAATTTGGTGGTTTATATGAATTGGTACTATTATTAATTCTAGGTAGATCATGAAAAGTTAGATATATACATTAATTTTCCTAGGGTAATAATGAAGTAAATAATTCAAAGACATACCACCAAAATTCCAATTGATAAATTAGAATACTGTTATTATTCAAATAATTCAAAAGCAAGCAGGAAGAGAAGGAGAAGGGGAAGGAGAAGAAGAAGAACTGCAGCAGGAGTAGCAACAACACCCATAGGGGACAAACAGAAACGAAGAAAAATGATAGATCTCAGTCCACCCATGCTAATAATTACATAAAATGTTGATAATCTAAACTGTCAGATTAAAAGGTAAAGATGGACACGGTGGATAAAAAACAAGTCCCTATTATATGTTTTCTAAAATAGGAATATTAAATATGGAGTAAAAGAGATGCACCATTTAAAGAGTAAGCATAAGAAATCTCAGGTTGCTTTTTTTTTTTTTTTGCGGTACGCAGGCCTCTCGCTGTTGTGGCCTCTCCCGTTGCGGAGCACAGGCCCCGGACGCACAGGCTCAGCGGCCATGGCTCACGGGCCCAGCCGCTCCGCAGCATGTGGGATCCTCCGGGACCGGGGCATGAACCCATGTTCCCTGCATCAGCAGAAGGACTCGCAACCACTGCGCCACCAGGGAAGCCCTCAAGTTGCTATTTTAACACCAGATAAAGTAAACATAAAGATGAAGCATTTACGATAACAATAGAGATATTTCCCAGTGATAAAGGCAAAACTTTATCAGGAAGGCATAACAAATGTAAACGTGTCTTCACCTATGCATATGACCTCAAATGCATGATGCAAAAATTGAGAGAAATCAAGAGAGATAAATACAGTCATGGTGGGAGATTTTAACACCCCTCTGTCAGAAATTAATAGTAGAAAAATTCAGAAAAGACATAGTAGTTTGAACAACACTATCAATGACCTTGCTCTAATTATCGAATACGGAGACCTACATCCCAAAACTATAGAATATTTTTTTCATGCTCATGGTACACCAAGATAAGTCATATGCTGGGACATAAAACAAGCCTCAGGAAATTTAAGAGAAACAAAACTATACAGAGTTGTTTTCTCTTACCACAAGCAACTTGACTAGAAATCCATAAAAACAATATACCTAGGAAAGAAAGAAAAATAATCTGACAATTATAGAAAAAATTAATGATGCTAAAAGCTGTTTTCCAAGATCAAAAATTACAAATTCTTAGCTACATTGATCCAACAAAAAAGAAAAAACAAATCACCGGTATTAGGATTTTAAAATGGTTTAACAAAATGAATGGATAAACAAGATGTGGTATATATACAGAATGGAATACCACTCAGCCATTAAAAAAAGTCTGAAAATTTTGCCATTTGCAACAACATGGATGGACTTGGAGAGTATTATGATAATTGAAATAAATCAGAGAAAGAGAAATACTGTATGATATCACTTATATGTGGAACCTAAAAACATACGACAAACTAGTGAATGTAACAAAAAAGAAGCAGACTAACAGATATTGAGAACAAACTAGTGGTTACCAGTGGGGAGAGGGAAGGGGGTAGAAGCCATATAGGGGTAGGGGACTTAGAGGTACAAACTTATGTATAAAATAAGCTACAAGGATATATTGTACAACACAGGTAATATAGCCAATATGTTACAGTAACTATAAATGGTGTATAACCTTTAAAAATTGTGAATCACTATACTGTACACCTGAAACATATAATATTGTACATCAACTATACTTCTTTTAAAACAAATGGGTTAATGGGACTTCCAGTTTCTGGTTCTGCATGTAAGGAGCTTGGAAGTCGCCGCTCCATTCTAACAAATAAATGGCTCAACAGATTGAAAAAGCATTAACTCATCTTGGATCCAATTGAGAAGGGAAGACACAGGGTAAACCACAGCCCCCAAGGTTGGAGAGACAGGCAAATACAGGAAGACGTGGATTAATAAAGCAGAGGCTCACAAGTGGAAATTGCTGCAAGAACCAGTGCCAGGGTAGGAAGACCTGAACTGTAATTAAAGGATTGCTGGAGATTCAGTGTGGACAACTCAGAGAGTTAAAAACTCCAGGGGGACTCAGTCCTTGGTGGTGGTGGTGGAGAGACACCATATTGGGAGATTTACCTTCAGGAGCTCCACTGTATTCCCACAGTTAATATCAAAGAAAAATCCCCTCTGGCTTCCTGGAGGGGGAGAGGGAAAGGAACCATTTAAAAATAAACTAGAGCACTCTGTTCTTCTTTACAAACCCTGCCCTCAGAGGAGCCTGGTTAACCGGTGGCTAAACTGGGGTATTATCAGAGCCTAACTGACCCAGGTAAGGGGAATACCCAACTGCAGCTCTCTCTAGCCATTCTGTCCCACCTTAACGGGCAGAAAAAAACTGAGAAACAATTGTGAAGTTCACAGCCCAGAGGCATGGGCCCGCTGAAAGATTGCGACCTAATCATAGAAATAGAGAATGCTTCCCCTCCTCTCATACCTCGCAACCACATTTCTAGTGGAGTCACACATTTGATGACTATAATACAATATTGTTGTCTGTCTTCACCGTACTGTGCATTAGATCACTAGAGTTTATTTACTACTCATTCTAACTGTGTACCCTTAAACATCTGTCCTGTCCACCCACCCCCGTCTCCTGTTAACCATCATTTTACTGTTTTTATGAGTCTGGCTTTCTTAGATTTCATATATAAGTGATATCATTCAGTACTCTACTTTCTGACTTATCTCACTTAGCATAATGTGCTTAACACATTATGCTAAGTGAGATAAGTCAGACAGAAACAAATTGTAAACAAATTTATATAAATAAAAATAAAGATAAAATAAATTTTTAAAGAATATTGGAAAGATCTATCTTATTTGTGTTCAAGGAAATAGAAGGGAATTTGAGCATCTTACTCTGAGAAATATTTGGTACAGAGTGCTTGGTTACAAGATCAGGGAAAGGAAATGTAAAAATAGATGGAAACTGACAATAGAAATTCTTTATTAGGAAGGAAAAGAAAGTGAAATGAACACCTTGAACAAAAAAGCAGGTGAAATGAAAATGAGGAAACAATAAAGTAAAGCAAGTAATAAACATGAAGGAAATTAAACAAATACGTTGTCACAAATGGCAGGATGTCCTCCTTTCTCATGTCTGAGTAAAAAATGCTGCAAGAACATGGAGGTGCATATAGCTCTTTGAAATCCTGTTTTCATTTCCTTTGGGTGTTTACCTAGAAGTGGAATTGCTAGATCATGTAGTAGCTCTATTTTGAACTTTCTGAGGAAACTCTATATTGTTTTTCATAGTGGTTGAACCAATTTGCATTCCTACCAACTTTGTACAATCTTCCACATCCTTGTCAGCACTTGTTATCTCTTTTCTCCTTGATGATAGCCATTCTAACAGCTGTAAGGTGATATCTCATTGTGATTTTAATTTGCATTTCCCTGATTAGTGATGTCGAGTGTCTTTTCAAGTACTTGTTGGCTGTTTGGATGTCTTTAGAAAAAAAGTCTATTTATTTAGTTCTGTGCATTTTTCAATTGGATTTGTCGTTGTTGTTGTTATGCATTCTTTATATATTTTAAATATTCACTCCTTATCTGTTACAGTCTTACCTCAGTATCAATGAAAGATTGGTTCCAGGACCCCCCATGGATACCAAAATCCACAGATGTTCAAGTCCCTTATATAAAATGGTGTAGTATTGGGCTTCCCTGGTGGCGCAGTGGTTGTGAGTCCGCCTGCCGATGCAGGGGACACGGGTTCGTGCCCCGGTCCGGGAAGATCCCACATGCCGCGGAGCGGCTGGGCCCGTGAGCCATGGCCGCTGAGCCTGCGTGTCCGGAGCCTGTGCTCCGCAACGGGAGAGGCCGCAACAGTGACAGGCCCACGTACTGCAAAAAAAAAAAAAAAAATGGTGTAGTATTTGTGTATAACCTACACACATATTCCCATATACTTTAAATCATCTCTAGATTACTTATAATACATCATACAATGTAAATGCCATGTAAGTAGTTGCCAGCATGTGACAAATTCAAGTTTTGTTTTTTGGAACTCTCTGGAATTTTTTCCAAAGATTTTTGATCTGAGGTTGGTTGAATCTGAAGATGCAGAACACACAGATATGGAGGACTGTGTATGGCGTGCAAACATTTTCTCCCATTCTGTAGGCTGCCTTTTCATTTTATTAATTTCATTAATTTTTTTTCTTTTCCCGTGAGGAAGCTTTTAAGTTGAACATAATCCCATTTTTTAAATTTTGCTTCTATTGTTTGTGCTTTTGGTGTCATTTCCAAAAAATTGCCAAGACCAATATTGAGGAGTTTCTTCCCTATGTTTTCTTCTAGACGTTTTACAGTATCAGTCTTACATTTCAGTCTCTGTCCATTTCAAGATAATTTTTGTGAGTGCTGTAAAACAAGGGTCCAATTTCATTGTTCTGCATATGTTTATCCAGTTTTCCCAAAATCATTTTTTGGAGAGACTATCCTTTCCCCATTGAATGTTCTTGGTTCCCTTGTTGAATATTAGTTGACTGTATTAGCAGGAATTTAATTTAGTTCTGGGCTCTCTATTCTAGGCAATTGATCTGTGTCTTTTTTCCCCAGTACCGAACAGTTTTAATTACTATAGCTTTGAAGTATAGTTTGAAATCAGGAGTGTGTGTGATACCTCTGGCTTTGTTTTTTTTCCCCTCAGGATTGCTTTGGATATTTGAGGTCTTTTGTAGTTCAGTACAGATTTTAGGATTGTTTTTTCTGTGAAGAATGCCATTAAAATTTTGAGGGAAATTGCATTGAATCTACGGATGCTTTTCAATGTTATGGTCATTTTAATAATATTAATTCTTCTGATCCATGAACACAGGATGTCTTTCCATTTGTTTGTATCTTCTATTTCTTTCAACAAAGTAGTGAAAAAAATGTAGTTTTCAATGTACAGACATTTCACTTCCTTGGTTAAATTTATTCGTAAGTATTTTATTGTTTTTCATGCTACTGGGAATGGGATAATTTTCTTTACTTCTTTTTCAGATATTTCATAATTAGTGTACAGAAATGCAGCTCATTTCTATATGTTAATTTTATATCCTGCAACTTTTTTGAAATCATTGATTAGTTCCAACAGTTTTTGGTGGAGTCTTGGGATTTTCCATATACAAAATTATATTATCTGCAAATAGCAACAATTTTACTTCTTCCCTTCAGATTTTGATGCCTTTTATTTCTTTGTCTTGCCTAATTGCTCTAGCTAGGACTTCTAGTAGGACATTGAATAAGAGTGGTGAGAGTGGGTATCCTTGTCTTGTTCCTAATTTTAGAGGGAAAGCTTTCAATTTTTCTCCTTTGAGTATATAGTTAGTTGTGAGTTTGTCATAAATGGTCTGTATTATGTTGAGGTATGTTCCTTCTGTATCCAATCTTTGAGGGTTTTTTTAAATGTATTTATTTATTTATGGCTGAGTTGGGTCTTTGTTGCTGTGCGCAGGCTTTCTCTAGTTGCGGCGAGCGGGGGCTACTCTTCATTGCAGTGTGCGGGCTTCTCATTGTGGTGGCTTCTCTTGTTGCAGAGCGTGGGCTCTAGGTGTGCGGGCTTCAGTAGTAGTGGCTCTTGGGCTCTAGAGCGCAGGCTCAGTAGTTGTGGCACACAGGCTTAGTTGCTCCGCAGCATGTGGGATCTTCCCAGACCAGGGCTCGAACCCATGTCCCCTGCATTGGCAGGCAGATTCTTAACCACTGTGCCACCAGGGAAGCCCTCTTTGAGGGTTTTTAATCATGAAAGAAGTTGTATTTTGTCAGGTGCCTTATCTGCATCTATCAAGATGATTGTGTGATTTTTATCTTTCATGTTATTAATGTGATATACTACATTTATTAATTTTCATATGTTGAAACATTCTTGCATCCCAGGGATAAATTCCATTTGGTCATGGTGTGTAACACTTTCAATGTAGTCTTCAATTCAGTTTGCTAATATTTTCTGAGAATTTTCGCATCTATATTCATCAGGGATATTGGTTTATAGTTTTTTTTCTTTTGTGTTATTATCTGGCTTTGATATCAGGATATTGCTGGCCTTGTAGAATGAGTTTGAAATTGTTCCCTCCCCCTCAAATTTTCAGAAGTTTTTGAAAAGATTTGGTGTTAATTCCTCTTTAAATGTTTTGTAGAATTAGCCAGTGAAGCCATCTGGTCCTGGGGTTCTTTGTGGGGAGGTTTTTGATTACTGAGTCAATGTCTTTACTCATTATAGATCTGTTCAGATTTTCTATTTCTTCCTGATTCAGACTTGGTAGGTTGTGTGTTTCTAGAAATTTATCCATTTCCTCTAGGTTATCTAATTTATTGGCATATAATTGTTCATAGTAGTCTCTTATGACCCTATGTATTTCTACAGTATCAGTTGTAATGTCTCCTTTTTCATTTTTGATTTTATTTATTTGAGTCTTCTTTTTTATTTGGTGAGTCTAACTAAAGGTTTTCCAATTTTGTTTATCTTTTCAAAAAACCCACTCTTAGTTTCATTGGTCTTGTCTTTTTTTCTGGTCTCTATTTCATTTATTTCCTTTATGATCTTTATTATTTCCTTCCTTCTGCTAACTTTGGGCTTAATTTGTTCTTCTTTTTCTATTGTTATAAGATGTGAAGTTAAGTTGTTTATTTGAGGTCTTTCGAATATATCAGTATATGCATTTATTTCTATAAACTTTCATCTCTAAACTGCTTTTGCTGTACCTTGTAAGTTTTGATATGTTGTGTTTCCATTCTCATTTGTTTCAAGATATTTTATTTTTCTTTTGATTTCTTTATTGACCCATTATTTGTTCAGAAGCGTGTTATTCATTTCCACATACTTGTAGATTTTCCAGCTTTTCTCTTGTTGTTGATTTCTAGTTTCATACCCATTGTGGTCAGAAAAGATAGTTGGTATGATTTCAGTCTTAAGTTTGCTAAGATTTATTTTGTGTCCTATCATATGCTCTATCCTGGAGAATGTTTCATGTGTACTTGAAAGGAATGTGTACGCTGCTGCTGTTGGATGGAATACTCTATATATATCTGTGAAGTCCAGTTGGTCTAAAACATGGTTCAATTCCAAGGTTTCCTTGTTGATTTTTTGTATGGATGATTCATCCATTGCTGGCAGTAGGATATTGAAGTCCTCTACTGTTATTGTATTGTTGTTTATTTCTCCATCAAATCTGTTAGTATTTGCTTAATATATTTTGGTACTCTAATGTTGGGTGCATATATATTTATGGTTGATATATGTTCTTGATATATTGACCCTTTTATCATTATGTAATGACCTTCTTTGTCTCTTGTTACTACTATCAGTTTGAAGTCTATTTTGTCTGATATTACTATGGCTGTCCCCACTTTCTTTTGGTTCCCACTGGCTAGGATGTCTTCTTCCATTCTCTCACTTTGAGCCTATGTATGTCTTGACAGCTGTAATGAGTCTCCCGTAGACATCATATGGTGGGTTCTTATTTTTCTTATTCATTCAACCACTCCATGCCTTTTGATTGGTGAATTCAATCCATTTACACTTAAAGTGATTATTGGTATGTAAGGACTGACTTTTGCCATCTTATCATTTGACTTCTGGTTGTTTTGTGTCTCCACCATTCCTTTTCTCCTCTGTTTCTGCCTACCTTTGTAATTGGTGGTGTTTCGTGGTGATAGGCTCAGTCTCCCCTTTTTCTATGTTTTGTGAATCCACTCTAGATTTTTGCTTTGTGGTTACCATGAGGCTTACATTAAACTTTTCATTGATAAAACAGTCCCTTTTTTACTGATAGCAGCTTATCTTCATTCACCTATAAAGACTCCACCTTTTTACTCCTCTCCTTTTATTTTTGATGTCACAATTTACCTCTTTTTATGCTGTGAATTTTTAAAATTATAATAACTGTAATTATTTTCAGTGTTCTTTCTCTTTAAACTTTATACTATAATTAAGTGGTTAACACAGTATTCTAATAGAGTTACTTTCTCTAATACTAAGTGTCTATTTTTCACCTTAACCAGCATGTTGTTTACATTCATATGTTTTGTGTCACTAGTTAACGTCTTTTCAAGACGTTAAAAGAGCTCCTTTTAGCATTTCTTGCAAGGCAGGTGTAGAGGTGGTGAACTCCCACAGCTTTTGTTTGTCTGGAAACCCTTTATTTATCCTTCATATCTGAAGGATAACTTTGTGAGATGAAGAAATTACTGATGGCAGTTTTTATCTTTCAACATTTTGAATTTGTCATTGCATTCTCTCGTGAACTGCAGAGCTTCTGCTGAGAAATTTGCTGATAGCCTCATGAGGGTTCCCTTGTAGGTTACTTTCTTTTTTCCCCTGGCTGCCTTTAAGATTCTTTATTTACCATTGATTTTTGACAGTTATACTATGTTATATTATGTCTTGGAGAAGATCTTTCTACATTGAAGTAATAGGGTATTCTGTTGGTTTTGTGGACTTGTATGTACCAGGTTGGGAAGTTCTCAGCTATTATTTCTTTTATACATATATATATATATTTTTTTTTAATTTCTTTAGGTAAACTCTCTGCCTCCTTCTCCCTGTCTTCTCCTTTGGTACACCAATTATTCTTATGTTTTATTTTCTGATTGAAACTGATAGTGCTCATAAGATTTCTTCACTTTTTAAAAATCTTAGTTCTCTCTCCTCTTCCAACCAAATCATTTCTAAATTCCTATAAGTCACTTATTTTTTCTTCCATCTGTTCTGCATTACCTATGGTCTCTAATATATGCATCGTCTTGATCACTGAATTCTTCAGCTCCAGAATTTCTGCTTGGCTCCTTTTTTAAAATTTCAATCTCTTTAGTAGAGAACTCCTCTGCTCATTGATTTTATTCCTGAGTTTATTGAATTCCTTTCTGAGTTTGCTTGTAGCTCAGTGAATTTCTTCATAATAGCTATTTTGAATTCTTTATCAGTTTCATTGCAGTACTCCATGCCTTTGAATTCAATGGTTGGAGAATTATCATTTTCTTTTTCGATGACGTATTATCCTGATTCTTCATAGTGTTTGAGGATATGCACCTCTGCTTTCACATTCGAAGTAGCAAACACTCTCCTTAGGCAAGGATTTGGGCTTTTTTAGCTGTTACAGTTCAACAGGCTGGCAATTAGAAACCTTTCTTTTGTATTTCAGAAGGTGGCACTATAGCTCAAGTTTTTGGTTTCTCTTACTGGCTCTGGCTTTCAGAGCAGTACTACTGACCATGCAAGAAGAGGTGGCAGCAGAGTGAAAGGAGGTGTGGCCTTAGCACCTGGGGCTGTGGGTGCCCTGGCTCTGTTGGGGGATCGAATGGGAGACTCTAGAGGTTCATAGGCAGACCTCCTGCTGAAATCCTGGAGCAGGCAGCAGGAAATGCATTCCTTCAATGCGCTTTGATATTCTTGTCTGCCTCCTTCCCCCTCCTCTCACTCCCCAACCCCCATCCCCGTCACAGAAGTCTCCTCAGCAATCCAGGTGCTGCTGTAGAGAAACGGGTCCCTTCAGCTGCAGTGTGTTCAGTCGGGCAGTGAGTCACTCACCGCTTTTGCGTCCCACTCCTCTGCCAGGGAGGTCACGGCTGTCCCCGTTACCAGCAAAAAGCGCAGTACCTCACAGTGGCACCCTGGGGAGGGGGACCTGCTTGGTGAGTTCCTCTGTCTTCTCTTCCTCCAAACTCATCTCTATCCTGCTCTGATGGCACACCACTTTCTCCCATCGGGTTGGATGGACCTCCACAGATTCTCTATCTCCCATGAATGGCGCCCTGTGTTACACTCTCCAGGTTTTCCTTTTCTTGGTGTGAAAAGTGGGTGTGGGGCAGGCTCACCAACTCCCGTGGACCCACAGCCCCACTGAAGGCCTGTCTGCCGTGCTGGATGCACAGGTGGTAGAAACTCCTGGATGTCCTGGCGTAATGTGCAGAGGCACTTTGGTTTGGTTATGGACATCCAGTTAGTTGTAAATCGGGGGGAGAGAAAAAAAGGAAAAACTCACACTGCCAGAGATGCTGTTTTTCCTCCACAGCAGTTCCTTTTACCAGGTGCATCTAGTTCAGCTATCAGAGAAAAATTACATGGCATATCAAAACATAATTTGAAGGGACAAATCAAGCATCAGAAGCATACATGGCAGAGATGTTGGAATTAGATTGGGAATTTAAAACAACTACGACTAATATGCTAAGGGCTCTAGTGGATAAAGTAGACAATATGTGAGAACAGATGGGCAATGGAAGCAATAGATGTCAATTATATCCTGTTGATTGAATATTGATGGGTTTAACTGTGTCCTAACTGATTTTCTGCCTGCTGGATCTGTCTACTTCTGATAAGGGGGTGTTGAAGTCTCCAACTATTATGCAGGATTCATCTGTTTCTCCTTGCAGCCCTACCAGTTTTTGCTGCATGTAACTTGATGCTCCATTTTTAGGTATATGGCATTAAGAATTGTTGAGACTTCTTGGAGAAATGATCCCTTTATCATCATGTAATGCCTTCTTTATCCCTGATAACTTTCCTTGCTTTGAAGTTTGCTCTATCTGAAATTAATATAGCTAGTCCTGCTTTCTTTTGATTAGTGTTAGCATGGTATGTTTTTCTCCATTTACTTTTTTTTTTTTTTAATAAGTTTATTTATTTATTTATTTTCGGCTGTGTTGGGTCTTCGTTGCTGTGCGTGGGCCTTCTCTAGTTGCGGTGAGCAGGGGCTACTGTTCATTGCGGTGTGCGGGCGCCTCATTATGGTGGCTTCTCTTGTGGAGCACGGGCTCTAGGCGCACGGGCTTAGTTGCTCCGCGGCATGTGGGATCTTCCCGGACCAGGGCTCGAACCCATGTCCCCTGCATTGGCAGGCGGATTCTCAACCACTGCACCACCAGGGAAGTCCCCATCCATTTACTTTTTTTTTTTTTTTTTTTGCCTTACGCGGGCCTCTCACTGTTGTGGCCTCTCGTGTTGTGGAGCACAGGCTCCAGACGCGCAGGCCCAGCGGCCATGGCTCATGGGCCCAGCCGCTCCGCGGCATGTGGGATCTTCCCGGACCGGGGCACGAACCCGTGTCCCCTGAATCGGCAGGCGGACTCTCAACCGCTGCGCCACCAGGGAAGCCCCCATTTACTTTTAATCTATATGTGTCTCTGTAATTATAGTAGGTTTCTTGTCAACAACATGTAATTAATTGGGTTTTGTTCTTTGATCCAATCACTGTCGTTTAACTCGTGTATTCAGACTATTAACATTCAAAGTGATTACTGACACTGTTGGATTAATATCTCCTGTATTTGTTACTGTTTTATATTTGTTGCCCTTGTTCTTTGTTTCTGTTTTTGTCTTCCACACTTCTTCTGCCAGTTTTTGGTTTTCATTGAGCATTTTATATGATTCTGTTTTCTCTCCTTTTTTAGCATATCAGTTACACTTCTTTACGTTTTTATTGGTTGCCCTAGAGTTTGCAATATACATTTACAACTAATCCAAGTCTACCTTCTTTTATTGAGGTATAATTGCCATATAACATTATATTAGTTTCAGGTATACAACTAAATGATTTGATATTTGTATCTATTGTTAAATGATTACCACAATAAGTCCAGTTAACATCCATCACCACACATAGTTATAAAAGTTTTTTCTTGTGATGAGAACTTCTAAGACCTACTGTCTTAGCAGCTTTCAAATATGCAGCACAGAATTATTAGCTAGAGTCACCATGCTGTACCTCACATCCCCAGGACCTGTTTACCTTAAAACTGAAAGTCTGTCCCTTTTGACCCCTTGAGGCATTTTGCCCCCCCTCCACCCCCTGCCTCTGGCAACCACCAATCTGTTTGCCTTATCTATGTGCTTGTGTTTGTGTTTGTTTTTGTTTTAGATTCCACATATAAGTGACATCATACAGTGTTTGTCTTTCTCTGTCTGACTTACTTCACTTAGCATAATGCCCTCAAAGTCCATCCATGTAGTCAAAAATGGCAGCATTTCCTTCTTTTTTATGGATGAATAATATATATATATAAAATATATGTTATATATATATAATACATATAATATATATAGATTATAGATATATATGACATTTGTTTATCCATTCATCCGTGACTGGACACTTAGGTTGTTTCCATGTCTTGGCTATTGTAAACAATGCTGCAATGAACATGGAGATGCAAATATCCTTTTAAGTTAGTGTTTTCATTTCCTTCAGATAAATACCCAGAAGAGTAATTGCTAGATCATCCAGTAGTTCTACTTTTAATTTTTTGAGGAACCTCTATACTGTTTCCATAGTGGCTGTACCAATTTACCTTCCCACCAACAGTGCACAAAGGTTCCGTTTACTCCACATCCTTGCCAACGTTTGTTATTTCCTGTCCTTTTGATAATAGCCATTCTAGTAAGTGTGAGATGATATCCCATGATGGTTTTTTTTTTTTAACATCTTTATTGGGGTATAATTGCTTTACAATGGTGTGTTAGTTTCTGCTTTATAACAAAGTGAATCAGTTATACATATACATATGTTCCCATATCTCTTCCCTCTTGCGTCTCCCTCCCTCCCACCCTCCCGATCCCACCCCTCCAGGCGGTCACAAAGCACCGAGCTGATCTCCCTGTGCTATGCGGCTGCTTCCCACTAGCTATCTACCTTACGTTTGGTAGTGTACATATGTCCATGCCTCTCTCTCGCTTTGTCACAGCTTACCCTTCCCCCTCCCCATATCCTCAAGTCCGTTCTCTAGTAGGTCTGTGTCTTTATTCCTGTCTTACCCCTAGGTTCTTCATGACATATTTTTTCTTAAATTCCATATATATGTGTTAGCATACGGTATTTGTCTTTCTCTTTCTGACTTACTTCACTCTGTATGACAGACTCTAGGTCTATCCACCTCATTACAAATAGCTCAGTTTCGTTTCTTTTTATGGCTGAGTAATATTCCATTATATATATGTGCCACATCTTCTTTATCCATTCATCCGATGATGGACAC
>NW_021703780.1:99112879-99458377 GCF_005190385.1 Monodon monoceros | reverse complement strand
GTTTATCAATTTTGTTTATCTTCTCAAAGAACCAGCTTTTAGTTTTATTGATCTTTGCTATCGTTTCCTTCATTTCTTTTTCATTTATTTCTGATCTGATCTTTATGATTTCTTTCCTTCTGCTAACTTTAGGGGTTTTTTGTTCTTCTTTCTCTAATTGCTTTAGGTGCAAGGTTAGGTTGTTTATTTGAGATGTTTCCTGTTTCTTAAGGTGGGCTTGTATTGCTATAAACTTCCCTCTTAGAACTGCTTTTGCTGCATCCCATAGGTTTTGGGTCATCATGTCTCCATTGTCATTTGTTTCTAGGTACTTTTTGATTTCCTCTTTGATTTCTTCAGGGATCACTTCCTTATTAAGTAGTGTATTGTTTAGCCTCCATGTGTTTATATTTTTTACAGATCTTTTCCTGTAATTGATATCTAGTCTTATAGTGTTGTGGTCGGAAAAGATACTTGATACAATTTCAATTTTCTTAAATTTACCAAGGCTTGATTTGTGACCCAAGATATGACCTATCCTGGAGAATGTTCCATGAGCACTTGAGAAAAATGTGTATTCTGTTGTTTTTGGATGGCATGTCCTATAAATATCAATTAAGTCCTTCTTGTTTAATGTATCATTTAAAGCTTGTGTTTCCTTATTTATTTTCATTTTGGATGATCTGTCCATTGGTGAAAGTGGGGTGTTAAAGTCCCCTACTATGAATGTGTTACTGTCGATTTCCCCTTGTACGGCTGTTAGTATTTGCCTTATGTATTGAGGTGCTCCTATGTTGGGTGCATAAATATTTACAATTGTTATAATTGGATTCCTCATTATGTAGTGTCCTTCTTTGTGTATTGTAACAGTCTTTATTTTAAAGTCTATTTGTCTGATATGAGTATTGCTACTCCTGCTTTCTCTTGATTTTCATTCGCATGGAATACATTTTTTTTTTTTTTTTTTGCGGTACGCGGGCTTCCCACTGCTGCGGCTTCCCCCGTTGTGGAGCACAGTCCCCGGACACGCACGCTCAGTGGCCATGGCTCAGCACATGGAATCTTCCTGGACCAGGGCATGAACCCGCGTCCCCTGCATCGGCAGGTGGACTCCCAACCACTGCACCACCAGGGAAGCCCTGGAATACATTTCTCCACGCCCTCACTTCCAGTCTGTATGTGCCCCTAGATCTGAAGTGGGTCTCTTGTGAACAACATATATATGGGTCTTGTTTTTGTATCCATTCAGCCATTCTATGTCTTTTGGTTGGAGCATTTAATCCATTTACATTTGAGCTAATTACCAATATGTGTATTCTTACTGCCATTTTGTTAACTGTTTTGGATTTGTTTTTGTAGGTCTTTTTTCTTCCCTTCCTCTTTTGTTCTCTTCTCCTGTGATTTGACGACTATCTTTAGTGTTGTGTTTGGATTCCTTTTTCTTTTTTGTCTATCTATTGTAGACTTTTGGTTTGCAGTTATCATGAGGTTTTGACATAGCAGTCTCTATATATTCAAGATTAAGTTGCTGGTCTCTTCATTTCAAATGCATTTCCAATATCTTACATTTGTACTCTCCTGCTGGTTTTGATATATTTGTGTGTGGATGATTTCCTACCTTTACTGTATGTTTGCCTTTACCAGTGAGCTTTCCCATTCGTAATTAATTTTGTTTCTAGTTGTAGGCTTTTCTTTTCTGCCTATAGAAGTTCCTTTAGCATTTGTTGTAAAGCTGATTTGGTGGTGCTGAGCTCTCTTAGCTTTTCCTGGTCTGTAAAGCTTTTGATTTATTCATCAAATTTGAATGACAGCCTTGCTGGGTAGAGTATTCTTGGTTGTAGGTTTTTACCTTTCATCACTTTAAATATATTGTGCCACTCCCTTCTGGCCTGCAGAGTTTCTGCTGAAAAACCAGCTGATAACAATATGGGGATTCCCTTGTATGTTATTTGTTGCATTTCCCTTCTTGCTTATAATATTTTGTTTGTCTTTAAATTTTGTCCGTTTGATTAATATGTGCCTCAGCATGTTCTTTGGGTTTATCCTGTATGGGTCTCTGTGCTTCCTGGATTTGGGTGACTTTTTCCTTTCCAGGTTAGGTAAGTTTACAGCTATTATCTCTTCAAATATTTTCTCAGGCCCTTTCTCTCTCTATTCTCCTTATGGGACCCTTATAATGTGAATGTTGGTATATTTAATGTTGTCCCAGAGGTCTCTTAAACAGTCCTCATTTCTTTTCATTCTTTCTTTATTCTCTTTCGTGACAGTGATTTCCACCATTCTCTCTTCCAGCTCGCTTCCATTCTTCTGCTTCATTTATTCTGCTATCGATTCCTTCTAGTGTATTTTTTCATTTCAGTTATTTTATTGTTCAACTTTGTTTTTTATGTCTTCTAGCTCTTTGTTAAACATTTCTTCTATCTTCTCAGTCTGTGCCGCCATTCTTTTTCCATGATTTTGGATCATCTTTACTATCATTACTCTGAATTCTTTTTTGGGTAGGTTGCCTATCTCCACTTCACTTAGTTGTTCTTCTGGGGGGTTATCTTGTTGTTTCCTCTGGAACAATATTCCTCTGCTGCCTCTTTTTGTCTCACTTTCTGTGTTTGCGGTCCCACAGGCTTCAGGATTGTAGTTCCTCTTGCTTCTGGTGTCTATCCCCTGGTGGGTGATGCTGGTCTTTGAGGCTTGTGCAGGATCCCTGGTGGGAGGGACTGGTGCCTGCCCACTGGTGGGTGGAGCTGGGTCTTTTGCCTCTGGTCGGCAGGGCCATATCAAGGGGTGTGTTTAGAGGTGGCTACAGGCTCAGGAAGGCTTTAAGCAGCCTGGCTGCTGATGGGTGGGGCTATGCACCCACCCTGTTGGTTGTTTGGCCTGAGGCATCCCAGCACTGGAGCCAAAGGGCTGATGGTTGGGGCCAGGTCTCAGTGCCAATATGGTGACCTCCAGGACAGCTCACGACAATGAGTACACCCCAGAACGTCCGCCACCAGTGTCCTTGTCCCCAAGTGAGTTACAGTGAGCTACAGCTGCCTCCCACCTCCCCAGGAGACCCTCCAAGACCAGCAGGTAGGTCTGGTCCAGGATCCTATGAAGTCACTGCTTTTTCCCCTGGGTCCTGGTGCACACAAGACCTTGTATCCTCTAAGAGTGGCATTTCTGTTACCCCCAGTCCTGTGGAGTTCCTGCGATCAAGCCCCGCTGGCCTTCAAAGCCAAATGCTCTGGGGTCTCCTCCTCCTGATGCCAGACCCCCAGACTGGGGAGCCTGACTTGGGGCTCAGAACTCTCACTCCTGTGGGAGAACCTCTGCAATATAATTATTTTCCAACTTGTGGGTTGCCTACCTGGTGGGTATGGGGTTTGATTTTATCACGAATGCGCCCCTCCTACCCTCTCGTTGTGGCTTCTTCTTTGGAAGTAGAATATCTTTTTTAGTAGGTTCTAGTCCTTTTTTGTCTATGATTGTTCAGCAGTTAGTTGTGATTTTGGCATTTTCGTGAGAGGAGGTGAGCTCAGGTCCTTCTACTCTGCCATCCTGTCCTTGCACCTGGAATCTGCTTTTCTGATTCTTCTTGCTTTCTAGTAAATGCTGACCCCTGGCTGGACTGTAGCTTCATACAAGCAGAGGCCAGATAAGTCACCTCCCTGTGTCCCTAGGACATGGACGGTAGAGGTTCCCTGAATGTATCAAATGAATGGGATCCAGGACTAGTCACAGGTCAGTGACATCTTGATCAAAACGTTTCCTGAAAAAGTATGTTTATTAAACATGCAAGGCTCTGCCTGCAGCTCAAAGAAGTCCCAAAGCTCCTCCAGGCCGCACGGCTTCCAAAGCTGGTGGCTCCGGCTTCCTGACGCCAGACTTAGAACCGCACTCCTCACCCTGAGCCGGGCCTCCAGGCTTCAGAGAGCCAACAGCTCACTCTCTGGGGTGGAAGGCAGCCTCCTGTGCTCATGCTTCATGTCCCCTGGGCAGTGTGGGCTGGGACTCATTTCTAACAAATTCAACACGTTAATGTTGACAGCGACGCCTGTGTGAAGGCATCTGCTCACAGAATCAGTGAGCTCCGTATGGACGCAACACAGAAAATTTTAACAGATTCAAAGTGATCTACCAGTATCTTCAAAGGAGAATTTCAATTGAATTTTTCATAATTTATATTTCCTTATATCACAACATTTTTAATTAGGAAAAGCAAATTAAAACCCACTCAAAAATCACGTAAAAATCACGTTTTCCTTTTAATTGACACTGTTTCCTCTCTCAGGTGCTACTTTGGTAATGATTAGGTCCCCACCTCTCAAGAACATTGCATCTGAACAGGCTGAGACAGAGCCAGTGTACAGGCTGAGACAGAGCCAGTGTGAACACAGACCCCAAAGCAGGGCTTTTGGGATAACAAAAAGAGAAAAAAACAGCCTTTCTCTTCACTTACAAAGGGAGTCAGTCACTCAGAGGGTCCAAAGCTCTGTTTTCCAAACGTAGAAAACGTGGAGCTCAATGCAAACTAGAACCCAAAATATATCAGAAGTGAAGCATAGTGCTTCGTCAAATCCTCCAGGTCTGATCATCCCGCCTCTTCTATAAGGAATGCCCCCCTCCAGCATTTTTAAAGGAAGATGTTTGTTTCTATTTCACTTTCCAACTGGGTATAAAACCTACTAAAAGGGATACAATGAATCAGAATAAATCAGCTCACTCACAAGACACACCCAGATAAAGATTTTTGGTTGCTGAGATGATTCAGCACATTATTTCAAAATGGCACAATTCAGGACAATCTGAGAATTCAAAAGTGGCGGCTACATTCGCTGACAGGCCATGTGAGACACACACACACAGCCCATGTTTCAGTGTACATGTCAAGGGCCCAGACCCCTGATCAGCTCAATACGTTATTTTGTACATTACAGTGCACAGAGCAACAGAGGGAGAGACACTTTCCTGGAGGGGTTCGTCCTCTCCGAAGGAGGCTGGAGACCAGGGCCCTCATTAGCTGGACCCCTCCTCTTCTTTGGTTGTGGCAGCCTCAGAGACAGCCGTCTCCTCTAATCGATCCTCCTCCTCCTGGGGATAGAGGTCCGGGTACTTCTGCATGCACTCCTGCATGGCCCGGAACTGGTCTACACAGTCCGACCCCTTGACATCCTCTGTGCTGTAGTGGAAGCAGGAAAAGGCCGCCTTGAACTGTTCCCCACACGGGCCGCTGGCCATGCCCCCCAGGCACGGGCAGTTCCAGTTGATGTCTCCGTTGGGCAGGATCAGTCCTGGGACAGGAAGATGAGCAAGGAAGTGTGAGAGGTGCTGCCTGAGGTTTCAGAAAAAGCAAAACCAAGACCAGCCCTCATAGGCGTAACGGTAACATGAACCACTGCCTGGCCGGCACTCACCAGGGGACCTGCTGCTCCCTCGGGATGGGGTTCAAATGCCCGGCACAAACCCAGCATTCCCGGCTCAGTCGGAAAGGTCACCATCAGCGACTCTCTCCGTGTGCAGCACTGCTCTGTGTCCTAAGCCGCCTCCCAGTGCTGTGGCCGTGCCTGTGCTCCAAGAACTACACCGGGAAACCATTTAATCCAAAGCGGAAGTAACCACTTGGATGGTTACTGAGAAGCTTTGAAAGCCCAAACACTGGAAGGAGTCAAGGTGCTGGTCTCCTCCTTTCACACAGATGGTCAGGAACCCCTGCGCCCCGGACCTTCTCCTCAAGCCCCTCCCGCTCCTCAGCTGCTCTCAGCTCAGCACAGTGTGAGGACTGGTAAAAGCGAGGCTGGAAGATGTCCAAGGCATGGTGGGCAGGAAAAAGCGAGTGACGTGCCAGAGCACTGCGCTCCATTCTTATAAAAATGGAAAACCATTCAAAAAATCAAAAGAAAGAGAGGCGGAAGAAAGAAGAAACTCCTAGGTTCAGCCTGATGGCCAGGGAAGCGCGTGCGAACGAGGGCTGGAAAGCACACAGCCCCTCACACCTGATGGAGATGCACTCAGTGTCCCAGGAGCAGTGGTGGCCAAGGTAGACACCTGGAAACCCAGCCGCGGCCAGGGATGTTGGACTCCCACCCCCGCCCAGCACTCACCGTGCTCCTCGTAAGGATCATTGGGGTCGTCGGCCACCAGCTCCGCGTTGCTTGGAGTTTCATGGTCTTCTTTGGTCACAAATATGATTCGATCCTTCCCTAGTGTTTGGAGAACAGAGGGAGAAATGTTTCACCCAGGAGCTGTGAATCAGCCCTAAACCCAAGCAGCCACGAAAACCTTGTTTGAAGACTGTCCCATTTGAAACCCCGAAGTGAGTTCAGTGGTGCTCCCCAGGCTGGGGACTCGCTCACTGCTGACTCTGGGGGAAGGTCTAGCAGCCGCTCCTGCATCACGTGCCTGTGACCGGACTGGGGAGGAGGAAGATGGCTCCTGCTGGCGCCATGTGCATCCTCGAGTGGGAGACGAGATGCCCCAAGCCATCAAATGCAGCTGTTTTCAGTCCCCAAGTTTGCTGACATCTAACAAACGGGTCTTCTTCCTCTGCTCAGAACTCCCATGAGCTCTGACGGCTCTGTCACTTCCCGTCCCTGTGAGCACCTGGTCCACTTGCTCCAGGCCCCTCAGGACCTGCCAGCAGGTGCCTTCAGATAACATTTCACCAATCGGGCTCCTCCGGAAGAGGCTTGGGAAAAGCACGAGGTTGACAGTAAACACCAGAGAGACGTGCCAGTGAGGACAGCAGAGGGGACAGAGGGAAGGTACTTGGTATTTACACCCTCCCCACACCTGTACAGGGTCTCCCAGGAGGGGTGACAGTAATGGCAGCTGACCCTCGGCACGCTCAGGACCACGGCCTGCTCAGAACACCTGAGGGTTCTCTCCAACACCTCCCATTCTATCTCAGAGAAGGTGGCTTGTCCCAAGTGGCCTGGGAAAGGATTGGGGCCGGGCAGCCAGGGCATGTTGAAGAACCTGAAGACCTTGGTAATTCTGGCCAGTGTTCAGAACACTTGAAAGCAGCCTGCAAAAGTGCTGCGTGCTAAGCAAAATAAATAAGCTGACACAATTGCTCAGCTCAGCTCTGACAGTTTTGTTTACCAAGGTCTCAGCCGGGCCCGGCCGAATGGGGAGGCCGGTCTCAGGCCAAGGCAAGGCGTCCAAGCCTGCTCGGCACGGGAGGCACCTGTGGGGCTTATGAGGCCCAGAGGCCCAGCCTCACAGAACAGAAGCTGAATCAAGCTCTCTGCACGTCCACACCACTGACGGGCTCCCAAGTGACTGATGCACAACCCCACCCAGAATGTTCCAGGTTCCTCCCACAGGCCGAGTCCTCCCAGGCACCTTTCTGGACATCCCCCAGAGAGATCGGTTATGCTGGATCAAAGGATGTGATACTGTCATTTAGAATAAGAAATATATATTTCACCTTTGACCCCATTCTTAGCACAGAGCTCCTAAAATTTCAGTTTCCCAAGTGATGAGAGCATAAAGATCTCTTTGTTATGTTAATAGGTTGACTTGGGGGAGCCTGAGGATGGGGGCTGGTTGCCAGGAGAAACAGCCCTGGGATTAGAGGGTTGGAGCTTTCAGTCCCAACGCACCCCCCGCCCCCCCACCCCGCATCCCACCCTGGGGAAGGGAGAGGAGCTGGAGGCTGAATCAGCTGCCAGAGGCCAATGATTTAATCAATCATGCCTATGTAATGAAGCTTCCGCAAAAGCCCAAGCGGACAGGTGAACACGTGGAGGTTTGGGAAGAGAAGGCATGGAGGCTCCGCCCCTTCCCCACACCTTGCCTTGTGCGTCTCTTCCATCCAGCTGTTCCTGAGTTATATCTGTTAATATAATATTCTATCCTTTTATAATAATCCAGCGATCTAGTAAGTAAACTGTTTCTCTGAGTTCTGTGAGCTGCTCTAGCAAATTAATCCAACGCTAGGAGGAGGTCGTGGGAACCTCTAATCTACAGCCAGTGGTTAAGAAGAACAGATGACAACCTGGACTTGTGACTGGCACCTGCAGTTGGGGCGGGGGAGAGGGGTGTTGCAGGCCTGAGCCCTTAAACTGTGGGATCTGACACCATCTCCAGGTAAACAGTGACAGATTGAGCTGAATTGGAGGACATACTGCTGGTGTCAGAGAATTGCTTGATGTGGGGGAAATACCCACACACTGGAATTGGAATCAGAATCGTTAACGGCAGAACATAACTGCATCTTTTACACGCTTGGGCCCTACTCAGTGAGTTTCCCCACCCGTCAGCTCATTTAATCCTTACACCAACACTGTGAGGTGGGTATTACTAATCTCCTTTTTACAGAGAGAGGAAACGGAGGCCCAGAGAAGGTAGGAAACCAGCCCGAAGGCACATAGTACGTGAAGGCAGAGCAGGAACACAAACTCTGGTCTGAAAGATTGCGAGCGCGTCACCCTGTCCACTGCACGTCTGTCCCAGCAGGAATGTCGGAGAGTGCACGCAGGACTGACAAAAGGACAGTGCTCACCGATCCCCGAGTCCCAACTGTGAAAAGAGAGCTCATCATGACTGCCAACTAGTGGGGTAACCAGCTAGACTGGAAGTCTCATTACATTTCTCTGGAGAAAATATAAAAATGCTTGTTTTCACTTCCAAGATAACCTTAAAAAGTTGATACAAGCATATTCAGAAGGACGTGGATAACCACCTTATGCCCTCTTAGAGTTCCAAGTCAAGATTTTCATGATCACGGCCGATGGGAGAAAAGGCCTGGGGTGGACTTAACTCCCAGCCAAGGAGGGCCAGCGACTTCCTGGTCTCCACAGCAAAGGCTCCTCGGTCAGAGATTGGCCTTGGATGACCTTGGCCATCAGACAGTGGCACAGGGACAGTAACCTCAAGGACCCACCACTGGCACAGAAGCACATTCTCCATGCAAGGGGCAGTTCAGTGAAATATCATCTACGAGACTGAATTAATGTTGTAAACTGAATGCTGTGAGAATTCAATCCACTCATCTGTCCAGTTTTAGAGTCACTGAAGCCCACGGGCACATGTTATAAGAGCAGGTTCCTGAGACGTTTACATGACAGTAATAAAAGAAAAATTTTAAAATCAACACAAAAATGTATCTCTCCAATTCAGGAAGCAGGGACTCCTGATGCTGTACTCATTATAGGAGCATCAACCTTTTAAACAGCCTAATAAGGACTCTTCACCCTCATGACTCGAGCTCCTCTCAAAGGCCCCACCTACTAATACCGCTCACCCTGGGGTTTGGATTTCAGCATATGAATTTTGGGGGGACACATTCATATCGTAGCAATGGGAAAATAAGGAGCACATTCAGATACCCTCACAGCCTCCCTCTCCCTGACTTCATACCTCCTGCTCAGATGCCATCTTCCTTCATCACTCCCCATCACCCTTAACCTGCTTTTTCTCACCTAACAATTATGTATTTGTTTTTGGTTTTTCTTGCGGTACGCGGGCCTCTCACTGTTGTGGCCTCTCCCGTTGCGGAGCACAGGCTCCGGACGCGCAGGCTCAGCGGCCATGGCTCACGGGCCCAGCCGCTCCGCGGCATGTGGGATCTTCCCGGACCGGGGCACGAACCCGTGTCCCCTGCATCGGCAGGCGGACTCTGAACCACTGTGCCACCAGGGAAGCTCACTTGTTATACATTTTCGAGGAAGTATTTTAGGTGAACATATGCTCATTATTAGTATTATATAGTCTCAATCCATTGTTTTTTAACGAAATCAAATGCCCTCTTTTGTCCCTTAGGAAGTTTTTGCCTTGGGTCCTCTTTTTTCCCCTTTCTGATATTAAAGTTCTGTGCTGACTTTCATTCCTTATTTGCCTCTTTCTATTTTCATCCCTTTTATCTCCATCTTTTTAAATGTGTCTCTGGTATAATCCACATTACTCGATTCTTTAAAAAAAAAAAAAATTCCTCTAAGACTCCGTGTCTTCTGTTTGGTGCAATTACCCTATTTATACTTAGTTTCATCCCAATTACATTAGGATCTATTGCTCCCAAATTCATTTTTGTTTTCTGTTTATCATATACCTTTTATTTTAAAAATTTTGCCGTATTAACAGGTAGACCATATTTTTGTGCTGTTGGTTTGAAAGTGGGGCGTTCTGTTTAAGTATTTTAGTGCTTCCCCCAACATGGAGACTTTTACTCAGAAGTGCTTTTACCCAGTGCGGCACATTCTCAGTCAGAGCAGCTTATGCTTCCAGAGGGAATGAACTTGGCGGGGTGGGGGCATCACGGGAGCCACCATCATGGGGAACTCGAGGACCAGCTCAGGTAAACAGGTGGCCGCCAGCAATTCCTTCTCTGCTGAACCTGTTGCTGTTCCTCGAAGCACCAGGGGTGGGGTCAGTTTCCTCCCTCTGAATCTGGGCTCCAACCTATTAATATTATACTTAGATTTTTGGAAAAATTTTAACGTGTGATATGGGTTTACATAGTTCTATTTTTTATATATTCTTTTTATATATTCTTTCTCTTAGAAAGAGGTGGAAAGTTTTCCACCTACCTCCATGCTCTTAAATTGAAACATTTTTTTAACTTTCTTTTATGAACAACTTTTCAGTTAAAAGGTAAATCAAAAGGAAGATAAAATTACTTAAAAATAAGCAATGAGAATATAATATGTCAAAATTTATACCCTGTTGAGAATCAAAGCACATGTTTATTTTAGAACAAAAATGCATTTACTTGGAAACCAAAATGGCTTAAAGTCACTAAAAGTTAGCTGAGAGTTCCCCAAGACCACTTTAATTTTTTTAACTCTAGGGATGAACATATAAATATATATGTAAATTTTAAAAACGGGCCTGAAAAATACTTTCCAGACTACTCACAGAGATCAGTCCTAAGTGGGAAAATGCAGTTGGAGAAAAAGGGAGTAATTACAAAGGGACACCTTTCTTTTTTTTTTTTTTTTTTGCGGTACGCGGGCCTCTCACTGTTGTGGCCTCTCCCGTTGCGGAGCACAGGCTCCGGACGCGCAGGCTCAGCGGCCATGGCTCATGGGCCCGGCCACTCCGCGGCATGTGGGACCTTCCCGGACCGGGGCACGAACCCGTGTCCCCTGCATCGGCAGGCGGACTCTCAACCACTGCGCCACCAGGGAAGCCCCAATTATGTATTTGTTTACCACCTGTCTCCCCCACTGAAATGTCAGCAGGTCCTCAGGGGCAAGGATTTGTCTATTCCATTCAGTGCAGTATCCTCGGAGCCCAGAACAGTGCCCAAGACATAGTGGGTAATCAGTATTTGTTGAAAAAGTGAATGGAGGAATGAACTCTGAATTCAGACATGAAGACCCCCAGACCCAGCAGAGGGCAGAAGACAGAACGGCTATCACTATGAAGTAGGTTAGAGAAAAAAAAAACCTTGGATGGGTGGTCTCATTCCCCCTAGAACATGCGTGGGTCTTTACACAGCAGAATCTCTGGTACATCCAACCCAGAAGGGGCGCCCGCCACCTCCACCATGCCACGAAGGCAGACCGCCCACCTGTGCCCACTGCCATGTGATCAGTGGCTGGCACATCACAGGTACTCAATAAACGTTTGTTGACGCAACAGGAGAGAACACAGTCAGCATTAGAAAAGGAAGAACAATGACAGGAACAGTGTGGCCCTGGGCCAGGGAGCGAGCCTGAGTCCACGCTGCCCAACACCTTGAACGCCCTGCTAAGGCCTTTAACCCCAAGGCTTGGGGGTGGACCCCTGAAGTAAATGTGCACAGGCAAGTGACTGACTCAGAACAGAGGGCAGCCGTGTGTATGGGTTCACTGGGTAAAGGTGCCGGGGATATGGCCCATCTAATGCTCTCGGTTTGCTGCAAGAACATAGGAAGGAAGATGACAAAAATAAACCAGGTAATTTCAAAGAGTTTAGGATGTGAAAGACACAAAGACCCAGAGAAGACCTCACTGAGGTGACATATGAGCTGAATCTTAAAGGATGAGGAGGTAGCCATGGGAAGAGCTGGAAGAAGGGTGCACTAGGCAAAGGGAAGAGCCAGAGGCCAGTGTGGCTGGTCAGTGATGGGTGGTTAGAGACTAGCAGGAGCCGGATCAGGCAAGGGGCTCGCTCACATCAGCCTTAATCTGGAAGGAGTTTGGGATCGTTTCTTTAAGTCCCATGGGAAGCATAAAGAATTGGTGGGTAGAAAAACAAGAAGTTGGGGACTTAGGGGACAGTGGCATGGATAAGATAAAAACTAGGGAAGGCCTAAAGTGAGTGCTTTTAATTCTCATCCCCAAACTAAGACAGCGAGCTTTGATCCAGGAAAAGATAGGGATCTAAACACCTGCCTCTGCTTCCCAGAGAAACTGCAACCCCTAGAAACCCTCAAGAATGAGGATTATAGCTTCATTATACCCAAAAGGTTAAAAAAAATTTGCTAAATGAAGAAGTAAATTAGACTTAGAAGAAGGAAATTAAAAACAAAAGACTTGCTGTCTAACAAAGTGGTGAGGGCAGAGGACTTTTGCTCATGGCAAAGTTAAATATCAATCAATGGAAACTACTCATTAGAGACATCAGTGAGTATTACGGCTTTATGACCCAGGGAAGGAGGATTCCAGGAGCAGAATGGGGTACTGGGAAAAGGCTTAGCATTTTAGACTGAGCTGTTCTCCTAACTGAAGCATGACCTTGGGTGGGTCACTTCCATCTCTGGGCTTAAGATTCCCTTAATTAACTGAGGGAGCTGGACTATTCGCTAAAGGATTTCTGGGTGAGTTCCAACTCTCTCTGGAACTTTATAGTCTCAGGTGTCCACCAATCCCCTCACCTGGCACCGAGAAGGTGCTTCATGAATATGCGTGGAATAAATGAAGATCAACTTCTCATTTTACAATACTGGACACTAGGCCCTGGAGGAGTTGGGTGGCAGCTCAGGGACAGAGCCGGTTAGTGGTTGTGCAGGAAGACCCTTGGACCCGGCTTGGAGACTTCTGAGGTCCCGGGTAGAGGTAACAAGCAGGCAGACAGTAGGCGGGCACCAACTTTGTTTTATTTTGTTTTGTTTTCTGCGCAGGGTGTCTTCTGAGCGGAAGGCTCCCTGGAGTCCACTGGGCACCAGACTGGGCGGTTCTGGAATCAGACCGCGGGCCTCCAACCCCAGCTTTGCGACTTGCCGGCCGTGTGGCTTACCCAAGTCACTTCTGGGTCTTGGTTTACTCTCCGGATAAAAGCAGGGCCTGACTTAGGAAGGTCGTCGCGAGATAGGCCACACAAAATTCCTGGACCAGGGTCTGACCCGTCCCAGCGGGCGGCACTCCCACCCGCAGCGCAGCGCCCACCGAGGGGCAACTTTCCGGGACAGTTGAAGGCAGTGCAAACGGGAACACGTGGTGTGTGGTGAGCGCCATAGTAACATTATAATTAGAATCAATAAATTCCCAGTTACCAGCCGCAGGCAGGGCGCTCGCACAGCCCTGACCCCCGGGCCTAGTTTACGAGCTCCCCCCTGTGCTGTTCCCTCCGAGGTCCGGGTTCGAGCCTCACGGTGACCTCGGCCGGCCTCGCTCCTACCCGGGCCTCGGTTTTCTCATCTGAAAACCGGGAATAGCGACTCCGCCGCCGGGCCCAACCCGAGGGTCCCGAGGACTGTCCTCCGCGTCTGCAGTGGGGGCGCGGGGGTCCGGCGGGCTGCACAGACCGCGTGTCCCCTGCAGGCCCTCGTAGGCCGTCTCCACGCAGCCCCATCTCCTACCTTCCTGCCGGCAGTAGGCCATGGTGCAGCCCGGCGCTCCGACCTCGCGGCGACTGTGGCGGCGGCCTCACGCCGTGACCTCTCCGCTGCAGGGCTGGCGGCTTGGAGGCCCGCGCGGGCCCGCCCCCTCCAGGCCTGCCCGCCGCGCGCCTGCCTCGGCGCGTCTAGCCCGGCCCTCTCAGCCGGGAACTACATTTCCCAGCAGGCCGCACGCGGCCCGGCCGCTCCCCCAGGCAATAGGAACTACATCTCCCAGAATTGCTTGCAGTGCGCAGGCGCATCAGTGAGGAAGGGAGGTTGCAACTTTTGGAGCGTGCACCCGACCCTGGACTACGTTTCCCAGGAGGCGGCGCGGCGCGGCGAGCGAGAGCCGAAAAGCTCGTGCCCGCGGGGCGGTAACTGTGGCGCGTCCCGGGCTCTGGGATTCGGCTGGTTGTTTACCGCTCTCCGGCAGGCGAGAAGCCGCGGGACTCCGCGCTGCGGCCGTAAGCACCTCTCGGAGCTGAGCCGAGCGAGGCGGGCGGTATGGCCGCGAACGTGAGTGTCTTCTGGTTCGCCGGCCACACCCAGGGCTCCCCGTCTCCCGGGCCCCTCTCCCCGCGGGCGCGCCGCGGCCCCCTGCCCGGTGAACCCCTCCCTCTCCCGTATCCGGGCCTTCTGGCAGCCGAGTCGTCTGTCCGTTTCTCCCAGCTCGGCCGGACTCCTTGGGGCGCGCGGTGGCGGGGACCGGGCGTCGGGACGTGGGGCTTCGGCTCCCCGCAGCTTCTCCTTTCGTTCCCAGTTCTTGCCTGGGCCTTCGGATTTCTCCCATGTAAGGATCTTGAGGGCTGGACTGGGGCCGCAGAGAAGGGGCCAGTCCACTGGGGCGGTGGCGAAGCCGATCCGCGACGCACTGTCCGGGCGGGCGGTGAGCTCCCCGCCCCAGGGGGGTATGTAAACCCCGGCTGTGATGCTGGAAAGGGGCGTGGGCTGGTTTGGGAGCGGAGGAGTTAGGACGACGGAGAGAAGGGGTCATTTCCCTACGGCCGGGCCGTCTGCCTCCTAGCATGTATTTGGTTGCAGACGCCCTGGCCGAAGGTGGTGCCCCTGGAACGGCTGCTGGCTGCTTTTTCCTGCAGCCAGCCTTATTTTAGGAATCTTTCTATTTAAGCCCAACATTCATTCAACAAACAGAGGGGCACCTCCCGCCAGGGTGCAGGGCATGGGAGGAGCTGGTGATTCACACTCGCCTTCTCTCTGAAAGTGTGTGTGGAGCCAGCTCGCAGCCCTGCCAGCCCAGGCACTCCCTCCCTCCTGCTGTGGTGGAGTGTCCAGCCACTCTCCCCTGGTCTGTTACCTGCTCTTTTCAGGCCCCTCCTCTGTCCCCAAGCGCCCTCTCTGCCTCCCACACCCCCTGAGAAGCCAGGGCTGTGTCTCCCACAGCCTGGATTAGAGTTGTCTGGGAGGCCGAGAAACCTTAAATGGCGCACCTAGAGGTGGTCCGTGAGACGCAGGGTCCGCTGCCGGGAGAGACCCAAGCTGTTAGGACACGGGCCTGCCCCCATACCGCCACCACCATATCTTACAGATGGGGAACTTCCCCGGTAGGGGAAGGCACTTGCCCAGGGTCTCACAGCCAGTTTGGCAGGTCGTGGGAAGGCGTGGGGCAGGTTTTGGAGTCAGGCTGACCTGGGGGAAAATGCAGATTCTTCCTCAGTAGCTGTGTGGCCTTAATCTCTTGGGATTTTTGTTTCCTCATGGGAGCAGTTACTGTGAAGTTTAAGGGAGACTGTATTTAGCATAGTGTCTGGGGCATAGTAGGTACTTAATACGTAAAAAATAAAACAGTTTGTCTTCAGGTTTGGTGGGCAGAGACCTTGGATACATTGGGTCCTGACCTTTGCCAAAGAATGGAGACGAATTAGGGTTCCCTCTGCTGCCAAACCTTTGTTGATTCACCCAGCAGTGGGGTGCACATTTACAGGGGCCACCAGACCCCGTGAGGAAGAAAGATCTGAAGATGATGGGGCGGAGCAAGGAGGCCACAGGATTATTAATCACTGTAAAATCTGTCCAGTGATGGAGTTACTGTTACCATCGCCACTTTATAAATGAGTAAACAGGATCAGAGAGGTAGAGCAGCTTACTCAGTGTTACACAGCAAGTGATTTTCAGGGCCTGTATGTTGACCCTTGTTCCTACCACTCACTGCTCATTGATTCGAAGCCTGGAGTAGGGGAGTGGGCAGGGAGGAAATCTCCACAAACATCAATGTTTACTGGGCATTTGGTCCAGAATGTAGGCTGGGTGTGTCAAGCCACTCTGCACGCTCGCCAGCCTGAGGGGCACCTTCTTCTCCTAAGGCCATCTTTGAGCCCCTTATCTTGATGTTGGCTCCTAGCTGTGTGCTGAGGGGAGTCCCAGGAGGAAGCCAGGCCTTCCAGCCACCGACTTGGGGACTGCACTGGCTGTAGCGAGACTGGCTTCTTTTCCTGTCTTGCCTGCCTGCCTGCAGCGAGCTCCCAAGGAGTGAGGAACGCAGTCCAGAGCAGAGTGGTAGGAGAGTGGCCTCCAGTCTGCCCATATTTGAATCCTAAGTTCATCTCTTAGAGGTTGTGTGATCTGGACTGGTGGTATAACTGCTGAGCCTCTGTGTTCCTGCCTGCGAAATGGGGTCGTGATAGCGTCCACCTCCTTGGGCTTGTCCGTGTCTGGCCTGTGATAGACTGGAGTGTTTGTCATTGTCATCATGATGATGGTTGATGGTCACCTACCTGCCTGCAGCAAATTGCTCCACTAATGTTTCCAAATGGCCTGGAAAGTCAAGACCATTTCTGAACGCAATGGACATCTGGGCCCTGGCAGGCCTGGACTGGTGGCATTCAGCGACAGTCAGAGAACATGGCACCAGCTTCATTTAAGCAGAGACTGCCTTGATTCTCCTCTGACTCCCCAGTGCCAGGATGGGCTAGCTTACCCTGCATGCTCATCCGGGAACCGCTTACACCTTTGTGGCTTTTGTCAGCTCAGCCTAGCCCAGCCTTGGTATCAGTGATAGAGAAAGCTGACTGCATTCCCACCAGCCAGCACCGGCATGGGGCTCCCTGTGCCCTGGGCACTGAGCATCCAATAATTATGTCCTCTGGTTCTTACCACAACCCTACGTACTGGATTATTATCCCCATTTTACCCATGAGGAAGTGCCGGGCACAGAGGGGTTAAATCGCTTGCCCAAGGTCTCATAGCTGCTGTGTAGCAGAGCCTGCATTCAAACCCAGCCTTCTGGCTCCAGAGTCCTGCTTTGGATGATGACGCTCTGGGTCAGCAGCGGACACGCTGAACTGTGCTCTATTACTGGCTGGACAATCCTGACCCACTGACTCTGGAGTTTGCAGCCTACCATGACCCACCTAGAGCCGCCTAGCTGCCCTCCTCTCCTCCCCATGCCCTCCACAACCCAGCCAGAGCAGAGAGGCCGCTGTTCCCCCTGCTAGGGATGCCCTCACCCCAGGGTCCGCCTCTGAGAGCCCACTCAAAATGCCCCCTCCTTCAGGGGGCCTGCTTTGACCCTCCCAGCTGGAAGGGGTCACTCCTTTAACACTGGATCTGCCCCTCTCACCAGGCACTCAGCAAGGCCTGGCACTGTTTGTCACCCTGACTCAATGGCCCTAAAGCCTCTCACCCCTACATTCTTACCCCTGTGAGGCCTGGCACTGCCCTAAGGAAACTCAGCCACTATTCATTGAACTGAATTAGAAATATATCTCTAATAACCTGTTTGTAAAACAATTTGCTAATTTCTTAAAAAACATACATCTTCCCTATGATCCATCAGTTCCACTCCTAGGTATGTACCTAATACCCAGGGGAAATGAAAACACATGTTTTCCTGAAGACTGTGACAAAAATTCAATTAACAGTCAAGTTAAGAGGAAAAAAAGTTAATTCTCTTTGAGCCAAACAGGATTATAACCCAGGAGATAGACTCTCAGAAGCTCTTGAGAACTGTTCCACATGTTAGAAGTCAAAGGCACACACCGCAATGAGAAGCCCATGCACTGCAACGAAGAGTAGCCCCCACTCGCCGCAACTAGAGAAAGCCCGCACGTCGCAATGAAGACCCATCACAGCCAAAAAAAAAAAAAAAAAGTCAACCTCCTCCCAAGGCTGTGTATACTGACTGAAGTCTCAAGTGCCATCCCCAGTCCACTCCACTTTCCACCCCCGTCATTTTATCCCATTATCCTGTAGTATGTTCTTCGTTGCACTTATCATTATATAAATGTATCTTACATATTTAAAAAAAAAAGAAGTCAAAGGCACAGTCGTGTACATTTTCAAATCAAAGTATCAAACATCAAAATGACATACTGATATTTTCTATGAAGTTCATCAAAGACACGTTGTCCAGTAGGCACATACAAAGGAGCAGTAAATCACCATGACTGCCTGCAGAGCTGGGAAAGAAAGCTATTCTTTTGAGAAGTTGCATTGCTTGCATCAGAAGAAAGGGAAAAAAATAATCTTTACAGTCGAGCAGGTGCTCCTGTCTTTGAGAAGGTCTGGTGAGTGTAATGCAGATGCAGACTGCACGTTAGGGAGGGAGAGAAGAGGCCCAAATGCACACAGAGAGAATTTTAGGCTTAAATTTTCATGTCCTGCCTTAAAATATAAATTTCATTTCATCTTTTTCCCCCTTTTGATCATTAATCTTGTGGTAGAATACATTAGGTGATCAAATATTTGGTCCCTCGATGGGGTTGGTGGTTGCTTACCTGCCCTGCATCCTCTCCCTTGATGACAGATCTTAATAGCCTGGTTCTTTCTTTCCTTTTAGAGGGTTAGGCTAGTAAACTGCTTGGCAAGGACTGATGGTCAATTGTCCAATAGGACTTATGCCAGTTTTACCCTGCATATGCATTGTGCATACCTATTATCTTATATAGAACTACAGGTATGATCAATAGTGTCAAATTGTTAGACATTGTTATTTTAGTTGGAGTTTTTTTTTTTTTTTTGGCTGTGTTGGGTCTTCGTTGCTGCGCGTGGGCTTTCTCTAGTTGCGGCGAGTGGGGGCTACTCTTGGTTGCGGTGGGCGGGCTTCACATTGTGGTGGCTTCTCATTGCGGAGCACGGGCTCTAGGCGTGCGGGCTTCAGTAGTTGCAGCACGCGGGCTCAGTTGGTGTGGCACGTGTGCCCTAGAGCACAGGCTCAGCAGTTGTGGCGCATGGGCTTAGTTGCTCTGTGGCATGTGGGATCTTCCCAGACCAGGGATTGAACCTGTGTCCCCTGCATTGGCAGGTGGATTCTCAACCACTGCGCCACCAGGGAAGTCCCTGGAGTTTTGAATATACAAGAGGCACAAGAGATTATTACTCTGTAAATGAAATCAATAAAGCCAATGACAATAACAAAGTCACATGCAGAGCTTTAAGCCATGAATCCACAGAGTTGAGCCATTTCCCTGAGATTTCACGTGGACTAGGAAGGGGATCCTTCAGTACGGAAATTGTACTTGGTATGTGAGCTGTTAAATGAGTTGTATTAGAGGACTCATCCTATATGGAAACGCAACATTTAGTCTGGGTTATAGCACAAGCTTCTCCTTGCAAGGTGGTGTTAAAAATCAAGAGCTATTCGATTTTGCAACATCACTTTCCCATCGTAGAAACTTCAGAATTGAGTAAATTAATCCTATAGAGTAAACAAAGAGGTGTATGCTGATGGGGAAACATTTTATAGTTATACGTTTTCTAAGGTAGCACTGTTATCTAATACTACATGAGCTACAGATCTTAGGGATGTCTGTTGGGCTGCAGTGCTGCTTGCAGTCTCTTTGGCTGTTTGACCAATGGTGCCTGATAGATTTCTGAGCATATCTCTGTTTACATATATTCCTGCCGTAGGACTCAAGATTCCCAAAAGACTTTGCCACCAGATATCTTGATATCCTGCTAACATGGATCTCTTGACTGTCATGGAGAGAGAAAGGAGGTTCATCTGCCTCATTGTATAGACAGTGGGGTAACATAATGCCCAACAAACAAAAAGCCTTTTACCTGCCAGCTGTTAAGACATTTATGTGCCCATCCTTGGGTAGGTGTGTCAATTCCAATACCATAGAAGAAGATAAAACCTAGGGATGCAAGTGTTCCCTCCCAGAGAGCTCTCATGAATAGCTGCATCGATTGGAAGTTTTGCTAACACGGTATTAAACCATGGTCATTCTTGCAGGCTTTCTGAAAGCTGTCTGTATGGTATTTGACATGGGGGAGTTGTGGGCACAAGTTCCTTGTGTTTTTCTCTTCAAGACATTTGTAAGTTAAGTAAGAGATGGAGCTCGGGGTGGGGCGGGGCTGGGGTGTGGGTACTAGCGTAAGTTGTGTCTGGTCCCTAAGGACTGAGGGTAGTGTAGTGTCAGACAAGGCATGGACACATTAGTACATTAGAAAATTTGGACCTGAAAGGTTAGGCCAGAGGGAGGTTGATCTAAGTAAGTGGTAACATTGGGAACATCTGAAAAGTCAATGACAGGAGTTATGAGGGCCTGTGTCGGCCTTGTATTGTCTGAAGAGTTGGATGACAGATCCAGCGATCGGTTAAATTTGCCTCCAGTAGCTATACTCTGCAACAGCTGTAGTAAGGAATTTTCCTTCCATCTTAAACCCTGGGGCAAAAGCATAGCTAGAAGTAAAACAGTAGCTGTCAGTTTTGACAGACATTTGGTAAATAGTACAATTGAACTGGTAGGATGGGTCTTGCAGGCCTGGTCTGGACTCTTGGGGCAGCTGTCTGCTGCTGTTGTCCCCTTGTCCTGGCTTGGTGGTACTCGTCTTAGTTGAAACAGGGTGTTAGAAACGGTTCGAAGTCCATTTAGGTGGAGGGGCCTTTTTAAAATGAGAGGCGTGAATCCATGAATTAATGTCTTTCGGTTTGGCTGAGCATGGATTAGTTAACAATAACAGATAAGGTTCTTCCCCTTGTGGCTGCAAAGAATCATTTATTTGATGTCCTTTCCAATAAACAAAATCACTAGGTTATAATCCATGATCTGTAGGGTTTTCTGGGAGCTTGCTGTAAAAAGAGTTAGTTACCGATTGTTTTCTAAGTGCCTCAGTGAGACCCTGACAATAATGTAATGTTTCCGTTGAACCACCGTGGAGGCAAGTTTCCAAGAATACTGTTTTCCCCAGAAACCGTTTTCTCAGGCGCACAGTGAGTTAAAGGGGGTGCGTGCTGGAGTGATGGCAGTTGTGCTCCAGACACTAGGTGTTTTTTTTTCAATCAGGCCTAAACCATATATCTGTGGTGGGGTCAGAATTCCCATTTTTGTGGCCATATTTGTTTCTCTTCTTTAGTGGCAGTTTCTTGAGCCTGTAGAAGGAAATCTTTTACTGGGTTAGCAGGGTTAACTGAGAGCAGTGGCCGTTCTGGAGGCTGGATAGGATGAGTGTTTAAAGCTTCCTCATGGGCGGGAGCGTCACCGAGCTGATTTCCTCTAGTTTACATACTGTCAGATTTGGAATGCCGGGCGTAGGTGAAAACTGAAAATTATTGAAAATTACGGTTTCTATAATTGCTAACCGTATCGGCAGTCGTATAACAACAACTCTGCAACCTGTTTTCCATTTTTTTATTAGGTTTTCCTGAAGAGCTTAAAAACCTCATTGTTTCCGTAACATTCCAAAGTCGTGTGTCACTCCAGAGGCATGGTGACTGTCAGTATAAATATGTGTTAACTGGTCTTTAGCTAGAGTTAAGGCAGTTAATTCAGCTTGTGCTGACTTTGTTCCTGGTAAGTAAAAGTTTTCGATTATGTCTGCTGTGGGCGTTACTGCATATCCAGCTCGGTAATGTCCGTGCTCATCCCTTAAGTAGGACCATCTATAAATTAAATTAGATCAGCATTACCGATATGGGCTTCCTGGAAGCAAGAAGATAATTGGTTAACAAAACGCAGTCATGGTTGTTTTCTTCCTGTGGTGCTGGAAGCAGAGTTGCAGGGTTAAGGTTATTACATGGAACCAAGGTAGCATAAAGCAACGATACTTCATAGGAAGCTAGCTGGATTATAGAATAGTGCTGAGGGTGGTGAGAGTTTAGAAGAAACTCACCCGAGTGTGGGACATAAATAGTTAAAGGAGACCCCATTACTATTTCTTCAGTGGCTTTATGTGAGAGCCGTGGCTGAAATAGCCCTCGTACAAGGAGGAGGTCCTTTTGCTACCGAGTCTAATTTAATTTGGGAGCATAACAGCAAGTCATCTACAAACATTTCTGTAAAAGCATCAGTTATTGTGTAGGCATAACTGTGTATAAGTGACAGAAGACTTAAAAGCATGGTTAAAGACCTGATTACAGTGTAGTTATCAAGGAAATGTGGCTATTTCTGTGGCATACAACATTTTAAGATACTGTAAATCATGACTGACAACATACCAGGGCATTTCAAATGTTAGGAACTTCATATAATTTCTAGAATGTTTATAGTAATATATTTAGCCATATAATGTAACCTAACAAGATTTATCATTACTCATTTGACAGTGTTTCCCATGTAATTTAACATACCAAATGAGCCTAATTAGTTTAAATATTTCTCTTGGAGCTGTTTAGGGGCCTTCTGAAGCTTCCCAAAGGTAGCTGGAGGCCAGAAGAACATTTAGAATTTGATCTGAGGAAGTTTGTGAACGACATCAAGAGGTTTTAAATGCTTGGCTAGGTAGAATCACAAGCCACCGGGAAACGATATTTATTCACTGAACCAAAGCGCTAGTAAAAGATTTCAAAAGCAAATACAGACAGTTACAGAAGATTACTTCAGAGGTAAAGAAACTTTACAGTCTGTTATCAAAAGCGGATCAATACTTCAGGAGAACTTTGTCCTCTTAACAGAAAAAAACAAACTCTAGTTTTCACCATTTCACCTTTAATATTAAATTTCATTCATTTAATTAAATGCAGTCTGATCTTAGTAAGTCCTGGCCATGCATAAAACTCTTTTCTCAGGGCTCCCTTTTTAAAATTAATTTTTAGAAATGTATGCCACTTTATATTGTCTTCCAACAAAGCACAGAATATATTTACCGATAGTCTCAAACATGTTTAATCTCTCTGTAATAAGAGATCAAAGTAGGTAAACATAGACTTCTTTAGCAATTAATGTTTCAGTATTTCTTATTAAGAAAATGATCTAGACATTCAGTGAATTCCATCATTTGACTTAATTTAGCAGAACGCTGAAGTTTCAAGTCGCCAAAAATCTGGAGAAACTGTTTTTAGGCAGACATACCATAAAACAAAATTATTCTTAAAGAGCTCACCCCAAAACTTATTTATTACTTATGAAAATATTATCATACCAAGTTAATTTTCTTGTTGACAAATTTTATAACAGAGATAACATGAGCTTATTAACTTTCAGTAAACCTAGGTACAGTTAAAGTATTACACTTAACGTTTGACTCTAAAGACATGTCTATTAATTAAACCATCAATTCTGACTCATTTTCATTCATTAAAGATTAAGCCTAGATTATGTGATCCTTTAAAAATTCGGGCTAGTGTAATTACATTTAGAAATATTTGATTTGTATGCATTTACTTTTAAGTCAATTAAGTAAACCTCTTTTACCAATTAATGTTGATAATACCATTTGGAGTTAGAGACGGATCATACATACATGCAGACATGCACATATCCAGCCAGACACGGACAGAAGTCTCCTGGTTTTCCTGCTTGAGTTTCACAACGGCCTCCTCTTTGCACACACTGTGCGCCCCCCACCCCCGCGCCCCCCGTTTTTTTCCACAGTTTTAGAGTCTATTAAGCCAAGGTTGTAGACTCAGGCGATGTGGGCTGTGTTTACATTTCAGGGACATGATAAGAGTTGTAATTTCAGGCTTTCTCCTAGGAATACTTTTGTTCTCTCAGGGTCAGAGTTTTGAAAAGATGTTTTATCAAGCCAGCTTTCTCTACAGTGTTGGAATGTTAGAAGAGCTCCATCCTGGCCATTTAAGAGTTAAGATAAGTGTTTGCAAAAGCATCGGTTCTTCATGAAGCCAGCCAGAGTGGCTGCCCATCAGGGGGCTGTTTGGCCTTTGAGCACGGTTTCCCATTATTAATTTGGCAGCCGAATTCAGATAGGATCTGAACAACTTTCTGAGGGCGGTGTGATGGATCGAATGTGTGCCTGTCTCCCTAAGGGCTTCCCCTTGGGTCAGCTTGACTCTCACGCGTCTTGGCTTCTCCCTCCGACAGTCTAAAACCACCGTGGATGCTCAGAGCGCAGGGTGATCAGCCTTTATGATGCGCACCTGGCGAGCAGAACTTACTCAGTGGTTGTGGTGGGACTCCCTGTGCGACCGACGCATGTTAAGAGACTTGATCCTCAGACACTTCCCCCAGGTTCTCAGTCGCCTGAGAACGGCTGGTGGCTGGAAGGAGCAAGTGTCCCTTTACTTCGGAGCTGAACATGCTCAGTCTCTCATTTCACTAGCAGTTTGTTCAGACCGTATATACATAATCTTTCCAATTTAAGTCAGTTTTTAAAAGAGACCAGTGAACCCCGTTCACTCCAAAGCTCCTCCGAGGTCCCTGCCTAGGATATGTTCCAGTACCCCCTTAGGACTCCAAGTCCCAAGAAAAACAGCTCAAGTAAAACTCAGGATGTCATTTAAAGCAGTGCTGTCCAGGCACCAGGAGAACCCACCAAAGTGCCTGAGGAATACGGAGGAGTGGAGCTCCAAGGGCCTGTGCTGGTACCAAGCAGCCGTTCGGGGTGGACTCCAGGTGTCCTCTGCTGTCTGTCTCTGATATCCCGCCACCTACGCCAAGCAGATGTCCACGAAAATTCAACTAACAACCAAGTGACAAAGAAAAAAGGGCATTTTATTTGAGCCAAACAGGGTTATGACCCAGGACTTCTGAGACCCAGACTCTCAGAAGCTCTGAGAACTGTTTCGCCTGCTAGAGGTCGAAGGCATAGTCATGTACATTTTTGGGACAAAGAATGGTAAATGAAAATGACATACTGATCTACATAAAGTTCTCCAAGGATACACAGTCCAAGTAGGTATGTGTACAAAGCGAGCAGCAAGTCATCATGACCCCCTGCAGGGCTGGGAAAGAACGCTGTTGTTTTAAGAAGTTACATTGCTAGCATCAGAAGAAAGGGAAAAAAAATGGGCTTTATGGTCGAGCAGGCGCTCCTGTCTTTGAGAAGGTCTGGTGGGTGTAATGCAGATGCAGACTGCATGTTAGGGAGGAAGAGAAGAGGCCCAAATGGACACAGAATTTTATGTTTAAATTTTCGTGTCCTGCCTTAAAATATAAACGTTATTTCATCAACTTGTACATGAGTGTTCACAGAAGCGTTGTTCATAATAGCTAGGAACTGGAAACAACCAGGGTATCCATCTACTGGTGAGTAGAAGTGATATGCTCGTGGGTAGAATTCTACTTGGCCCTAAAAAGAAACAAATTACTGATACCGTGACATAGATGACCCTCAAAAGCGTTACGCTGAGTTAAAGAATCTGGACAGAAGGAGTTGATGCTGTGTGGTGATTCCATTCATACCAGGTTCTAGAAGACGCAAAACTAATCCGTAGTGATACGGATTCAAATCGTTGTTACCTCTGGGCGGTGGGGAGAGGGAGCAGTGTCAGGAAAGGGGCACAAGGAGCCTTCTGGGTGATAGACATGTTCTGTGTCTTGACACATGGGGTATGCACTTGTCAAAACCAAACACTTGGTACGTGCATTTTTTTTTTTTTTGCGGTACGCGGGCCTCTCACTGCCGTGGCCTCTCCCGTTGCGGAGCGCAGGGACGCACAGGCTCCGCGGCCATGGCTCACGGGCCCAGCTGCTCCGCGGCATGTGGGATCTTCCCGGACCGGGGCACGAGCCCGTGTCCCCTGCATCGGTAGGCGGACTCTCAACCTCTGTGCCACCAGGGAAGCCTGGTCTGTGCATTTTTAACATATAGAATTAAAACTCAATAAAAACAGTATAAATAGGACTTCCTGGTGGCCCAGCGGTTAAGAATCTACCTGCCAGTGCAGGGGACATGGGTTCGAGCCCTGGTCCAGGAAGATCCCACATGCCGTGGAGCAACTAAGCCGGCGCGCCACAACTAGTGAGCCTGTGCTCTACAGCCAGCAAGCCACAACTACTGAGACCACGAGCCACAACTACTGAAGCCCGCGTGCCTAGAGCCCATGCTCCGCAACAAGAGAAGCCACTGCAATGAGAAGCCTGCGCACCACAACAAAGAGTAGCCCCCACTTGCCACAACTAGAGAAGGCCTGCGCACAGTAACGAAGACCCAACGCAGCCAAAAAAAAGTATAAATAAATAGCAAAGTTCAATTTATTTTTTGAAAACCAATTTTCTTTCTTTTTTTTTTTTTTTATGTCTTTTTTCAGTATTCCAGTACGAGTAACAGGAAAGAACATGTCAGAATTACAACCAAGTCCCAGCCAGGCTTCCTGGAGCGGCTGAGTGAGACCTCGGGTGGAATGTTTGTGGGGCTCATGACCTTCCTGCTCTCCTTCTACTTAATTTTTACCAATGAGGTACGATGTTCGGGGTCCCTCTGTGCAGATTGAGGGTCCCTGCAGTATCAGGGAGCAAAGACTGTGAATTCGGAGGCTGGATATGGTAATAAGGGTCTAGATTTTATGGGGGCAGGAGCTGAATTAATCAGAGTTCTTTCTTTTGTGACCCACCTCACGACTGATGTAAGCAGGAGGGGGAATGGATCTGTTCACACACCTGCAATCCTGGGTAGCATCAGTTTCAGGCATGGTTGCATCCAGGCGTTCATGCTGGGTCACTAGGAATCTCCATTTCTCCATCTCTTGCCCATTTTTCTCTGTTGTGGATGTTTCTTTGGCAGGCTCTTCCTTTGTGGTGGCAAAGGTGGCCCCGTAACTCCAGGGTCACATCCAAGCAGCTTAGCAACCCCAGGGAAAAGAGGAACCATCTCTTTCTAAATCAGTTTAGCAGAAGTCGCAGGGGGATCCCTCAGTGGCCTCAGTCCTCTCTCTGAACCGCTGCCTGTGGCCGGTGGACACAGGATGTGACTGCCGAGGCCTGGGTCACATGATTTGAACAGGTGTGCGATCGCCCCAAGTGAAGCAGGAGGGAAGGGGCGGAGAAGGCAGAGGAAGATGGGGGAGGGGTGCAGGGCAGAAGAAGCAGCAGCTCTTCCTGGCGCGGGCGGTGCTGAGCTGGGTGCCGGGTGGCCTTCGTGGGAGAGCGCGCGTCCTGGGCTCCTCTTGCCCAAGGCAGAGGGCGCAGCTGTGCCCAGTGGTTGAAATCCTCACTGGCCGCTGTGCACAGGGCCGCACGGTGAAGATGGCGACCTTGCTGGCTGAGGGACTCTCGCTCGTGGTGACCCCCGACAGCATCCACAGTGTGGCTCCGGAGAATGAGGGGAGGCTGGTGCACATCCCTGGGGCCCTGCGGACGTCTAAGGTAGGCTTGGCGGCGGTTGCTGACCCGCGGAGGCCGGGACACGTCGCAGGACATTGTCTGATGGAGGATTTGAAAGCGTGGGCCTTGGAGACGGGGACACCTGGTGTGACTCCCGCTGTATCTCTCAGCAGCCGTGTGGACCCATCTTTCCTGAGTCCCAGTGTCTTCCTCTGTCAAATGGGGAGAATAATTGTAACAGACCAGGGCCCGGTTCTGAAGATTGGGTGGGATTCAGTAGCTACCCTCCCGGCACAGACTCTGGCCCGAAGCAAGAGCCTCACAAAGAGGCGCTTTAACAGTGATGATGGATTTGTGTGTCTGGTGCCAGGTCTTCTGTCTGAATACCCGACACGCTGCGTGGCTACCGCGCACTTGGGCCGAGCAGCCTGAGCTGTGCACGCGGCTCGTGTCACAGGCTTGCAGGTTCAGCACTCGGGACGGGCAGCTTCCCTCGTCTCCCCATGCGAGCAGCCGCGGAGTTCTCTGTGCTCTTCTGCCTTCTGGACCTGTTTCTCCTCCAGCCCAGCTTCCCCCGAGCTGGGCATTCTTGTCCTTTATTTTTCTTGTTTGATTCTATCTGAAGCTCTTGTCTGATCCAAACTACGGGGTCTACCTCCCGGCTGTGAAGCTGCGGCGGCACGTGGAGATGTACCAATGGGTGGAAACCGAGGAGTCCAGGTGAGGGGCCAGCGGGTGAAGAGTTGACTGGGGCTGAAGGAGGCGTGGGGATTAGGGTGACGTGCAGGTGGCGCTCACTTTGACATTTCTGAAATTTAAAGTATAAAATCTTCCTATCAGAGAAATGTCGAGTTATCCCCCAATTACTGGCTGATGGTCTTGTTTGGAGGTGGCAGGAATCTCCTGCAGAGGGGCTAGGAGGAGAAAGTGGGCTTGGTTAGCTCCCTTCCGGGGAAGTTGTCTAGGGCTGCCCCAGCTTAGGCTCAGACGGACCTGTGCCAAGTTGTGTCCCATCTTCTCTTCCATGGTGTGCGGGGCGGTGGGGGGTGGGGGTGGGGGTCCTGGGTCATGTGCTATCGGATCTAACAGGAGCCCCAGGCAGGCTCTCATCGACCACACGTACTAAGACTGAGGGTGGAGAGGGGACTCGGGGAGCCCAGGTGGCTCAGTCTGGGGCAGGGCAGCCTCAGGGGCCTCCACAGGGCTGTCGCAGAGCAGAGGGTGCAGGCAGATCGCTGAGCCCACGGGGCAGGGCTGGGACACAAGCTAGGGGAGGCCGGTTTCAGCTCAGGATGAGAAAGCTCTTTTCTCTAGTGAGCGCCTTTGAGGCCTGGAGCTGGCTGTTTGCCAGGGAGCACCCTGTTTCTGGGCTGGTGTGGACCAAGCCTGCTCCATCTGGGGAGTCTGACCTGGGAGCCCCGAGGTTGCTTCCAGCCGGAGATGCTTAGAGATGGGGATGCCTCGGGAGTGATGGGCTGACTCTGGTGCTGCCTGTGCTTTCCCTGCAGGGAATACACCGAGGACGGGCAGGTGAAGACAGAGAGGAGGTACTCCTACAGTGAGTACCGGGCCCCAGGCCTGCGGGCGGACAGAGCACCTCCCTGCACACCTGTGGGCTCTGTCCTCACCAAGCATCAGGCTCCTTGGGTGCTGGTCCTCAGAGCCCTGCTCTCCCATCCATCCAGCGAGGCTCCAGTAGCCACCCCTTTGGCTCCCGAGTGGTTGCAGGCTTGGATAAGAGGACGTGCGGCCAGTGGGCCTCAAACCTGAGGTTTACCGTGGTTTCTGCATTTTTCCCTCTGCCTGAAACAGACACTGAATGGAGATCGGAAATCGTCAACAGCAGAAACTTTGACCGAGAGATTGGCCACAAAAACCCCAGGTGAGAGCTAGGTCCCCAGGCCTGAGCGTAGCCTTGTCAGCCACTAGCAGGTGCCCAGCCTCAGCCTCCTCAACTGAGTAATGGAATTGAGTTGCTTCTGTCTCGTGAGCTGATGAAAATGTGGGACAGGTTTCCGAGGCCAGGTCCTGTGCTGGGCACCAGGAACAGAGGTGATACCTGACACCCCTGGCCCCAGGCGACCTCCCCTCAAACAGGTCACGGGTGTAAGGCCGGACTGAGTGCCTGGAGGGGTCACCAGCGGTTGGCGTGGGTGGGAGGACAGTCAGCAGGGGCTTTCAGGAGGCAGCAGCGTTTGACCCGGCCCTGCTCAGGGGCAGGATGGGGGTGGCGAGACAAGCGTGACACTGGGCTGGGCCAGGGAGGGCCTTGAATGTGCACAGTAGGGTTTGGGTGTTAGCCCGGCTGGGAAGGGTCACGAGGGTGTGAAGTCCGTGGAAGGGCCATCTGAAGGCTGGGGGACAGGATGGGACATGCTGGTAGGGGTCCAGGCAAGAGGGTAGGAAGCTCTGGGGGACAGGAGGCCGGAAGAGCCTGCTCCTCCCGGGCAGAGGCTGAGACAGGGGGGGAAAGACCAGACTGTGGGGCTGGGCTGGGTGTGCAGGAGCCCTCTGGGTTGGGACCCTGCCCAGCACAACCCACAGGGACCCAAGCAGCGCCTGCCCAGCACCCTCCTTCACCAGAAGCTCCCCCTCTCCCACAGTGCGATGGCCGTGGAGTCATTCACCGCAACAGCCCCCTTCGTCCAAATCGGCAGGTTTTTCCTCTCGGCGGGTGAGTCTCAGGCCCCTTTAGATGAGCCAGCATCGACCCGGGGCCCTGCACTTTCACCTGGCCGCCTCCCAGGAGCCGGGGCCCTAGCACTCAGCCCTCAGATGCTTAAAGGGGTCCCCTGCTGTCCTGGGCATGGGGTCAGCCGGAGCTTTTCCAGCATCATACTCTGGGCCGAGGCCAGAGGGCAGGTGTGTCCCCAGGAGGTGGGGAACCATGTAGAAGCCCTCCTGAAACCCATACCGGGGAGCAGCTGCTAGGTGCTGCGTCCTTATTGGGCTGACGAGGCAGCCCTGGAGCCGGCAGCGCAGAGAAGGCCCCAGGACTCCACTTCTGAGCCCCACTGGCACCCAGCCCTGTGCCCAGGGTCGTCCGGTTCATCACAGGCCCCGAAGGGACTCTAAAGAGAGGCTTGCAAGGGACAGGGTGGCACCAGTGGCCGCAGAAACTCCTGGGGCTCTGTCTCTGGGTCTCAGTCCCTGGGCCTGACCCAGGAAGGAGGGAGAGAAGACACTTAGGTGGCAGATAGCCAGGGGGACGGGGGAGAGACTGCGTGAGCCAGGGCCTGGCTTGTCTGCTGTCTGCTCTGGTGCTCAGCTGGTGCCAGCCATGCCAGCCAGCCCCAGCCTCGTGCTGTTGCTGCAGCAGGGAAGCCAGGCCTGGGCACAGATGACCAGACCCAAGGTGGAGTGGCTGCCAGGCTAAGGCCCTTGCAGAGCTGATGGGGAAGAGGGGACAGGGAAGGCTTCCTGGAGGAGCTGAAGACTGAAGGGGGCTGGCATTGCGGAAGAATGGAGTCGGAGGGGGACTCCGGGTGGGAGATGGCGTGTGTGGACGCCCCGGGTGTGTGGGGTCCCCAGGGGGCGAGGCAGGAGGTGGCTGCATGGCTGGGCTTGTGAGGGTGCTTGGAAAGGCCGTCAGGCTGAGGGTCTGCAGCCAGGAGCTGCAGTGGACTCAGTGCTGTTTCTAACTGCCTGCCTCTCTCAGGCCTCATCGACAAAGTGGACAACTTTAAGCCACTGAGTCTGTCCAAGCTGGAGGACCCACACGTGGACATCATTCGCCGGGGGGACTATTTCTACCACAGTGAAAACCCCAAGTACCCCGAGGTACCCAGCGGGCTTGGGCGCTCAGATGGCAGAGGTCAGGGCCCCAGAGTCCCGCCCCCGACAGCGCGTGGGACTCAGAGCGCAGCTTCAGACTCTGGTCCGGTTCCGGTGAATCACAGCTACACTCGGCCAGGGAAATTGGAGGGGAGAGGCTTTCCGGGTGATGGGGCCACCTGGGCAAGGGCAGAGGTCATGGGAGTGGGGCACACCGTGGGCCCAGCTGACAGCTCCCGCCTCCCTCACCTGCTTCTCTTCCACCCCAGGTCGGAGACCTGCGCGTCTCGTTTTCCTACGCAGGGCTGAGCGGCGATGACCCCAACCTGGGCCCAGCTCACGTGGTAATCAGCTCCCCGGGCCGACTCAGGGGGGCCTTCCTGGGCACAGATGCTGGGGCCCAAGCAAAGGCTGTGGACGCCCCCCCCCCCCACCGTGTGCACACGTGCCCTGTGCACGTCCATGGGCCCCAGGCTGAGGGCGCGGTGCTGGGGGTCGCGCAGCTGGGCCCGATGAGGTTCTTTCAATCACGTGCAGTCCCCCTGCCCCTAACCCCGGCTTCTGCTCTGTAGAGACTCGGTCCCGCGTTCCTGACCCCATCACCCAGGCCCCAGCCCCTGCTCAGCCCTGAAACGCGCTTCTGCCCGGGGTCCTCCCTGGAGCTTCGGATGGAGCAGCAAAACGGGAGCCACCGTCCCCCGGGCCGACGTGGGGGCAGAGGCTCGGGGTGGCGTGGGTGTTCCCGCTCGCTGCCTCGTTGGCACACGGTGAGGAGGGGTGCTGGGCCCGCGGGTGGTTGCCCCGCAGCTCTAAGCCTGAATTCTCTGACCAGGTCACCGTGATTGCCCGGCAGCGGGGCGACCAGCTGGTCCCGTACTCCACCAAGTCCGGGGACACCTTGCTGCTTCTGCACCACGGGGACATCTCAGCAGAGGTGAGTGGCCACTGTGCACCTGTGCTCTGCCCTCCAGTGGCATGTCACAGACTGCCACCACGGAGGCAGACCCAGGCCCCGAGGCGAGAGAAAGCTGCAGAAGGGGTTAGGTCTCCCTGTGCGTGCAGCCCACGTCCCCGAAGTGGGGAGCAGTGGGCAGGGCCCCTGCAGCCTGGTGTGAGGGGCAGACGCTGAGCTCACAGACATGGAGACAGCAATCTCCTGTGGCAGTGGGCAGCAGGGGACGTTTTTGCTGAGTCCCAAGTGAAGAGAAGGGGCCAGCCAGTCGCGCTAGCAGGCCAGGGCCCTCCTTGTCGGGGCCAGGACGCCGGGTGGCCCTACCCAGGGAGGGGCGGGCAGAGGCCCGTGAACTGGGGTGAAGGGGTTGAGCTACGTGGCCCCAGGACCAGGCGAGTGAGGGCGGGCACCTCCAGAGAGACCAGGGCACCCACCCCATCCGTAAAACGGGGTCACGCCTCACCCAAGCCCCGAGGAGAAGGGGTGCAAAGATGTGCCATTAGTTCAGTGCCTGCCTTAGAAGTTAGCCTGTGCTGTCCAGGCAGGACATCCTTCTCGTAGCAGAAAAGGCGCTTGTGTGTTGAGCACAGCGTATCCGTGGAGGCTGTTCTGAACCTGCCCTCTCAACCCATAAGGGTTTGGAAGGTTAAGGTAGTGGGCAGGCAGCAGGGCTTAGCTGTGACCTTTTGGCCCGCTTATTGGGCCTTCAGCTGTCGTCCCCTCCCTTCGGCCCCCAGTCCAGGAGGCGCTGGGCTGTGCCTTCTTCTTGAGCTTGGGACGAGGGTGTGGTCAGGCTGCGGCCCAGTAGCCAGTTACCAGCCTCAAGGCAGGGCTGGCCCCTCCCAGCCTGGCGACTGTGAGTCACCCTTTCTCAGGCAGCTTTCAGGGCCCCAGGGAGTTTCTAGAATTAGGAGGCCCAGCCCAGGCCTCTGTCCCGGGGCTCCGCCTCCCGCAGGTGGGGCCCCAGCCTCCCGCAGGTGGGGCCCCGGTCTCAGAGCTGCCCCCCAGAGAGGAGTGCTGGGGCTCGTGGCTTGACGCCGCGTGAGGACAGGTGACCCCTGGAAGGCGCTGCTGCGGCAGGAGGGTCAGGTTTATTCGGTGAGACGGTGGGCTGGTGGCTCTTGGAGGAGGCGGGCTGTGAATCTGAGGGCCCAAGCCTGCCTGCTGTGTGCTGCCAGGTGGGCGAGGCACGTAGGCCTGGGTAGTGCCCTTTCCTCCCTCTGGTCTGTCCAGAAACGCAGTGGCTCCTGGGTCAGCCCGGGCCCCTTGGCTCTGGCCCTGCCGACTGGGTAGGCTGGTGACCCCCGGAGCTGAGACGTGACGGCCCCTCCCCGCTTGTCCTCCAGGAGGTGTTTCGTCGGGAACAGAAGAGCAACTCCCTGAAGACGTGGGGCCTGCGGGCGGCCGGCTGGGTAGCCATGTTTGTGGGCCTCAACCTCATGACGCGGATCCTCTACACTCTGGGTAGGTGGGGAGAGACAGGGCCTCCTTGGCTTCTCCCACCGCCGCTCTCCCTTCCAGCCTGGTGGGGGGCACTCAGCCCATCCTGTGCCCCCAAGGCTTTGGGACGAGAGAGCAGGGGAAGCAGGATGTGGGTCAGGATGCTTCCAGCGTAAGACCGGGCAGATGCTGACCCCCGAGGCTGCGGGTTTCCCCGCTCCGTCCACCCGCCCATCCCCTCAGCCCTTCACCCCTTCACCCCTTCATCGCACAACCAAATAGCCGTGCTGAGGAGGCTGGCCGGCCCGTGCCAGGCCTGAACAGAGCTCTGGATTCCTTTCCTGGCCTGGCTTCGGTTTCCTCACACCTAATTTGCAGAGTTCTGTGAAATGTTTGGCAAATAGGAAACACTCAGGAACTGTTACGCTTCACCCCCACCCCAAATCCTGGGCTAGACTTGGCACGGCCGCTGGCAAGTCTGGTGCGCAAGGGAGAGCGTGCCGGGCTGCCCAGGGCCCGGGGTTGGCCCGCTTGAGCCCCAGAGCTGCCCAAGCAGCCCAGCCTGGCTCAGGAGGACCAAGTGCCTGGGGTGACTGAGTGCTGGGCCTTGGCCGCTCTCCGGGAGGATGGGGCTTCTCGGGGGACGCCCTGTCCAGTGAGATGGTTCTGTCCACCGTCTCTGGGCCCGGAAACCCGTCCCCCGCTTAACCCTCTCCAGCTGGGGAGAGTCTGGCTGCAGTAGACACAGACTGTCAGATCATTTTATAGCTGGGAAAACTGAGGTGAAGGGAAAGGAAGGCTGTTTCCCCTGGACAGCTGAACTGTGCTCAGAAAGGCAACCGCGTCTTGGGCACAATCGCTAAGTCCATCGTGGCTGTGACCTTGGACAGGCTGTTTCCCTCTCAGAGCCCAGTTCCACCATCAAGTTTGTCTCATAGGGCCCTCCTTTGACTCTCCGACTGGTTCTCTCCACACTGGAAGGCTGATCCTCCAGAGTCAGAACAGACATGAGCGCACAGAGGGACAGTGCAGGGGAGGGACTCAGGAATCTGCAGCGCAGGGCGCCCGTTCACACCTCCACTCCTGTGATGAGCACTTTCCGAGTGCCTGCTGTGCGGAGGACGCTGCTCCGGGCCCCGGAGGCCACGCAGCCAACAGTACGGACAAGGTCGCTGTCCTTCTGGGCTTAGCACAGAGACTAAGACCTGAGGCTCTGCACTCAGACAGTCTTTTTTTTTTTTAATTTTTTTTTGGCTGCATTGGGTCTTCGTTGCTGTGCACAGGCTTTCTCTAGTTGCTGCAAGCGGGGGCTACTCTTCACTGCAATGCATGGGCTTCTCACTGCGGTGTTTTCTCTTGTTGCAGAGCACAGGCTCTAGGTGCACAGGCTTCAGTAGTTGTGGCACGCGAGCTCAGTAGCTGTGGCTCACGGACTCTAGAGCACAGGCTCAGTAGTTGTGGCTCACGGGCTTAGTTGCTCCGCGGCATGTGGGATCTTCCCGGACCAGGGCTCGAACCCTTGTCCCCTGCATTGGCAGGCGGATTCTTAACCGCTGCGCCACCAGGGAAGTCCCACTCGGACAGTCTTAAGTTTAAATCCTGGTTATACCACCTTCTAGCTGTACGTTTAACTCCCAGGCCTCAGTGATCTTGTGGGTGAACTGAGGTCGAGAGCAGTACCGGCCTATGCCGCGGAGCAACTAAGCCCGTGCGCCACAACTACTGAGCCTGCGCTCTAGAGCCCATGTGCCACAGCTGCTGAGCCCGCGTGCCACAACTACTGAAGCCTGTGTGCCTAGAGCCCGTGCTCCGCAACAAGAGCAGCCACCACAGTGAGAAGCCCGCGAAGCCCGCGCACTGCAACGAAGAGTAGCCCCCGCTCGCCGCAACTAGAGAAAGCCTGTGCGCAGCAACGAAGACCCAACGCAGCTAAAAATTAATTAATTTAAAAAAAAAAAAGAAAGAAATGTTTAAAAAAAAAGATCAGTACCGGCCTTACAGGGTGGGCGTGGTGTGGTGCAACACATGGTCCCACGGTCAGTGCTCAAATGTGACGTGTGCTTGTGGGGGCCGAGTGGGGGCCCTGCCGTCGTGGCAGACACCCAGGCCGGCCGTGCAGACCCAGCGGCACCAGGCCTCTGGCCCATGGGAACTGAGTGCAGATCCCCCCAGTGGATGATGGCTATGGAACGCCTGCCTGCAGAGGCCAGGAGGCCAAGGACGGCTAATTCCACAAGGGATGACGGATCCGAGACTGTATCACGTTGGGCGGTAGACTGCAGGGTCCTCGAGGTGGGCGGCTGGGGCCTGTTGAGTCCCCTCAGCCCCTCCATGGAGCTGGGTGCACAGGTAACTGGTAACGGCTTGGGTGACCGAATAGGTCCCTCCAGGAAGGGCTGAGGGGCCCAAATAAGCCCCCCAGGGGGTTTGGCCCAGCCTGCTTTGTGAGGGGCAGCAGCCAGGTGCTTTGCCACCATCCCCGGAGAGTCTCCGTTCTGCCCTCAGCGCACGAGGTCTCTGAGCACGACCACGCGCCCTCCCTGGGGCTGGGACGGGCTGCAGTCAGGAGCAGGGCTCCTCCTCGTGTGACCTCCCAGCTCCCTCAGGCCACATGCCCCCCCCCCACTTCCTCTTCCTCCCCACCTGGTCCAGAGACAGTGGCTGGCGGGGCGGGGAGAACAGCAGAGCACGGGGGCCTGGGAAGCCTCACTACCTCTCTCTTGCCCACAGTGGACTGGTTCCCCATCTTCCGAGACCTGGTCAACATTGGCCTGAAGGCCTTTGCCTTATGTGTGGCCACCTCGCTGACCTTGCTGACCGTGGCCGCTGGCTGGCTTTTCCACCGGCCCCTGTGGGCGCTTGTCATCAGTTGCCTGGCGCTGGTGCCCATCATCGTTGCGCGGACACGGGTACCGGCCAAAAAGCTGGAGTGAGCCGGGGCTCTGGCACCCACCGGACACTGCCTGTGCCTCGGGACCCAGGTCATCCCCTCCCCCAAACCCACGTCGGCCTTGGATTCCGCACGCGCCCCACTCAGGTGGCAGCCTTAGCAGTGTGCATGGGTGTCGGGTTGGCGTCCATCACTTAGCACCTCGCACCCCTTCTTGCCAGCGGGCAGCTTTGGTGGCAGGAGGTGGCTCCTGTCTGGCAGCGTGACACACGCCCTCCTGCTTGTTTCCTTTCCTTCTCTTGGGGCCGTGCGGCCACTTGCGTGTTTCACTTAGCTGATGTCTGCCGCGGTGGTGACACTCAGACCTGGGGACGGTGTCAGGCTCCACCACAGCCACCGCCGTGCCCGCCTCCCAGGACAGGGCAGCAGGGGCGCCACAAACCCACTCTGCGCATGGAGCTTGATTCGGTACTTAAGAGAACCGGGGGGTGTGGTGATGAGGAAGGTGGACGTTTGTTGGGCTTTGCACGCACATTACCATTTGGCAGAATCTTTGTGGCGTGTAGGACCCCCACAGGCCTGGTTGTTTCTTGCTACTTCATTTCTCTGCACGCAGCTCCCCGACCTGCCCTAAGAGGGGGCAGTTTCAAGTCAGATCTAGAAAACAAACACCTCTGGAATGATGTACATGTCAGACTGTTACAGGAAAAAACCCTTTCATCTGTCAGTTGAAGGTAGTTCAGAGCACAGAAAGTTCAGTGGGGCTGTTACTTACCTGGTTGAGAAAGTTAACCTGTCGGTGTTCTGGGTCCCTGAGAAGCTTTTCAAAGCTTCAGGTGCTTTGAAACTAGTGTTAGCAAAAGGCTCGTTTTCCCTCTGGGAGGAGATGGGCGTCTCTATCCGGGAGAGAAAGGCATTTCCTTCCATCCTCTGGCATCAAAACCCAGATTTTCTTGAAGATGATTTTGAGTTTTTAGTCAGTTATCCTAAGTGGGCTCCTTCGTGGTGACACCCCACCCACCAACCAAAATCAGGCGTCAGAGGCTGCAGATCTGAAAGCTCTCTGGCCTGGCTCTGTTCATCACAGGTGTGCTTTTGACCTTAGCATCTGGGTCTCAAGTGGCTGCTTCTGGGTGATTTATGTGTCCAGTGTCCACAGCTTTATTCCTAAATCAAATCTCCCCATGCTTATTTAATTCACAGTTTAAGTTTCCCAACTCCTCTCAACACCCTTTGAAAGATCAAGTATGTTGTAACACTGATGTCTTAAAAGACTTGTGTGTCCTTTATCTTTTAACTATTTGGAAATTGTTGTGTTTTGCTGGGAGTGGCTGCTTTAATGGAATAAGTATTTGGCAGCTGAATAGGGCTTAGAACTTCTGAAACTCAAGAGCTAATAACCTCTCTCGTTGTCCTGGGGCATTTGCGGTATAAACTGAGATTTTTCATGTTCAAAACAGCCAGCCCCAGCGATGAGTTATCTGGGTTTAAGGACTGAAATAGTGTTGTTCACTGTTGCTTGTTAAATGAACAGTTTCTTCGATCTCTCAACTCTTAAAGATGCTTTTGGAAGGCACAGTGACGAGATGATGGCTAAATACAAAATCCTTGATATTTGGTTTGTGTAATATTTTTCTGGCACAGGTTTTAAATTACTGCCAATTTCAAGTGTTCTTAAAGACCAAAATCATGTTAAGAAATATTTCAGGCCTTCGGGAAATCATGACGAAACTTGTATTATCTTTGTATTTTTGATAAAAATTCAAAATAAATTTCGAAATATCTTTTGATACAGGAACTTGCCGTTATCCCTTTTTTTTTTTTGCATTGTCTGAAATTTCTGTCTGAAAGAATTCAGCCATAGAATTTATTAAGAACCCTATGAATTTTTGGAACTTAGGTTCTAAATTGCCTTCAGTGGTTAAAATTGGTTTCAGTTTTTGAGAAGGCACCTCAGTATCTCTAGCACTTAGAAACCTGCTCTGGTTTGTGTGGACTTACGCGGCTCCCACCTTTGCCGGTCTTCAGATCGCTCTCAGAGGTGGGAGGGAGCCGGCGGGACCCGGCACGAAAGGCATCCCGCATGTGCCGCTGACGAGCTGTGTGACGCTAGGCATGGCAGTGACCTGAGCCTCAGCTTCCTCGTCTGTGACACGGGGACAGTGCCTCTCTATGGAGTGAGATAAAGCCCACGAGCGCCTGAAGAAGTGGGCGGCCGCGAAGTGTCCACCCTGCAATTTGAACTTCTTTCCCCTTGTTACAGGATTTGAAGCAGGTGAGTGGTAACTTTTCAAAACCTGAGGTTTCACTCCATTTCCAAGATGCATCTTAGGAGCTGCCATCTGCCTGAAGAACTAGTTATTCCTGCAGAGACGGGGCAGTGCTCTTGACTCAACTCCCAGAAAACACGGTGCTCACTTCCAGGAGGGTGAGAGCCAGCTCTGGTGCACACAGTGCCAGACCAGGCGGTTTCCATGGCAACCCCCATGTGTTTCACAACAGGAGCCTGCCTGCCAGTTCTTGCTGCATGAGTCACACCCCAAGTGTTTTGCTTGTTTCCCTTGGATAAAACTGACTCAAATTTTTAATGGCTCCTGTCAAAGATTAAATCATATATCCTGGATTAAACATAGAAATAAAAAAATTCCATGTGTGTAATGGTAAGTTCCCAGCCTGTGGGAAAACAAGATCTGATCTTTAATGTAGTCACGACCTGTATACAGTCACTGTCATCCAAGTGTTCTTATCTGATGTAAAATCTGAAAGAAAACGTGGAGTCACGTCTTTCTAGAGAAATGCTTTATTTTTTTCCTCAAAATGTTATAAAAGTGACTTCTCCTAAATATCTACAGCGCATAAGGCTTTATAAATGTATCCAGTAATGAATAAAATCTCCTTTAACAGTGATCCACCCTTCCTGACATTTCTCTAATTCTCATCGTTTGTCCTTTCCTTGCCTGACTTTCGCTCTTTGTTCTAGTCTTCTGCCACCGCGAAGTGTTACCTGGGAATGTAGGTCCAGCCATGTCACCCTGAGACGGCCTGCACTGACCTGCTCTCCCCCCACGGCGTCAGGCGGCTTCAGGGACCTGACTGAGGGCAACGAGGGGCCTGCAGAGAAGGGGCCCGAGTCTGCAACAGCACGCGTGTCAGACGCAGGAGGGATCTATCCGGGAGCAAGGTCTGGGGCACGGCTGAGCCACCGAGGAGGTGACCACTCACATCACAGCTTCTCAAACGGGAACAGGTGGGAAGCTGCCTCCTTCTCCTCCCTCCTGCTCTTCCGGGGGCACTTCTGCTTCTCCTCTACCTCTCGGTTTTGGGGCCAGGAGGCTGCCAGGATCCTGGCCACTTCCGCTGGAGAGCTGGTCCCCTCCTCCTCGTCTGAAGAGAGTCCTCCTCCTGCGTCTGCGTGGGGAGCGGCTTCCTCACTCTGGGGGGGACAGTGGAGGAAGCCCCGTCAAGAGGCAGTGACGCCCCAGCAGCGCTGAGCTGTGACCCAGAGGACAGGGCTCAGCCCGGCAGGTCCTAGAGCGCTTGCTGTGCACACAGGGCTAGGGCCACAAAACTGCCCTTGGGGAGCTACAAGCAATCCAGGAGGAGGTAACTGCGTTTTCTTCCTCGCTTCTAAACAGAACAAGTGCACGAATGCACAGCATCAGCGCTCAGTGCCCGCTGCTGCGAGGACGGGCTGGGGAGGGCAGGGGGAGCCGTGCGTGGGGTCGCAGCTGCCCCCAGAGCGTGTCTGTGCGTCTCTGACCACTCCACGTGACTGTGTCCGGGGGGCCTCTGTGCCCCCATGGGAGCCCGCAGGGGCTGTGAGAGGGGCCTGAATGAGCGAGCACCTGTGGGCCTGAGGGGTGGTCACAGCCCCAGGGGCAGCACAAGGCCAGGAGATGCAGACACCTGTCCCCCCGCCCCGAGTGGGCTCAGCACCAGATCCAACCCATAGCAGGCACCCTCTCGTGCAGACAGGGCGGGGCTGGCAGAGCAGCCGAAGCCTGACTCCAGGACACCTTGGACACCTTTCTCAACGTGGACAGGACGCAGGGCCTGGGAGACACAGGTCTGTGGCACCGGAACAGAACTGACTTGATCTTTGAGCAGAATCGGCCCCTGGTTCCCTAACTCCCCCCCCTCCAAACCTGGCGTGTCCTCCAAGGACCACCCTGACCTGAGCCCCGTAGCGAAGCCTCAGCCGCTCCCGGATGAGCAGCCCTTTGACCAGCAGCTTCCAGTTCCCCAGAGCCCGCTTCTCCCTTTTCTGCAAAAGCAAACAGAATGGAAAACACTGTGCACTGCCGTTTCAGGAACATAAAGATACAGGTAACGCTTCAGGTTAAAATAGTTTCTCAACCGTACCAGGTGTGATTCATAAAGTGCCACACATGAAAGGCACCAAAACCAAACACCTCTTTATCGTTACCAACTCTAAAGTGTTTAGTGGAGGAGGGGGTCCGGGACCTGGACCACGGGCAGCTCCCTTTAACAGAGGTGGGTGTCGGCAGCAGGGGTAGCGGGCCCCGGAGCCCGGATCCAGGCAGACAGTGGACACAGACAGGGTTCTGAGGGGCAGGCAGGTCGTTGCTCAGTGCTGCCTTCCAGGAAGAAAGAGCCAGAAAGAGGGCTGAACCCGGGCTCTCCCCTTCTCTTACACGTGGAGGGAGGGAGGCTGGAGGGAACACCCGCTCCGCTGTGTGTGCTTCCCCACCTTTCTGCTTCCCCGTCCCGGCCCCTCCCAGGCCCTGCCTGCTCACCTCCTTCTCCTTCTTCTCAATGAGCGCCTGCTCGTTCTCCCAGGCGGCCAGGAGCACATCTTTATATTCCTCACAGACTACGTAGCCATCGGTTCTGCGGGGATCAACACAGATGGTCTCTCTCGAGTCTGGGCCTGCTCTGGCCTCTCCACTCCCCTCCGTGTGGGACAGTCGGCTGCTCCTAAGCACTTGGGGCCCTGAAGTACTTCCAGGGACAGCAGTCCACAGTCCCGGCCACAGCTGCTGGCTGACACCACCCACGCAGAAGGCAGGCCCATGGACCCCAGGCTGTGTCCTCTTCCCCAGCCCCTCCCCACCCCCACTGCAGGGCAGGACAGAGGTCACCAACCAGGAAGGATGCTGACCCTATTCAGTCACCCTGACCACCCCCAGAACAGTGTGTTGATCCACATCGTTAGGATGCTGGTTTCGCAGCTTTCACTGGTTTTGCAGCCTCTGGTTGGAAGCCAGAGTAAAAGTATAAAACATCGAGGCTGATTTTGCAAATCCAGAGTAAAACCCTAGGGCTTCCCTGGTGGCGCAGTGGTTGAGAGTCCGCCTGCCGATGCAGGGGACACGGGTTCGTGCCCCGGTCTGGGAAGATCCCACATGCCGCGGAGCGGCTGGGCCCGTGAGCCATGGCCGCTGAGCCTGCGCGTCCGGAGCCTGTGCTCCGCAACGGGAGAGACCACAACAGTGAGAGGCCCGCGTACCGCAAAAAAAAAAAAAACAAAAAAAAAAAACTTAAAGTAAGAGCCACTGGGCCTCAACCCCTGCCAGCCCCACACCAACCTCCCGCCATAACTTCCCCCCACCCCTTCTGGCCTCCACGGGAGGCCCCTCACGCACATGGGATGGGAGTAGCCTTTGTGGAAATCGAAGCCCGTAACAGCCTGGGCACAGTCAATGTTCAGCTTTCGGGCCACGCGGTGCAAGTTGGGCAGGTTCAGCTGGACGCAGCCGACAGGCATCATGCCGGGCAGGAAGAGGTACACGTTGCCAAATTCGTTCCGGGGGACCTGCGGAGGGTGGCACACTGGGTCCGGCGGCCACAGAGGGAGGTGGCCTGGTACCCAACTGAGCGTGGCCCTTACCTACCAGGTGGCCTGGTACCACTGAGCGCGGCCCTTACCTTCCCGTCCACAGCCACCGGCGGCTGGTACTCCTCGGTCTGCCACTTGCCAAACAGGCCCAGGTCATTGTAGTCCTGCAGTTGCGGCTCAGCCAGGCGGGCTCTCCGGGCCCGGTTGGAATAGCCTTTTACAACCTACATCCGAGGGGACAGCCACAGTTCATAACAAAGGCAGCCACTTCCTGAGCATTCACTGTACACCGGGCACTGTTCTCAGTGCTTCTGTGTATTGATTAATCTTTTCAACAAACCCAGGAAGTAGAGTCTATTATCGCCTCCATCTTATAGCAGCCTAGGAGGTGTAAACAATTCACCTACAGTCACACAGCTTGTAGAGCGTGTGTCTTGAACAGCTATGCTGTGTTTGGTGTCCATCACTGAAGGGGAGATTGGGACTCAGAGATGTTCCTGTGGCCGGTGAGTGACGGGGCCTGCTTTTGGCAGTGACCGGCTCCCCGTGCCTCAGCCCCTTCCCACCAACCAGAGGCCCCCGCACCCCGGCCCAGCTCCCTGGGTCTCACAATGCGAAGGGCTCCTCCCAGGGATCTGACAAAGAAAAGCGACTGTGTCTCATGACTGGCCACCGTCCTCTGCCGGCTGAAGCGGGCCCTATGTCCCGTGACAGCCTGTGCGGTCTGCGCTGAATTCATGCGTCTGTGGGCAGCTGACCGGCCAGAGAGGGAATGAGGCATTGGGGCTGCACGCTGCCATCTCACTAGCTCAGGCCTTGGACAGGTTTCCCTTTCTGAGCTCCTGTTTTTTCATCTGTACAACGGGCATCCTGATGCTAACTCCTGTGAGACTCAGCAAAGATCACATACATGCAAAATGAAGGGACAGTGAGGGCGGGTGGGCCTGTCCACGCCAGGCAGGGCTCTGGCCTCTCAGAACAAATGGGTGACATGGTTCTGACCCACAAGGCCAAGGTTCTGACCCACAACACCGGGGCTTGGAGGGCTGCTTGCTGGCCTAGATTTCCTGTGTGCTCGGGAAGGCCCATCTCTTACAAGGTCCTCAGTAAAGATGCTCTTCTCCTCTGATCCTCTCAAGCCAGAACAGTCTGTCCCCACGCGTGCGCGGCAGCCCACAGTCCCGCGGCTGTTACCTTGTAGGGCACTTCTCCAAGCCTCACCACTCGGGCCTGTTTCAGCCACGTGTCCCTGGAGTGCAGGGTGTGCACGCAGTCCCTAAGGAGCCAACGGGAGACAAGACAGGGTTCACGCCCACTGAAGCACCCCGTGCCCAGTAGCCCGCAGGGCCCGGCTGCCTCCTCTGGCCCCCCAGGAGAAGGGGGAGCTCGGCCCTGGAGCGTCTCCCGGGGCACCAGGGGCCTGCGTCAGGCCCACGGTTAACAGGCACCTGCTGTCTCGCGGGGGGATGCATCCACTCACAAATCCCAAACTAAATGGCTTCCCGTGGTGCCTTCCCCCTCCTCCTGCCGGAAGGGCCCAGCAGCCGGGGGCGGGGAAAAGCCCAGCAGCACAGGTGCAAGCCCTCACCCAGGGTCTGGTCTGCTCCTGAATACCAGAGACGGGGAGGGAGGGACGAGTGTCCAGAGAAGGGGTGGGGAAGCCAGAAGACGACAACACGGAGACTACCGTCAACTGACAAAGTACACAGGTTAGGATGAATGCACACAGAACAATCGGTTCCACCTGGCTCTGGCTTGGCTCTCCTTCCAGAGCTTAGAGCCACACCCTGCCTCACATTCCAGCTGCTTCCTGCTGAGCCTTCAGCAAGGCCCGCCCTTCCGTAGGGCTCCAAGGAGCAGGGGCACTAAGCTCCCTCTGGTGCAGACATCCGGCCCTTCGCCTGCCCCCGGGCTGAGGCTGACGTCCAGCACAATGCACCTGACAGGGTCACACCTCCTCTGTGCCCCTTCCTAGCGGGGTGACCCCCGATCCATCAGGAACGGTGAGTGCTGCCTCCCTGCCTCACAAGCTGCTGGCGGGACCAGAGCCAAGGGCTCCACACGCGTGCCCACCGCAGGGGCACATCTCTGCCTGAAAGAGTGACTGTCACGGTCGTGGTCTTCCGGGACGAGCGGAGAAGGGGCAAGCAGGTGGGCATCGTCTGGACATTCACAAGGATAGCAGAGGGAAGTGGGTACAGACAGCCCGTTCAGAATAAATCTCAGCGTCTAACCACTTTACATCTATTGGGACACTACTCAAGAAGCAGAAAACAAGAACTGGCGAGAATGCAGAGACAGTGCGACCTTCATGCTCTGCTGGGGGATGTAAAATGATGCAGCCACTGCAGAAAACAGTGCGGAGGTTCTTTACAAAGTTAAACAACCATCACGTGATGCAGAAATCCTACTTCTGGGCATATACATCCCAAAGGACTGAGAGCAGGGTCTCAAGAGATGTCTGTGCACCCATGTTCATAGCAGCACTAAACGCAACAGCCAAAAGGGGAAGCAACACAAGTGTCCATCAACGGATGCCACTCACAAAAGGACAAATGCTGTAGGAGCCACTTCTATGAGGTTCCTGGAGGAGTCAGATTCATGGAGACAAAGTAGAGGGTGGTTACCAGGGCCTGGGAGGCGGGAGGGGGCTTAGTGTTGATGGGGACAGTTTGGGAAGACAGAAAAGTTCTGGAATGGCGGTGATTCACAACAATGTGAATGTACTTAGTGCTACTGGACTCTTAAAGCGGTTACGTGGTAAATTTCGTTCTGTATATTTTATTACATTAAAAACAGAAAAAGTCTGCCCCGAAAGCTTTCTCCAGGCAGGCACCCCCTTCCCACCAGATGTCCCCTGCACGTGAGGACACCTGTGCTGTATCCTCCATTGAGGTCGCCAGGCCCTGGACGCTGACTGTCGGCAGCTGGGCCCCTGACCAGCCAGGGGACAGAAAGCTCCCACAGTGACCCTAACCGGAGGGTCAGGGATGACTCCCCTCGGGGCTGAGCTGCAGGAAGTAGCTCTCAGGCAGAGGACTTGAGCCACCTACTCCTGTGAGTTTCCCTAAGTTTCCTTTTCTGTCTTTCTTTTCCCGTTTATTAAGAACATCCTCTATTTTGTGGTCTTGCATCTTGGTCTTGGTCTTTTAGAGTTTCTAAAAATCACTTATTTTCTTTCTATTAACATTTCTTAAATTTCTGCCATTATTAATTCTGACTCACCTTAAGTTTATTACATTTTTTCTCAGTTTTAACTTTGTATATATTTTGTTTTCTATGCTGTTCCCTTCCCCCCCTTCTTTGGCAATTTCTTTTTACTGTGGGAAAAAACACACATAAGATAAAATTTACCCTCTGAACCATTTTCCGAGTCTACAGCTCAGTGGCATCAAGTACATTCATACTGTTATGTAACCGTCACCACCATCATCTCCAGAACTTTCTCCTCTTCCCAAACTGAAACTCTGTCCCCATTAAAATACCTGCTCATTTTAAGGTTCATTATCAAATCCTTTATTCCTTCCTTTTGCATGTTTTTTGACTTCTGTTTTGGGGGGTGTTTTCTTATTACCCCATATAATCCTTATCTGTCCTACGTATCTTTCCCCCCATAGCTTTTCTCCCCCTGCTGATCTTTTTTTTAAAATTTTATTTATTTATTTTTTGCGGCACGCGGGCCTCTCAGTGTTGTGGCCTCTCCCGTTGCGGAGCACAGGCTCCGGACGCGCAGGCTCAGCGGCCATGGCTCACGGGCCCAGCCGCTCCGCGGCACGTGGGATCCTCCCGGACCGGGGCACGAACCCGTGTCCCCTGCATCGGCAGGCGGACTCTCAACCTCTGCGCCACCAGGGAAGCCCCCTGCTGATCCTGTAATCCCCGTGGTTTTCATTTCCAGGCCGCAACCTCTCTGCCATGCCCCCCGCCCACAAACGGCATGCGCACACCGTGAAGCTCGAACCCCAGCCCGGTGAAGGCTGCTAATCCCAGGCCGCCGGGCGTCTCCTCACCTGGAGTAGACAGCCTCTCCACGGCAGTACCCGAGGATGGCGGCCGTCTCGGGGTAGATGGCCTCGTACTTGAGGAGGTGCCTCTTGAGGGCGTACAGAGGGTGGTTCTTGTACATGCCTATGACGGTGGGCAGAGGCTGGTCCAGGTGCCTCGCCTGAAACTGCAGAGGCCGAGAGACGACGTTGGGCATGGTGCTCGGAGAGGGAGGGAGATTGGCGGCGACCCCCGAACTTGCCCAGGTAACTGACGGTGCCGTGGGGCTTTCGGGGCCCCAGGGCCGCCGCACCACGCTGTGACCTGGCATTCTGTCCCACGGGTTTAGGTGCCTCGGAAGCTCCGCAGGGGCCGGTAATCCTGCAGCTCGCAGCAACAGAAAAGTCAGCCCTACCCTCTGACACCTCGGCCGGCCCGAGCAAAGCCTTCCTCGGGAGGAGGCCTCACCTCAAGTGACACCACAATTCTGTGACATGGGTTCAGCGGCTTGGCTCCCCCGGAAACCAGAATGAGCACTCACACCTTCTCCATCCACTACGATCAACACCTGTTCTCCCCGCTGCCTCAAGGAGCCTAGCTCTTCGCAGGCAACCCCACCGCTCTCACCTGCACCCCACTCACCAGGTCTCCTGCATTTCCCCGCAGCATCTCTTCAAACCCCGACAGACAAGGGAGGAGCGGCAAGTGGGGAGCAGGAGGGACCCCGCTTGGCCAGCTTGCATGACAAGCCCTTGAACCAGGTCAGTCACAACACGCTCTGCACGACTCCCACGGCCGTGTCACCTCTGAGCCACACCCTGAGCGATGCAGTGCAGAGGGACGACTCCCTGCCCCGGGGAACTGGGAATAATTCTCTAGCAAGTCTGCCCACCCTGCGCTGTGGGCAGCCCCGCACAAGCCCCAGGCCCTCTTCCGGGCCCACGGCTGTCCCACGACTCAGGGACGCGCTGCTGCTCCAGAAGCCACCCCCCAGGGTGCCCCTCAACAGACAAGCCATCTCCTCAGCCCTCCTCCCGGGAGCTGAGTGTTCCGGGTCGGGGCAGGGGTGCTGGCGTGCACACCTCTGCGCGTGTGCACGCTGAGAAGGGGACCAATTATATTACTGCGTGTTTTCCTCTTTCACTCAGGACTACTTACCTGACGTAAAGCTCCAAATTTATAACTGGGCAATAACTGAAAGTACACAGGCTTTTAAGCCAGAGCAACCTGGGTTCAAATACCAGGTTGGCTCATCTCTCAGATTCTAAACGTTTAGCTGGTAAAATTAAGGCTACGATAACCCCAGCTTTGTACTGTTGCTGTGACAATTAATTGAGGTAAAAACACAACACGGGGCTGGGCATCCAGCAGGTGTGCGTGCGCAAGGCCTCACCTCCTGGTCCTCCTTCTGCTCCCTCTCCACCAGCGGGCTCCGGTAGGGTCGCAGGGTCTCGGCCCACCACGCGGCATCAACCCGGCACTTTCGGGTCACCGTCATCCAGGCAGGGTCGTACCTCTGTGTGACATCGCGCAACCAGCCGTCGCTGTCGATGCCCACGATGTAGGTCACAGGCTTGGTGGCGTACTGGTAGCAGGTCAGGGGCTGGCCCACTACACCGTGCACACAGTCCACGCACACCCATTTCTCCTCCTGCTCAGAGAATACCTCCAGCCACTGGTCCACACCAGCTGCTCTCCGGCCGTCTGCCTCCTCACCATCCACGGGCATCTTACGCTTGCCTCTCTTACGCTTACTGCCGGAAGCGCTTACAGATGCTTCTGGAAAGCCAGGGGGCTGACGGTCGCTTCCACGCTGGGACCTGGACTCCCTCTTGGACCCCACCTTCATCCTCTGAGGGGCAGCGGCCCTCCTCTGCCTTGGAAGGCCTGGCTCAGAATCCTCGTCGGATGGGCGATGGCTGTCCGAGCTGGAGAGCTCAAAGTCAGAGCTGCTGCTGGCCTTGTCACTCCCGCTCTCCTCTTTGTAAGACACCCTGGCGGCCGCCTGCCGCTCCCGGCCCCGCAAACGCCTCTGAGTCCCCTCCGTCTGCCCCCCGGCCTTGCCCTCTTCTTTCCTGCTGGAGGAGGGCTCTCTCCGCTTCTTCCTGGTGGCAGCCGCCTTGCTCCCCTTCGCTTTGTCAGGTGCACTGCCAGTGCCCTCAGAAGACATGTCCTCTTGTCTGCTTCCTCTGCTGGTCTCTGGTTTGCTTGGCTTTCCAGGAACTTGGCTGGAAGTTTCTGAGGAGCCTCCAGGACCCTCTGTGGATCTCTCCTTGGAAGGTTTCTTTCCCTTAAACAGAATAGGAAATTTCTGCGTTTTCTTTTTTTGCTAGTGATGCAATAAAGACTCTGGCATCTAATGGGGCTAAGTCACAATGGAACACCAGCGTACACAAGACATTCCCGGCTCAGACAGTGACAGGCTGGCTACCCTCCAGGATTGTAAGGAAGCAGTCACTAAATTCTGCAGCACCTTAAATAAGGCCACACTCTAATTCTTTTCAATACAAAGTGTAGCACAGGGAAAAGAGCACAGGATGTGGAAACAAACCCGAGTTCAAACTCCACTTCTGCTTTCTCATTTTTTACGTGATTCAGATAAATTATGTAACCTCTGAGTCTCAGTTTCCTCAGCAATAGTACTCACCTTGCACATAAGGCATTTTGCAAACAAAGTCACAGCATTAAGAATTCAGAAATTATTAAACTTGACGCCTGGACCGAATTTCGGACAATGCCAGCACCCCAAGGAGCACAGTGTTCAGCCTCCTTGGATGATGGCAGAGCTCTGAGTCCTCACCGTCCTCTCTCCACACTGCTGAGGATGACCAATACCTTTTTATTCCACCATTTACAGAACAGAAACCAGAGCACGAAGGAGCCCAGGCTCTCGCAGGCCCCTCTACGCACGCAAAGCCCGGCTGCTAGACACCCACCCAGGCGCCCAGTCTTCCCAGCACAGGGCCTGTGCCAGGCAGGCTCAGAGGAACCCTGCTCCACGAAGACTGATTTTTAAAAATCGTCTAATGAGCAGATCTGTTTGCTCTAAGTCTCATAATTTCTCACTCCTCCCTGACCAACTACTCTTTTCTCTGGAAGCCCCGGGAACCTCACCTTCGCTGCTGATAACTTCAGAGGAATTGGCTGTAGAGACAATACGAGTCGGGTAGGGAGATGTAGGGCCCGGAGAATCAGTAAAAATATCTATGATGAAAAAGAACAACGTGCTTATCCTCAGGAAAGAATTAAGCATTTGCATAATTCCATGCTGTTTGTTGTGGTGCCGATTTATAAAAGGGAAACAACCAAATTGTCTAACAGTAGAAGCCCGGAACCCTCAACACTATTAAAATGATGCTGTAGAGATTTATCTTTGTAGAAAAATGGGGAAAGGTAACCGTATATTAAAGGAAAATAAATGTTTGCTTTTTAATGAGTTATGTTAATTTTTGTAAGAAAAAATCGTGTCCAGACATAAACATGTATGTGTATTTGGAAAAGCATCCATATTGGGTTATGGGTGTTTATAGGTGTTTGTTTTTTTTCCGGCTCACCTATCTTCTGATTGTTCTGTTTTCAACATGTGTTGTGTTTGTGATAAAACAATAAAGCAAAACACCACTTCGAGAGAAAAGGCATCATCGTCATCAGGTCCGAGAACCCCTCCCGTGCACTCAACCTCCCCAGAGCGAATATTTCAACCAGAGGCTGCAGCTCTAAAAATTCTGTGAACTTGGAAGGATGGGAGCCTCCTCATGGGAATTAACCTCCAAAACAACAACAGTGGGACAGCACGTGAGCAAGATCTTCCCACACAGACCTCAGGGTCCTGGCGTCCTCATGAATCACTAGTCATCTTCCCTCCTCGGAAAGCAAGAGCAAAAGTCAGAAACAGGAAGGCAGGTTTTCTGTGAAAAGCCAGTTATATTGAAAAAAATAACTACTTTTGCCTTGTTTCTTCTGGAGTTAAAAACGGCAGATGAGAAAACATCAAAGAAACCCAAATTGAGGAACTCTACAAAATTCCTAAAAAGCACTCCTCAGGAGTGTCCAGGAGGACTGGGACACTGTCACGGCCTGGAGGGGATGGGGCGCTGGGGTGACAAGATCACTAATGCCTGGACTGCATCCTGGGACAGGAAAAGGGCATCAGTGGGAAAACGTGGAAAACAGAACTCACCCCTCCAGTGTGGCTGACAACACGCTCTTAACTGGCACAGTGCACACCATACGAGTGTTGGTTGGCTCCTCTCTTTCTCAGTGTGTGGGTGGTGCAGGCGCACGGGTGTAAAAGGCAGGGAAACTGAGCACCAGCAGGCGGCTGAATGATGGTTTAAACCTAGAACCTCCATCCGGAACATCCCCACCTCGTCCTCCTCACAAGACCACAGGGAAGACTGAATAAGGTCAGGTACATGACAGCGCTCTGGAAGCGATCTTGTGCCTCGCAAAGACGCGTGGTCACCACCTTTCACAAGTACGTCACTGAAGAAAAAATTTAAGTTACAAAACTGTATGATCCCTACACTAAATACAAGGTGAGCCAAGTGAAAAGGCCGAATCCTAGAAACATACAAATTACCAAAACTAACTCAAGAGAAAACAGAGACTCTGAAGAAACCTATAACGAGAGACTGAGTCAAAAATCAAGCCCTCCCAATAGAGGGGGATCAAGACAGCAGAGTATGAGGACGTGGAGCTCACCTCCCCCCACAAACACACCAAAAACACATCTACACGAGCAATAACTCCCGCAGAAAACTAACTGGAAACTCACAGAAGATCTCCCATAGCCAAAGCTGCAAGAAAGATCTCCATGTAATCGGGTAGGATGCAAAAAAGAAAGGTACCAGGTTGGGACCGGCACTCCTGGGAGGGATCTGTCAGGAAGAGAAGGTGTCCGCTTGCCCTGGGGAGTCCCCTTCCTGCTGGGAAGCCCACTGAGACAGACAGGAGGGCTGGAGAAGCCTAGACTCTACTCAAGAGGAGCATGCGGGCTGGCTCGCTAACAACCAGGACAGAGAGACCTGCCCTGGTGGTGGCCGCCTCCCTGCACTTCCCAATTCACAGGGGCGAGTGCCCTGGCCCCGCTCACTCCACACCACGGCCTGGCGTGAGATCAGTGCAGAGACTGGGTCTAGCTGTGCAGAGGCAGACGGGGTGCCTGGGATGTGATCCAGGCGGGACTGTGAAGACTCCCGTCAGTGCACACACACGGGCGACGGGGCACGCTGGGAAGACAGTGTCAGCGCATGCCACACGTGGCACCTCAACAAGGTGCAGCAGCTAAGCAGTGAATTTCACGCAGAACCTACAAGATGCTGCCACGAGCAACTCGCTTCATGGCGAAAGACGCGCACAGACTGAAAGCGAAGTATGAAAAATATTTCATGCAAATGGAAACAACAAGCAAGCGGGCACAGCAATACTTAACAAAAGACAAAGCAGACTTCAAAACAAAGACCATAAAGAAAGACAAAGAAGGATATTACATAACAATAAAGGCATCAGTACAACAGCGTATTACACTTGTTAACATATACGTTTCCAATACAGGAGCACCTAAATATATAAAACAAATATTAACAGACGTAAAAGGAGAAATTCACAGGAATACAATAACAATAGAGGACTATAACATCCCACCGACATCAATGAACAGATCATCCAGACAGAAAATCAGTATGGCAAGAGAGGTCCTAAATGACACAATGGACCAACTGGACTTAATGGATATCTACAGGACACTAAATAAGAAAAACACCAAATATACATTCTTTTCAAGCCAGCAAGGAACATTCTCACGGATAGACACATACTTGGTCACAAAACAAGCCTCAACAAGTTTAAGAGGACAGAAATATTTTCAAGCATCTTTTCTCACCACAACGGTAAGAAACTAGAAATCAACCACAGAAAGGAAAACAGGAAAAGAACAAACACATGGAGACTAAACAACATGTTACTAAAAAGCAAATGGGTTGATGATGAAATCAAAGAGGAGATCAGAAATATCTTGAGACAAATGAAAATAGAAACACAATCTTACAAAATCTATGGGATGCAGCAAAAGCATTTCTAAGAGGGAAGCACATAGCAATACAGGCCTTCCACAAAAACAAGAAAAATCTCAAACAAGATAACCTACCACCTAAAAGAATGAGAAAAAGAAGGACAAACAAAACCCAAAGTCAGCAGAAGGAAGAAATAATAAAGATCAGAGAGGAAATAAAAGACATCAAAAAAAGCAATAGAAAAGATCAATAAAACCAAGAGCTGTTTTTGTTTTTAAGATAAACCAAATTGATAAACCTCTAGCGAGGCTCACCAACAAGAAGAGAGAGAGGACCCAAATAAATAAAATAAGAAATAAAAGAGGAGAAACAACTGAAACCACAGAAAAACAAAAAATCATGAAAGAATACAAACAGTTATATGCCAACAAATTGGACAACCTAGAACAAGTGAACAAGTTTCTAGAAACATACAGCCTGCCAAAACTGAGTCAAGAAGAAACAATTTGAACAGACCATTCACTAGAAGTGAAATACAACCTATAATTTAAAAAACTCCCTGCAAACAAAAGTCCACTATCAGAGAGCTTCACTAGGGAATTCTACCAAACATACAAAAAGACAAAAACAAAAACTTAAATCTATCCTTCTCAAACTATTCCAAAAAAATGAAGAGGAGGGAACACTCCGAAATTCATACTATGAAACCACCATTACCCTGATACCAAAACCAGACAAAGACACTTACAACCCCAAATCTTTGATGAATACAGATGCAAAAATCCTCAACAAAGTATTAGCAAACTGAATCCAACAATACATACTAAGGATACCACGCTCAAGTTGGATTCACTCCAGGGTTGCAAGGATGGTTCAAAATATGTAAATCAATCAATGTGATACACCACATTAACAAAAGAATAGATAAAAATCACATGATCATCTCAATAAATGCAGAAAAAGCATTTGACAAAATTCAACAACGATTCATGATAAAAATTCTCACCAAAGTGGGTACAGAGGGGACATAACTCAACATGATAAAAGCCGACCATGTCAAATCCACAGCCAACATAATACGCAACAGTGAAAAACTGAAGGCTTTCCCAATAAATTCAGGAACTAGACAGGGATGTCCACCCTTCCTGCTTCTGTTTAACATAATATTGTAAGTCCTAGCTACAAGAAAAAGAAATAAAAGGCATCCAAATTGGAAGGGAAAAGGTAAAACTATCACTATTTGCAGATGACATGATATTCTATATAGAGAACTCTAAAGTTTCCACATAAAAACTATTAGAACTAATAAATGAATTCAGCAAGGCAGCAGGATGTAAGATTAATATACGGAAATTTACTGTGTTTCTATACACTAACAATGAAATATCAGACAGAGGAAGTAAAAAAAGCAATCCTGTTTATTAAAATTGCATCCCCCCCCCCCAAAAAAAACACAAAACACAAAACCTAGGAATAAACTTAACCAAGGAAGTAAAAAGATCTATATGCTAAAACCATAAAACACTGATTAAGGGAACTGAAGATGATTCAAAGAAATGGAAAGATATCCCATGCTCTTGGATTGGAAGAATTAATATTGTTAACATGAACATACTACCCAAAGCAACCTACAGATTTAATGCAATCCCTATCAAAATACCCATGACATTTTTCACAGAACTAGAATAAATAATCCTAAAACTTATATGGAACCACAAAAGACCCAGAACTGCCAAAGCAATCCTGAGGAAAAAGAACAAGCTGGAGGCATAACCTTTCCAGACTTTATACTATACTACACAGCTATAGTAAACAAAACAGTGTGGTGTTGGCATAGAAACAGACATATAAATCAAAGGAACAGAATAAAGAGCCCAGAAATAAACCCACACACTTATGGTCAACTAATCTATGACACAGGAGGCAAGAGTATACAATGGAGAAAAGACAGTTTCTTCAACAAGTGTTGCTGGGAAAACTGGACAGCTACATGTAAAACAATGAGATTAGAACATTCCCTCACACCACATACAAGAATAAATTCAAAACGGCTTAAAGACCTAAATGTAAGATCTGAAACCATAAAACTCCTAGAAGAGGGCTTCCCTGGTGGCGCAGTGGTTGAGAATCTGCCTGCCAATGCAGGGGACACAGGTTCGAGCCCGGGTCTGGGAAGATCCCACATGCCGCGGAGCAACTAGGCCCGTGAGCCACAACTACTGAGCCTGCGCGTCTGGAGCTTGTGCTCCGCAACAAGAGAGGCCGCGACAGTGAGAGGCCCGCGCACCGCGATGAAGAGCGGCCCCCCCTCGCCGCAACTAGAGAAAGCCCACGCACAGAAACGAAGACCCAACACAGCCATAAATAAATAAATAAATAAATAAATAAATAAATAAATAAATAAATAAATAAAATTAAAAACAAAAAAACAACTCCTAGAAGAGAACATAGGTGGAACACTCTTTGACATAAATTGTAGCAATATTTTCTTGAATCAGTCTTCTAAGGCAAAATAAATAAAAGCAAAAATAAACAAATGGGACCTAATTAAACTTAAAAGGCTTTACACAACAAAGGAAACCGTTAACAAAATGAAAAGACAACCTACTGAATGGGAGAAAATGTTTGCAAACGATGAGACTGACAAGTGTTAATATCCAAAATATACAAACAGCTCATACAGCTCAATAACAAAAAAAAAACAAACAACCCGGGCTTCCCTGGTGGCGCAGTGGTTGAGAGTCCGCCTGCCGATGCAGGGGACACGGTTTCGTGCCCCGGTCCAGGAAGATCCCACATGTCGTGGAACGGCTGGGCCCGTGAGCCATGGCCGCTGAGCCTGCGCGTCCGGAGCCTGTGCTCCGCAACGGGAGAGACCACAACAGTGAGAGGCCCGCGTACCGCAAAAAAAAAAAAAACAACAAACAACCCAATCAAACAATGGGCAGAAGACATACGGATGGCTAACAGGCACATGAAAAGATACTCTACATTGCTAATTATTAGAGAAATGCAAATCAAAACCACAATCAGCTATCACCTCACACCTGTCAGAATGGCTATCATCAACAAGCCTACAAATAACAAATGTTGGAGAGGATGTGGAGAAAAGGGAATCCCTGAACACTGGTGGTAAGAATTTAAATTGGTGCAGCCATTATGGAAAACAGTATGAAAGTTCCTTAAAAAACTAAAAACGGAACTATCATATGACCCAGCAATTCCACTCCTGGGTGTATCTGGAAAAACCCTCTAATCCAAAAAGATAACATGCACCCCAGTGAACACAGCAGCACTATTTACAATACTCAAGACATGGAAGGAACGCCAGTACCCATCAACAGATGACTGGATTAAGAAGATGTGGTATATACATACAATGGAACATTACTCAACCACAAAAAACAATAAAATACTTTGCTTTGCAGCAACATGGATGAACCTAGAGAATATCATGCTTCATGAAGTAAGTCAGACAGAGAAAGACAAATATGGTAATGATATTGCTTATACGTAGAACCAAAAAAAAAAAAATACAAATGACAGTGTATGCAAAGCAGAAACAGAGTCACAGATATAGAGAACAAACTTGTGGTAACCAAGGGGGAGTGAGAAGAGGAAAGGGACAAATTAGGGTATGGAATTAACAGATACAAACTACTACACATAAAATAGATAAGCAACAAGGATTTGCTGTATAGCACAGGGAATTATACCCATTATCTTGTAATAAGCTATAATGGAATATAATCTGCAAAAAACACTAAATCACTATGCTGTAATCTGAAACTAACACAATATTGTAAATCAACTATACTTCAATCAATCAATCGACAGAAAATCCATGAATGCAGTGCACTACGTTAGTAGAATGAAGGGGAGAAAAATCACAAAATCATCTCATTTGACACAGAAAAAGCATCTGACAGAATTCAAAGCACTTTCATGATTAAAACACATTCAGAAAACTAGAAATACGGTTCTTCAACATGATAAAGAATGTATATGAAAATCCACAACTACCAAGATACTCAGTCATGAAAGAGTGAAAAGCTTTCCCTCCCAATATCAAGAACCAGACAAGATGCCTGCTTTTGTCACTGCTATTCTACACTGTGCTGGAAGTTCTAGCCAGAGCAACTGGACAAGAACAAGAAACAAAAGGCATTCAAACTGGAAAAGAAGAAGTAAAACTAACTCTATTCACAGAGGTCAAGATCTTATATATAGAAAATCCCAAAGAATGCACAAGAAACTGTTAAATGAACTCAGCAAAGCTGCAAGGTATAAGATCAACACAATCAGCCATTTTTTTAATACACCTTCACTGAACAATCTGAGAAGGAAATTAAGAAAACAATACCATTTACAACAGCATCGAAAAGAATAACATACCTAGAAAAAAGTTTAACCAAGAAGATGAAAGACAGGTACACTGAAAACTACAAAATACAACTAAAAGAAATTTAAAAAGCAAATAAAAGGGAAAAGCCATGTTTACAGACTTAATATTGACTAGATAGCAATGCTGCCCTAATCAATGTACAGAATCAACGCAAACCCTATCAATACTCCAATGGCCTTTTTTTTTTTTCTTTTCGCGGTACGTGGGCCTCTCACTGTTGTGGCCTCTCCCATTGCAGAGCACAGGCGTCGGACGCGCAGACTCAGCGGCCCAGCCGCTCCACGGCATGTGGGATCTTCCCGGACCGGGGCATGAACCCATGTCCCCTGCATTGGCGGGCGGACTCTCAACCACTTGCGCCACCAGGGAAGCCCCTCCAATGGCCTTTTTTGCAGAAATGGAAAAGCAGACCATCAATTTCACATGAAACTGCACAGGGCCCCACATAGCCAAAATAGCATTATGAGGTTGTACTCATACTTCCGATTTCAAAACTTACTACAGATTCACAGTAATCAAAACAGTGTGGCACTGGCATAAGGACAGACATGTAGACCAATGGAATACAACAGACAGCCCAGAAATTAACCCAAGTGTCTATGGCCAATTGATTTCTGATACGTGTGCCAAGACCATTCATCCCCATTGAAAAACTTCCAATAAATAGTGAAAATAATACAACAAATACAATGAATAGTTGAAAGACTAGTCTCTTCAAGAAATGGTGCTGGGGCCACTGGATATCCACTTGCAAAAGTAATGAAGTTGAACACCTACCTTACATCATATAAAAACATTAACTCAAAATGGATGAAAGACCTAAATGTAAGAGCTGTAAAACTCTTAGAAGGAAATACAGGAGGAAATCTTCATGATCTGGGATTTGGCAATGAATTCTTGATATGACACCAAAAGTACAAGAAACAAAAGAGGACTTCCCTGGTGGCACAGTGGTTAAGAATCTGCCTGCCAGTGCAGGGGACACGGGTTCGAGCCCAGGTCTGGGAAGATCCCACATGCCGCGGAGCAACTAAGTATGTGTGCCACAACTACTGAAGCCCGCACGCCTACAGCCCGTGCTCCGCAACAAGAGAAGCCACCGCATTAAGAAACCCGCGCGCCGCAACGAAGAGTAGCCCCCACTCGCCGCAACTAGAGAAAGCTCACGCACAGCAACCAAGACCCAATGCAGCCAAAAATAAAATAATTAAAAAAAAAAAAGAAAAATAGAAAATTGGACTTTGTCAGAATTAAAACTTTTGTGCATCAAAGGACTTCATAAAGAAAGTAAAAAGACAACCTACAGAATGGGAGAAAATATTTGCAAAGCATATATCTGATAGGCGTCTAGTAACCGAAATATATAAAGGTCTCTTACAACTCAGTAACAAAGACAAAGAACCCAATTTTAAATGGGCAAAGGACCTGAACAGACATTTCTCCGAAAAAGATAAACAAATGGCCGATACGCATATGAAAAGACATTAACCCATCATTAATCATCGGGAAAATGCAGACCAAAGCCACAGTGAGTACCACTTCACACCTGTAAGGATGACTATAATCCAAAAAGTGGAAAATAACAAGTGTTCGTGATGATTTGGAGAAACTGGAATCCTTGTACTTTGCTGGTGAGAAGGTAAGATGGTGCAGCTGCTATGTAAAACAGTTTGGCATACAATTACCATATGACCCAGCAACTCTACTTCTAGGTATATACCCAAAAGAACTGAAAACAAGTACCCAAATAAATGTATGTACACACAGTGTTTATAGCAGTACTCTTCATAACAGCCAAAAGATGGAAAACAACCTAAACGCCCATCAGTTGATGAATGGATAAGTGAAATGTGGTCTATCCATACAATGGAATATTATTCACCATAAAAAGGAATGAGGTTGATACATGTTACAAACGTGAATGAACCTTGAAAGCATGCTAAGTGAAAGAAGCCAGACACAAAAGGTCAGATATAGTCGTCCCTCGGTTATCTGTGGGGACTGGTTCCAGGCCCCCGCCGGACGCCAAAATCCGCAATGCTTAAGTCCCTTCTACAAAACGCCAGAGCACAGCTGGCGCTGCCTCTATCCCCGGGTTCTGCATCTGCAGGTTCAACCAAGTGCAGATATGAATCCGACTGGCAGCCGGCTGAATCCGTGAGTGTGGAGCCTGCAGATAGGGGGTGCCGACTGTACTGTGATTTCTTTTATGTGGAATATCCCAAAGACGCAAACCCATAGAGAGAATGCGAACTGGTGGCTGCCAGACACTTGGGGAGGCGGGAAAAGGAGCAAGAATGGGAGTGACTGTCCTAGGTACAGGGTCTCCTTCCGGGATAGGAAGAGTGTCTTGGAAACAGACAGACGTGGTGGATGCACAACACTGAAAATGCACCGAGTATCAGTGAATTGTTTACTTCTTTAAAAAAAACTATTTCTTTGCTTAATAAAACTACACAAACAAAACAAATATGTACGTGCACAGATATACGTGGGAACAAAGTCTGGGAGGATGACACTGAAATACGAGTGTTTTTCTCTGGGTAGTGATATCACCGCACAATTACTGTCCAGATACCTCACACTTTTTCAAGCCAAATTGGAAGAGAAGTAAGGTGCCAGTCATTTGGTCTCTAAAGATACAAAAAGTCTCTTTCCCTAAACAGAATCTGAAGCTCAGACACAAGCATATGCATCAACAGAAATCTTCCAGGGATAAAACCACATTTCTACCTACTTTTGTTTTATTGAGACAGAACCTTACCTAAGGGTATTTTAAGCATGCGACAAAGCCCGTCTACACACAAACTCTTCGCCAAGACTCCTTTTGGACAGAACCCTACTCACTGCACGGCCACCTGCCAGCATCTTCACCCAGCTTGGAAGGTAAGGAAACACTTTCTTAAGGATTTCAGCAGCCAATTTGCAAAAACATTTCCTTGGGACTTTTAAACACGATTTTTGAATACTGTAAACAATTTGAGGGCAGCTGACCAAAAATTAAGTGCTTTAATACACCAGGACACCAAGTAAGAGACAGGAGAGAGGGCAGCTTTCAACTCACACGTGGGCCCAATCCTGTCTCCAATGCTTACCAACCGAATGACCCTAAGAAAGTGATTTAGCCTCTCTGAGCTTCAGTACCTGTTTTTATTTTATGAGAACTGAGCAAGGAAATATATGTAAAACAGCTGGAATGGGTATGTGGCACATGACTGCCATATTCCCCAGCTAACAGACCTAATGAAAACAGTGCTGCCAGGAGTCACTCACGTGGACCAACTCTTCACTGTCTCTCGCAGAGTAAATAGCAAACCTTCTCTCCAGCGTCGTCTGCAGGCCATCCTGCTCATTGCTTGAAAGGTCTGCATTAACTGTAAATGTTCCAATGAACCTGGAGAGAAATCAGGCATTCCTTTGCATCAGACGTCAGGGCAAAGAGGAACTCTGTTCTTCTACAGCCGAAACACAGAGCGGGGTGTCTTGGGAGCCCCGCCTGCCAGTGCCCCTCTTCCCAGCCTGTCTGGCCAACTCCTGAAGACCCAACTCACACCCTCCCCCTGGGGAGCCTTCCCAGCCCCTCAAGGAGGGTCTGTGGAACTGACCTGCACCCAGCCTCTGAGACACAAATCCTACACTACGCTCTGGAGCACAGGCCTGAAGGCCCTACCATTTCGCCAGGTTTGACAGGTAGCTGACGTCCACGTCTTGAGGTGGCACTTTGGTAAAGCGAGTTGGGACGATGGAGAGGCCAATGGCGCGCAGATCTGGCTGGCTGCAGATGCTATTTCGATAGAAGCCATTTGCCAGCAGACACAGAAGGTGAACCTGGGGAGAGGGAAAAGGGAAGGCTGAAAACCAGTGGGATTTTTGCTGCCAAATTCAAAGACGTTTTGCGGACAGGAAATATTTGTTGTCATTTCTACATACAAGAAAGTAAAAATACTAACACTGCCATCTCCCAAGACTCTGTCTTTCATCCCCTCTTCTCTCTAGGTACTCCTTCCCTCAAAGAAACAACCACATCTCAAAGCTGCAAAATACGAACTTCCTTTTTCTCAAGAGGTCTTATCTTTTAGAGGTACTGATACATCCTGAAGGATTTGTGGATGAAATGTTACAAAGTCTGGTGTTTGCTCCAAAAAGATCAGGAGGAAACGGAATGGGGGAGAGCCGCTGTCGCAGCTGGGATGGGACAGGCCGTGTGCACCTCAACCCCACCCCGGTGTGTGTAATGCCTCTGCCGCAGACCCACACGTGTCCCCAGGCCTGCGCGCCACCCCAGCCTTCCCCAGCCTCCGGAAACGACCACGCGGCTGTCTGCTCCTCCTCCCACTCAGCTTTGCATCATTTCCCCTCAAGGCAGTCCCCCTTCTTCCTGCCTACAGCCGGCCTGCTGCAGCCCATGCTCCGCCCTTCTCCCCTCACTTAAGCTTCACATCTTGGAGTCATAGTCATCCTCGCCTTTCTTTCACCTCCAACACCAAGGGGTAAAAGAAACCCAGCCACCCGGCTCGGCGCCCAGGCCTGTGAGGGCGCCACGCCAGCTCTCCCCTCGTCTCTCCACCCTGACTCTGTGCTCTTTGCACCTCTCGGCTTCTGCAGCTGCTGCAGGCAGTGCCCCTTCCACCCTCCGCGTCACTACACTCTCCCTAGCTGCCTGCTGCCGGTCAGAGGAAAACCAAAGTCTGCCCTTGCCTCACTCTCCATGGGCCTCCAGCGCATGCTGCCTCCTAGATGCAGGCCCCCTGGCTGTCCCACCAGCCCGGCCACCACTCGGCCTTTCTGCGTCTCCCTGTGCCATCCTTCCTCCTGACCCGCCCCATCCTCTCTCCTAAATGAGGCCTTCCTCGGCTACTGAGGCCCACACTGATCTCTTTCCTTGTTCTATGTCTCGAGTCTCCCTGTTTTGATGTCTTTCCTGTTCCCTGTGTGAGATCAGAAACTCCTGAATGGTAGGAAACAAGCTTCGTACAAGTCTCTCTCCCCACAATGCCAAGCACCTTGCTAAGCACCTTGCTAATGGTGTATGTTCAGGAAGTACCCGCTGAAGCCAGAAGCCACAGCAACTTTAGCTGAGATCAGAACCAACGTTATTAAACAGCTGAGAGAAGGGATGGGAGGACAGTGCCTGGTATTAGCCCCTGCTGCCCGCCCGGCACTGAGCTACGTGCTTTCCATGTGCTATCTGCTTACTCCTCACGCCCATCCCCCCAGGCAGACACTGTTATCACCCCCACTTCAGGAGCGAGTCAGAAACTCACCAGGTCACACAGTGAGTGGAAGCCCAGAGGCAGGGCTGATGGAAAGCCCAGTTCCCCTGCGTACCACCCTCCTCCTTCCCTGCCGTACCTTGTGTGTGTCCTCACGGACTTCCTTATTGAAACGTTTCATCATCCTCCGAAGATATGTCTCAAACTCCGTTTTTATCTTTTCACTGCAATGCACATTGAAAACTCGGAGGATGAAGGGTGAAGGCCGACCCCACGCTCCCGTCGACGCCTTTCAGCTGCGATGACTGAGGCTGTGCTACTCAACAGACCTGCAGGCTGGCTGTTCCCACTCCTCCTTACCCGCGAGCCCTGGCCCAGGACGTTCCCCCCCCCTTGCTCGACCTGCGCCCACCCGCCATCCAAGCATGCTTCAGAGCCCGCCCTCCAGGACGTCCCCTCTGACTGTCCCGCCCCCAGGACTGACCGGCTCCTCAGCACACACTGCCTTACGTCAGGTTAGCGCACGCTCGTTTGTGCGATGCTGTTCTGCTGTAAAATCTCTCTCATGTCTGTGTCCCAAGCATCCTGAGGAAAACCTGAGGCTTCCTGACTGCTATTGTCTCCCTCCTTCAGGCCTAATAACGTGCCCATCACACGGGGGCCTCAGGAACCAATTAACCACCAGGAGACGCGCTCCATATGGCCGGGCTGCCAGGGGCTGCCGAGGGCCTGGGGACCCTGGAGAGGAGTGGGGGCCCCTAGCCGCAGCAGGCACTGCCGCAGGCCCTGCAGTGACATGGGGAGACGAACAGCAATGCCGGGTCAGCCTGAGGGACGCAGATCGTGGCGCATCCGCTCACAGCAGAAATGTTACTTAACCTCTCTGAGTCTCCGGCTCCTCATTCGCACACTGTCCTAAAGACGGAGTAAGATGACGGGCAACCTGCAGAGCCCCTGGCACACCTCCTGCCCTAGCCAGGACACAAAGGTGTCTCCTTCAGTCCTAAAGGTGAGCCCAGGGCTCTCTCACCTAGCGCTCCTGACAGCTCTGACACTCAGCCCGGGTCTCCTATGTGTTTTTCATTGAGGAGCAGCTGCCAGTGATGATACGTGACAGAAACTAGAAGCAAGTGCTTAATCGTACCTTCTTTCTCTTGCCTTCACCTGCTCCGGTGTTTCAATTTCTATCTCCACGGGCTTCACGGGCAGAGCGGATGTAGAGAAGGCTGCGCTTTCCCCCACGTCACCCGGCACGGACTCACTAACTTCTATAAACAGTAATTTTTAAAATCAACAATAATAATTATCGTTATAATAGATACTGTACCAAACAAAATCGAGGTTCTGCTGGGACGGAGCAAGTGAGGAATGGGTGTGAGGTAGGAAACCGTAGAGGCCATGTTCTGAGTTCCTAGGAAATGCCAGGCCCTGTGCTCTTACAATCTAACTGTCTCATTAACCTGCACAAGAACCCAGAGAAACAGCCCTCAGAGGAAGAACCTTAGGCACAGAGATAGTTAGGTGAATTAGATACAGACCCCTGGTATCACGGAGCTAATGCTCATCTGTGTGTGTTTTAGAAGAGACTTAGGGAGCAATTTCCTATTCTCTGTATCACTATGGTAACGCTCACAAAAATTTGCTTTGTAGACAGGCATGACTTCCCCATTCAACTGTAAACTTGTACTGAATACACAGCAAGGCATGCATCTTCATCTCTTTCTCCGCTACACTGCTTATAAACACCAGCTGAAATAAATTAAATTTGCTGAACTGTGAACTTCATTAGCAAAGTTCCTTTCAGAGCAGCTCTGGGCCTAGAAGCAATGACACCCCACTGGCAATGACAATACCCAGTGCCAAGACCTTGGTTTCTATGTACCTGTTCCTACTAAAATGAACCAGGGCTTCTTAGAGAAAAAAAAGGCCAATTCCAGGTGTGCAGCAAGGAGAGTACAGAGAGATCCTGGAACATCTTATTGTGCCAAAGAACAAAAACATTCTCAGAAACTAATGAAGCCATGTCAAAAGGACTCTGTAGGGTAGCTAGCTCACAGGGGCTCCTGCTCGCCAAACGTGGGACAATCCAAAGATCAGAAGATGTAATGATGATAACTGATAACATTGAATTTTTAAGTCCATAGTGATACCCAAAATAAATAAATACAATTCTTAAAAGGCAGAGCTCTTCTTTACAGATCAAAGTCAGCTAATAAATATACATGAGATGACAGAATCAAAATATTTGCAGTGCTCAATATAATAATCTTTGATTCAGTCAAGATCACTGACGCTTGCTAAAACCATTAAGTAGAAAGTGACTGGGGAACAGGATATTCACACAGAATCAGAGTCCCACTAGAGATGGTAAATTACAAAAGGAAAATGTACCTTTACATTGGCACAATCAGGCAGTACCACAGACATGACCAAACTTAGCATCGGCAGCGGTACAACCTGACATTAGATGCCTCTGAATGGATGCACCGTGAAGTACAAAGCTCTGAAGTGTTCCTGCCAAAAAATGTTTAATCTAAATATAACTAAGTCTTTGGCCTCACCTTACAGTTTGTAAGAAATCCAGGGGGCATTCAAACAAGTTTCCCACCATCACGAACCACAATATGAGACATTCTACGAAACAAGAGGCCAGGACTCCACCAACACAAAACAAAACGAAACAAAAACCCAGTGCTATGAAAAGCAAAAAAAAAAAAAAAGAGAGGAAAAACAGTTATAAAGGATAGTTTTATAACAATTAGGGACTTAATTTAGGTATGATAATGGTATTTCACCATGCAGGACAATGTCTTACTCTTAGGAAATGCATGCTGAAGCATTTACAAGTGAAGAGTCAGGATGTCTGCGACTTACTTTCACGTGGTTTCACAATGCCGATTTACAGAAGGAAAGATGCTGGTACATTCAAACGGCACAATGGTAAAGTTAGTGAGTCTAGGTGAACAGTGTATGGACTACATGTTCAATTTTTTTGTAGGTTTGAACACTTTCAAAATAAAAAGCTGGGAAAGAAAAGTCACGCTAAGGATGGTGACATTAGGGGCTATGTATTTTGAGTATGTGATGCACCAGGCCCATCACATTTTCCCACAACAACCCTGGAGCCTAGACTGTGCCCAGCTCACAGTAAGTGTTCGGTGTTTACCAACTGTCACCAGTGGAAAAACTCAGCTCGGACAGCTGGAGTTACTCACTCACCCAGCTGCACAAGTGGCACAGCTGGCCTCTGAGCCAGGTATGAGCACCCGCAAAGCCCGGGCTCTATGAGACGATGCGTCTTCTCTAGCTCATGATCCCCTCCATGGAGCACCACCAGAGGAAGAGAATATACAACGTTCTTTGCTAACCTGGTCATGACTTTTTCCTTACATCAAAAGCAAGTCCCCGACTGCAACTTTGTTTTTATTAGTTTCAAAAGAAAAGGACAGGATTGCAGTGACATGACTCCAAACAGAATCAAACAGAAAAACAGCATCAAACAGTTCTGAGAACAGAGGAAGACACTTTACCTTCTACCTCTTCCCAGTCCTCCTCACTCTCTTCCTCGTCGCCCCCTTCACCCCCACCTTTGTCCGCAGCAGCCTCTTTCTCTGGACGGTGCACCTTCTTGAGGGCACTCGGGAAGTCCCTGTGTAGAGATCACAGGAGGGAAGATGAAGAAAAGCTCAGACATCCCAGGGCTATGTTTAAACTAAACTCAACTTTAAGGACTCCTTCTATTTACTGAGAAACTGTTGCAATTAGTTGATGATTTGTGAGCTCTGAGCCTCACTTCCTCCATTAGCCCGGGTCTCAAGTTCCCATCAAGATGTGCTCTGATCACAGGTCGCACACTAGATGTGCTGTCAAAACAGGAGGAACATGATGAACCTACAATCTAGAGCTGTGTGAAGGGAAACAGCTGTGTCTGTAAATGATACAGGGAAAGTTAGAAAAAAACCACAAAAATAATGTGAGTCCCAGAAGTAAAAGCTGCGATGTCTGTGTGCACACACGTGCAGCCAGACGCCAGAAAGAAGAGGAGAGAAGTCACATTTGCGGATCCTACCATGAGCCAACTCAGAAGATTGTTTCCCCACCTCTGGGAAATAAGACGAAAGGAGACTGAGGTTGGTAGAATTTTAACTTCTAAGTAAATGGGGATGTAACTGAACACAGGTGTGTCATAAGGAACACGGACGACTGGAAGCGTAAGGAGAGAACTACGTAGATACGGAGCTGGCTAAATACTGGCTCAAGAGTCAACGGTTGCTAATATGCAATAAAATTTTGCAAATTCACACATAAAATATGTTCAGGGAATTGAGTTACTTACAGCTTTTGTAAGACTGGACACATGGTATCCAGTGAGAATATGACCCAAGATTTTAGCACAGACATTTAAAATAACAAGCCTCAGGCTTCAGCTCTAAAAAGACAAACACTCCCTTTTTAGCCTGCCACTTCCTCTCAACACCACAGCAACAAAAATGTCCCCTTAGAGTAAAAGTGGCAGAAATGGCAACTCTTAACTGAGACAGAAAGGGGGACCAGAGCTTTCCCTGGCAACATCCTGGTCTATCTGTTTGTGAATTTCTATGCAGAAAGAATTCAACAAGTGGGGGGAGGCAACTGGGAAGCAGTAAGCTCAGAGGCATTCGCAGAAAAAGTCTTAGGGAAAAGAAGAGATGAACGATGGTGGAAAATCCACATGCTTCCTTGTGCTCCTTCCCACAGCTGCCCTGTCCTGGCCTACTTTCTGAGCTAGGACTGGAGGTTGCTGGAAAAGCTGACACTAAGAGTGAGGGTTTATTTCTGAAACGAAGAAGAAACTACTGCCTCTCTGTTTGTCCTCTTCCTCCCCCTCCCCAATTTCCCTAGGAGGCAGACGATCAAGTGTTGATTGTTCACCACATATTAATATGTTCATTCACTGTCAAAGGCCCCGCCCTAGACACCACGGGGCATAAACAAATGAACCAGTGTGGGTCCAGCTGTCTGAGCTCACAGTGGTATATGGCACGGAAACAAGTAGTGTAACACAAGGCGGATCAGTTACACTCTTTCGAGATGCAGCAAGAAGTCCGAGGAGGAAAAGGGGGAGGAATCAATTAAGACTGTGGAGGGGATGACTTCTGCTCTGCATCTTGAAGGTGGAAGAAACCGTTCCAGGCAGAGGGAAGAGCGTGAGCACGTGTCAAGTGAAGGAGGGAAGTCCAGCTGGGCAGGGGCGGAGCGCACCCGAGGAGAGCAGGACAGGACACGGCCAGACGTCAGGGAAATGCCTCGTGTATGAAACGTCTTCGTGTGGTATAAAGAGCACTGGACCAGGAGTCAGAAGACCGAGGTCTCATCCTGGTTTTAGCCACCATCTAGCTGTGTAACCACGAACAAATCACTTTCTGAAAGCTGTCGTCCTCATCTGAAAAGTTTGGGAGGTAAACTATATAATTGCCAAGACTCTTCCCAGCTCTTACTAGTGGTCTGAGCTCTACCTAGAAGAGTTTAAAGATCCCACCTTTTCCACAGATCCCAGTGACAAGCAAAAAGAGGAGGTTTTCTTAGTCACACTTCCCTGATGGGAACAATCAAGACCTGCTCAAGAGGTTTTCAGCCATCTCACCTGAAATCTTCCCCATCACTGAGGGCTTCATCCTTAATAACCTGAGGGTTTTCGGATTTAACAGTCACTTTGGCCGCTTTCTTTCTTGCTGGACCATCTGCTGGGCCCCCAGAATCACCGAAGCCTCTCTTCCTCTTTCCTCGTGAAACTTTTGAGAGAACACTCTTCTTTGGAGCTTTCTCATCTTCGAAGACATCTAGATGACCACACAGAACATGAGATAAGGGACAATAGGAAAGGTGGAGACACTGTAGCTTCATGGGCAGGGTCATGAGAAGTCCTCTCTGGTAACCTCCTTCTAAACCTCCGTCACCATCCCATGTTGGGTCAGCAACCAGCTTTCAGCCTCTTCCCACCTCCAGCTGGTCTACACTCTACACTCTTCCTTATCAGCACTGTATTCTACTCCTCCTAAGACTACAGACACACCACCACGTGACTCATACAACCTAAACTGCAAACCTTAAATTTCAGCTAATATCCAGCAAGGAAAATTCATCAATCCATTAATTAACACCTTGCTTATTTACTACCTGCCAAGACTAATTATTTATTTTAGGGATAATCCACTCCTATTAAGTGAAATGTTTCAAGTTCATAAACATGTCCGAGTGTCCAGTTTTACCACAACCGATTTCTCCTAATCTAAGTTCCTGTCATCTTTCAAACCCAAACACTACTCAAAACACATACATTATGAAATCTTTCCAGTCTCACCTCAGTGCCACTCTCAACAAACTTAGGGTTGGAATGAGTTAGCCGTAACTCAAAAATAACTTTATTTTCTCAAAATAATTATTGTTTCTTTTTTTTGTTAAAGGGAAATATAAAAAATGCATAAACTGTTGGTTTTAGTTCAACTAGGGTATCTAAAAGCATGGTCTGCTTGTTAACATATATTACTGTTATATATATTTATAATATGTATTAATATGACAGGGAAATATTTTCTATTTTATTATAAATATATTCATGCAAATTATCTTGAATCTGAAAGAAATCACCTTCTTTTGCTGCTGCAGAACTCTGCTTCAATTAACTGTGGAAAACAAAAATACCCTAGCCTTCACCGAGGTTCCAAAAGGAGCTGCAATATTAACCTAAAATATCAAATTAATTCATTCCTTTCATCTATGGTTTGTCCTGCTGACTCTCTGGATAGGTATTTATATTCCCCAAGAATACAATTTTGCATGGGGGAAAAAGACTCTCCCTTTTGATCTGAACAAAATCATAACTTAATTTTAATAAATTTCACCTTATAACAGCATTTGTTTTAATGCTGGTTAAAATCACTGATTCAGTTCTGTTTCTTTAAAATGTTTTATAAAAGAAGAAATGTATGCATTCCCAGGTTTTAAACATTTTAATGGAAACAAAATATTTCAAAATTAGTTATTTATAATCTGGAAACAGATTTCTTATTTCAAGGCCAGAATTTGCTTAAAAGCTTATTTATGACTTGACAGTTTGGTAGGGCACCCTTAAAATCAGGATTTCTAGATCTTACAGTGGTTTTTAGCCCTTTGTTAATAAGCAAAGATGTTAAATACTCCACTTTACTAATCTAAAGATGCAGGTGAGAGGTTGCTCCAGAAGCACTATTTCTTCCTCACCAAAATCACTTGGTTGGTTAAAAGGCACAGCTGTGTATTTTTGTGTTTTGAAGAGAGAGGTTGAGGAGTTAAAAGTGAGAACAAGGGAAATAAACTGTGAATCAAAAAACTGTTCATAGTATCATTATTCATAATATCCAAAATTTTTAAAATCTGAATGTCTATCCATTAGATAAGCATCAATTATGGTACAGTCACACAATGATATGTAATTCAGTCATCTTTTAAGACAAAGGAAAACGATATATGATAAAATGCTAAGAATGCAAAATTATTTTAATAGTATACTTTCTACTTCACACAAAAAAATACACAGACTAGAAGGAAATACGCTATTATTTAGTGGTGGCTGTTTCTGGATGGTAGACATACGGATGACATTTTTTTCTTTATTCTTTGCTGGTTTTTCTTTTTGTTTTTGTTGCCACAGTATCAAGAGGCTATTATCCAGATATTCCATGCAAATGGAAACAAAAAGATAGCTGGGGTAGCAAGACTTGTATCAGACAAGACAGACTATAAAACAAAGTCTATAATAAAAGACAAAGGACATTATACAATGATAAAGAGGTCAATACAAGAAGATATCATTCATAAATATATATGAACCTAACATAGGAGCACCTGAATATATACAGCAAATATTAACAGAAATAAAGGGAGAAACTGACAGCAGTACAATAGTGGGAGACCTTAACACCCCCACTTACATCAACGGACAGATCGTTCAGACAGAAAATCGATAAGGAAACAGTGACCCTGCGACTTCCCTGGTGGCACAGTGGTTAAGAATCTGCCTGCCAATGCAGGGGACACAGGTTTGAGCCCTGGTCTGGGAAGATCCCACATGCCACGGAGCAACTAAGCCTGTGCACCACAACTACTGAGCCTGCGCTCTAGAGCCCGTGTGCCACAACTACTAAAGCCCACACGTCTAGAGCCCATGCTCCGCAACAAGAGAAGCCACTGCGATGAGAAGCCCACACACTGCAATGAAGAGCAGCCCCCCACTCGCCACAACTAGAGAAAGCCTGTGCACAGCAACGAAGACTCAACACAGCCATAAATAAATAAATAAATAAATGGGGAAGAAAAGGAAACACTGACCTTAAATGACGCATTAGACCAGATGGACTTAATAGATATCTGCAGGACATTCTGTCCCAAAACAGTAGAATACACATTCTTTTCAAGTGCACATGGAACATTCTCCAGGATAGATCACATGCTAGCCCCAAAACAAGTCCCAACAAATTCAAGAAGACTGAAAATGTATCAAGCATCTTTTCCAATGATAACAGTATGAAACTAGAAATCAGTGACGGGAAGAAAAAAGAAAAAAATACAAACACATGGAGACTAAACAAGATGCTACTAAAAAACAAAAACAAAAAAAACCAATGGATGAATCATGAAATCAAAGAGGAAATCAGAAAATACCTTAAGACAGCGAAAATAAAAACACAATTTTACAAAATCCACAGGATGCAGCAAAAGCTTCCTTCTAAGAGGGAAGCTTACAGCAATACAGGCCCACCTCAAGAAACAGGAAAAAATCTCAAACCACCTAACCTACCATCTAAAGGAATTAGAGATATTACTCAGCCATAGAAAGAATGCAGTTTTGCCATTTGCAACAACATGGAGGGTATTATGCTTGGTGAAATAAGACAGAGAAAGACAAATACTGTGTTTTCGCTTATATGTGGAATCTAAAAAATAAAACAAATGAACAAATGTAACAAAACAGAAACAGACTCAGATACAGAGAACAAATTAGTGGCTACCAGTGGGGAAAGGGGTGGGGGGAGAGGCAAGATAGGGGAAGAGGATTAAGAGGTACAAAGGACTAGGTATAAAAGCAGTAAGTTACAAGGATGCAATGTATAGCACAGGGAATATAGCCAATATTTTATAATAACTTTATAGGGAGTAGAGTCCAATATCAAATATCAGATCACTATTGTACATCTGAACTAATATTGTAAGTCAACTATAATTAAAAAAAAAAAAAGAGGCCATTTTCCAGGCCTCTCCAAGATCTAGAGCTGTCTACTACAGTCAGCCCTCCATATCCCCCTGGTTCTGAATCCACAGATTCAACCAACCTCGGACTGAACTTTGGTTGAATCTGCAGATGTGGAACCCGAGGATACGGAGGGCTGACTGTACTACACTGTTACGTAAAGGATTTGAGCATCCGCACATCTTAGTATACACGGAGGTTCTGAAACCAATTCTCTGCAGATACCGAGGGACAACTGTCTAACCAGCCTCCTTGACCTTAACCAAGTAATTTCAGCAGGGCATGAATTAACCACTGGGGCTTGATTGGCCAGCCACTGATTTACTAAAATAAAACACCTGCTTAGAACTGCCAGCAGCACCTCATAGCACTAAGAATAAAATGCAAACTCCTTAGTTTGGTCTCCAACCTAAGGGTCCTACTCACGTCTCTCACCTCAATTCCAAAACATTCCCTCCTATGGGTCTTTAAACTTACTGATTCCTCTGTCCAGAGCTCTCTTCCCCCACAATGTCCTACAAAAGGCTCCTTCATTACAGTCAGTAATTGGCTCAAAGGGCCACGTCTTCACACAGGAGTTCCTTGACCACTAATTCTGACAGCCGCTTCTTCCCTGTCCCCATGTCAGCTTTATTACAGCAACCTGTCCTACCTTCTTCATAGCTCTTATCACCATGTGAATTTATTTTTTAACTTACTTGTCCTACCTACCCTTCCCCAAAGATTACAGGCATCATGAGAGCAGGAACCTTGCCTATCCTGTTCACCACTATAATTCCAGTGCCTAGCACAGGGCCTGAAAATAGCAAGTGCTCAGTAAATATCTGTTGAAGGAGTTAATGAACTACGTCGATGAAGAATTTAACATTGAGATTAAATATGGAGAAACCAGAGGTGCCCTAATGGAAACAAAGATATACGTGGAAGACTATTTACTTTGTCCCCAGCTGTTGGAAGCAGCCAAGTGTCACGTTCATGTGCATGCACTGAGGTTCTGGTAAAACCCACACTATGGTGCTGTTAGACAGTACACTGGAGAGTCACCAAATCAGTGTCACCTGCGGCCAAAACCACAACCAAGTTGCTCCTCTACCCAACCACATCAAAGCTGATAACTCTTCCCGGAAGCTACATTGGAAACTTACTGCAGCTCCACTGGCTCGCAGAGCGTGAGCAAAGCTTAAGTGCATCCTTGCCTACGTGTAGACTGAATTGATGTGAGCTAACCCATCTGATTTCTTCACCTGGACCATACCAGGAGCCTTACGGGATGAAAATTCACAGCCACCCAGCAGGTTAGAATTAAGTTTCACAGACGAGGTCCAGAGAGGCTAAATTATTTGCCTCTCATATATAACCCAAACACATATAACTACTAAATGTTGGAGCTATACCAACCTGGTGCCAAGGTGAAGTGTTTAGCTGGGAGGAATGCTACGCAGGCTGGTGGCATTTCCAATACCTTTTGATTTCAAAAAAAATTTTTAATTGCCATGTATTCAGAATACATTCCCTCTGACTAGAATGACAACCCCTTTTCATAGCTGTTTGCTGAAATATTACCTATTCTTCAAGTTGCAGACCAAACATAACTTCTTCAGAGAGCATTTCCCAATTTCTCCCGATTATTCCTTCAGAAGTCAGAAAGCCTTATACCTTATCCCATGAAACCACACGCTGTCTTGGATATTTTTTTGGTAAATGTGAACACCACCCTACTCTAATCTCCAAGAAACGTCTATCTCCCGTGTCACCTAGCTCGTGTGCAGCAGACATTCGGTACTCAAAAAATGTTATAGGAATGAGTCAATGAGTAAAATGGAACTTGTAGTATTAACTGTGAGGTAAATCACCTTTTAAGTTTAGAAATGGTTACCATTTGACTATTTCCTAATGAATGATGGCCTTAAAATATGTACAGAATCACAGAATTAGTGAATCTATGTCACAGGAGCCCTTGATGGTGACCTAGGCTAATCGTCTACCCAGTTATATCAGGTACCCCAGAAATCCGTTCTACAGCATGCATTATGCAATTATTTATAATATTTATTGAGCACTTAGTATACGCAGAGAAGGGGGGAGGACAAGATAGGATACAGCAAAAAAATAAGACATGTTTTCATAAGCTTAAATTCTGGTAAGGCAGGTTAAAAAGGAAGCAAATAAATGAACAAGATCATTACAGATGTGGCATAGGCTGTCAGAGCCTCTGTCACGAGGGGTACCTGGGAGAGACCACCTTAGGCAGGATACTCGAGGAGTGCCTGGGTTGAGACCTGGAGGAACAGAAGTGAGCCACGGCAAAAGCCACGGAAGAACATTCTAGGGAGAAGGAACATCAAAGGCAAAGGCTCAGATGAAAAATAACAGCGTATCTGAGGAACCAAACGGAGGCCAACAAGGAGGGTATCTGGCAAAGAAGACAGTGGTAGCAGACAACAGAAGAAGCAGGAGCCATATCACGTAGGATCTTGTAGGCCATGGTGAGGAATCTGGATTTTATGCCAAGAGCAATGGGAAGCCACAGAGGATCTGAAGTAGGAGCATGGCAAGATCTGATTTTTTTTTTTAAGATCACTTGTGCCGTTGCATAGAGAACTCTTGCCGTGGTGAGGGATGAAAAGAAGTAAGGAGGCCAGTGAAGAGGCAATCGCAGTCGCGCAACTGAAAAGTGAGGGTGGCTTGGGCAGGGGGTGCGGCCACGGGAATAAAGAGAAGTGGAGAGATTGGAGATATGGTTCTGAGGTTGAACTAACAGGCCTTGCTGAAGGACTGGAGCTGTGCGTGTAAGGAAGAGGAGGGGTCTGCTTAAAGAAGTGAAGGGATCAATTACTGAGAAGGGGAAAAGTGGGGAAGGGACAGGTTTAACTGGGGAAAATCAAGAGTTTTGCTTTGCCCAGGGCAAATATAAGAAGCCTATTCGATATGCACGTGAAGAAGTCAGGTGGGATCCGAAGCTGGGGCTCTGAGGTGAGATTTGGCTGAAGGTACTATTCAGGAGATCAGCACACTCCAGCACTCTAAGTCCTGGTCCGTTCGTCTTGTGGGGACACAAAACAACCGCAGTGCCTCTTGCCTATGCACCCTCTGCATCTACCAGGAGGCCGGACTTGATCCTGCGGGTGACGCGGAGCAGGGAGAGGCTGAGCAGGGGAGCTCTTGGTCCGGCCGGGCTCCGCGGAACCGCTCAGGGCGCATCGCTCCCGGCACGGAGGGCAAAGGCGCAGCGACGTCGGGGAGGCCCGGGGCAGCCGCATGACGCCTGCCTCCCGCGGTCACCGGAACGCCGTCTCGCTGGCCCAGGTGGGCGCGGGGCTGCCTCGCCCGCACCTGCAGGAGGCCGGCGTCGCCCTCCCCCACCCGGCCTACCTCCCGCCCTCCTCCAGCCTCTCCCCCTAAGCCCGGCTCGGCCTCGCTCTCACCCGCCTCCTTCTCCTCGCGCCTGGCTTTGCTCTCGCCCTTGGCCGTCTGGCTGCGTGACTCACGTCCCCGCGGCCCCCTGCCCGCGGCCATCTGGCCGCGCAACTCGCTTCCCCGCGGCTCCCCGCCCGCCGCGCGCTTCCGAGCCATCTTTGCCTGGGCAGGACTGGCGGACGCTGGACGCACCTCGCCGCCAGGGGACGCAGCCCGCGCGCTGGCTCCGCCCCCAGGCGGGGCGAGGCGCGGCCACGCCCCCTCACTGGGACACCAGGTACCAAATTCCCCCCCGCCCCAACGTCGGCGCCCCTGATAAAGCTCCGCCCCAGCCCCAAAGGACCAATGCCAACTGCAGGAAGCAAGCAGCAGCAAAACCGATTATTTCTACTTCCGGTGCATTGCGTCCTCGCCTTTCCAGAGACCGGAGGGGGTTCTCGTGCTCTCGCGAGAGGCGGGAAAGAGCGCAGGGTTTGAAAGATGGCGGACGACGTGGACCAGGTGAGTGTCTTCTGAAGAACTCGCTTCGGCGCGGCTTTCCCACGCCCAGGCCTGGCTCTGCCCCACTTTGCCTGTCAGGGTTGCTTTCTCCAAGCTCACGGCAAGGTGGCCAATTACGCCGCCTCTTTCTGGGTCTTCACGGCCTTAATCTGCCTCTTGGTTAACCGCGCCTCCTCCCAATTTTGCCTCAGGCCCTGAGATTTTTTTTCTGTTCGAAGTCCGCTGGAAACTAGTTATTCCTCACTCTCGTCGCTTCCTTTCTCTTGAGTCTCACCTTTTTCCGTAGGGGGGGGAATAATTATCCTTGCCTGCCTCACGGACCTGTCGGGATTCTGATAGAAAGCCTGATAGTACAGTTAAGGAGTTGTTATCGTTACTGAGCGCAGCAGTTGTTGCACAGTCAACAAACACCTAGTGAGCATCGTCTTTGTGTGGCTGGACACCGTTCTGAGCACCAGGGACACTGGCATTGACGTACGTGGTCCCTGGCCCCACTTGAAGTTTATATTCGGGGAAGGACGGGTAAAAAGTAAACATAAGTGTGCGCGATATGCGGGGCTGTGATGTGGTATGAAGGCAACAAGCAAGGAACTGGTATTCAGAATAACTGATGGTCCTGCAGGCTTTCTCTCCCGCTCTCCTTTCTTTCCAAAATGCTCTTCCTCAGATGTCTTTGTGGATCAGGTTACAGCTTGTTCAGCTTTCCACTGAAATCTCACCTCCTCAAAGAGGACTTCTCTGGCCACCTGGCATCAAACGGCACTCTCCAGTCTGCTTTATTTTTCTTCCTAGCATGTTATTGGTTCATATTAAGTATATGCTTCTTTATTTAATGCCTGTATCCCCCAACTGGAATGTGAGTGCCTTAAGAGCAAGAGTTTTGTTCACTGTTCTGCCCTCGGGGTTTAGAACGGTGCTGGAAACACTCAACAGATATTTATTGAGTGAATAGATCGAATGATCAGGGAGTCCGCTTTGAAAAGGCAGTGTTTAAAACTACGGGATGAAGAGGGTGGACAGTGGGTAGTAGGGCACAGCCACGTATATATCCTTACAGTGTTATGATTACTTATTTATATGCCTCTCCCCACTAGAATGAACTTGAGGGCAGGGACTGACTTCTGTATCATTGTAATCTAGTATTTGGTTAGCTGGTCCTTAACAAACACCTCTTGAACTGGGGATGGGGACTACGTGAGTCAGTATTTTTTCTTCTTTTTTTTTTCCCCTTTTACTCTATGTTAGGGCTGTAGAGCCTGTAACATTCAGTCACCTTCCTCCACTGGCCTTATGTACTTACTGAAGCAGCTCTCCTTGAATAATCTTATCAGCTCTCCTGGCTTCAAGCATCCCTTCCATATGGACCCCGGTCATCCTAGCCTTGGTCTCTTTGAGACTTGTTTCCAACAGTTCTTTAATAGTAATAAAAAGAACCATTTATAAGTACTTTTCTGTTTGCCAGATACTATTTAAAATATATCAGATACTTCAGTTAAATACATTAGCTCTAATCCTCACAAGAATTATGAAGGGAAGATTGTGGATTCCTCATTTTGTAAACAAGGAAACTGAGAATTAGAGATGGCATGGTTTTTTTAATCCCAATTCGTAAGTGTCAGAGTCAGGAATTGAACCCGCATTGCCTGACTCCAAAGCCAATGCTTTCAACCAGTATTCTATACTGCCTGCTAAATATATTCATCTTACTGACCAAATGGCACCCTAGACTCAACTTGCCCTGTACTGAACTCATAATCCTCCCTCAAACATTCATCTCTGCTTAGCATTCTGACTAGTATGTGGTAGTCATTAAATGTAAGTTCTTCAAATTACTAAATGATATTTGAGATAAAGCTGAAGTCTCTGAGAGAGTGACTCCCTACACACTGAAATGGGGTCAGACAGTTTGGATTTTGAGGGAACAGAGTGCCGTCATGATTATTTTGTCATAGAACTCCTTTCTGTGTACGTATGTTTCAGCCCTCATTTATCTAGCACTTACTCCGTGTCAGGCACTGTTCGATGCCTTCAAATATGTCATTTAAGCCTCACAACAACAGTGTTAGGTAGGCACTGTCGTTACACACATTTTGCAGATTAGGAGACCGAGGCATAGAGGGGTTAAGTAATTTGCCCACAGTCATGCAGGGCACCGATGGTTCATACAGTTTACTCTCTAGTACTGTATTACTAAGCCTGTTTCTCTTATCAGCAACAAACTACCAACACTGTAGAAGAGCCTCTGGATCTCATCAGGCTCAGTCTAGATGAACGAATCTATGTGAAAATGAGAAATGACAGAGAGCTTCGAGGCAGGTTACATGTGAGTAAATTTACTAAATCACCTTGAAATCAGATTATTTCCTTACCGTTGCTCCCTTGTCCCACCCCTTTGAAATGTAAAAACTGTCCACTCTGGAAGAGTGTTTGGATGTAGACAAGGAGGAAGTGGAAAGTCAGCCATATTTCCAAAAGCCAAATGCAACTGTGTTTTATTCATATTGTTAACATTTATTTCTCTTAACGGAAATGGTGTGTTTATTAAAGAATATTTTCATTTCTTTCATTTTATCCTGTTTATTTGTAAATAACATTTATTTGTCCTCCATTCTCATTTAAGTGTTCTTTAAATTACTGACATATATATAAATTTGTGTTTTGCTGTGAAAAATTTTAGACAGCACAGACATACATAGAGTAAAAGGGAAAGTGCCATTTCTTCTTTTGAGTCTATAGTCTTTCAGGTCTTTTCTATATATCTACACATATATACAAGAATGTGTGTCTGTATGTATATATTTACACTATATACACCACCTCTAAAAAAAATAAATGGGATCTTGCTATACATTTTGGGGATACCTTTCTTTGTCACTTAATTGTTCTTGGAAATTATTGATCATGAGTGCATATAAATCTCCTTTATTTTTTTAAATGACTATGTAGAATTCTGTATATGGTAGCAGTGATACTAGGATTGTTTTCCATTTCTTACTACTATAAGCATTTTTATACATCGACCTTTGCGTATATCTGCAAATATCTCTATGGGATTGGTCCCTTGAGGTGGTCCCATTTATTCATGAAGAGAGTATACTAAAGGTTTTGCCTCCTCTTGATAACTCGTTACTTTCCTGAGTAAGTTGTTTTTATTACTACCATTCTACCCTAAAGTGATTAAAAATAGCTACTTTTTATTGAGCATTAATTATATGCCAGGTACTGTTACTCTAAGTGTTTTGCATGTCATATCTTATTTAATCTCTGTAACAACTCTATGAGGGTAGATACTCATTATCCCGTTTTACGTTTGAAGAAGCTCAGGCTCAGAAAGATGAAGTTACTTTGCTTAAGGTGACACAGCCAGTAAAAAGAGGGCCAGGCTAGGAACCTAGGCAGCCTGACTTCAACCCCCTCTTAAGTACTATGACTCTACCTAACATGAAACCTAAAGGTAAAGAACCTCCTGTGCTTGGAAAGGAAGTGGGGACCTAGTAGTCTTAAATTACAGAAAGAAGAACCCCGGGTAATGGAATAGTGGCAACTTCGCAGAGAAAAATAGAATTGAACTTAATCACATGGGCCAGTGGCAAGTAGACAAACACCCCAGGACAGACATGTTGCCTTAACTCTTGGAGGCTTCTTCAGTTCCCTGCCTATACTCAATTGTCTCTGTACTGAATGACCCCCAACCTTTTGTTTTCTGGCCCTTATCTGTAGATCTTTGCCCCCGTTTGTTGCTTTGCCTAGCAGTTCCCCGTGTTGCTAATTGGCTATTTTTATTTTGATGTGAGCTGGTGAACCATTTAACACTTGGCTAGAAGTAAGCATAAGTGGGTTCTAAACAAGCCACTCCCTCCCTCCCACCCCCTGGAGCTTCACATTTTAGTAAAATGCATGAGCCTTAGAGCTTGGATTGAGGACATCCCTGAATATCTGAGTTGCAATATTTGTTGATCGAGCCCACAGGTGCCGAAAAGCTGGTGTTCTGGTGAGTTTTGGTGAGGCTATAACGTGCAGGGTGTTGCTCTACTTACTTTACTTTGTGGTGTTTAGTTTAGGACAGGGTGTGTTGAGTGACAGGGTCTTGTGCTTTTAGGAGACTGCATTGCCGTCATCTTAGCAGTTAAAGAATTTTATTTCCTTTACTGTATCTTTCTTGTCATGCTATTACAGATGGAATTGAAAGAAGTATACTGAAAGGTATATGAACTGGCTTTTTTTCATAATTAAATATTATAAATATTTATGTGACTGCCTTAGATAACAAATAGGGTGGGCACTTTAAAAATAATTTCAAATTATTTTGAGTAATTCAGTTTGACCATAACAGTTTTATATTTGTATCAGGTCAATTAAGTTATCATGGAGATGATTGGCAGAGAAACAGTATATTAGCACAGCAGGATTATTTTTAATTTGCATGTAAAAGTTTGTGGTGTAAGTATTATGTGTTACTTGTAATTGAGTGATTTGCGTATTATAAGCCCTGTTTATTATTTCCTAATTTGCTTATTACATTTCTTGGTCCCTCACCTTCCCACTTCAGGCTTATGATCAGCATTTAAATATGATATTGGGAGATGTGGAAGAAACTGTGACAACGATAGAAATTGATGAAGAAACATATGAAGAGATATATAAAGTAAGTCTTGCAGTTCCATTCATCGCTTTTAAAATGTCAGTTGTTCTCAGAATCCAACAGTTATTTATGGAAAGCCTGTCGTGTTTTGATACCTATTCATGGACTCAGTAGAGTGTAGCAATTAAAAAAACCAAAGGCATTGGGGTTGGACAGACCTGGTTTCCAGTGCTGGCTTGGCCACTTCCTATCTGGGGTACATTGGACAAGGGAAGTACCTTTGCAGATGTAACTTCCTCACTGGTAAGCAGGAATACAGTCACTTCTGTCGTAGGGTTGCCAAGATTCGTTGAGATGTGGCTGTGTAAGATGCCTCTGTGTGCTGGTGTATAACAGTAATACTGGACAGTGTTTTGTTTGATGTGGACTTACGTATCAATACTTACTAGAAACTAAAACTGAGAAATTTTTAAAATATTTAACTAATTAAAAATAACAAATCGATTACATTTTGACATAAGTAACATTTTTATGAATAATAGCTATATTTTCTAAAACAAAGTATTCAGTGAGACGTGTCTTTGTTTTATGTTTTGCAAATGCTTGGCTTAATAGACAACAGCTAGTTACTCACATCTTTGTTTCTGCATTTAATCTGTTGCGCTATATTGTGAATGTCACACAGATAGGTAGTTGGAAAGGGAGGAGTATTTCTTGTGGATACTTGCCTTTGATACTACACCCAAACTCAGCAAGCGGTAGTTTCTTAAAGGCTAGTTGTAGTGTAGAATCTGAAACTATATCAGTGAACTTTTCATTCTCTTGTTATACGCAAATTCATTGGTCTACCTTGCGCTTGGAATGGATTTTTTATACATGCATGATTTTGTAACATCAAGCTCTGGTCGTTTGGAAAATATTGGTTCACTGAATTATGCAGATCTTCCAGATATTGGCACATTTTGTTGTTCAGTCTTTTAAGTATTGAGAAGCCACTCTGGCCCTCAGGACCGCCTGGATTCACATCTTGACTCCCTTGCTTACCAGCTATATAATTGTACCAGTTACCCAACTTGTCTGTGACTAAGTTTCTGTATCTGTGAAATGGGGATGGTAATACGACTCACTTCATACAGCTATTGAGGATTCATTGAGAGATTCCGTGAAAAGCCTTCAGGTGGCGACAGGCACATAGTAAGTGTTCACATGTCAGCCTTTGTTGGGTTTTGTGGTTCTGCTTTATCCCGGCTTTCCTCCTCTTTTCAACCACTCCCGACTCCGTGGCTAGTTTTCTTTCTCCCTCTGAACGTGGGATTTTTTTTTAATCTGCTTTTTTCCCCCCCTCAGATGTCAATTAGTAATTACTGTTTGTTATAAGCCATCAATCTGTAATAATAGTACAGCATGAAAGCTTGAGCTCTGGCTTAACAGATCTCGGTTCAAATCCTGGCTGCTGGTGATTAGTTATGTGACCTTGGGCAAGTTCTAGAAATTTTTTAAGCCTCAGGGACCTCCTCTGTAAAATGCCAATACAATAATTGTGCCTTCCTCCCAGGATTACAGGTTGCAGTGAATTTGGTGCTTGTAAAGCTGGTGGCAAGTGGTGATTGGTGGCCATTATGATTATGGATAAATCTGTGTCTCCAGCTTTTTTGTTTTCTGAGCTTCACTCTCTCATTTCCAATATTCTTATTGAAAATATGTCCACGTTGGATGTTATCTCAAACTCAGTACATATAAAACTAAACTTCTGGTGTTCTTCACCTTCAAAATGAGCTCTTTCTCAATTCCCTGTTTCTGTTCATGATTTTCTCAGTTTTTTGGACGTTATATCTCAGAATTTTATATAACAAGTCAGCCGAAAACTTAGTGGCTTAAAAGTACACACGTTTATTAGCTCACAGTTTGTGTGGGTCAGGTGTCCAGGCTCAGCTGGGTCCTCTGCTTCAGGGTTTCTCACAAGGCTGCACAAGGGCTGGGTTCTCATCTGAAGGCTAAAGTGGGGAAGGTTCTGCTTCTAAGCTCACTTTCGTGGTTGTTGAGAGGATTCATTTCCTCGAGGGTTTTGGACTGAGAGCGCCTCAGTTCCTTGCTGCAGGGCCTCTACCTCACCTCTTGCTTCATCAAACCCAGCAAGAGAGCTGGCTAGCAAGGTGGAAGTAACTATCTTATGTAACCTAATCATGATAGTGACATCCCACTAACTTTGCAGATTCTACTAGTTAGAAGCAAGGCACAAATTTTACGCACACTCAGAAGGAGGGGGTTACACAAGCGGGTGAACACCAGGAGGCAGGGATCCTTGGGGGCGATCATAGAAGCTGCTTACTTGTATCTCCAGAAAACTATAATTGAATTAATAGAGAATCATTTCAGATGAAGTCGTTTCCATATGAAGGTAAGGTTGGAACTTTTTAGTTCAGAAGTATGACCACTGAGTGAGGGATTTGAGTAAAATATATCAGTTATTTTGATGAGCGCTGGCTCCTTCACTGAACTGGCTAGGGTAAGACTAGGTTGCCTTTTGCAACTAGAAGGAAACCAGAAGGCAGTGCTGCTTCCTAGTAGCAGACAGCAGACACGATCCTTGTTTCTCTGAGAGTGATTCTCAGAGTGTGTTCCTCGAACCAGGAGCATGTGCAGACCTGGAGTGTGTTAGAAATGCAGGTTCATGGGCCACACCCTGGCCTACTGAGTGAGGATCTCTGGGCATGGAGCCAGGAAACAGCCCTAAAGGTGATCTTATGCACATTGAAACTTGAGAACCACTGCCCTGAGAGTGTATTATCTGGGAAAGAGTTAGATACATTCATGGATGACACATAAGTGTACTTGATTTAGCATACTACATTTATAGGTACTACTTGAATTTACTGTTGGGGCTTCTCCTTTTATGTTAGTTCCAGTACCCAAGAAGCTCATAAAACCTGGTTCTTACATTTTTAAAAAGTTCTGAAGACGTAGCTATTACCAATATTTTCTGCCTGGTGGAGAGAGAGTTCTTTGTCGGACCTACATGTGGTCAGTTGTGGTACAGATTCCTGTAAGCTAAAAAGGATAAATTAATTGTCATTGCCCCACCCACCTCCACTGTAGCACAGCAGGGACAGGATATCTGCTGCCATAAAAACTCCCTTTCAGAAAAGGAAAGGACGGGAACGTAGAGCAGTTGCTGGTCCTTCGCACTGATGGATCCCCTGGGGAGGCAGTAGTAGAAGAAATCCCTTGGTTAGGTCATGTATGTCCTGTGTGATATTTGGGACATCCTAAAAAAAATTCTTTTTCATTTATCTATAATTCAAATTTAATTGGGCGACCTGTATTTTCATTTGCTAAATCTGGAGGCTGCAGAACGTTCACAGAAACGTCTCACTTATGCTGGAAGACTCAAATTGTCAAAGGCTTTTTTCAGCCAGGCTATGTATGGGTTCTTTGGCAATACCATTTCTTTAAAAACTTATGACTTCATATATTCCTGATCTGTTTATTTCCAATCAATTCTTTGGGCCAGTCACCTCAAAGTCTTTTTCTGTACAGAACTTGTAGACACCTTTATTTCTTTAGTTCCTCACCTCTAATTTGTGTAAGTACCTCCCACAAATTAACGTTGACTACCGTGAGTCATTTGCTAAAGTAAATTTGGGTGGGAAAGGGACACCCTTAATCTGATCTTCCCCTCAGGGCTGAGCTTGTTTACCTGAGAAAATTTACAGGGCCGCTTTGTTCCTTAACGCATTTTTCCTGTTTATTGTCCACAGTTGGGAGTCTAAAAACAGTTGGCTTTTATAACATCATGAATGCTGTTTCTTGTAATCTCTGCTTGAAAACCAGCTAGTTCTCACCTAAGCTCATCTCTTCCTTACACTGCCCTGCCCAGTGCATCAGGTTAACAGCAACACTACTAACGTTCAGCTTTTTCCAACCTCTTCCCCAGAACCTGTAGGTTTGGGACATCTTTTGGGCTTTTTCCACCCTCTTCCCCAGAACCTGTAAGTTTGGGACATCTTTTGGGCTACCTTTGGAGTCAACATTTACTTATCGTTTTGCCGAGGCATGAGAAAATTTCAGACCTTCCATATCTGTTTCCTTACAGCCTAAGGCTTGTTCCCTAGGCTAATGCAAAAGGTATCCATTCTGTATATGAGTGCAGTAGCACATAGAAGCAACACAGGAGGGCTTAGCACAGTAGGATTTTATTTGTACCCACACAACGGTCTTTAGTGAGGTTTTAGGTCGGTACAGTAGCTTTCTTCCAGGTGCTCAGTCAGGGACCCAGGCTTCCTGGCTCTGCCATCCCCAGGGTTCTCCATAATCTGACTGAGTCCATGGTCGCGGGAGAACACAGAGGCGCCTTTGTGGGAGGTTGCTCATCACTTCTGTTCACTTTCCATTGGTTAAAACCCAGTCCGTGGCACCATCTGGTTGGCAGGGAGCATGAGAAATGTGGTCTAGCCGTGTGCCAAGAAGAGGGGCAGAAGGGGCTGGGTGGATAGCGGACGCCTCTGCCCCAGTTGTGTTCCAGGAAAAGAAACAGTTAGTAGATGGTTCTTTGTGCCACAAAGGTAAGTGAACAGGTTTTTTAAGCAATTTGTTTGTGTTATGATGAATCTGTGGTTTTTTGTTTTCAAATTTCTTTCTCGAAAAATAAATAATACTACTACAAATTTGTATAAATGTGTTCTGTGTTTTTTTTTCCTCTTCCAGTCAACAAAACGGAATATTCCGATGCTCTTTGTCCGGGGAGACGGTGTTGTGCTAGTTGCCCCGCCATTGAGAGTTGGTTGAAACAAAGAATTTATCCTGTGTGGAAAATAGGAGATTTTGTATGATTGCCTCTTTAAATGTAGAAGATACTCAAAAGAGAAACCGGCGTACGTTTTGATTTTAAGAAATAACCAAGAATTCTTCCACTTCTGAAATAAGTTGATTTGCAGATAACTCACAAATTCTTAAGCTAAATGGCATTTTTATTTTTGTCCAACCCTTCCAATAAATGTGATCACCAAGATGCAGAACTTTTTCAGGAGTTGATTTGCTCCATTGTTTTTCCGGACAATTTCTGGGTTTCTTTCTTTAAATTAAATTTGATGTTTCCTTTTTTGATTTTTAATGCAGTCTCCTGTCTTGTGAATTCTTTCAAATAAGCACATGTGTTCCATTCACTTTATTTGTACACTTTTGTGTTGCATCTACTGTGTTTGCGGCACCAAGTTGAGTCCTGGGAACGACAGTTTTGTCCATTTGCTTCCCTTCCTGGAGTCTTCTGGAAAGGCAGTTGTTGAAGCCAGTAACTGCAGGACAGTGAGGTCAGGGCTGATGGCGTCATGCAGGTATGGGATGCCGTGAGAGCACAGAGAAGAGCACCATGGGTGGGCGGTCGTGGTGGTGGGGCTCTCGTTGTAAACACTGGCACTGCAGTGAAACATGGGAGGCTGGTTCTCTTTTCTCTGGCCGGATTATTTCTAAGGCCAGGCTTCAGTGGTTGTTAATCCGTTATCTAGCACAATATGCTTAACATATGCACAATATTTTAAGCCACGTGCAAGAAAGATGCTTTCTTTAAGACGTTGTGTAATGAGGTTTCATTTTATTTCTTGTGCCTGTTCCTGCAAGTTAGTGGAGAAGAAAAAAACAAGTGTGGGCAAGCTGACAGATGCCTTACCTTACATGAGTAGACAGGAGAGAACCACTCACTTCTGCCAGCCCGCACTTTGTCCACAGGCTTCAGTAGTACCAGGACGCAACCTGTTTACAGCAGCCTGTTCACTGTGGAAGGAATGGGACTGTGGTTCTGATGGTAGCAAGTGGTTGATCCTTTAGATCACCCTTTCTGAGTAGAATGCTTGCCTAAGTGCTGATGATGGTGATACATGTAATAATTGTCACCTTTTGTTGAACAGAGTACACCAGGCAAAGGCATTTTGTGTGCGCCTTCCTATTTAATCCCCGCAGCAGCTCTCCTGCAGGATGTTACGAGAAACTGAAGCTCCATGAGCTTTCGTTGCTTGTCTGTGGGTCAGAGGAAGTACCTGTGTGAGTGAGTGGGCCAGGCGTGTGGTGCAGCTCTGGCTCCTAATGTCCACCACAGCCATGACGGCCACTCTGCGGTTCTCTCCACGTTGCATTTATTTTTAGTGGCATCTGATATCCGTGCCTAATTCCTGAATACTTCTTCTACTCCGTTCTTGGTCATCTTTCTCTTTTTTCTCCTAAAATTGATAGGTTACAGCAGAACTTTTTTTGGCTGTGAGGACTTGTGTACATGCACACGTTTCTGAAAACCATGAACCTTACAGTCGGACACAGTTGCCATCGCGTGCACATAAAACTCAGCAGCCCCGTACAAATGTCCACTTACTCCTGTCTGCTAAGATACAGGGAGGGGGCAACAAGAGACTTAACTGCAGGATAACCATCTGCGTGTTACCAGATGGGGGTTTTGCGAGCCCTTTTGGAGCTCACACTACCTGCCTGGAGGGTTGGAGCTGGGACCCAGTCCACAGCAGGGGCCGCTCAAGCAGCGTCCTGCCACAGATCCCCATCAAGCCTTTCTCTCCAGGTCTGCAGGGGCGCTGCCCTCTGATAGGGCCCCCGGAGCCATACCTTGGACTTCTGGTGCCACATAGCACACCGAGCTCTGGCCAGCTGGACGGCCCGTTGTCGTTGGAGCCGGTGACTGGTGGTTTCTGCAACGCGGTGTCACGTAACTCAAGGGGAGCCTTCTACCCATTTTTCCTTTGGAAACCTCTCAAGCAGATGCCATACCTGGATCCCCGCGTTGGTGGATTCCTGAAAGAGACTGTCATGAATTGTCACGGCTTCCCACAAAGAAAGATGGACAGACAGAACGTGGAACTACACACTCAGCTTTGAGATGAAATGTGCCCAAATTGAAATCTGAGTAACTTGAGTATCGCAAGTAAGACTAAAAGCATTAGCTACAAGTGGGCAATTTTCACACATTTTAAATAGTGGTTTTTGTAGATCTGCCCAAACTAGGCTGTTTTCACACTTCCTTTTATTACATATACAGGCAGACCGCGGGGCTATTGCAGGTTTGGTTCCAGACCACTGCAGTAAAGCGAGTCACAGGTTTTTTGTTTTCCCAGGGCATGTCAAAGTTATGTTTACACTATACTGTAGTCTATTAAGTGTGCAATAGCATTAGGTCTAAACAATGTACATGCCTTAATTAAAAAATACTTCATTGGTAAAACATGCTAACCATCCTCTGAGCCTTCAGCCAGTCTAAATCTTTTTGCAACAGTAACATCAAAGATCACTGATCACAGATCACCATAGCAAATATAACAATGAAAAAGTTGGAAATATTGCAGGAATTACTAAAATGTGACACAGAGACATGAACTGAGCAAATGCTGTTGGAAAAAATGGCGCCAGTAAACTTAATGCAGGGTTGCCACGAACAATTTGTAAAAAAAAAAACGCAATAAAGTGAAGCACAATAAATAAGAAATGCCTGTAATATATACCTACATTGATATTAGCCTGTAGTCAGAGGGGAGGAATGTTCCATTGTGTGAACAGTTGCCAGCTGTGAGCAATGCTCACCTGCACTGGACAGGGAGAGTCACTGAAAATTCCAGGAGTCATCCTGGCAGGAACCAGAGGCTCATTGATGTTTTTGTCCCTCAGCTCTGCTGAGCTATGTGGATTTCATTCTTGGGCAAGCCCTGCCTGGTAGCAGATCCAGGCTTACAACCTACCTGCTTGCCAGCTGCAGTGATCTCATTCTCGATTGGCTCACATGCTGGTCCATGACTAGTCATCGTGGCCAAGAGAATACAGGGTTCTGATTGGAACTAAGAGTCAGATTATCCCTGCCTGGGCCATGTGGTCTGAGGGTGGAGAGGGGTAACTTCTCTAAAGGGAACCAAGGCAAAGAGTGGATGGGAGCTGGAGACAAAGAATGCCTGCTACGTAAGAATAACCTGTAGTCTCCTCTAACTTCTACAAAAATAAGCCATTTTGATACTTGATTATTAGTAACAAATTTCTTGGAACACACCTCATAGCAGACATTATGATTTGAAGCCATCACTCTGGAATCTAGTAGGAGGCCCTCGAGCACCCTGAGCGGGGTCGGTCAGTGTGTAAGGAGCTTAGATGTGTTCCATGACTGGGCCTGATAGTAACGAGTCCTCTTGGGGGGCCAAGGTGGGGACCTGCAGTGCAAGAGGGTATTCGGCTTAGAGTAGGTATTGGAGTCCTCAGAGCTCTGAGGAGGGTGGGATACTTGCATGATATGAGTGAGAAACAGCGATCCCCACCCAACAAGTGGCTTTTTGTGAGCAGGGACCATTGTCACAACCCCAGCCCATAAACCATAAGAAAGCCAGTGACAACACTATGGGTGGAAAGGCTAAATGGTACTCTTTTTTTCAGCTTTATTGAGGCATAATTGACAAAATTGTAAGATATTTAAAGTGGACATTGTGGTGATTTGATATAAGTATACGTTGTCAAAGGATTCCCACCATCTGGTTAATACATCCATCACCTCATATTCATCTTTTGTGTGTATGTCTGTGTGATGAGAACTTTAAATTCTCCTCTCGGCAAATTTAGATTATGTAATACAGTGTTGTCAACTTAGTCACCATGGTTTACATTAAATTGTCAGATATTACTCATACCTGAAAGTCTGTATGTTTATACCAACCTCTCCCTGTTTCTCCCACCCTCCAGCCTTTGAAAACAATTTTTCTATGAGTTTGACTTTTTCCTTTTTTTTTTAAATTCCACATATGATACATGCAGTGTTTGTCTTTGTTTGGCTTATTTCACTTAGCATAATGCCCTCAAGGTCTATCTACATTGTTGTAAATGGCAGGATTTCTTCTTTTCTCGTGGCTGAATAATATTCCATCATTTAAATATATATGTGCGTGTGTATATATATATATATATTGCAACTTCTTTATCCATTCAGGGCAAATGGTACTTTCAAAGTACCATTGCACATTGTTTTCCAGATACTTGTGATGTCCTGCCCACAACTGGACACTTTTTGCCCTTCTAGCCATCTTGCCCCCATTACCATTTACCTGAGAATAGCAGTATATGCCAACAGTAGATACCTAACTATTTATCAATTTACATGGAAAACTAACACCAGAAAATAAGAAAGCCAAGTGTTTTATTTTTTTAAATTAATTTATTTTTGGCTGAGTTGGATCTTCATTGCTGCACGTGGGCTTTCTCTAGTTGTGGCGAGCAGGGGCTACTCTTCATTGCAGTGTGCAGGCTTCTTATTGTGGTGGCTTCTCTGCGGAGCATGGGCTCTAGGCGTGCGGGCTCAGTAGTTGTGGCACTCGGGCTCTAGAGCGTGGGCTCAGTATTTGTGCCGCATGGGCTTAGTTGCTCCGCGGCATATGGGATCTTCCCGGACCAGGGCTCAAACCCGTGTCCTCTGCCTTGGCAGGTGGATTCTTAACCACTGAGCCACGAGGGAAGTCCACCAAGTGTTTTAATTCCTTTTAGATCCATTGCTCAATTTTAATACCTGGAGCACGTAGGTTCTTATTTTCTTGCCTGCTTCTAGAAGTTTCCTGGATGTAGAAGTAGCATGCCCCAGCGCAGGTTCTGATATTGATTACAACAGAGGAATTTTTTCTTGGCAGTCATCCTACCTACCTACAGTGCTATGGGAATCTGGGCTCTAGGTGTTGACAGGACTCCCGGAGTTGCCCTTGGTGGGTTGGAAGACTGACCACAGAGTCTGGAGATGTGGTCAAGTCAGATAAACCTGGCTACAAATCGCAGCTGTGCCACGGGCCAGCTGGGCAAATGACTTATGCCCTAAGGTCAGCCTGTAAGGGTTGGAAAGCTTTTCTATAAGAAGCCCAGGACGGAGCCAGGAACGTTGCAGACACATCACAGACCCCCGGTTCAGAAGTCACAGAGAAGGAGGCAGTACTGGGAGGCCTGTTCAGTTTGCTCTGGTCACTTACTCATCTTACTTCAGCTATCCCCACTCTTTCTCCCCAGATAGATTCCAGGAGGACCATGAATGTGAAATAATTTAATTCAGTCAATTAAAATTTATTCTCAGATGTCTTCTCTGTGCCAGGCTCTGTCCATGGAGGACTGAAAACACAAACAGTGCACAGTGCTAGTGCTGTGAGGCACGTGGAGGGTCAGGTGTTGAGCACACAGCGCGACTCAGTGGAAGGTGGTCTAAGTAGGTAATGTTTGAACAGACATCTGAGCAGCAGGAAGGAGCATTAGTCCAGGCCCCTGGGAGCCGTGCAGAAGCTCTGAGGCGAGAGCAGTGTTGCCTGGTCAGGGGTCTGCAGGGAGACCAGCAGCAGGAGGGGGAAGACCTGAGGGCCCACACACAGCCCCTGGCGTTGCGTGATGTGTAGTCCGCACGGTCCCTCCTGATCACACACTAACACTTCACTTCCTTTTCCTTCCTCCCTCCCTCCCTCCCTCCCTTTCTGTCTGTCTGTCTGCCTCTCTTTCTTCTTTTTTAATTCAAAACTCGTTTATTGGTATGGTTTCCCACTCAACTTGGTTCAGAGTGCTTTTAGTGCTGTCTGTGTCTGTAAGCTCTGCTTTTCCTCCTGTGGCCTGGTGAGGACAGTGGAGCAGCCAATGTGCAAAGCTGCCATGTGCGTGGCTCCAGTGGGTGATTTCGTGGCTCACTGGGCATCTCACACCCATGAAGCAGGACCTGGGGCTGTGCACCAGGCACTTCTCCTTGTGTTTCCTCTTCTCTTCTGGAGAGAGGTGGAGGGCCTGAGCCAGAGGCATGTTCCCTCTCGTGGGAGGTGTTACCCCCAGTAAGGGCCTTCCCTTCTCAAAGGGAGGGGTCTTCCTCCTTGAGGCAGGGGACAGCTGGGAGTCTGTTCCCTTGAGGGGAAATGACTGCTCTCCCCTCAGGTGGCCTGGTGGGAAGGACAAAGGTGGAAATAGCTCTCTTATCCGTGTTTTGTGAATTTTGGCAAGACTCGCACCCTTTCTGGCCTCACATGAGGGAAATGCAGGGAGAATTTGACCACCTGGCCATGGGCTTGTGCTCCTAATGCAGCGCCCAGCTCAGAGCGTGCCTACACTGCCATCTCAGGTGTCAGCAGCAGGTGGCGCTGTGCTCTCTGCTTCTCTGCCTCCACGTCTCTTGGTTTGCAGTCAGCGCTGATTCGTGCTGGCCAGCAAAGCCTGCGCCACTTATTTCCTTAAATAAGTGGAGCTCTAACCCAACAATATCTGTTGCTGCCAGGATCAAAGAAGGAAAGAAAACAGCGTGCTGTTAGGCCCCAGGGACTAAGTTGTAGGGTGAAATGTCCCTCGTGCCCACATCTTACTGAATTAAAATGAGATTGTTGACAAGACCACATCCCAAACAACATGCCTTTTGTCAGCACTCTGTCCTGTGTGTGCATGTGGTCGACAGGTGGTCGGAGAGAGCTCTTGTCAGGGTTTGAGTCCAGATGCTGCTGCTGTTGAGCAGATCCTCTTACCTGCTCGCTGCGATCATTCTGTTACTGATTAAAAGAGCCTCAGTTTGGAGTTCTTGAAAAACTCTTGGTTATAGTATTCGAAAGCCAACAATTGTGTGCTAGGTGAACGGTACAGATCTGGAGTCAAGAAGCCTTGCATTCATTTCCCCATACCACTGCTTACTAGGTGAACAACAGGTCTGGCCTCTGCTCTTCAGTTTCTTCCTCCATAAACCGAGGATGGTAGCCGTGCCCACCTCATGAAGAGGCTAAGCATTCACTGGCATCCACCCAGGGCCTGGCTCAGGGCCTGCATGCAGTAGCAGCCCAGAATATCTTTGTTTTCCTTAATTAAGCCAGCGGCTCCAAGTACCGTTCTTGTCTCCTCCTGTCTGCATTTCAGGCCTCTGTGGTTGGTCCATAGTACAAAAGACCAGTCGTAAATATTTCTCTGTCTTATAATAAGGATCAAAGCTGTTCTTTATGAGTTCATAGTTTCTGCCTGGCTGAGTCTACTACAGCATTAAAAAAATAATAATCTCATTGATCTCTTTTTGCATTGTTTTTCCTTAAAGGCTTTTCCAGGCTGAGGACTGCTAGAAAGTGGGTCGGATAAAAGCTAATCATGAAAAGGATTTGGAAATCAGATGAGAGGTCAAGGGGTCTTCCCTTGTGCAGAGTCTCGACCTTCTCCCTCCTTGATTCTCAGCAGTGTTTTTCTCAGTTCAATATTAGGGTACAAGAGAAATGAGTGGAACCAGGTCTGTGAACAAGGTCACCCAGCAGCATCACGAGACGATGACATCACTGTCAGCTCTTGCCCAGGAAAAACCCAGGGCTCAAATAACCGAGGGAAAGGACAGGTCATCTTCATGGCAGGTTGACAGAGCTGGTTGCAGGCCGCCATCAACTATCAGGCCCGGGAGTGTTGCTAAAAATTACCCGGGGCCACACCCACCTCTGCTCAATTTGCGCTGGGCAGCCTCCCTGCCCTCGCATGCTCAGGACATGAATATCACCAACAGGTGTTTTTTTTGTTGTTGTTCCATTTCCTAGAAGAAAGGTTACCAACTGCCAGAATCAAAATAGAATGTGAATTGTGTCCCAGGAATCCTGTCCCATCCAAGCACACTCACATTGTGCAATGACCTTGAGGGGATAGAGCAGATAAGCGAAATCTCAAAGTTATTTTCACTTTGTTGGAATTGACATCACGGAAGGCCTCTCATCAGCTTCTGTCTCCAGGCTGCTTATGTTTCCGCAGCTGCTGCATGTCAAGTGAATCCTGTTTTTAGTGCCCTGGAGGGACACTGTTGCTTCGGTGAACCTGAGGCAAAATCCCTCACATGAAGAATCCTTTTGTTAAAGTGAGTGGTTGCTCTCAACTTTATCCATTTCCCAAATTCATGGTTTTATACATTTTTTTTTCTTGGCTTAAATTCTTCATTATTCTTAATGGTATGATAGAGTTTTCCATATGGTAGTGAAACACCTATGGTAACTTTCCTGAAGAACAAAAAAAAAGTTAAATTAGAGAATTCAGAGCTTTGTAGATTTGTCTTTCACATATATGATGAATATTATCCCTTTTTAATTGTAAAAAACTATAAAATTTATCATCTTAACCACTTTTAAGTGTACAGTTCAGTAACACTAAGTATGTTGACATTGTGCCACACACATTGTGTTTTCTTAAAGCAAAGCGCTCCTGGGTGTGTTTATCAACAGAGATGTCCCCTATCTGCCAAGTGTTTCTTCCATGAGGTAATACCTTATTACTACGCCTACACTTACTTTTTCAGGATTTCAAAGCTCTGGAAAGTAATTCTGAACAAAATCCATGGGCAGTACTTAAAACATAGGGAACACTAAGAGAAGGCTGTGAAGATAATTCATCCTTTATTTGTCACAGGTCTAACTCATTTGGATAGAAAGCCTGTGGACCTGCGTAAGGAGGGCTGGCCTCGGGACTGTCAGATGAGGGTCATGGTTAAGGCATTCACGTCATGTCGTCTGTGCTTAAAGTCTCCAGTGGCTTCCCATCTCACCAGAGTGACCTCTGCATACCTGACCCATCTCATCCCGCCCTGATCCTACCCCTGCCCACCTTTCTCACCTCACTTCCTCTGGCATTCACACTGGCCTCCTTGCTGACCCTTGAAAATGTCAAGCTCATTCCCTCTCAAAGGCCTTTGTATTTACTCCTACCTCCTTCTAGAACAGTCTTCTCAACTTGTGCTGAGCAATAGAAACACTTATGCAAGTCATAGCATTCTCAGTGCCCAGGCCGCATCCTATATCAATTAAATCATCATCTCTGGGGCCTTAATGATCAGTATTTTTAAAAAACAAACTCACCAGGGGACTTCCCTGGCCGTCCAGTGGTTAGGACTCTACGCTTCAGCTGTAGGGGGCACAGGTTTCATCCCTGGTCAGGGAACTAAGATCCCGCATGCCACGCAGCCAAAAAAAAAGAACAACACGAAAAAAAACAAAACTCAGCAGGAATTCCAATATAGCCACGTTTGAGAGCCAATGTCCTGGATCAGTGGTTCTCAAAGTGTGGTCCCAGATCAGAAATAGTAGCATCACCTGGGAACCCCACTCTAAACTTACTGAATCAGAAACGTTTAAAGTAGAGCCTGGGAGTATGTATTTGAACAAACCCTGCAGGTTCTGTCGCGTGCCTAAGTTTGAGAACCATTGTCCTATATCCTCGGTGCTCAAGAGGTGGCTTGTGGGCCAGCAGCGTCAGCATCACTTGGAAGCTTGTTAGAAAAGCAGAACCTGACACCAGCTGGTAAATGCAACCAACTGAATCAGAATCTGCACTTTAACAATATCCCAGTGCCTCCTGCACATTAACATTTGAGAAGCTTTCTAGCTCTGTCCCCTGCGAGAGCCTAAGAGCAATAATGCACTGGTAGCAGGAGCCTACCTGGCACCTAGAGCTTGGACTCTAAGTGTCTTTTAATACCAAAAGGCTTGTTGGAGAAAAGGCTTATTCCATGGCTCGTGCAGGGAAAGTGCAAGATGAGTCTTAAACATCTTGTGCCAGAAAGCAAGGAAATGCTTAAAGAATGATGGGGACACGTCAGAAAAACACAGGGGCTGGGATAAAGGGGCTCTCGTTGGCCAAATAGGAGACAAATCTGGCAGTAGTGGATTATAACCTGTTGAATAAAATAAAAGCCAATGGGTTTGTAGTGCTATAAGGAAATAAATTATTGTATAAATAAATGAAAGAGAAGGAAAAACTCTTCCTTGCAGTAGAATGCCAACTAATAAGCATAGAAGGAAAGATGGAGTAAGAAAATCAGCCACGAATGCTAAAACTGATGGGTGAAAGTTTGAGGAACAGAATATTTATATTCTAAAAGTACCTCCCCACAAATGATTTATTAATTACAAAGGGGACAATAGTAACTTTATAGTGGAGAAACCTGGTAGAGACCACCTTCACCCAGCAGTCAAAGTTAGCGTCCCCCCCCCCCCCCCCGGGACAGACCAGCACCACGTGCCTCCCGCTGTGCAGTGCTGAGGAGGGCAGAGTGTACATTCAGTGGCGTTCCTGCCAAAAAGGCATAACCGAATCTGCTCCTCAGGAAGCATCAGGAAACCCAAATAGAGCAACAGGTCACAAAGTAACTGACCTGCATGCTTAAGAAATGTCAAGGTCGAGAAAGACAAAGAATGGCTAGGGAAGTGTTCCGCATTAAAGGAGACTAAAGAGATGTAAGGACTAAATGCTGTATGAGATCCTGGACCCAGAAAAATATATGTCATTTTAAAAGGTCATTGTAGGAGCAATCGACAAAATTTAAATACAGACTGTGGTTGTGTAAGAGGAGGTTCTTTTTTTTTAAGATTTATTTTTTTCTTTTGATGGGGACCATTTTTAAAGTCTTTATTGAGTTTGTTACAATATTGCTTCTGTTTTATGTTTTGGTTTTTTGGCGGCGAGGCATGTGGGATCTTAGCTCCCTAACCAGGGATCGAACCCACACCCCTGCATTGGAAGGTGAAGTCCTAACCACTGGACCTCCAGGGAAGTCCCGAGAATGTTCTTATTTTAGGAAATACACACTGAAGTATAGGGTAATGGGGCATTATGTTTGCAATATGTACTCTCAAATGGTCTGAAAAAAGTATGTGTGTGTGAGTGTGTATGTATATGTGTATAACATGTAATATGTTTAGAGAGAGAGAGAGTAAAGAGGGCAAAACATTAACAGTTGGTGAATCTAGAAGATGAGAGTTTCTTATTCTATTTCAGAACTTTTCTATAATTTAAAATTATATCAGAATAAGAGTCATATCCCCTCCCCTTGAAAAAAGACCTATGAGAACAAACACCAAAATAAACCAAGCAAGCAGCAGTGATCCAGAGCACTCTGGCTTCCGAGTTAAGTCTGACTGTCTCCTTCTGGTCATTCAGGTCTGTACTCCTCTGTCACCTCCTCAGAGAGGCCCCAGCTGGTCACCCCATCTAATGCAGCCCCCAGCCACCACTGTCAGACCCTCTCTATCATGTCACCTGCTTTCTTATTCTCATAGCACTTGGTTGGCATGTAAAAGTATTCTTGTTTATACACCTGTCTGCTCATTTACTGTCTCTTCCCACTCGGACATGAGCTTCATCATCATAGAGATTTTATCTGTCTTGGTATACCCCCAGTATGGTGCCTGACAGCTAGGAGGCACCTCACGTGTGTGTGTTAAATGAATGAGCAGACAGACCTCAGTTTCCTCATCCGCAGGACAAGGGGCTGCTCTACGATGCAACACCAGACTCCTTCCAGCCTAGACACTGATGGAAGGAGTCTGGCAATGTAAGAGCTACTGTTTAAAGAGCATCTAAAATGTCCTAGGCTTTTACTTACAATCTCTCATTTAATCTTCACAATGACCCTTTTCCATTCATTCATTTAGCAGACACTTAGCAAGTGCCTGTTATCCACTAGGCACTAAGAAAACACTGATTAACACAACAGACACAGCCCTTACCCCCACGGAGCTTCCCAGGTTAGCCAGAGCTGGCTGACAAAACTGAGACTCAGAGAGGTTGCCCAGCTTGCTGAAGTCACACAGCAGGCGCAATGCAGAGCTGGGAAGGTAACCATCATCTCAGTCCTGCTGCCTCTAAGGAGCTGCTGCTGTGAGTGGGTCCACTCTTCAGGGGGCTCCCTCAGAGCTGTCACAGCTCCTGTGTCCCATGACCTCAACACTAACCCTCACTGTTCCCCTTTCCTCAGCAAATAAACAAAATGTGCTGTATCTCAGCCATTTCTGGTTATGTTTCCATGGCTTCTTGGTCCCATTTACTTCAGATAAGCAAGGCTCTGTTCTGCTTCACTGGGCAAAGGTTAAGTTCAGTTTAACCTAAGAAATAATCTAAGTGGGAGATGTAATCAAATAACCTTACCAGAAGAATAACTGAAAAAGCAAAAAGCAAGAAACAAAAACCCACTTCAAAAATGTTTAATGATGAGACCGAGCATGAAGAGTTAAAACTATGTAAGAGAGCAGGGAAACTTCCTAAAAGATGTTTGATTTTTTTTCAGCTCATTGATCCTTTCCCTCCTTGAAAGCTTTCTCTGCCAATTAATCACTCAACTTATTACCAGGCCCTGTTTCCCTGTTTATAATTTTGAGCCTCAAGAATCCCTCTGTAAAGACCACAATAAATTTCCCTAGTTAGCAAGACAAACATTTATCTTAGAGAATCAATTACTATGCCGGGAGGTCTTGGATTCCTGGGATTTAGTTCATACCTTTGCCCTTGATTTGTTGGGCGACCTTCACTTGTCTGCGCCTCGGTTTCTGAAGCTGCACAAGGAAAACAGTGTTGTGTTCTGAAATTGCTCTGGGTTCCCTGTTGGAAAATAGAAGAGGGTATTTGGCCAAGGATATGATTTATCTATGCCCATAAATGCCTCTCCTCCTCCTTCTGGAAGCTAGCTAATTATGTTTAGAGTTGAAATGCATTCTCTCTGGCCATCTAAAGTAGATTCCCTGTGGGAATGTCTAGCGGGTGGGTGAATAAAAGAGACACATTAACAGAGTTTTGTTATTCTAGAGAAAAATGTCATATCTCTATTTTTTGTGGCCACAAAGTTCAGAGTTAGGGAGGGGGGTGGACAAGAAAACAATATTGTTCTTCAGAACTACATTTCACAGATGACTTACCTGTGAGAGAAGCTTTTCTTTCACTGTTGATCGATGCTTTTTCAAGCAAGCCAGGCAGCTAACTGGCAACCGAGTAGGTGATGAAACGACCACCTTTGTGTTTAGTGACTTCCCCGTCATTGGAGGTAACCAAGGATAGGCTGAAGGACCCCTCAGCAGAGGGTGGAGTAGAGAAAGTTCAGGCACCAGAAGAGGGTTTCAACTAAGTACCATTCATCCCCCTCTAACCCTGAGATTCAGGAGTTCTAGTCCCTTTTGGTGTCACGTGCTTTTCTGAACGGACAGTCCCAGGTATACAGCAGAGCATGGGACAAATGGCGGCGATGGGTGAGGTCATGGGAAAATTTGAGATTCAAATCTCTTAAAGAAAGGATGGCTTTATGTCCACTACAAAGCATGAACCAGAATTAGGATCCCAGAAGAAGAGGCCAAGTAGGGTATTGTGTATTTGAGGGCACATCATATGTATCTGAGAACACACGTTTCAACAGGAAGTTTTGCATGGACCATGGACTCTGCAGCCTAGTTGCAGCCACTGAGACCCCTCTGCATGTAGCTTTCAGCCATAGAAGCCCCATCACTGATTAGAGGCAGGAGGAACCCCAGCCTCAGAGACCCAGAGAGGGTGAGCATGGTGGTGGAAATTGGGTACGGTATCAGCTTTTAATCAGGCACTTATTTTAGAGTAAATAACAACCACAATAATAATAAGAGCTGCCAATTATTGATCATCTACTATGTGCAAGTATGATGCATAGTTTGCCTCACTTCTACAATTCTTCAAGGTAGGTGCCATATGCCTATTTTGCAGATGAAGAAACAGAGGCTTCCAGAGAGCAGAAGTGACCTGACTTGCAAATAGTGACACCAATATTCAAACTCAAGTCTGTCCGATTCAAGATCCATGTTCTCTCCACCGTGTCAACAGTCTTGATTTAGAAGTAGGGATTATTAACCCCATTTTTACAGATAAAAAAACTGAGCTCCGAAAGTGCAAGTAATAATGGAAAAACTGAAGTTTGACTAATTCCAAATCTCTGCCAGGTATCCTGTGAGAGGAACCTTGTAGAACCCCAGAACTGGGGGACATCCGTAGGGCAGTCTGGACAAATCCCTTCAGTCTACAGAGGAGAACCTGACTCAGAGGGGGAAGCTAGCAGCTCAAGGACATGAGGCAAGACGGCGGCAGGCTGGGCAGGATGTGCGGGTGAACGGCCTTCAGGTGGAGTGGGACTGGATCTGTGCTGACCACCTCCTGGATGCCTTTGGGCTGGCAGTGAGGCTGCAGTGAGACCTGTGACCTTAGAGAGTATCCAAGGGGCTAGAGCAGTGAGGGCTGAACTTCTGTCAGGGAATCTGGTTGCCTGTGTGAGGACGTGGACCAGCAGACAGGCCCTGGGGTTAAGAGGTCACCAAGCCCAGCAGCTGCTCATGCTGGCAGACCTGGGAAAAGTGAGGGGATCGGTTGAAAGGCAGGGAACACAAGTGGGGCTTCTTTGGGGAGCTGAGCCATTATTCCCAGATGCCCCTGCTCATCCTGCACCTTCTTCAAAGGCTCTGCCTGCAGTGTGAGGCCTCCCTGGATCTATCTGAACTCCCTTCTCCCCCTCTGGCTGCAAGAGCCATTATCCTGACTGCCCTTTCTAGAAGACATTTAGGTGCCTGGCCCTAGGCTTGACACTCCATGTACAAAATCTGACATATAGCTTTCCCAACAATCCTGTGACCATGCTATAATGAGCTAAGGCTCAGAGATACTAAATGACTTGCCCAAGCTCACACAGCTGATAAGTGACAGAGCCAGGATAGCAACTCTATCAGGATAGGGATTTCTGGCTTCTTTGGTCACTGCTGTATTCCCAGTGCTTGGCACGTAGTGGCCACCCAGTACAGATTCATCGAGTAAATGTCTGACTCTAGTGCCACGCCCGTTGCCCTACACCTAGCTGCCTCTTGAAAACCCCCATGATGGGAGAATTCAGTTTTGAGTGAAAATAGATTTAGAGGACTTCAGTCAAGAATGAATCCATGAAGTCCTTTTCTATGAGTACTTTTTATACTTATCAAAATAAGACAATGAAGAAAGCTCCCTGAATAGAATGTAAATTGCATTGTGCACGTTTTTACAATTAGTAATCAGGGCTGCTACAGAATTAATTTCTTCCCCAGGCAGGTTCAATGAGATGCTCGTTAGCTCATTGTGCTTCTTTGCTTTCCTACAGACAACATGCATGCTAACAGGTAGTTCTTTTTCCTTTCTGAAATGGTGACTTTTTGAAGTGGTTCAAAGCCATTTTGATTTTATGACTCAGAGTCTCTAAGTCACTTTCCTCAAGCCATGAATTTGTGACTATATATTCCCAGACTCGGGGAGTACAGAAAGGGTAACCTGTATATCCTCGAATTTCCAAAATGGAAACTTGTAACGAGGTCAGCTTACAATATAGCTCCTTCTGTTGACTGGCATGGTCCAAGTTCATTGAATGTTTGGTTTATTGGATCGTAACCATCCATCCACTCATGGGTTCTCTCATTTTCAGCAACTGGAATTCTATAAATTACAACTGAACTCCATCTAAACTTTACTGACCATAATTATTTTTTTCTTTCATGATTCAGGATGTAGTTTAACATCTCACAGAGCCCTAGGCCAAAATAGTGAATTTTGAATTAAAACTTCTCAGAGCTAAAAGGGATCCTACAGATCCCCTAATCTAACTTTTCCTACATTCTGTTTCACAGAACAACTCCCCCGTAAGAGAGTGTACCTAGAAAAATTTCCTCTCTCAAGTAAGTTTGGGAACTGCTGTGTGCTCTGCCTTCCTGTCAGAGTCACAATGCATAAGAGCAGACTCAAGTTTCCAAGAAGTCCTGCAGTAAATATGGTGGTGTTTAACTTTGTCCCACCCAGTGTTCCCAAAATTACTGGACCGGAGGATGGGGGGGATTTTTTTTAACTTCTGAAAAATGCCTACTGGAAAACACTTTGGGAAATATCACTCTAGTCAGACCTCACACACACTTGCACACATACCCACCTTCCAATTTTACAGATGTGGAAAGTGATGTTCAGAGAGGGGAAGAACGTGGCCTGAAGCTGTACATGTCTAATGGCAGAGCTAGGCCTGGAACCCACACATTTCTTAGCTCCTAGGTTCATAATTCATATCACCTACAATGCCCAGGTAAGATTGGTAGACGAGAGATAGCCAGGTAATAAAGTATGGATTGACCCAGCTTTTATTGTACCAAATAAACTGTTTATTTTATTTTATTTTATTGGAGTATAGTTGATTTACAATGTTGTGTTAGTTTCAAGCATACAGCACAGTGATTCAGTTAAGCTATACGTATATATATATTCACTCTTTTTCAGATTCTTTTCTCATATAGGTTATCACAGAATATTGAGTAGAGTTCCCTGTGCCATACAGTAGGTCCTTGTTGGTTCTCTATCTTATATATAGTAGTGTGTTTATGTTAATCCCAAGCTCCTGATTTATCCCTCCCCCTGCCACATTTCCCCTTTGGTAACCATAAGTTTGTTTTCAGTATCTTTAAGTCTGTTTCTGTTTTGTAAATAAGTTCATTTGTATAATTTTTTTTTTTTTTTTTTGCCGTACGCGGGCCTCTCACTGTTGTGGCCTCTCCCGTTGCGGAGCACAGGCTCCAGATGCGCAGGCTCAGCGGCCATGGCTCACAGGCCCAGCCGCTCCTCGGCGTGTGGGATCTTCCCGGACCGGGGCACGAACCCATGTCCCCTGCATCGGCAGGCGGACTCTCAACCACTGCGCCACCAGGGAAGCCCCCATTTGTATAATTTTTAAAAAATTAGATCCCACATATGAGTGATATCATATGGTATTTGTCTCTGTCTGACTTATTTCACTTAGTATGATAATCTCTAGGTCCGTCCATGTTGCTGCAAATGGTATTTTTTCCTTCTTTTTATGGCTGAGTAATATTCCATTGTATATATATACCACATCTTCTTTGTCCATTCCTCTGTTGATGAACATTTAGGTTCTTTCCATGTCTTGGCTATTGTAAATAGTTGAACATTGGGGTGCACGTATCTTTTCAAATTCTGATTTTCTCCAGATATATGCCCAGGAAAACTGGTTTTTTGAAGCTTATTATATTGAAAAAGATAGCTATGGAACAAGGAAACTTTGTGTCTGCCTCAGGTGGCTTTCTCCATTCTGGAGTACAGGTCCTAACATGGCTACTTTACTTCTTATCCAGCTGTAGATTATTTCTTATAAAGCGAATTGGAGTAGTTGGAAGATGGGGTAGGGCCGGTGATCAGGCCATTATGTTGGAGTGACTGATTATCATTGTTAGTAACAACAGTCATAGCCACTTACTGAATAGGGACAGGATACTTCATTGTGGCAGTGAGCTTGGGAGCCACACACGCTGGGTTTGAATCCTGGCCCCATCACTGAATAACTGTGTGATTAATACTACCTATATTTTCCTGGCACTGCAGTCTGAGAGGATTTGATGTCATGATTTCTTCATCGGGAACATTGGGTATCAAACACAATAGTTCCTGTCTTAGAACAAGGAGGTTTTCCAAAAGACGCACAGAGGCTCACCAGGCAGCTATCTCATAAACCTGGGGAAGTTTGAGCAGATAGCCCAGGAGGGGCCTGTAGGTTGGCGCACAGCGGTAAGAGTGGGGCAGGGGTAGTGATTTGGGCAAAGATGAGTGAAGAGATGCTCAATCCACACAGAAGATGAGGCACATGTTTTTCAACAATAATTGAGGCAAAGAACAGCTCTGGAAGACAAATAGATTGTCTTAACCAGGATTTTTTTCATTGACAATTGACAAATAACTCCAACAGGCTTAGGAAAAAGAAAGGAGCCGCAGGAGGGGCTGACTAGACATGGCTGCATGCAGGGCTCGAGCCGTATCAGCAGGACTCTCTCTCGCTCTATCCCTTGGCTCTGCTTTAGTTGTACTGACTCTGTTCTCAGCCAGGCGCTCCCTTCATGCTGGCAAGATGGCCACAGAAGCGCCAAGGGGACATTCTACAACTTAGCCGTATTACCTCTTTCCCAAAATTTCAAACAGAGTTCCAGGATTCATTATGATGGGCCTGGCCCCAGGTCATGTGCTGCTTTCAGTTCCTGGGACTGATTGGCCAGGCCTGAGCCACTTGCTTCCTCCTAGAAATGAAGCAGACGTGGGGCTGGGACCCTCACCCCCTGCCTTTATTTCCTCCTGTTTCTTTCAGTTCCTGACCCTTGTCTCTGTCTTCAGTTGGCCCACTGCTTCCCGGGCTTCACAACCACACATCATTCTGGCCCCAGGTAAGAAGTGGCCACATCCTAGAGGGGTCTTCTGGATAGACCTAGGACTTTCTGTTGGCACAAAAGTAGATTCAGGGGATGCCAGTTCAGATAGAAGGAGGCAGTGTGGTGTGTGATGCTAGGACAGTAGGGGAGTTTTCATCCTAAGTGCCAGTTTTTTAGAGTGGCTGTCTTGCAGAGGATGGTAAAGCTGAGTCCAGACTCAGAGGGAAAGGAAGCCATGATTGATTAGTAATATGTGCCAGGAGCACTGGATTAGGTGGTGGTAGCAGATGTGCCATGTATTTGCGAAACCTCATTAAAGAAACAGCATGGATCATGGAGTGTAACAGCCCTGTTCACCTCCACCTCCACCACTTAGTCCTGTGATCACATTGCAGTTACTTCGACTTATAGGCAACAGTTCCCACATTTGCACAGTGAGGACATTCATCCTGAAGAACTTCTAAAAGAATCAGTGGAGACAGTGTACATAGATAGGTGCTAACCATGTTGCATCATAAATGGAGCTTTGGTTTTTTTAGAAGTAGAAAGACATCTCACTTTTCCAGGGGTCCGCTGCCCACAGTGCTAGCATTGCCTAAGATACCTCAGGAAGATTTACATGGGTTTGAACTTCTGTTTTTCGGAAGAGTTTGAGAAGGATAGGTGTTAGCTCTCATCTAAATGCTTGATAGAATTTGCCTGTGAAGCCATCTGGTCCTGGACTTTTGTTTATTGGAAGATTTTTAATCACAGTTTCAATTTCATTACTTGTGATTGGTCTGTTCATATTTTCTATTTCTTCCTGGTTCAGTCTTGGAAGCTTGTACCTTCCTGAGAATTTGTCCATTTCTTCCAGGTTGTCCATTTTATTGGCATAGAGTTGCTTATAGTAGTCCCTTATGATCCTTTGTATTTCTGCATTGTCAGTTGTAACTTCTCCTTTTTCATTTCTAATTTTATTGACTTGAGTCCTCTCCCTTTTTCTCTTGATGAGTCTAGCTAAAGGTTGATCAATTTTGTTTATCTTTTCAAAGAACCAACTTTTACTTTCATTGATCTTTGCTATTGTTTTCTTCATTTCTATTTCATTTGTTTCTGCTCTGATCTTCATGGTTTCTTTCCTTCTACTAACTTAGGGTTTTGTTTTTTCTTCTTTCTCTAGTTGCTTTAGGTGTAAGGTTAGGTAATTTATTTGAGATTTTTCTTGTTTCTTGAGGTAGGATTGTATTGCTATAAACTTCCCTCTTAGAACTGCTTTTGCTGCATCCCATAGGTTTTGAGTCATTGTGTTTTCATTGTCATTTGTTTTGAACTTCTGTTTTTGAAAGATGCACTGTTGGTTTCTCACCCTTATCCCATCAGGCCTTTACAGTGCATTGTATCCAGACCCAAATTCCGACAGCCAGCATCTGCTTCTCATTGCCTCTCCTGCCAACAGGGTGACAGCCAGCACCACCATCTGAGAACTTGCAAAGAGTCTGACTTATCTTCATAAGATCCCACATTACCTTGTCTTATACCAAGGGACTCACTTAATGACAAAGGATGTACAGCAATGGGCACATGATCCCAGGACCCACTGATCTTCCCAGGGAATGTGTCACCAGAAGCTACTGTTGGCCCACTAGAATGTCGGAAGGGCCTCTTAGAAGCAAAGTTAAGATGCCAGCCTAGGAGTGATATTCTGCAGGATTGGGGTGCTGTGTTTTTTATTGAGGTAAAAGTCACATAACATAAAATTCACCATTTTAGCCTTTTTAAAGTTACAATTCAGTGACCTTAGTACATTCCTAATACTATGCGACCATCAGCACTATCTCATTCCAGAACATTTTCATACCCATTCAGCAGTCAATCCCCATTTCTTCCTTACCCCAGCCCCTGACAACTAATTTGCTTTTTGTCTCTATGGATTCACCTATTCTGTATATTTTGTATAAGAGGAATAATACAACATATGGCCTTTTGTATCTGGCTTCTTTCACTTGGCACAGTGTTTTCAAGGTTGATCCATGTTGAAGTATGGATCAGTGTTCATTCCTTTTTATGACCAAATAGCATTCCATTGTATGGATATAGAACATTTTGTTTATCCATTCATCCATCAGTGAATATTGGGTTGTTTCTGCCTTTTGGCTATTGTGAATAGTACTGTTATGAAATTCTTGTAGAAGTTTTATCTTGAACATCTGTTTTCAGTTCTTTTGTGTATATACCTAGAAGTGGATTGCTGGTTCACATGGTAATTCTGTGTTTAACTTTTTTTTCTTAATTTTTTTTAAAATTTATTCATTTATTTTTGGCTGCATTGGGTCTTCATTGCCGTGCATGGGCTTTCTTTAGTTGCGGTGAGCAGGGGCTACTCTTCGTTGCAGTGCGCACGCTTCTCATTGCGGTGGCTTCTCTTGTTGCGGAGCACAGGCTCTAGGCATGCGGGCTCAGTAGTTGTGGCTCGCGGGCTCTAGAGCGCAGGTTCAGTAGTTGTGGCGCACAGGCTTAGTTGCTCCACGGCATGTGGGATCTTCCCAGACCAGGGATCGAACCCGTGTTCCCTGCATTGGCAGGCGGATTCTTATCCGCTGTGCCACCAGGGAAGTCCCTGTGTTTAACTTTTAGAGGAACAGCCAAACTCTTTTTCCCAGCAGTTGCACCTTTTACATTCCCACCAGCAGTGTGTAATATGAGTTCCAATTTCTTGATATCTTCAGTAACATTTGTTATTTTTCATTTTTTAAAATCATAGGCATCCTAGTGGGTGTGAAGTGATATCATATTGTCGTTTTAATTAGCATTTCTCTAGTGATTAATGATGATGAGCATCTTATCATGTACTTATTGTGCAGTTGTATGTCTTCTTTGAAGAACTGTCTATTCAAGTCCTTTGCCCATTTTTTTAACTGGGTTGTTTTGTTGTTGTTGTTGAGTTGTAGGAGTTCTTTATATATTCTAGATATTAATTCTTTGTCAGATATATGGTCTGCAAATATTTTCTCCCATTCTATAGGTTGCCTTTTCACTTCCTTGATAGAACCCTTTCTTACACAAAAGTTTTAATTTTGATGAAGTCCCATTTATATATTTTTCTTTTGTTGCTTGTGCCTTGGTGCCATATCTAAGAATTTATTGCCATATTTAAGGTCATGAAGATTAACTCCTATGTTTACTTCTAAGAGTTTTATAGTTTTAGCTCTTATGTTTAGGTCTTTGATCTATTTTGAGTTCATTTTTAAATATTTTATTAGGTAAGGTTCTAACTTCCCTCCTTTGTGTGTGATTAGCATACTGCCTTGATTATCATAGCATTGTAGTAAGTCCTGGAATTGGAAAGTGTGAGTCCTCCAACTTTGTATTTTTTTCAAGATTGTTTTGGCTAATCAAGGTCCCTTGCAATTATATATGAATTTTAGGATCATTTCATCCATTTCTGCAAAATAGGCAGATGGAATTTTGATAAAGGTTGCACTGAATCTGTTGATCACTTTGGGAAGTCTTGCCATTTCTAGCTGTCTTTTTTTTTTACTAATTGCCCTAGGCAGGACTTCCTATACAATATTGGATAGAAATGATAAGAGTAGACAGCCTTGTATTGTTCATGATCTTAGAAAAGCATTTAGTCTTTCACCATTAACTATGATGTTAGCTGTGGGTTTTTCATAGGTGACCTTTACCACGTTGAGGAATTTCCCTTTTATTCATAATTTGTTGAGCTTTTTTTTTTTTTTTTTTTTTTTTTGCGGTACGTGGGCCTCTCACTGTGGTGGCCTCTCCCGCTGCAGAGCACAGGCTCCGGACGCGCACGCTCAGCGACCATGGCTCACGGGCCCAGCCGCTCCGCGGCACGTGGGATCCTCCCAGACCGGGGCACGAACCTGCGTCCCCTGCATCGATAGGCAGACTCTCAACCACTGCGCCACCAGGGAAGCCCTGTTGAGCATTTTTTATCATGAAAAGATGTTGGGTTTTGTAAACTCCTTTTTCTGCATAAACTGAGATGATCACAGTTGGGTTTTTTTCCCCTTCATTCTATTAATATGTGTATTTGGTTGATTACTTTTTGTATGTTGAACCACTCTTGCATTCTTGGGATAAATTCAACTTGGTTATGTATATAATCTTCTTAATATGCTTCTAGAATCTGTTTGCTAGTATTATGTTGATGAATTTTTGCATCTAGACTCATATTGGTATGTTGGTTTTTAGTTTTCTTTTCTTTGATGTCAATGTCTGGCTTTGGTCAGAGTAATACTTGCTTTATAGAATGAGTTAAGAAGTGTTTCCTCTTCTGTTCTTTGGAAGAGTTGAGAAGGGTTGTTCTTGTTAATTCTTCTTTGAACACTGTAGAATTCACCAACGAAGCCATCTGGTTCTGAGATTTTCTTTGCTGGAAGATTTCAATTACTGATTTAATATCTTTATTTGTTGTAGGTCTGTAAAAGTTTGTTTCTTCTTGAGCCAGTTTTGGTAGTTTGTGTTTCTAGGAATTTGTCCATTTCATCTAGGTTATCTAATTTGTTGGCATGCAGTTGTTCATAGGCATCTTTTATAATCCTGTTTATTTCTGTAAGGTCATTAGGATGTCTACACTTTTATTTTTGCTTTTGGCAGTCTAGCTCCACAGTCCAAACTCTTAACCACTGTGCTATGTTGTTTCCACCATTCCTGCTTTTGGTAATTTGAGTCTTCTCTGTTTTTTTCTTAGTCATTCTAGCTAAAAGTTTGTCGGTTTTTGGTTTTTTTTTTATCTTTTCAAGGAACCAACTTTTGATTTCATTGATTCTCTGTACTGTGTTTTGATTCTCTATTTCATTTATCTCTGCTCTTACCTTCATTATTTTCTTCCTTTTGCTTGCTTTGGTTTAGTTTTTCTTCTTTTCCTATTTCCTTAATGTGGAAAGTTGGATTATTTTAGATATTTCTTCTTCTTTAAAGCAGGCATTTGGATTGGTTCAAGATGACGGAGTAAAAGGACATGCTGTCACTCCCTCTTTCGGGAACACGGGAATCACAACTAACTGCTGAACAGTCATCGACAGGAAGACACTGGAACTCACCAAAAAAGATACCCCACATGCAAAGACAAAGGAGAAGCCGCCGCCGCAATGAGACAGTAGGAGGGGCGCTATCACAATAAAATCAAATCCCATAACTGCTCACAAACTGGAGAACACTTATACCACAGAAGTCTACCCAGTGGAGTGAAGGTTCTGAGCCACACATCAGGCTTCCCAACCTGGGGGTCTGGCAACAGGAGGAGGAATTCCTAGAGAATCAGATTTTGAAGGCTAGCAGGATTTGATTGCAGGACTTCGGCAGGACTGGGGGAAAAAGAGACTCCACTCTTGGAGGGCCCACATAAAGTAGTGTGTGCATCGGGACCCAGGGGAAGGAGCAGTGACCCACATAGGAGACTTAACCAGACCTACCTGCTAGTGTTGGAGGGTCTCCTGTAGAAGCGAGGGGCAGCTGTGGCTCACCAAGGGACAAGGACACTGGCAGCAGAAGTTCTGGGAAGTACTCCTTGGCGTGAGCCCTCCCAGAGTCTGCCATTAGCCCCACCAAAGAGCCCGGGTAGGCTCCAGTGTTGGGTCGCCTCAGGCCAAACAACCAACAGGGAGGGAACCCAGCCCCACCCATCAGCAGACAAGTGGATTAAAGTTTTACTGAGCTCTGCCCACCAGAGCAACAGCCAGCTCTACCCACCACCAGTCCCTCCCATCAGGAAACTTCCACAAGCCTCTTAGATAGCTTCATCCACCAGAGGGCAGACAGCAGAAGCAAGAAGAACTACAATCCTGCAGCCTGTGGAACAAAAACCACATTCACAGAAAGATAGACAAGATGAAAAGGCAGAGGACCATGTACCAGATGAAGGAACAAGATAAAACCCCAGGAAAACAACAAAGTTAAATGGAGATAGGCAATCTTTCAGAAAAAGAATTCCGAATAATGATACTGAAGATGATCCAGGACCTTGGAAAAAGAATGGAGGCAAAGATCGAGCAGATGCAAGATATGTTTAACAAGGATCTAGAATAATTAAAGAACAAACAAACAGAGATGAACAATACAATAAATGAAATGAAAACTACACTAGAAGCAATCAATAGCAGAATAACTGAGGCAGAAGAACAGATAAGTGACCTGGAAGACAGAATAGTGGAATTCACTGCTGCGGAACAGAATAAACCAAAAAGAATGAAAAGAAATGAAGACAGCCTAAGAGACCTCTGGGACAACATTAAACGCAACAACATTCGCATTATAGGCTTCCCAGGAGAAGAGAGAGAGAAAGGACCAGAGAAAATATTTGAAGAGATTATAGTCGAAAACTTCCCTAACATGGGAAAGGAATTAGCCACCCAAGTCCAGGCAGTGCAGAGAGTCCCATACAGGATAAACCCAAGGAAAACACACTGAGACACATAGTAATCAAATTGGCAAAAATTAAAAACAAAGAAAATTATTGAAAGCAGCAAGGGAAAAACGACAAATAACATACAAGTGAACTCCCATAAGGTTAACAGCTGATTTCTCGGCAGAAACTCTAGAAGCCAGAAGGGCATGGCATGATATACTTAAAGTGATGAAAGGGAAGAAACTACAACCAAGATTACTCTACCCAGCAAGGATCTCATTCAGATTCGATGGAGAAATCAAAAGCTTTACAGATAAGCAAAAGCTAAGAGAATTCAGCACCACCAAACCAGCTCTACAACAAATGCTAAAGGAACTTCTCTAAGTGGGAGACACAACAGAAGAAAGGGACCTACAAAAACAAACCCAAAACAACTAAGAAGATGGTCATAGGAACATGCATATCGATAATTACCTTAAACTTGAATGGATTAAGTGCTCCAACCAAAAGACACAGGCTTGCTGAATGGATACAAAAACAAGACCCATATATATATGCTGTCTACAAGAGACCCACTTCAGACCTAGGGACACATACAGACTGAAAGTGAGGGGATGGAAAAAGATATTCCATGCAAATGGAAATCAGAAGAAAGCTGGAGTAGCAATACTTATATCAGGTAAAATAGACTTTCAAATAAAGAATGTTACAAGAGACAAGGAAGGACACTACCTAAGGATCAAGGGATCAATCCAAGAAGAAGATAAAACAATTATAAATATATATGCACCCAACATAGGAGCACCTGAATACATAAGGCAACTGCTAACAGCTATAAAAGAGGAAATCGACAGTAACACAATAATAGTGGGGGACTTTAACACCTCACTTACTCCAACGGACAGATCATCCAGGCAGAAAATTAATAAGGAAACACAAGCTTTAAGTAACACAGTAGGCAAGATAGATTTAACTAATATTTATAGGACATTCCATCCAAAAACAGCAGATTACACTTTCTTCTCAAGTGCACACGGAACATTCTCCAGGATAGATCACATCTTGGGTCACAAATCAAGCCTCAGTAAATTTAAGAAAATTGAAATCATATCAAGCATCTTTTCTGACCGCAACGCTATGAGATTAGAAGTCAATTACAGAGAAAAAAATGTAACAAACACATGGAGACTAAACAATACATTACTAAATAACCAAGAGATCACTGAAGAAATGAAAGAGGAAATCAAAAAATACCTAGAGGGCTTCCCTGGTGGCGCAGTGGTCGAGAGTCCGGCTGCCGATGCAGGGGACACGAGTTCGTGCCCCGGTCTGGGAAGATCCCACATGCCGCGGAGCAGCTGGGCCTGTGAGCCATGGCCGCTGAGCCTGCAGTTCCGGAGCTCCACAATGGGAGAGGCCACAACAGTGAGAGGCCTGCGTACTGCAAAAAAAAAAAAAAGAAAAAAAAAGAAAAAAAATACCTAGAGAAAAATGACAATAAAAACACAATGATCCAAAACCTATGGGATGCAGCAAAAGCAGTTCTAAGAGGGAAGTTTATAGCTGTACAAGCCTACCTCAAGAAACAAGAAAAATCTCAAATAAACAATCTAACATTACACCTAAAGGAACTAGAGAAAGAAGAACAAGCAAAATCCAAAGTTAGCAGAAGGAAAGAAATCATAAAGATCAGAGCAGAAATAAATGAAATAGAAACAAAGAAAACAATAGCAAAGATCAATAAAACTAAAAGCTGGTTCTTTGAGAAGATAAACTTGATAAACCATTAGCCAGACTCATCAAGAAAAAGAGGGAGAGGACTCAAATCAATAAAATTAGAAATGAAAAAGGAGAAGTTACAACAGACATGGCAGAAATACAAAGGATTGTATTGTATTAGAGACTACTACAGGCAACTCTATGCCAGTGAAATGGACAACCTGGAAGAAATGGACAAATTCTTAGAAAGGTATAACCTTCCAAGACTGCACCAGGAAGAAATAGAAAATGTGAACAGACCAATCACAAGTAATGAAATTGAAACTGTGATTAAAAATCTTCCAACAAACTAAAGTCCAGGACCATATGACTTCACAGGTGAATTCTATCAAACATGTAGGGAAGAGTTAACACCCATCCTTCTCAAACTCTCCCAAAAATTTGCAGAGGAAGGAAAATTCCCAAACTCATTCTATGAGGCCACCATCACCCTGATACCAAAACCAGACAAAGATACTACAAAACAAGAAAATTACAGACCAATATCACTGATGAATATAGATGCAAAAATCCTCAACAGAATACTAGCAAACAGAATCCAGCAACACATTAAAAGGATCATACACCATGATCAAGTGGGATTTATCCCAGGGATGCAAGGATTCTTCAATATACACAAATCAATCAATGTGATACACCATATTAACAAATTGAAGAATACAAACCATATGATCATCTCAATAGTTGCAGGAAAAGCTTTTGCCAAAATTCAGTACCCATTTATGATAAAAACTCTCCAGAAAGTGGGCATAGAGGGAACCTACTTCAACATAATAAAGGCCTTATATGACAAACCCACAGCAAACATCATTCTCAATGGTGAAAAACTGAAAGCATTTCCTCTAAGATTAGGAACAAGACAAGGATGTCCACTCCACCACTATTATTCAACATAGTGTTGGAAGTCGTACCAATGGCAATCAGAGAAGAAAAGGAAATAAAAGGAATACAAATTGGAAAGAACAAGTAAAACTGTCACTGTTTGCAGATGACATGCTACTATACATAGAGAATGCTAAAGATGCCACTAGAAAACTACTAGAGCTAATCAATGAATTTGGTAAACTTGCAGGATACAATATTAATGCACAGAAATCTCTTGCATTCCTATACACTAATGATGAAAAATCTGAAAGTGAAATTAAGGAAACACTCCCATTTACCATTTCAACAAAAAGAATAAAATACCTAGGAGTAAACCTACCTTGGGAGACAAAAGACCTGTATGCAGAAAACCATAAGACACTGATTGAAAGAAATTAAAGATGATACAAACAGATGGAGAGGTATACCATGTTCTTGGATTGGAAGGATCAATATTGTGAAAATGACTATACTACCCAGAGCAATCTACAGATTCAATGCAATCCCTATCAAATTACCAATGGCATTTTTTACAGAACTAGAACAAAAACCTTAAAATTTGTATGGAGACACAAAAGACCCCTAATAGCCAAAGCAGTCTTGAGGGAAAAAAACGGAGCTGGAGGAATCAGACTCCCTGACTTCAGACTCTACTACAAAGCAACAGTAATCAAGACAATATGATACTGGCACAAAAACAGAAATATAGATCAATGGAACGAGATAGAAAGCCCAGAGATAAACCCACGCACCTATGGTCAACTAATCTATGACAAAGGAGACAAGGATATACAATGGAGAAAAGACAGTTTCTTCAATCAGTGGTGCTGGGAAAACTGGACAGCTACATGTAAAAGAATGAAATTAGAACACTCCCTAATAGCATACACAAAAATAAACTCAAAATGGATTAGAGCCCTAAATGTAAGACCGGGCACTATAAAACTCTTAGAGGAAAACATGGGAAGAGCACTCTTTGACATAAATCACAGCAAGATCTTTTTTGATCCACCTCCTAGAGTAATGGAAATAAAAACAAAAATAAACAAGTGGGACCTAATGAAACTTCAAAGCTTTTGCACAGCAGAGGAAACCATAAACAAGACGAAAAGACAACCCTCAGAATGGGAGAAGATATTTGCAAATGAATCATCAGACAAAGGATTAATCTCCAAAATATATAAACAGCTCATGCAGCTCAATATTAAAAAAACAAACAGCGCAGTCCAAAAATGGACAGAAGACCTAAATAGACATTTCTCTAGAGAAGACATTCAGATGGCCAAGAAGCACATGAAAAGCTGCTCAACATCACTAATTATTAGAGAAATGCAAATCAAAACTACAATGAGGTATCACTTCACACCAGTTAGACTGGGCATCATCAGAAAATGTACAAACAACAAATGCTGGAGAGGGTGTGGAGAAAAGAAACCCTCTTGCACTGTTGGTGGGAATGTAAATTGATACAGCCACTTTGGAGAACAGTGTGGAGGTTCCTTAAAGAACTAAAAGTAGAATTACCATATGACCCAGCAATCCCCCTACTGGGCGTATACCTAGAGAAAACCATAATTCAAAAAGACACATGCACCCCAATGTTCACTGCAGCACCATTTACAATAGCCAGGTCATGGAAGCAACCTAAATGCCCATCGACAGATGAACGGATAAAGAAGATGTGGTACATATATACCATGGAATATTACTCAGCCATAAAAAGGAACGAAATTGGGTCATTTGTAGAGATGTGGATGCATCTAGAGACTGTCATACAGAGTGAAGTAAGTCAGAAAGAGAAAAACAAATATCGTATATTAAAACATATATGTGGAACCTAGAAAACAGTACAGATGAACCACTTTGCAGAACAGAAATTGAGACACAGAAGTAGAGAAAAAATGTATGGACACCAAGGGGAGAAAGCGGCAGGGGGTGGGGGTTGTGGTGTGATGAATTGGGACATTGAGATTGACATGTATACACTGATGTGTATAAAATGGATGACCAGTAAGAAAAAATAAATAAATAAACATAAAAAAATAAATAAAGTAGGCATTTACAGTTATAAATTTCCCTCTGAGCACTGCTTTTACTGCATCTGATAGGTTTTGGTTCTTCTTTGAGCCATTGGTTGTTTAAGCGCGTGTTGTTTAACCTCCATGTATTCATGAATTTTCCAGTTTTCCTTCTGTTATTAATTTCAAGTTTCATTCCATTGTGGTCATGGAATAAACATTTTATGACTCTGTTCTTTTGAAATGTATTGAGACTTTTTTTATGGCCTAACCTATGTTCTCTGCTGGAAGATGTGCTATGTGCACTTGAGAAGGATGTGTATTTTTCTGCTGTTTGGTGGAGTGTTTTGTTTGTGTTAGGTCTCATAGGTTTATAGTGTTGTTCAAGTCTTCTTTTTCTATGTTTATCTTTTCCCTAGTAGTTCTATCCTTTATTGAAAGTGAGGTGTTGAAATCGCCAACGATTTCTAAAAGAACAGTCTTTTCTCCCTTTAATTCTGTCCGTTTTTGCTTTGTAAATTTGGGGTTTTGTTATTAGGTTCTATATATTTATAATTATTATACTTCTTGGTAGATTGACTCTTTTATCTTTATTTAATGTCTTTCTTTCTTGTTACAATTTATGTCTTAAAGTCTATTTTGTCTGATATCAGTATAGTCACTCCAACTCTTTGAGTTACCATTTACATGAAGTACCTTTTTCCATCCTTTCACTTTCAGCCTATTTGTGTATTTGGATCCAAAGTGGGTCTCTTGTAGACAGCATATAGACATTTTTATTGTCACAAATTACATCTTTGTACATTGTGTGCCCATTAATATATTTTAAGAAATTTTTTTATGTAGTTGTCCTTTAAATTATACAGCAAGAAAAGAGGAGTTACAAACCACAAATGCCTTAATACTGACTTTTATATTTACTTATGAAATTACGTTTACTGGTGTTTTTTATTTCTTCTGTAGACTCAAGTTACAATTTAGTATTCTTTCAGTTAGCCTGAAGGATCTCCTTTAGCATTTCTTGTAGGGTAGGTCTACAAGCAATAAACTCTCTGTTTTTGTTTATCTAGAAAATCTTAATTTCTCTTTCATTTTTGAAGGATAGTTTTCCTGGGTATAGAATTCTTGGTTGACCATTTTATTCTTTCAGCACTTTGAATATATCTTCCCACTGCCTTCTGGCCTTCATGATTCCTGAAGAGAAATTAGCTGTTAATCTTATTGCGAATGTTGTATGTGATGAGTCATCTCTTGCTTGCTGCTTTTAGGACTCTGCCTTTGGCTTTCAACAGTTTGAGCACAACGTGTCTCAGTGAGGATCTTGAGGTTCACTCAGATTCTTAGATGTATATATTTATATCTTTCATCAAGTTTGCAAAAGTTTTGGCCATTATTACATCTGATATTCTTTCTGTTCCTTTCTCTGCTCTCCTTCTGGAATTTACATTATACATCTGTTGGTATGCTTAATGCTGTTCCACAGGTCTCTTAGGCGCTGTTCATTTTTCTTTACTGTTTTTTCTTTCTGCTCCTCAGACTGGGTAATCTCAATTGCCCTGTCTTTAAGTTTCCTGAATCTTTCTTCTACCAGATCCAATACGCTGTTTACCTCTCTAATAAAATTTTCATTTTAGTTATTGTACTTTTCAACTTCAGAATTTCTCTCTAATTCCTCTTTTAATTTCTATCTCTATCTCTGTATTGATAGCCTCTATTTGTCAACACATCATTCTCATTGTTTCCTTTAGTTCTTTGAGTATATATATATATATATATATTTTTTTTTTTTTTTTTTTTGCTATGTCAGGTCTTAGCTGCGGCACACGGGATTTTCGTTACTGCATTCTGGATCTTTGTTGTGACATGCGGGATCTTTAGTTGTGGCATGCGAACACTTAGTTGCGGCATGTGGGATCTAGTTCCCTACCAGGGATCGAACCCTGGCTCCCTGCATTGGGAATGCAGAGTCTTAGCCACTGGACCACCAGGGAAGTCCCAAGCACATTTTAAATAGTTGACTTATAGTCTTTTTTTAAAGTGAGCTCAGTGTCTTGGCTTCCTTAAGGAACACTTCTATTCATTTCTTTTTTTCCTATGTATTAATCATTTTCACTCTGGGGCACTGTCTTTTAAGATTCAATGTGCACTTTGAAATAGCAGCCATTATATGGTTGGTGATGGGTCTACCCCACCAGGTAGACTACATGGGAACCAAGGAGTGGAAGTAGAAGAGGCCCTGTCTGTCCTCATTTCCTCAAGGAAGCTTCATCTCTTGCTTCTGACTGTTTTCCTTTCTTCTCAAGCATAAAATAGTGGGCACTTAGATGGACATAATGGTTTGCTCATTTAGTGGCTGCCCGTTGTACTTGGAAAGAAAAATAAAAACTAAAAGTCTCTTTCACACAGGGGTCCTCTGTAGGACCCTGCAAAATCTGACTCCAGCCTCCCTTCAGGCCCCATACCCCTCTCTCACTGGACCCATTCTTCCTCCAGTTTTGTAGCATGTGATGCCATGTCCCGCCTCAGAGCCTTTGCAGACGCTCTTCCACTCACAGTGCTCTTCCCATCATTTGTTGTGTGGTGAATTATTATTTATCCTTCAGATTTTACCTTTAAAGCCACTTCCTCAGAAAGGCCTTCTCCAAGCCTTCTAATATAAATCATTTGCCTCCATTGTTCTCTTTCAGAGGGCACTTTGCTTGTTCATTTTCTGCTTACAGTAAGTTGTCTTGGTACATTTATTGTATATTATATATATGATTAATATCTTTCTTCAACAACCACATAGAAATGTTGAGATGGGCCTTGAAGGTCTCCAAGCAGATGGATGGCAGTGGCAAGGCTCTTAGTGTTCAGAGGTAGGGAGGGGGCCTTGCAGGAGCTCTCAGAGCTCTGGGGTGTGGCTTTTCTCCTAGTGATGGGCATGTGGGGTTGGGGAGCGGCTGCATTTCCAGGAACTTTGACAGCTGCCTTCTGTCTTGACCCTATAACCCCTAGTGCTTCGTTTCTCTGTTCTTCTTGATAGCAAAAGTCTTCAAAAGAATTGTCCTCACCTCCTCTCTCCAGTTACTCTCCTCCTACTCTCAAAATCAGGCTTCTGTACCTGTTACTTCACTGAGATGGTCTATCAAGGCCAGCGATGACTTCCAAGTTGCTCACTCCCATGGTTGATGGTCACTCCTCATTCTTTTTTGACCACTCAGCAGCAGTGGACACTGCTTTGACTCTCTCCTTGAAGCTGTCTCTCCCCCGACTCCTCTGCTCCGACCACACTCACTCCCTTGGTGATTTCATCCTATCTCATGTAGAAGGTTTTAAATGCCTCCTATAGGTTGACAGCTCGCAAATCAGCATCACCAGCTTGGGTCTCCTCCCTGACTCCACACTCTATATTCAGCTGCCTGCTTGCAAGCTCACTCCTGCCTCAGGCCCTTTGCGCTGTTTCTTTCCTGCCTGCAGGACTCTCCACAAATGCCCCTGAAGCTTGCTCCTTTATTTCTTCAGATTTCTGCTCAGACACTAGCTTCTCTGCAATATGTCCCTTGGCCACCCTCTATCAACAACAGCCCATGTCCTCAGAACTTCCTGTGCCCTTAATCTGCTTTATTTTTTTTCAAAGCACCTCCACCATCCAAAATTCTCTCTATTCAATATTCTGTTTTCTCTCTATTCTCTATATTCTATGTTCTTATTTGTTTATTATCCACCTCCCCTGACTAGAACGTAAGTTCTGTGGAAGTGGGAGCTGCATGTCTGGTTCACCTCAGCAGCCCCTGCACCTGGAACAGGACTGCTGAAGGAATGGATGGGGCTGTGCTCAGTACATAGTTATAGACAGATCAGTGAGTATGGGAATGTATCTTCCTTCCCTGTGGATCGCACGGATATGTTGAACTCTCCAGTAATTAGAGTTGTGAACTGGGAATTTTTTGTTTTTATCATTTATCATGAAAATATGTGTACTTCTGTTACTCTAATTATGGGCATATACAAATATTCGTATATTTAATATTGCAGCTTATTTTGGAGAAAACTATGAAGTATGTGTGTACCACAGTTAACTCTAAGTATACTTCTGTTCCTTAGGCTTTTTATCTTATTTATTTCTATTTAAGTAGAATATTGTTTTATCATGATGCTGTACGCCAATAAAATTTTTATGTTATCACCTCAAAAACAGATGATTTTTTCTCTAGAGTTGCACTTTAAACTAAATTTACAGTAGTCTTCACAATAATGTCATATCACCTTTGGCTGAATGAACTTCAATGAATTGGATTTAAAAAAACCAACATCACTGGAATTAACAAATTTTCTATTTGAATCATATAATGCCATTGATATAAAACTATCTTCATTTAATAGTTCTCAGCATGCTTCTTCTAATGGAACCAATACTTATCACTGTCGTTTTATTTTTCACATGTACGCAAGAAAAGCTGAAACTGAAAATGGGTGATATTATTATTATTATTTATTTATATATATTTTTTGCGGTACGCGGGCCTCTCACTGTTGCGGCCTCTCCCGCTGCGGAGCACAGGCTCCAGACGTGCAGGCTCAGCCGCCATGGCTCACGGGCTCAGTCGTTCCGCGGCATGTGGGATCTTCCCGGACCGGGGCACGAACCCGTGTCCCCTGCATTGGCAGGCGGACTCTCAACCACTGCGCCACCAGGGAAGCCCCAAGTGAAATTATTTTTAAAAATACAGACATTTGATGTAAATGAAAAGTCATGCTTCCAACTGGGATTCTAAAGAAACACCTCATTCCTGACTCCCTACCGACCTCTTTATGTTTTAAAGGCAGAAAAGCAAAACATTCACACCTTCAAAGATCCTGCTCCTCCTTTGAAAACCTGACGCTGCTTGCAGAGGGCAGCAGGGCTCTTCTGCTTATAGACCTGAGTCTCTGACACTGTCTCCCTGAGGGACCTTGGGCAAGTCCTGTCCTCTTGCTGGGTCTCATTTCTCCCTCTGTAAAGCTTCCCAGGGCGTCCAGCTCTGGCATCCTATGGTTTGTTTCCACCCGGGGAGATGGCGTGGCACTGGTGTCTGACCTCACTGGGAAAACATGCCAGATAAGCTGGCCCCCCTATCTCCACGGCCTTCATCTTCACCTCCGTTCGTTCACGTGAACAACACCAGAGTTTCTGGGACAGTGTCCCTCATTGATAAAATGTCCCATAACTTCTCAATGAGCCCACACACTGTAACCGCAGTGATAACGGGCTATATCTGGCTCGCTCAGAACCCTGACTGTGTTCCACACGGTGCTGTGGCTGTGGTTATCTGCTGTGCATGAATGGCCAGAGGCAGAAGAAGCACAGCAGCCTGTGCTCTAGAGAAGTGGAAGTGATTAACTTATGTCGCAGGCTCCAGTGTTGGTCTCAGCAAGTGGGAGGCAAAATGGATGTTGACAGCCGCCTCGGAGCTCACACCCCTGCGTCAGCAGTCTGCAGGAAACAGATGGCTTCAGGGCCGCTCTCAAGCCTGTCGGCAGCTCAACAGCTCGTGCTTTCTGATAGAGTTGTCAGAAAGCAACAAGGACAGCCCCAGGAAGTCAGTTTCCTGGCCCTGGAGGTGTCCTGGTGGAGCAGGGTAACCGACAGATGGGATGTTGTAGAAGAGGTGCAGATGCCCTGGGTGGGGAGACCATGTCTCTTCTGTTAGCGCGGTCCCTCTCCTCCCTGCTCAGGGGCTCAGGGCCAGGGGCTTATCTCTCAGGCACCAGTTACGGTGAGCAAGCTAGGCTAACCCTTAGAAGGAGAGCCAGCACCCGGGAGTCAGGGCGGGGCCAAAGCTAGAGATCATGAGAAAAGGGGAGGAATTCAGGGCAAGGCGATAAGAATTCACAGTAGGGCAGTGAGATAAAGTGAAAATAAGTAGACATCAAATAGGATGGGAGGTCAGAAACAGGAAGTAGTCACTTATAAGCCTGTTAGGTTGTGATGCCTGGTACACTGGCCCGGCTTTTAAAAATGCCCCAAAGTGGGTGCTCTTTGTGTCTTACTAACACTGCATGTTGAGCGTCAGTTCAGAAAAACAGATGCTTCATTCCCCGACACACACCTGAAATGAAAATACCTTTGTTATCTTCTTCTAATGTCGAGTACCTACTTTATGCAGCATCCACGAGAGAATCTGTACTACTTTTAGCCACTTAGATGTTACTGTCTAGACTGACTTGAGAAGAAGCCATAAAGTGGCTTTCTAATCTCTCATCTCAATACAGCCAGGCAATAGGCTATATCAGACCCATGTGGGCTGCCCACATGGTCTCATCTCTGCTATCCAATTTCATGGAGTTGAGTGCAGCAGCGGAGGGTGTAGTGTGATCTACGTGGTGCACAGGAGCCCACAGCACCAGGCTGCCCACTCTGCGTCCTCATTCCCCTGACAGCTCCACACTCATCTTTCCAGTCAGGCCAGAAGAGCATTAAAAGCTCTATGTTCCACATCCCCACACACCCCGATCTCAACCCCTCTGGGCTTTGGCAGCAGTCTGCAGAGATCACGTTCTCTCTTTCTGCCCAGAGCACGTCCCAGCAAGAGCCTGACCTGGGCGGGGTGATCTGAGGAAACTGGATGACTTCCCGGCCTCTCGTGAGTCAGGTGTTCATAGCCTCATCTTTTGATTCGAAGTGAATTCCTGGAACGTAACGTGTTTTCTGATCATGCAAAAACACCTCTACCGCCAAGTGGTATCCTTTGGGGTCACATCAGTGGACCCTCTGGGCAGCCTGTCTTCAGAACAGGGAGTCGGGCTGGGAGAGACAGGCAGCAGTTGCTTGTGCCGGGCCTCTGGGGCGGCGGTGAGGAGTTTGGATTTTGAGCAGTGGGAAGTTACTAGAGTGTTTAAAGCTGTGGCAGGGCGTGACGTGATATTCATTTTAAAAGATAGCTCTGTCATCAGAGGGCTGTGGAGTGGAAGGAATGGGAAGGTGAGGGGGCCGCTTAGGAGGCTACTGGATTGCCCGTCCGCTCATTTGTTCACTCACTCTCCACGCACGTGCTGCCACCCAACCCTGTGGACAGAGGCACTGGACATCAGGCTCCCTACCCTTCTTGAGCTTACGGCAGAAGGACTATGAAAAAGTAAACAGACAAAGGGAAGAGATCCATTCCAGAGTTCCTTGACGACCTAGGGGTTAGGATTCCAGGCTTTCACTGCCTCGGCCCATGTTCAATCCCTGGTTGGGGAACATCTCGCAAGCCATGTGGTGCAGCCAAAAAAATAAAAATAAATAAATAAGTGTAAAAAAATTTCAAAAAGAGAAGAGATCCATTCAGACTGTGATGCGTGCCATGCAGAAGATAAAACAGGGTGCTCTGATAAAGAGCTACTAGGGAGGGAGGCGAGGGTCACTTCGGAGGGTTGAAGGGATGGCCTTTCTGAGACCTAAATAACGGGAATGATGAGTCATGTGACAATGAGAAGTGGGCACGGGGGTGTTCTAAGCGGAGGAAACACCAAGTGCAAAGGCCTTGAGGCAGGAATGAGCTCACGTGGTGCTGGGGAAGCTGCCCAGGCCACTCCTTGCTACCGAGGTTAGGAGTTGGGTTTGCCTCTGCAGGGGTGAGGGTTTTGAACTGAGGCACCAATGAGCCACAGACTATAGCTTGAGGGCCAAATCCAGATCAATGCCTGTTGTTTATAAATAAAGTTTTATTGGAACCCAGTCTTGCCCGTTCGTCTACGTAGTGTCTGTGGCTGCTTGCAGGCTGCAGTGGCAGAGCAGCATAGTTGTGGCAGAGGCCACCTGGCCCACAAAGCCTTTAGGTATTTTGATACTTGCTCTCTGGCCCTTTACAGGGTAGCTTGCTGACTGCTGGTCTAGTTGCTGCTGTCAGAGGTTATTCTGGCTACTGTGTGGGTAGCATCCTGGACTAGAGCTATGAAGCTACTGCAGGACACAGAGGACAGTGAGCCTTTCCCTTAGCATCTCTGGGTGCACACAGCTCTGAAGACAGAGAGCGTGTGCGGGGCGTGCTGCCTGGTGCACAGTGGCCAGCCGAGCTGATGCTGCTTCGCCTGGTGAACTTGGCAAGGAGTTCATCGCTGCTTGTGGGCCCTCCACCCAAACCATAACTGCCTGTCTTTTGTCTGCGGCACCTTGTCACCAGTTTGGGGCTTAGAGACAGTGCAGGCCAAGCAGCTGTTTCCTATTACCTGCTCGTCCCATTTCAGCAGCCTGTTGTGACTGCCAAGTGTGCCCACACCACTCCCAACAGACAGCAAGAGATACTGTGAGAAAGGGATCTCATTTCCAAATTTTAGGGCGATTGGTTTTGTTTTGTTTCTTGAGAAAAACATTAAATAAGTAAGATAGTTGAATACTGTGTTAGAAACCTAAACATCTAGGTTTTTTGTACCATGGGATCTTATTTTCATTCCTTTGGTTGTAACTGATAAATATTCACAGAATAATTGAGTTAGTACACTTTTTAACAAGAAAAACCATTTGTGTTACCTAAAGAAATGGTGAAGATGAGGGCAGGGACAAGAAGAGAAGATTCGGGGTGACAGATCAGCTGTCCCCAAATAGCTGTCTGTAGGTGGGAGGTCAAATTTATTTGAACAGGCATTTATTGAGTTTCTGCTCTGTGCCAACCACTGCTGGGTTCTGGAGAATCTGAGGTCCCTATGTCTGGAGCTTCACCGTCTGGTAACAAATATAACAGTGACAATATGACAAGATAACAAAAGTAAAGCACTTAATAATAGTTCTTACATTCCCACAACATCCCTCTAACATAGGTATTATCACTGCAATTTTAATTGAGACTTGAAGAGTAAATGTCAGAGTTGGGATATGAAACCATATCTTTTTGTCATTAGAGCTTTTTGCTGCCCTTCCGATTGGAAGAACTAAACCAATCAGTGTAAGTTCCAGCAAGGTAAGTTTCAGCTCAGGAACAAAAGGGGCTACTTTGGAAGGTGATGAGCTGTGTGTCAAGGGCAGTGTGTAAGTAGGGGCTTACGGAGGCCTGGCTAGATCAAGAGCCTCAAAGAATGTTGTCAGAAATTAGTCTCTCTAGGGCTTCCCTGGTGGTGCAGTGCTTAAGAATCCACCTGCCAATACAGGGGACACAGGTTCGAGCCCTGGTCTGGGAGGAGCCCACGTGCTGCGGAGCAAATAGGCCCGTGCACCACAACTACTGAGCCTGCGCTCTAGAGCCCACGAGCCACAGCTACTGAAGCCCGCATGCCGCAACTAATGAAGCCCACGTGCCTAGAGCCTGTGCTCCACAAGAGGAGAGCCCACCGCAGTGAGAGGCTCACACACCGGGATGAAGAGCAGCCCCCGCTCGCCACAACTAGAGAAAGCCCACGTGTAGCAACGAAGACCCAACACAGCCAAAAATAAATAAATAAAATTAATAAATTTATTAAAAAAAAAAAGAAATTAGTCGCTCTCTATGCCTTGGCTCCGCTTTCCTCTGGTTTGGCTTCCAAAACAGGTAGGTCCTTCAGCTTCAGGCTAACATTCTGTCTGCTTGGTAGCCTCAACACAAAGAGGACACCTGTTCTCAGTAGTTCCAGCAAAAGCCCCAGGATTAACTCTGACTGGACTGGCATCTCTGAACCAATCTCTGTGGCTGTGAATGTGGGACTCTCATTGAGTCAACTCCCAACCACATGGACTGAGGGCAGCTCTCGCCCCCATCTCCTGAGCTCCCCCAGTGCCGCTCCTCCCAGTGATACAAAAGCACGGGCTCTTCGGGGTCTTTGGATGGAAGGTCATGATATCTAGCATAGTGGAAGGAGGGTGGAATTGGAGTTCAACAGGCTTGGCTGGTCACTTACAGTGTGACCTTGAGTAAACACGCTCCTCTCTCTGGGCCTCATCTGTAAACTGGGTGTTCGTAGCCCCTTCCTTCCTGGCCACAGGCAAGAGTAAACTGGTGCTTATGTAGTGCCTGGCCCAGGAAACGATGCCCAACATCCCCAGGGAGGGATTTACGCGAGAGGGGATGTGGAAGAGCCTGGGCTATTCTCAGGACGAGGATGCAGGGTGAGTAAAGTGTCGGTGGGTTGCCAGCGATTCGGCCAGGTTGACAGCCATGAGGCCAGGTCTGGCTGCACAGTGGATGCTAGGTCTCCACACTGAGCTCCCGGGAGAGGAGCCGCTCGGACGAGGCTGTTTCTAAAGACCCAGCCAAGCCTATTTCCCTCTCCAGCTTCTCAACCTCCAGCCAAATCACCAGAAAACAATGTTCCCAGAATGAACTGGCTCAGCTCCTTGCAGAAATGCTGCCAGAAAAGGACAATTAGCTCTGGGCCCTTGGCTTTTGTAGGGGTCTGCGTTAGACCCAACTGAGGGGGAGGAAACACACATTCATGGTCTTCTTCCTGGCACTGTCAGGAGAAAGGCGGGTCAGTGTGGCTGCAAGCCCGAGGCCACCTGCATGTGAACCTGGCTCTGCCCACCACCAGCCACGTGACCACAGGCAGGATCTCACTTTAGAATGGGGCAATGGTGGTAAAAACGGCATCTACCTCAAAGGTTTGTTGTAAGGATTACACAGGTCATATATTAGCTCCAGCCATTATAGGTCAAAAATTGGGCTCTATCAGCAATTTCATATGGTTCAAGCTAAAGTTCTTGACGCAGAGTAGGTGTTAACTATGGGCACATGCTATCTGTGGCCCTCACGACAGTCTTACCAGGAGGGCGCTGTTGCACGTGTGCTATGGGCGAGGGGGTAGCCAAGCAGTGCGGCCACCGTCCCGGAGCCTGTGTCCTGTGCGGCCAGCAGGAAACCGAGCATCTGAGAGAGACATTCCCTCCTGGGTCCTGCAGAGGTGACCTTGGCCTGAGACCCTGTCTGATGATTGTTCTTGGCTTACACGTTGCAGGCTCCTGCAGCAGCACTGAAGGCATGATCCTTTGTTCTAATCGGAGTCCCTTATCTGAGGATCCAGGTGATCAATTTCTCTTAGAAGTCAGTGCCAGGAAAAGAAATCTGTCTCGCCTAATAAACTGGTACATTTCCTTTTATCAGAGAACCCTAGGAGGGCAGAGCGAATACCTGGGCTGGGTTTCCAGAGATGGTGAATTTTTATTATTCTCTTTATTATACCTACCATGGAAGATCATTAATTATGTACCAAGACATCACACTAAGTGCACCACATGAACGTTCTCTTTGCTACTCAAAGTGTGGTCCTTGGACCAGCAGCAACGGCATCACCTGGGAGCTTGCCAGAAATACAGAATCTCTGGCTCCTCCTGAGAAGTGCTAAATCCAAATCTGTATTTTAACAAGATGGCCAGGTGACTCATAGGTACATTTAATGATTGAGGCATCCTGCTTTGTGGCATTTAATCCCCACCCCATTCAGGAAGTACAGACTGTTTTACCCCTGTTTTACAGCTAAGTAGTCGGGGGGTTCTGACTGATTCCGGAGTCTGCATTCTTGCCACTGTACTGCCCAGCCCTTGAAAAGTACGAGGAAACATCTAGCAAAGCCCTAGAGGTGGGTAAGTCTGAGAACCTTGGAACAGCCAGGCTGTTGACGGTGTTTCTTGGCCATCTTAAAGCTCTGGGCGCCTTTCCCAGAGATTCAAGGAACTTAGATCTGGCAGAACTCCTTAGGTGCTCACATTCGGGTGACAGCCGGCAGCACCAGAACCAAACCCTAGTGTAAAGGGGAAGAGGCTTTGGCGTCAAATCAAAACCCACTGCTGAGCATCCTCAGGCCTGTCGATATAACCTCACTGAGCCTCAGTTTCCTCACTCGTAAATGGGGTCAAGTGTATCCACTGAGTCAAATTTATTGGAAAGATAAAACAATCTTATGACAGTAAATTCCTTCATCCAGCACATGACAAGCTTGGTATGATAAATGTTAGCTAAAATGAATGAGTGAGTGATAAATGAATAAACACACACACACCCACACACAGGAGCCCTCTTCTTCATAGCATGGAGTTCCCACACTAGGCACAAGTAATTTGAAACCAACATAAGTGCTGAATTTTCCCCATGAGGTGGAAACTGGGCAGCCACGTGTTGAGGTGAAAAATATGATCCTGCTCTTGAGTCTGGTGGGTGGGTGGAGTCCAGCCCCATGGACCCTTTCTCGTCCCAGGACATGTTTCTACTGTCTTTGCCTGGTTTGGTATCAGGGTAATACTAGCTTTAAAGAATGAATTGGGATGTCTTCCCTCCTTGTGGTGATCAGCTTTATGTGTCGGCGTGGGCTAGACTGCAGTCCCCGTTATTCAATCAAACACGAGGTGTTGCTGTGGAGGTACTGTTCAGATGTGGTTAACATTCATAACCAGATGACTTTAAGTAAGTCATTTAGATCATCTACGACAGCCTGCTTCAATCAGTTGAAAGGCCTTAAGAGCAGAACTGAGGTTTCCTTGAAAGAGAAGAAATTCTGCCTTTGGGCAGCAGCTTCGGTTCATGCCCAAGAGTCCTGATAGCCTGCCCTGTGGCATTCAGACTTGCCTAGATGGCCCCCACAATCGTGTAAGCCAATTCCTTGCAATAAATCCATATATTTTTATTCTGCTGTTTCTGTTTCTCTGGTTGAACCCTGACTGATACAGACTTTGATACCAGAGTCTGCATTGCAACAACATGGATGGACCTTGAGGGCATTATGTTAAGTGAAATAAGCCAAACAGAGAAAGACAAACACCATATTATCTCACTTACATGTAGACCATCAATGGACATTTAGGTTGTTTCCACGTCTTGGCTGCTGTAAAGCTGCAAAGAACATAGGTGTGCATATGTCTCTGTGAAGGTGATTTCCTTTCCTTCAGATATGTACTCAGAAATGTAATTGCTGGATAATATGGTAGCTCTATTTTTCATTTTTTGAGGAACCTCCATACTGTTTTCCATAGTGGCTGCAACAATTTACATTCCCACCAACAGAGCACAAGTATTCCATTTTCTCCACATCCTCTCCAACATTTGTTATCTCTTCCTTTTGATGATAGCCATTGTACCAGGTGTGAGGTGATATGTCATTGTAGCTTTGATTTGCATTTCCCTGATGATTAGTGATGTTGAACATCTTTTCATGTACCTGTTGCCCATCTGAATGTCTTCTTTGGAATAATGTCTATTCAGGTCCTCTGCCCATTTTCTAATCAGATTGCCCATATTTTGCTATTGAGTTGTATGAGTTCTTTATATAGTTTGCATATTAACTCTTTATCAGATATATGATTTGCAAATACTTCCTCCCATTTTGTAGGTTGCTTTTTCGTTTTGTTAATGGTTTCCTTTGCTGTGCAGAAGCTTTTTAGTTTGATATAGCCCCACTTGTTTATTTTTGCTTTTGGTGTCAAATCCAAAAACTCATTTCCAAGACTGATGTCAAGGAGTTCACCCATATGTTTTCTCATAGGATTTTTATAGTTTCAGGTCTTATGTTCAAGTTTTTAATCCATTTTGTGTTGATTTTTGTGTATGGTATAGGATAGTGGTCCAGGCTCATTCTTTTGTATGTGGCCGTCCAGTTTTCTCAACACCGTTTATTGAAGAGACTGTCCTTTCCCCATTGTATATACTTTGCTCCTTTGTCATAAATTAGTTGACCATATATGCATAGGTTTATTCCTAGGCTCTCTATTCTGTTCTGTTGATCTGTGTGTCTGTTTTTATGCCAATATCATACTGTTTTCACTTCTGTAGCTTTGTAATATACTTTGAAATCAGGAGGTGTGATGTAGATTTTCTCTTTTTAATATCATTGTTGTGTGCTACTTATTAATTTATTCTTTCTGTTTGCTTTGGGTTTATTTTGTTCTTTTCCTAAGTTCTTGATATGAAAGCTTAAATAATTGATATTTTTATAACTTATGCATTTAATAAACTTTAACCTTTTATAACCTATGCTATAAATGTCTTTCTCAGCACTGTTAGCTGTCTCCCATAAATTTTGATGTATTGTATTTTTTCATTCAGTTCAATGTGTGTTTATTTCCTTTGAGACTTCCTATTTAACCCATGGATATGGGTTATCTTCTATATCCTTGCTGGTTTTCCATTAACTTCTAGCAATTGTTGACAGAGAAGAGTTGAAGTCTCCCACTATTATTATGGATTTGTCTATCTCTCCTTTCAGTTCTGGCAGTTTTTGCTTTACATATTTTGCAGCTCTTGTTTGGTGCATACACATTTAGGATTGCTGTGTCTTCATAGTGGATTGACTCTTTTATCATACAGTGTTCCACTTTGTCTCTGGTAATTTCCTTTTCTCTGGGGTCTACTTTACTGGATATTAATATAGACACTCCTGCTTTGGTTTAAGTAATGTTTGTATGATATAACTTTTTCCGTTCTTTTACTTTCACCCTGTCTATATCATTATATTTGAAGTTAGTTTCTTATAGATATCTTAGGGTTGGTTCCTGTTTTTCAAATTACTCTGCCAATCTTTGTTAATTGGTATAGTAAGGCCAATAAGTAATTTTCTGTTTATTCTCTCTGTTTTCAATTTTTTGGTTTGCTTTTTCCTGACTGCCTGTGGGTTACTTGAGCATTTTTTAGAATTCCATTTTGATTTATCAGTAGTGTTTCTGAGTATATCTCTTCGTATAGATTTTTTTTTTTAGTGGTTGTTCTAAGTATCAAATTGTACAAACCTAACTTATCAGTCTACTGAAGTCATCATTTTACCAGTTGAAGTACAGCAAGCTTAGCACACTTTATGACCCTTTACCCTCACCTATTTATAATATAACTGCCTTAAATGTTTCTTCTACATACATGTAGAACCATGGCAGCCAGTGTTTTAATATTTGCTTCAACCATCAAGCATAATGTAGGAAACTCACAAGGAGAAGGAAAGTCTTACCCATATTTTTGCTTACTTGTTCTTTGTCTTTTCCCTGACGTTCCAAAGTTTCTTCTTTTGTCATTTCCTTTTTGTTTAGAGAACTTTCTTTAGCTATTCTTTTAGAGTAAGTATGCTGGTGACACATTCTCTTAGCTTTCCTGCACCTGAGAATGTCTTGATTTTGTTATAGGATTCTGAGTTGTCAAGTTATTTTCTTTCAGCCCTTGAAAAATACGGTGTCATTTCTGTCTGGCTTCCATGGTTTCTGTTGAGAAATCTGCTGTCATTCAAATTCCTTTTCGTCTATAGGTAAAAAGTAGTTTTTCTCTGACTACTTTCAAGATATTTTTCTTTGATTTTAGTTTTCATAATTTTTTTTTAGTTTTCATAAATTTAATTGTGATATGTCTTATTGTGGATTCTTTGGAATTATCCTGTTTGATATTCACTAAGTTTCTTAAATCTATGGGTTTATTTCTCTTGCCAAACTTGGGAAATTTTCAGTCGTTCATTCTTTTTTCTCTTCCAGCTTTATTGAATTATAATTGATACACAAAAAAGTTCAAAAAATTAGTGTGTATAAGTTGGTGAGTTTGGATATATGTAATACAATCGTGTTACTATCACCACAATCAAGGTAATAAACATATTTATCACTTCCAGAAGTTTCCCATGTCCCTTTTTGTCAATTTGTTTCTTTACTTGTCTGTTTCGTGGTAGCAACTCAACATAAGATCTACCCTCTTAAATCTTTAAATGCACAATACCACATTATTTCTCCTAGTGCTTTTTCAGCCCCATCCTCTTTCTCTTCTCCTCTGGGACTCTGATAACACAAACTTAGATCTTTTTTTATAGTTCCCCAGATCCCTGGGGCTCTGTTCTACCACTCCCCGCCCCCACCAGTCTATTTTCCCTCTGTTGTTCAAATTGGGTAATTTCTATTGTTCTGTTTTCCAGTTCACTCATTCTTTCCTCTGTCCTCTCCATTCTGCTGTTGCGTCCATCTTCTCAGCATTTTTTTAGGTTATTGTTTTGAATTTATATCTTAAAGTTCTAAAATTTCCATTTGGTTCTTCTTTATATCCTCAGTTTCTTTGCTGAGGCTTTCTATTTCATTTATTTCAAGTTTACTCATAATTGCTTTTTGAAGCATTTTTAATAATGGCTGTCTTAAAATCTTTGTCAGATAACTCTACCATCTGTGCCATCTTGGTGCTGGCATCTACTGGTTTTCCTTTATTCATTCAACTTGGAAACATCCTGATTCTTGATATAAAGAGTGGTTTTCTATTGAAACCTGGACATTTTTGTATTATCTAAACCTTCTGTAGATCTGTCTTTCTTTGACACCATTTCCACAGGGGAAGGTTGGGGGGCAGCTCTTCATTCCTGATGGGAAGATATGGAAGTCCAGGTTTTCTGCTTAGCCTTCGCTGACACCCAGGTTGGGAGGGGTCCTCATTGCTGCTGACTCTGTGTGAGGGCCCTGGCTCCCCATGTGGTCTCTATTGATGGAAGCAGCTTCATTACTGCAGGGAAATGGTGAGAGTCCTGACCCTCCACTAGACCTTTCCTGGTACAGTTTCTCTGATGTTTAGCTGGGGTAGAACTGTTATTGTCTAAAGGTTTTCTGTCTTGCTAAGCTGCTTTTTTCCTGGTCATTTGGCTAGAGAGAGCAAGCTTTTGTTGGGGCTTTTTCGTTTGTACCCATTAGTATTTCCAAGTCACCAGCTTCTTCTATTCCAAGTGTCTTCTCAGGACATTTTGATCCCTCTGAGCTTGGGAGGTCTGTGCCCACATTACTTGGAGGTACTGTATCAACACTGCGAGGCAGCCTGGATGAGCAGACTGCATGGGCTTCATGGGTGCTGTCTGCCTCAGGGGGTCTCCTGAACATGGAGAGAGATGACCATGATTTGTACAGGAATACAACATGAATGATAGAAAAAAAAAAGAGTAATTTGTACTTTCTTCAGGTATGTTTTTGATGTTTAAAGAGTGATTTTTTTCATGTATCCAAACTTTTTTATTTTTTCTTGGTATTATTATGAAGAGCTCTCAGTCACTATAGGAAAAATGAGAAACTAATGTTAAGGAAAGAGAAAAAGTTAACCTAAATCCCACCACCAGAGAGGACTGTTAAATTTTTGGTGTATGTCCTTGCAGTCTTTTTTTTTTTAATATACATACACACAAGTATAAATCTATATGCATCTATTTTTAAAATGAAATAGAATCATTGTGTTGTTTTTTTAGTTTCATATTTTGAAATAATTTCAAACTAACAAAAAGTTGTAAGAATAATTCAAAGAACTTCCATACCCCCTTCACCCAGATCCACTTGTTGGTTACATGTTGACCCATTTCCTTTATCCTTTCTTCCCTCCCTCCCTCCCTCTTCCTTTCTGTCTTCCTTTCTTTCTTCTTTCTTTCTTCCTTCCTTCCTTCCTTTCTTTCTCTCTTTCTCTCTTTCTGTCTCTGTATACACATATGTATATATTATATAGCACATATTATATATTTAGTATACATTACTTACATTAGATATTATATATTGCTATATTATGAATTGCCATATACAATTTCGTGTTTTCTTAACCATTTGAGAGTAAATCACAGACATGATGCCCTTTACCCCTAAATACTTCACTGTCTGTTTTTAAGAATAAGGACATTCATTTGCATAACTACGGTACGATTAACAGTGATACAATATTATTATCTAATCTACAAACATTGTTTAAATATCACCAGTTGTCTCCATAATATTTGTTTAGCAATGTTTTTTCTGGTCCAGTATCCAATCTGGAATCACGCATTGTATTTAGTTTTCATTTCTCTTTAGTTTCCTTTAATCTGGAACAGTTCCTCAGACTGTGGCTTGCTTGACTTGAGGCGTACAGGCCAGGTATTTCACAAAGTGTCCCCCAATTTGGGTTTGTCTGGTGTTTCCTCCTGATTGACTCAGATAATGCCTTTTAGCAGAAATACCTCCGTAGTGATGTTGTGTCTTTCTCTATACATCTTATCAAGAGGCGCTTGATGTTAATTTGTCCCATTATTGGTGATGTTAACTTTTATCTCTTGGTTAAAATGGTGTCTTCCAGGTTTCTCCACTGTGAAGCTACTATTTTCCCCTTTTTAAACGGTAGATAATTTGTGCAGTGAGAGTACCCACTCATAATGTAAATATCCCCTACCTCATCAAATGTTCACCCACAAGTTTAGCATCCATTGATGATGCTTGTGCAAATCAGTTGTTACTGTGATGGATGCAAAAGGTTATTTTCTCATTTGATGAATCCACTCTGCATTTATTAGTTGGCATTCTGTTAAAAGGATGTGATTTCTTTTTATGTGCTGTTTTCACTTAGAAAATTTTGATGCCTGTTTCAATATCACAGTGCAGTTCTGGCACCTAGAGTTATTGCAGATTCCACAGGTTAAGGGCACAGCCATCAACAAGGCTGCCCTCACTTCAGATGCCGGCCACAATTTGGGGGTCCCCAGGTCACTATTCTGACCAACTAGCTGCACAGTTGGGAGGTTCTTACGACTCCCTCATGTTTGATACTTTGCTAGAATGACTCCCATAACTCAGGAAAGTGCTATACTTGTGATTACAGTTGACTGTAAAGGATCTAGATCAGGACCAGCCAAACGGAGAGACACGCAGAGCGAGATCTGGGAGCATTTTCTCCCTACAAGTCTTTAGGGGCGTCTGCTTGGTGCCAGGTCCTACGCTGAGTTGGGAGAGACCTGCTGCCTGGCCATGAGAGGGAGGGAAGACCACCCAGGCAGAGGGAATGGCCTTGCAAAGATGCAGAGTCACAAGCAACGTGGTGATGTGCCCAGCAGGATCGGAACATTGTGTGTAAGGCTGGGGGACGGTGTTGTGTAGATCTGAGGCTGTGCTGTTGGGCTGTGCACTGAAGTTTGCACCTTGTCCTTTGGACCTTGGGGGAGCAGAGCCTGTGGTAGGAAATGAGCACGGGAAAGGTAGGAAATTTGTGCACCTGGTGGAGGGTGGATTGCAGGGAGAGGCTAGAGACTGCGGGAGGTTTTTAAAGAAAAGGTGGGAGATGATGAAGATACACGCTGAGGTGGGAGATGTGGGCATGGGGAGCAGGGGTAGATCAGTGTGAGGAGCGATGTTCCAGGAGAGGCATCAAGCACCACGATGCAAAGTCTGAGCACCCTTTCCTGGCTCTGGGTTCTGCCGGTGAGAAGCCATCTCATTGGTATCAGTCTTAGAGACCAGTGTGCCTCCTCCTCCCATCTTATTACCTGGTTGCCAGTTTCCCCAAACAGGATAAGCCTAGAGAAATCCATACAAAGCCACATTGTAATTAAACTTCTAAAAACAAAAAAAACAAGCAAAATCTTGAAATTCGGTCAGATGCAATGTAGCTGATTTACAGAGTTAATAACTCCACCAGTGCACACAGAGCAGCACACCCTTCATTAATGCGCTATTTTTGCCAAGTTTTTGGTATCAAAGTTATGCTGGTTTCATAAAAGGAATTTGGAAGCTTTCCTTTTTTACACGCTGAAATGCTTTAAATAGCATTAGAGTTATCGTTTCTCTAAGGATTTGGTTGAATTCACTTATGGGCCTGGTTATTTCTTTTTTTTTTTTTTTCCTTTTTTATGACATCTTTATTAAGTTGTTCCTATGAAACTATCAACACAGCAGACATTCCCGTAACCCCCAAAAGTTTCCTTGTGCCCCTTTGCAATCCATCCCTCCTCCACCCCTGTCACCAGGCAACCCTGACCTGCTTTCTGCTATTCTAGATTAGTTTGCGTCTTCTAGAATTTATGTAAATGGAACCTTATGTACTCTTTCTTTATCTGGCTTCCTTCACTCAGCAGAATTATTTTGAAATTTACCCATGTTGTGTGTATCAATAGCTCATCCATTTATATTGCTGAGCAGAACCCCATGGGATGGATACACCACTGTTTGTCTGTACATTCACCAGTTGGGAGACATTTGAGTTGTTTCCAGTTTGGAGCTATTATAAATAAAGCTGCTGTAAACATTCGTGCCCAAGTCTTTGTGTGGACATATGGTTTTTTTCTCTTGGATAAATACCTAGGAGTGGAAAGATTGGGCCATATGGTAGGTGTATATTTAACTTTTTAAGAAACTGTCAAACTGTTTTCCAGAGTGGCCATTCCATTTTACATTCCCACCAGCAGTGCTTGAGGGTTGCAGTTTCTGCACACCCTCGCCAACACTAGGTGCGGCCAGTCCTCCTATGAGTTTCTGAGTTGTTGTGATTTGACAACTTCCTCAGTTTCTTCTGAGGCTGGGTTGCCTAGATGACAGAGTTGGAGGCAAAGCTTAGGTATTGCTGTTTCACTGCAGGGCGGGCTGGGGAGTACAGACAGAGGGAAACGAGCAGGGAAGCAGAAAGGAGAGAACGCAAACACAGGTGTGCCTTGCTGAGCTGCTCACAGCTGTGCGAGAAAGAGCAGGAGGTCACTGAGCCACGGGATATCTCCAGAGGAGGCGTGTGGAACCGGAACACCTCGGAGGAGGAGCAGATGAGAGAGGAAGGGAGAGGAATTTATCGCTGACGCTTTTCTTCCTTTTTTTTTTTTAATTAATTAATTTACTTATTTTGGGCTGCATTGGGTGTTGGTTGCTGTGCGCGGGCTTTCTCTAGTTGCGGCGAGCGGGGGCTACTCTTCCTTGTGGTGCGCAGGCTTCTCATTGCAGTGGCTTCTCTAGTTGCGGATCATGGGCTCTAGGTACGCCGGCTTAGTAGTTGTAGCTCGTGGGCTCTAGAGCACAGGCTCAGTAGTTGTGAAGCACAGGCTTAGTTGCTCCACGGCATGTGGGATCCTCCTGGACCAGGGATGGAAACCATGTCCCCTGCATTGTTGGCAGGCAAATTCTTAACCATTGCGCCACCAAGGAATTCCCATCACTGACACTTTTCCATCTCCCATCTTTCACGGGTCCAGATTTACCCCATGGCGCCATAACTCCCATGAAAGTGTTGTGTGGCCCCTTTGGACAGCTTCTGGGGAAGCCAGATCCAACAACCCAGGGCACAGTGCTTCATCTGAGTCTGCAAACTAGAGCCTCTGCATGTCCAGTCAGGTTGGACCAGGGCATGTGGTTCCTGCCGTGGAGGGCAAGGGAGGCCATGCCCAGGCGCAGACAGGACTGTGGGAGGCTGAGCCCCCAGCAGTTAGGACATACGTTGGCAGTGGGACCAGGGGTCCCCTGAGCAAACAAGGAGGCTGTGGTGTGGGCACAGGAGTTGAGCACAGCTGGAGAGGACTGTAAGTTAAGTTGGTGTAATCTTCTGAGAGAGTTTACATCCATTAGCTCCTCTGATCTGTGACACAGCCCAGGGGTATAGGCAGGGATTTATAGCCCCGTGGTTCAGATGAAGGAAGTTAGGTCTTACCTGAGTGACTTGCCCAGGATCATACAACATGTGGGTGACACACTTAGGACTTTGGTCTCTGGGCTCGGTGCTCTTTCCACGTGCTGTGTGCATGCCAGATATTCTCAGATGTACATATTGGGGACTGTGTCTGGTTTGGGGGCACCTCCTAGAGTGGGGGTCCCCAACCCCTGGGCCACGGACCGATAGCGGTCCGTGGCCTGTTAGGATCCAGGCCACACAGCAGGAGGTGAGCGGCGGGCGAGCGAGCAAAGCTTCATCTGTATTTACAGCCGCTCCGCATCGCTCGCATTACCACCTGAGCTCTGCCTCCTGTCAGATCAGCGGCGGCATTAGATTCTCATAGGAGCTCCAACACTACTGTGAACTGCGCATGTGAGGGATCTAGGTTGTGCGCTCCTTGTGAGAATCTAATACCTGATGATGTAAGGTAGAGCTGAAGCGGTGATGCTAGTGCTGGGGAGTGTCTGCAAATCCAGATTATCATTAGCAGAGAGGTTTGACTGCACAGAGACCATAATAAATCAATTGCTTGCAGACTCATATCAAAACCCTATCAGTGAGTGGCAAGTGACAGTTAAGCTGCATCTTACAGAGTAGACTGGACATAAGCAACATACTTCGGGTGTCACTGTCTCCCATCACCCCCAGATGGGACCACCTAGTTGCAGGAAAACAAGCTCAGGGCTCCCACTGATTCTGCATTATAGTGAGTTGTATAATTATTTCATTATATATTACAATGTAATAATAATAGAAATAAAGTGCACAATAAATGTAATGAACTAGAATCATCCCAAAACCATCCCCCCTGCCCCAGTCCATGGAAAAATTGTCTACCACGAAACTGGTCCCTCGTGCCAAAAAGGTTGGGGACCTCTGTTCTAGAGGACAGAGAAGCACATCCTGAATCTAGTGTTTCTTCTTTTTTCAGCCGTTTTGGGGGAGTGATGCAGCAGGAAGTCCTGATAACAGGGCTGCCATGGGAGGGACATTGGGGATGTGGAGTTCTAGTCCCACCTGTGTGGCCTTGGACTCATAATTTTTCCCCCTTGGGCCTCTTTTCACTCACTCACTCAGCAAACCTTTGGAAAGAGCGTATGTGCTGTGTGCCAGACACTGTGCTAACTGTGGGGAATTTCAAAATGAGTGCGGTGGTCCCTGCCCTCGTGGAATTTCTAATCCTGACCTGCTACGTGGCATACCCCGTAGGGCTGTTGAGAGAATTAAATGAGTGAATGCATGTAAAGCACTTAGAACAGTGCCTGCACACCACGGATGTTCCATAAATATGATGATGACGATGATGACGACTATTGACCTCATGGGAGAGGTGCTTCCTAAAGTCTTTGTATGTAAGTAAGTGGGGAGTGGACAGTGCATCCTGTGGGTTAAGAACACACGTAGACTGTGGAATCATAAACCCTGGGGTTTGACTCTCAACTCTATTAATTATTAGCTTCTTGAGCAAGATACTTACTTTTGTGCCTCAGCCTCCGCATCTGTAAAATAGGACCTCAATTTGCATTTTTGAAAATAAAATGAGATGATTCCCTTGAGGTGAATTGTTTGCAAAAATGGCCCCAATTTTTCACCCACCCGTATATCCACACCTCCTGTCAAGTGGTAGAGTCTCTTCCTCCTTCCTCTTGCATATGGGATGGCCTTGTAACTTGACTTGGCCAACTGAATATACCTTCAACTTTGAATGACTTTGAGTACTTTCTCACTCTGGGACCCCAACACCACCATATGAAGAAGCTCAAGCTAACCTGAAGGATGGTGAGAGATATAGGATCAGTCATCCCCACCAACCGAGCTGACAGAAGCAAAGCCAGCCTACTGGCCTGCAGTCAACCACAGACACATTAGAGAGACCACTCAGTACCAGAAGAACTGCCCAACTGAGCGCAGCCTATATTACCAACCCACAGAATTGAAAGCTAAATAGATGGTTGTGGTTATAAGTCACTAATTTAAGGCTGTTTTGTTACACAGCAATGACTAGCCAATACAACATGTAAGATGCTTAGCACAGTAATCATGGCTTAATTAATGGAAGCCATGATGATGATGATGGTGGTGGTGGTGGTGGTGGTGGCAGGGTCCAAGCTCAGGCCACTGTTGGGGATATAAGAAAAGGTGGTTTCCCTGACCTCTGCCCTAAAGGAGCTGATGGCATGACATTACTCATGGGATAAGAAAGGCAACAAACAATTACTTCCAATGAATGCTCACTCACTCATTTATTCTTCAGAGTCTTGACCAATTATGACCTCAAGCCCCTGCTAAGGAGATTTGACTTCACATCCACTGTGAAGCGCCATTGACAGGTTCTAAGCTGGGAGTGGTGGGATAAGAGCTATTTTAGGAAGATCCTGCAGTGAGCAGGAAGGATCAGAGTGAGGCAGCCTGAAGGGGAGAGAGTGACAACATCAGTCCCCTCCTTACACCTCTCATAGCACCCATGTCTCTTAGAATATCTGACTCCACAGGGCCTGGTGCGACTGCCCTCCCACCCTGCTGAACCTCTCTCCCCCATTCTCATTCTGCTCCACCACACTGGTTTCTCTTGGTGCCTTAGATATGTCCTGATTTGTCTTCCCTCAGTGCCTTTGCACATGCTGTTCTACTGCTTCCCCTCCCTTCCTGTGTCACTTGTGCTCATCCTTCAGATCTCTGTAACTCAGATGTCACTGAACCCTTAATCTAAACTGGGTCACCCTGATAACCCACCTAAAAACCCTATGCTTTTCTTTTGCAGCAGTTATGTGGTCTGTACTTACATAGGTAATATATGAGTGATGACTTGGGGCATCCATCTCCTCCAGCAGACTGTGAGTTCTTTTGGGTCCACCTTGCTCACTGCTTTGCCCCAGAGCCTGGCCCAATGTCTGGTGTGTACTAGGCATGAACAGAATAGTAGTAAAATGAATGGATGCCCTTGAGTGAAAACCCTTTGGGGCAGAATACCTATGCTCATCCAGAATCTCTCCGTCCTGATGTGACATGGGAGGAGAGAGAGGTCACAATCCTTAGAGCTCTTCCCTTGGGAGACAAATTGGTCTCACCCTGGAAGTGTCACCCAGGACCCCGGCACCAGTTTTATAGCCTGAGGACACATTTAATCCAACTAATAAATAATCCATCCCACCAGCCCTGGTGGCTGAGCAGAAGGTTCTTAAGGAGAGACCAACACTGATGTGGAACATTGAGTTCCCCAACTTCAAGGACACAGAATTCTCCTGCAGGGTTTTCATCATCTATTTGAACAAGGAATGCTTTCCCCAAGCCTTGCTTCGTAAACAAGTCTGTGATCAGAGGCAAACAAACAGCCCCTGTGTGGACATCTGACATCTGGAAGACTTCATCTAGGCAGCAGCAGGGAGACTTCACAGAGAAACACACAGAGCTGAAAGCAACAAAAACCCTTGTGGCCTTATTTTATTGTCCCCAAATAGGACAGTCACTGACATCCCTCTCCTTCTTCCAGAATCCCTCTTTTCACTTGGAGCTGGCTTACATATAGCTGTTTGTGGGCTTATGTGTCCATCTCACTAGATCATAAGTTCCATGAGGGCAAGGACAGAGCTTGCTCACCCATTGTTTTCCCACCCATAGCTCAGTGCTTGGCACAGAATTGGCTCCGTAAATGTTTGCTGATTGGATAAGCAAAGGTGAAATGTTGAGCTATAAGTGGGAATGGAGAGGGCAAAGAGTCTGCGAATGGGCTCATGTATACAGAAAGGTAAAGTTAAAAGCATAGTAGAGAAAAGGAGTAGAGGCTGGTGGGATTGGGAGCCTCTGGATCAAGCCATACCTGAAGCCTTTGCCATCACTGGAGTTTTCAGTCATTTGCACCAGGATATTCCCTTTGTTAATTAACCCATGTCCTCACAAAGAGTTTTTCATAAAAGTTCATAGCATCTTTATTCATAATAACTAAAAACTGGAAATAACCTGAGTGTCCGTCAACAGGTAAATGAATAAACCAGTGGAGATATACCCATACAACAAATTCATCTAACAGAATACTACTCAGCAACTCAGCAATAAAAGGAAACCACTGATACATACAGCAATATGGAAGAATCTCATAGACATTATGCTGGGCGTGATAAGCCAGGTTCAAAGGACTACATGTCATGTGATATCATTTAAAGGAATTTCTACGATGGCTTAACAAAACTGTGACGAAAGGATTCAGATTAGTGATTGCTTTTGGGAAAGTGGGAGTTGACTGCAAAAGGACATGAAGGAACTTTCTGAGGAGCTGGAAGTGTTTTCTATAGTAGTTACATGCATGTACACATATGTAAAAGCCATCAAGCTGTACATTGAGATGGTATGCATTTTACTGTGTGTAAATTATACCTTAAAATTTTTTGTGATGTATTGTATTTGATTCTCTCTGAAGTCTTTCTAATTCTCTTGAGTTTAGGATTCTGAGGTAGAGTACAGCTCACTATTACTCATTTCTCTGGGTTCCTTTGGAGGCAGTACCCTCTAGCCAGAAGAGCACCACGATAAGGGTCCAGAGATCTGGGCACTGGACACTGGCCAGGCCGAGGGGAGCAGATCCCGAGTAAAAGCAGAAGAAGTCAACTGACAAGGAGAAGCAGATGCACAATGAGAAGGAAGAGAGGGAGGAAAATAGAATGAGAGAGACAAAGGAAGACAAAGAGAAAGACTGGGAGAAGGGCAAGAAGTCAGAGAGCCAGAGAGAGAGAGACAGAGAGATACACAGAGACACAGAGAGACTGAGCAACAGAGGGAGACTGAGAGACAGAGACAGAGACCCAGAGAGAGGGATGAGGAGCGAGCGCAGGTTCCTGTGTGTTTTGCCCTTCGCTGGGCTCTCAGTGCTCATGTCCACATCCCTGTAAGGGTCACTTGGATGCCACACTTGTCCTTGAACCTCCCCAACCTCCAGCTGTGCCTGCTTGCCTCGTGCTGACTTCCTTGTACAGCCCTAAAAGTGTCCCCAAAGCTGTGTGGTCGTTCCTTCCTTGCGTGTAGGCCTCACCCCACGGACTGGGAGTGTCCAGAGGCCAGGAACCTGTTATCATCAGGCCCATCCTCCAGCCTCCACACCTGTCCCCAGTGGGCCTGGGTCCATTGGGTGAGTCGATTCATTAGAGGCATTTGGAAAATGGAGCTCACAGGACTCAGAGGGCTCAGACTGCTTAAAGCCAAGGTGTGGGAGAGACCCCCACTCCAGCAGAGGCTGGTGTGCTGAAGAGACCCGTGCGTGGGCTTGCTATGTGTCTGTTGCACAATTTCCCAGGGGTCATTGAACTTGGGCCGAGTAACCAAAACCAAGATCCTCCTGCCTCCGCCTTCCTTCCAGACATCCAGAAGCCCTGGGGTCTCAGCTGAGTGGATTAACTAGTAAATCATTACATAAGAAGTCTATGTAAGTCTTAAGGGATGGCACCAAGTCTGGGTTTTGCTGGAACTTCTCTCATCCACTGCCAAGACAGCTTCCTTTGAGGACTGCCCTAACCACATGTTGGCCATGCCTCAGTATGGTGTCTAGGATGGTGGGGCCCAGGGTCTCTTCAGTGGACTGATGCTTGCCTGACAGCGCAGCCCTGAGCTCAGGAACTTTTCCATCTCTTTGTTCCCAGACGCCCAGTCTGAAGCCCTAGACCTTTAGGAATGTGTTTTGCCTGAGTCCCAGGGAGGGGGCGGCGGGTGAGGCTAATGAGGTCTGAGTTCTCTTCCGTTCGCTCTGGCTGGGATGTGGTTCTGAGTGTGGGCGGAGGAATTTGTGAGCGTGGTTCTCATTTGCATCTTTGGTGACCCTCAGGCAAGAAGGGAGGCCGGAACTCAGTGTCTGTTCTAACGGGAGCCGAGCTGGGGGTTCTAGTCCACAGGCAAGTGGATCTTTGCAGAAGCGGGGAGGAAGCAGGGCTGGTTTTTACTTCTCCTCCTACCTACCTTTGTTTCACAGGCCACTGCCTGAACAGCTCTCTTGGGGTTAGTTAAAATCTTATTTTTGATCAAGTTCTGGTCCACCACTGACTGTGTGACCTGGGGCCACCCATTTGCCATCTTGGTGCCTCTTCCAGCTTGGTGACTGAGGGTCCTTTGAGCCCCAAACCTGCCAGTCCTCTGAAAGGAGTCATAGTTTTCCCCGCTTTTCAAGAACAAAGGACAAGAATGGATTGCTTGGTTTCTCAGGAGAGGGGGCAGGCAGGCGGGGGATTAGCATGATGACTGCCCCCTCCCCACAAGCTGTAGAGGAAGAAATCCCAAGTTTGAAAGGGATTTGCAGACTGAAATGCAATGCAACTGTATCTGTATCTGCAGTATCTGCCCCAAACCTCTCCCAGGTTCCACGTGCTGTATCCCATCATCTGTTCGCCCCAACACTCTCTCCTCCTCAGGTATGTCCTCCCTCTGTAGGGCTGGCTGCAATGGCCAGTCCTTACATTCAGAGGGCTCTGGGTGCACCGGGACCTGTGTTAACTGGGGTGTGTGATCGCATCAAAGTTGGGGAGACTGAAGCACAGAGAGTTTAGACAGTGGGGCTCGGAGGCTCTGCCCAAGGTTCTTCTTCCTCCCCAAGGCTCAGCTCTCAGCTGTGCCTTGTAGCTGGTGTGTGTGCATGTGTGTGCGTGTGTGCACATGCATGTGTGTTGGTGTGTACCGTGTTGGGTTTCCTGTGTGTAGAGGCGTGTGTGTGTATGTTGGAGTATGCGTTGGTGTGGTGGAGTATGTGTTTAGTGTGTGTGTGTGTGTTGGTGTGCCTATTGGTGTGTGTGTGTCAGTGTGTGTCTGTGTGAGTATATGAGCTACTGCATGTAAAGCCCTGGGCCTGGAACACAGTAAGGTCTTGATAAATGTGGCTCATTATGAAGGCTTGGGCCTTCTTACGTTTTTTTACCTTATTTTCTTTATTGAGATGCAACATTCAGTAAATGCACAGATCTTAGTTGCAGAGCTTGACCAGTTTTTGCATGTGTGTCATGCATGTAGCCACTGGCCATACCGAGGTGTGGGGCACCTCCAGCTCCCCAAACCTCCCTCCAGCACCGATTCCCCTACTCACTGACTGTCATCACAGATGGGTTGCGCCTGGATGTGGACGGCACATGAGCGGAGCTGTACACCGTACACTCCCCATGTCTGGCTTCTTCAGTTCAACATATTTTGAGATTCATCCATGTTGTGTTTAGAACAGCTTTTTCCTGTTAAGTCGATGTGAGGTATTGCAGTGTACGAACCTGCCACCATGTATGTATCCATTCTCTTGTGGGTGGCCTTTTGGAAGGTTGCCAGTTTGGGCTGCCAGGAATAAAGTTTCTGTGAACGAGGCTTTTGTGGACAGAGCTCTGATTCCGGGAGGACGTCCACCCGGAGGAGAATTTGCTGGGTCACAGGGTGTTTGCATCTTTGGCTTTAGTACATGCTACCAAACAGTGTTCTGCAGTGGTGGTAAGTTCTGACCCAGACAGCAGTTATTGAGAGTTCCAGTTGCCCCGTGTCCACATCTTCCAGAAGCAGGTGCTGTGGTGGAGTTTGGGGTGCCAGGTGTCTGTTAGGGCTCAGCACCTGTGAAGAGAAAGTGGAGGAGAAGAACTGGGCAGAGGGAGAAGCTGATCTGCAACACGGGCCAACAAAGCCCCAGTCGACCAGCAGGGAGACCTGGGGTGAGCACTGCCCATCACAGTGACCACTGTGGTGGAAATGGCAGACCTCTCAACCCTGCCTCTCTTGGTCACTGGATGTGGACCGCCCTGCGATGGCCATGGCCTCAGAGAGGGCAGCTCTCGGTAGCTCAGGCAGATGTTGGCAGGGCTGACAGCTCCCTGCGGATGGCACTTCCCGGGGCTGTCCAGCAAGCATCCCTGGAAGGGAGATCTCTCTGAGTCCACCGCACACACACTAGCCAGTGAGAGGGAGGGGTGCAATGATATCCTACTGAGATTTAATCAGCATTTCCATGATGATGCATGATGCTTTTCTGCTTATTGGTCATTTGAATATCCTCTTCTGTGTGGTGGCTGTGCAAGTTTTTGCCCATTTTTGCAATTGGGATGTTTATCTTTTTCTTACTAATGTATAAAAGTTCTTTATATATTCTGGATATGAGTTCTTATTCATAGATGTACTGCAAACATCTTCTCTCAACCTCTTTTCTTTGAGGAATTTTTGCATACCTCAAGGTCATGAAGATATTCTATTTTTTTTTTTTCTGGGAGAATGATCATTTTACTGTAGATCTAAGGCCCATCTAAAATTAATATTTGTGTATGGTATGAGGTAGGTTCATTTTTTTTCCCCATATGGTTATCCACCTGAGCTAATATTACTATTTAGACCCTCTTTCCCCCACTGCATTGTAGTGCGTCTTTACTGTAAATCAGTTGATTGAATATGTCAACGCATATTCAAGCTCTTTCTGAGCTCCCTATTCTGGTCCATTTGACTATTGTTATGCCGTCCCACACTGTCTTACCTACTGTGGATTTACAAAAACTCTTGACATCTGGTAGTATAAGTCCTCCAGCTTTGTGTTTTTGTTTTCTGAGGTTGGTCTTACCTATATTCTAGGGGCTTTGAATGTCCATATAAATTTTAAAAGGAGTGTGCCAATTTTCTCAAAAATGCCTGCTGGGATACTGATTGAGTATACACTGAATACAGATCTTCCTCGCTTTACAGTGGGATTACATCCTGATAACCCACTGTTGAAAATATGGCTAAGGGGCTTCCCTGGTGGTGCAGTCGTTAAGAATCCACCTGCCAATGCAGAGGACACAGGTTCGAGCCCTGGACCAGGACGATCCCACATGCCGCGGAGCAACTAAGCCCGTGCGCTACAACTACTGAGCCTGTGCTCTAGAGCCCACGAGCCACAACTCCTGAGCCCATGCGCCGCATCTACTGAAGCCCGCACGGTCTAGGGCCTGTGCTCCGCAACAAGAGAAGCCACCACGATGAGAAGCCCGCACACCGCAACGAAGAGTAGCCCCCACTCACCGCGACTAGAGAAAGCCCACGCACAGCAATGAAGACCCAACATAGCCAAAAATAATAAATAAATAAAAACAAAATAAATTTAAAAAAAGAAAATATGGTTAAGTCGAAAATACATTTAATACAGCTAACCTACTGAATATCATAGTGTAGCCTAGCCATACATGTGCTCGGAACACTTACATTAGCCTACAGTTGGGCAAAATCATCTGACACAAAGCGTATTTTATAATAAAGTGTCGAATATCTCATGTAATTTATTGAATACTATACTGAAAGCAAAAAACAGAATGGTGTCTGGATACAGAATGGTGGTAAGTGTACCGGTTGTTCGCCCTCCTGATCGTGGAGCTGACGGGCAGCTACAGCTGCCACTGCCCAGAATCACGAGAAAGGATTGTAACCACGTAACACTAGCCTGGAAAGAGATCGAAATTCAAATTTGAAAGTGCAGTTTCTACTAAATGCATATTGCTTTCACACCATTGTAAAGTCAAGAAATCCTAAGTCGGGACCATCTGTATACAAATCTATTTGGGGAGAATTGACACCTTAATAATATTAAGTTGACCAATCAATGAACATGGTATAGCCCTCAATTTATTTAGGTGTCCTTTAATTTCTCTGCAATGTTTAGTAGTTTTTAGCATAGGGGTCTTGCATAGGGGTCTTTGATTAGATTTATTCATAAGATTTGATGATTTTTGGTATTATTATAAATGACTTTTAAAGTTTCTCATTTTCTAATTGTTGCTAGTATATAGAAATTCAATTAATTTTTGTATGTTATTATATCCAGCAACCTTGCTAAATTTGCTCATTCATTCTAATATTTTGTAGATTATTTTGTATTTTTTCCATGTACAGTTTTATCATCTGTAATATCATCAATGACAATTTGTTTCCTTTCCAATTCTTATTTGTTTTATTTTTTTTCATGCCTTATTGAAATGACTGGGTCCTGCCATACAGTCTTGAATAGAAATGTTAGTGGTTGACATCCTTTTCTTGATCCTATCCTTAGGAGAAGAGCATTCAATATTTCACTATTAATGATGATGTTAGCTCTGTGTGTGCACATGTGTGAGTGTGTGTGTACGTGTCTGTCTGTCTGTCGGTATGTGTCTGTGTGTTTACCAGATACCCTTTATCAGATTAAGGAAGTTCTCTTTGATACTCTTTTTTCTGAGAGTTTTTATCATGAATAGGCATCGAATTTCAACAAATATTTTTCTGTATCTGTTGATTTTAGCTCACATCTACAGCTGCAGCTCTCAAAATCTGGGAAGTGGTTTGTGGCTGATCTCGGGCCAGAGGTTTCAGAGGGAGTGGTGCCCTCCTGGGGGCCGGATGAGACAGCTGCAGGAGGGCAGGGGAGTGCGGAACCTCTGCAGAGACAGGGCAGTGACACGTGCTCGCCTGCCTTAGTCCTTGTGAGCTGCTGCCCTGCTCACTCCCAGTAAGGACTTGGGCTCTTTTTTCTGAAGGGAAATTAGTCCCTTTTGTATAACCCCTGTGCCAGGCACTCTGTCAAGCATTGTGGGGGACACACGACACTGGTACTTACCTTCCAGGGCCCGCAGGGTCCCCATGTGTCATGCCTTCATGCAGCTCTTAGGAGGAACCCGATTTGGGCTGGAACCAGGGGCCTGTGTCTCTCTCCTCCACCCCCACAGCATCCCCCTGCCAGGGACCAAAGGCCCTCTGGAGCGGTCGGGCCATGCACAAACAGGGAGAGAACAGTGGAAAATGCATCAAATGATCCCACCCTCACCATTTCATCTCCTGCCCAGTTGTCTTGCGGATTCTTGGCCTTCCCAATGCGGTCTGGGAAGACTTACAAAGTTTCCTTCCAAAACCACAAGAAGCCAAGAACGGGAGCTGCCCCAGGCCATTTCTGTCCCTGGGTATCCTTTCAAAGGATTTCTGGATAGACGAGAGAGATTGTGGCCTGTGGGCAGTCAGGGGAGAAGGCCTATCGTTGTTTCAGATTTCTGGCTTGGCTCATATGTTCAGACTGTCCAATTCCCACACTAGATGCCTCAATTCACTGGGAATAAAAGCCTTGCCTCCAAAAAATGGCCACCACATTTGTTGCTTCTGCTGCCTCTGCTCAGGCTCCCTCCCTGTTTTCCACAGCAAGTCTTAGTCCCAGCCAGACAAGTGTGGAAGTTAAAAATCTTTAGCTTACAAGTGCTAGAAACAAATGGCAAACTAGCCCAATCCTGAAAAGAGGGTAAATTTATTGGTTCACAGATCTAAAAATTCTAGGGGGAAATAACTTCAGGTGTGGCTGGATCCAGGTGCTCAAACATTGTCCTCAGGAATGTGATTCCCTCTGTCTTTGGCTCTGGTTTCTCCTGTATGGGCTTTATTCTCAGGCAAGCTCTTCCTTTGCAATGGCAGAGAAGATCTGGCGTACATCCTCCCAGCTTGGTAGCTCCAATACAAAGACAACTCCCCTTTTCAATAGATGAGGCAAAAATCCCAGGAAAGGCTCTCATTGGCTCAGACCAATTCATACACCCATATTGAGAATCAGCCTCACTGGAAACACATGGTCTGAGAATGTGGGAAGGGTGGATCCTGAGAGGAGAAGAGGGTTTGCAACCAGAATTAAATGTGCCAGGCAGACAAAATCCTAGGTGCCACTTCCAGCTGCCCCTGCCCACCACTATGCCTTTGTTCGCATGTTTTCCTTTCTGGAATGTTGTCCTCTTTCCCGTGCTTAATGTTTCCATTCCTCCGATCCTCACCTTCCTGGAAACCTTCCCCAGCCTTCCAGTCCACACAGACCTCCCCCTTCTTTGAACTCACCGTGTGCCAGTAGTCTGTGCATTTGAGTTTATTTTTAAATGAATATAACTTGACTTCCTTCTGATTATATCACAATAATACTTGTTCCCCAAACAAATCAGAAAGTACAAAGATGAAATCCCATTACCTCTGTGGAGGTGACACTGTGCCCAAGCCTGAAGTTTGAGTAGAAAGTAGACAGGAGAGGAGCAGAGCCAGGAGTGTTTCAGGGTAGGGAAGCAGCACATGCAATGACTCGGGGGGGCTTGAGGAAGCAACAGCAGCTCAGCGAGCAGGAATGGAGCGAGAGAGGGTCAGGGCTATGAGAGGAGCTTGGCAGAGGCCTGAGGGCCATGGCAAGGAGGTCGGCTTGTATTCTACATGAGATGGGAAGCTGCTGGAGGATTTTAATCAGGGGGCAGCGTGGTCTAGCTGGCATTTGGGCCAGCTCTCTTGGCTGTGGAGTGGAGAAGGCAGAGGTGATGCTGGTTCTGCCTGAGGTGGTGGCACGGAGAGGGAGAGGAGCAGGGGAATTGGAGTGGGGGTAAGGGTGGGGGAGAGAGGCTGAGGCGATTGCCAAGTTTCTGGCTTGAGCAGCTGTGTGGATGGGGTACGTTTACTGCCATGGGGAAGATGTATCAGACATTCTCTCCTGGATGGACCCAAAGTGGATTGCTACTCACATTTACATAAGTTGCATAGAGTTGCTTGGATTAGTGCTCTTTTCCCCACTCAACTGAGTATCTTTCCATATCCATAACATGTCTTAATAGCATCCTTGGCAATGCTGGCATACTATTCCATATAATGTACTACGATTTTTTTTAACCAATGATCCACGGATGGACACTTAAGTTGTTTCTGTACTGCCCATTTAGTACTTGATCAGCTGCCAGATTGCTTTATTTCTCAGTGTTTTGCCCCTTTATCTCGTCTACAATTTTCTCAAGTCCAAGAGCTGTCCCCTCTCTGCTCCTCTCCTCGGTGTCTTGCATTTTGGTCACTAGATGGTGCTGTTGCATAGCATCCCCTTGTGGTTCCAGCCCACTCCAGTCTCAGGGCTGAGAGCTCAGGAGAAGGGCACCCAACCTCCCAACTCTGACCTCCACCGAGAACGGGACTGCACAGCCTTCCTCAGAGACCCACAGGTTGGTGGACCTCACATTCTCAGTGCCCAAAGAACTGCCCTAGGGGTGGGACTTCCCTGGTGACGCAGTGGTTAAGAATCCGCCTACCAATGCAGGGGACACGTGTTCGAGCCCTGGACAGGGAAGATCCCATATGCTGCAGAGCAGCTAAGCCCGTGTGCCACAACTACTGAGCCTGCGCTCTAGAGCCCAAGAGCCACAACTACTGAGCCTGCGTGCCACAACTACTGAAGCCCGCGCACCTAGAGCCTGTGCTGGGCAACAAAGAGAAGCCACCACATTGAGAAGCCCACGCACCACAACCAAGGGTAGCCCTCACTCACCGCAACTAGAGAAAGCCCACGCACAGCAACGAAGACCCAACCCAGCCAAAAATAAATAAATTTATTAAAAAAAAAACAAAACAAAACTTCCCTAGAGGTGACCTGATGCCCACTTGCAAACGGATGTTTCCATGCTTCCTTCCCTGCAGGAATGAGTGGCCGGCCCTTTGGACAGTGTCTTCTGAAATGTGGTGTCCACATTGCTGGTGGTGCCTGAGACGGTTTGAGGGGGTGCCAGGACCTACATTACCAAAGCTTCTTTGGATTTTTTTTTTTTTTAAGATTTTTTTGATGTGGACCATTTTTTAAGTCTTTATTGAATTTGGCAGAATATTATTTCTGTTTTATGTTTTGGTTTTTTGGCCCCAAGGCATGTGGGATCTTAGCTCCCTGACTAGGGATGGAACCCGCACCTCCTGCATTGGAAGGCGAAGTCTTAACCACGGGACTACCAGGGAAGTCCCTGGTATGTTTTTAGAAGAATAGCAGTTTGTATGTCAGATCCATGATTTCACAGATACTATTATTATTTAGAATAAGGTTAAATTAAAAGAAAAGTTTTTATATTTAATTTAAAATTTAAGTTTAAAGAAAAATCACAGTACAGGTAGCACACAAATAAATCACTGACTTCATTGAAATTATGGGATTCCAGCTATGGGTCTAGATGAGAAAGTATGATGGACTCATAAAATCTTACAAGGACTGAATGTAAAAGCTTAGACCCTGGAAAACATCAAATCTTAAACTCTTGGAGCCTAGAAGTAGAATCTTTGAACCACGGTATCTTTGATTGGTTTTCAAAAATACCATGGAAAGACAATGTTTAATAAAGTATTCATAAAATTCTTGGAATCCATGAGGATCCTGGGAGATTAGACTTAGGGGATCCTGGACTCCCAGGACCCTCGTGTGAAGGAGTCTGCTTGAGGTCTCTTCTTCGGCAGAGGAGGAAATAGCAGTCTAAAACGAGAGGTGGGTGACTTGCAGGGAGCCCTGCTGATTGGTGACCCTGAAGGCTCTACTCCCACCTTCTGCCTCACCCTTCCCTGGTGACCTGGATCCCTGTGTACCCCACGATGCTCAGGGCTTCCAACAGCGGAGCCCCACCCAGGCATCCTCACACCAGCTCTTGCTTTTCTCTCATTTACTCATCCTGCCTCCTTCCCAGGAGCTCCTTCTCTATGCTAGCTAAGCTGATGGGCTAATGAATCCATACCCCGTCATAGTAACAGGCAAATGAGTGATATGTGTCAACACATGTCCTCCCTCGCAAGTAACATGTGCTTCCTACAGAATGTTGCAATCGCCAGGGTGGTGCTGACAGTGGAATTTGAGGCAGTATGGCCAGTCAATGAGGACAGTATCTGGAGGGCCTGGCATCTTTGGGTGTCCTTCAAGTCACTACCTACTTAGAGCTCCAACTTTTGCTCTTTGTTCCCACCTGGAAATGAGGTGACTGGATTGGGGACTGCAGAGATTGGGAACCCAGGGAAAACTCCTTGCTGTTATGTCCTTCCTGATCTCCATGTTCAGATGTCCGCTGGAGGTGAAGCTCAGTAGCTTCTAGAGTCCTGAACATTTACAAATCCTTCCCATCTTTCAAGACTCAACTCAGTGTCAACTCCTCTGCGAAGCCTTTCAGGATTATCCCCCCACAGAGCTGAACATCTCCCAAGGGCTTCATATAGGTACCCCTCATTTGTCTCCCAGCTGTATACTCCTGTTCACTGACAATCCCCATGGAGTGATTATTCCCCAATCTCTTTTGCTGTCTTAGAATTAGTGACCCAGACTTTGCCAACTCAACGCCCACAGGGGCCAGTTCAAAATGTGGGGGACGGCAGAAAACTAGAGGATTTACCAGAGCGGTCATTCCTCACCCCACCTAGTGAGGCCATCTGGGAATGAGGGCCCAATGTTACCAGATCTTACTGTTTTTCTAGAAATCTGGATTTTTTTCTTTTTAACATCTTTATTGGAGTATAATTGCTTTACAATGGTGTGTTATTTTCTACTGTATAACAAAGTGAATCAGCCATGTGTTTACATATATCCCCATATCCCCTCCCTCTTGCGCCTCCCTCCCACCCTCCCTACCCCACCCCTCTAGGTGGTCACAAACCACCGAGCTGATCTCCCTGTGCTTTGCGGCTGCTTCCCACTAGCTATCTATTTTACATTTGGTAGTGTATATATGTCCATGCCACTCTCTCACTTCGTCCCAGCTGTAGAAATCTGGATTTTTAAACTAAAACCTACTGATCAAAATATGTTGATAATTTTTTTTACATGAAAATCTTTCTTTTCAGGCTAAATAAAGCACATTAACAGATTTAGCCCCTGAACAAATACTTTGGGGCCTCTGCCTCAGGCCCTTGTTGATTTGGGTTGGTGTCATCATAGATGACAAGGTAGTTTTTAGCAACCACAATGGCTGCCTTGGCCACTTATTTATCCGCTGCCTGTTACAGCATCTGGAACCCCACATTATTGAAGACTTGTTGCAGAGGTTAAGTTTGTCAGTCCTAAGACATGACTCCCAAATTCTTTGACACCCCTTTCATCAAGACACATAGTGTAACGTAGACCCTCCTCCCCCTTGAATTTGGGCTTTATTGCTTGACCAATGGAATATGGCAGAAGTGACGCTGTGCCAGTTTCTGGGACACTGGCTCTCGGAACCCAGCCACTCTTCCCTAAGGAAGCCCAAGCAGCCTGTGAAGAGGCACCGCGGAGAAGAACCAAGATCCCACCCGCATCCCTCGCTGAGCTCCCCCAACAGCTGTAGGCACTTCATCTTGAAAATGGATCTTCCAGGCCCCCAGTTAAGTGGACCCAGCTGACACCAAAGGGAGCAGAGACCAGCTTTCCCCACAAAAGACCTCTGACAGATGAGGACCCTGAAGGTCAGAGAGGCCCTGTAGCTTGCCGCAGGAAATGTAGTGGAGACATAGTGGAGCTGGGGCTTTGGGGAGTGGGGAGAAGAGGGCCGCCTTTGCATTGGCCTCTGCCCACCCAGCCATCCAGTCTCCCCTGACCACAATTCCTCCGACTCAGCCCCCAGGCTGTGGATCCCCACTGATGCCTGAGTCCTTCTGCAGGCAGGTTTGGCTGGGCAGGGCTCAGGCCAGATGGACTTGGGCTGGCTGGGAGGTCTGGGAGCCAGGCCTGGGGAAGCTGGGGACAGCCAGTGGAAGCCCTGAGGTCCTACGTGCGCCAGAGCCCTTGGCACCAGGACTGCTCGCAGTCCCCGAGATGGGGCAGTGGGTGAAAGAGCTTGCACGCTGGGTCAGGATGCTGCAAACACCTGCGCGTCAGCTCTGGCCAGGGCCGTGAGCCTCACACCAGTCACCTCACCAGCTTCCCTCCCTGAAACATAACAGTAACAGCACACATCTGCTGGGTACTTACCAGGGGCCAGCACTCCTATGAGAATCTTGTGCATATTAATTAATGCATCCTCAACAATCCTACCAGGTCTGTCCTGGAGTTACCCCCATTTTTCAGATAAGCAGACTGAGGCACAGAGAGGTTAGGTAACTTCCCCAGGCCACACAGCCAGGGAACTGCGGAGCCAGAATTTAATCCCAGGAATTCTGGCCTGGAGTCCACACCCTAAAGCACATGACACAGCCCTGTCCTCACAGCTGTGTGGCCCAAGAGGCTGGGCTCTTATCACCCTCATTATGCAGATGAAGAGGCCGAGGCTGGACAGTTTCTGATGGAGACTCAAGGCTCACAGGCGCGTCTGGACCTCAATCCAGCTGCTAAGAGGGGGCGGGGAGGGGGCGGAGGAGCTAGAGGGCAGGGAGACTAGAATAGAAGGAGGGGTCCAGCCCACCATCCTATGGCCATCCCCACCCGCTCAGCACAGCATTGAGGGAGCCTGCAGGGGACGGTACACCTGCTACGAGAAATCTGCTTTATGATACCCCTGCTCCCAGCAGGGCCCTGCTTCCACCTCCCAGCTCTTGCCTTATGACAGAAGGGTCCAGAATAGAAAGAATGCAGATCCTCCTGCCAGGGGCTGTGCCTGAGAAATCTGTGGCCCCTCACTAAGTCACACACCGATGAGCTGGCCTGTGTGCTCTGTGACCCTCGCCACCCCCCAGACACGGCCGCTGCTTACATGCCCTTGCCAGGTGAGGAGACCCAGGCTCGGCAGGGTCCAGTCTCAGGTCCAGTTAGAGGCCAGTCCGCATTCCTTTTGTTTGCTTGTTTGTTTGTTTTTAACTGTGGGAAAATACATATAACATAAAATTTACCATTTTAACCATTTCTGAGGTGCAGTTTAGTGGCATTAAGAACATTCACACTGTTGTGCAACCATCACCACCGTCCGTCTCCAGAACCTTTCATCTTCCCAAACCAAAACTCTGTCCCCGTTAACCACTAACTCCCCATTCCCCTCCCGCAGCCCCCTGGGAACCACCATCTACTCGCTGTCTCTGTGGATGTGACTGTTCTATGGGCTTCATGTTAGCGGGACCATGCAATATTTATTCTTTTGTGACTGGTTTATTTCACTGCGCACCATGTCCTTGGGGTTCATTCATGTTGTAAGCATGTGTCAGAACTCCTCCCCTTTGAAGGCTGAATAATATTCCATTGTACGGATAGACCACATTTTGTTTATCCATGCATCCGTCAACGGACCCTTGGGTTGCTTTTTGGCTATGAGTAATGTTGCTAAGAACAAGGGTGTACAAATATCTCCTCAAGACTCTGCTTTCAGTTCTTTTGGATGTATATCCAGAAGTAGAATTGCTGGATCATATGATAATTCTATTTTTAGTTTTTTAAGGAACTGCCATCCTGTTTTCCACGGCAGCTACACCATTATCCGTTCCTACCAGCACTGCACAAATGTTCCAATTGCTCCACATCCTTCCAGCAATGGTTTCTTTCTGGTTTTTTGTTCTTTGGTTGTTCTGTTTTTCTAGTAGCCATACTAATGGGGGGGGTATGACGTGGTGTGCCATTGTAGGTTGATTTGCATTTCCCTAATGAATAGTAATGTTGAGCATCTTTTCAAATAGTTCTTGGCCATTTGAATATCTTCTCTGGAGAGCTGTCTATTCAACTCCTTTGACCATTTTTAAAATCTGGTTGTTTGTTTTTTGTTGTTGTTGAGTTGTAGGAGTTCTTTATATATACTGGATATTAACCCCTTATCATATAGATGATTTGCAAATACTTTCTCCCATTATCTATGTTGCCTTCCTTTAGTTTTTAAAGTAAACCTCTTTTTTTATAACCTTTGGTTTAACATACACACAGAAACATGCATGGAACGCAAAAGCATGAATCATCACAAAATGAGCACACCTGTGTGACTGAAATTCTCTCCCCTTCACCCCTGCCCCCCCAGTCCCTTCCTCTCCCCTCTTCCCCAGAGGTCACGACGGTCCTGACTTCTAACCACATAGATTAGTTTTGCCACCTTTTAGACCCTGTACGTGGAATGGTGCGGCGTGTGTTCTTTTCTTTTCCCGGCTTCCTTTGCTCTTCAGTCTTCGAGAGTCATCACCGCACGTAACTGCAGCTTGGTCTCCTTCGTGGCTGTGTGATATTCCGTGGATGGCCTGCCACAGGTTCCCCTTCACCTGGTGATGGACATTTGGACCCTCCCAGGTTTTGACACGGACGACTTCCTGGAGCTGCGTCGGCCAGGCGTCGGCTGCCTGTGCCTGCGGTGGCTGAAGTGGCCTGGGAGGGGGGCGAGGTCACGCTCCTCTTGTGAGAGGAGGTGGGGGAGGATGTGAGGAGGGACTAGAGCCCCCTGCTGCGGCCAGAGCTGGGGTTCCACCCGGGACCACCTGGCCTGCCGGCTCAGCCAGGCCTGCTCATAGACTCTTTCACGATCCCCTTCACATGGCATGCTGTTTGTCCTCTACCTGCCCTTCCCCAGCAGGCTCAAGAATAAGTGCAGAGCCAGGACGCTGCCTGGCCGACTCCACCGCACCTCTGTCTCCTCTCCATCAGCCCAGGAGGCCTCCAAGCTGGAACCTCCCCCTCCTCGCCCCAGGGCCCAGCACAGGGTCTGGCCCAGCATCTGCCCTGTGGGTTCTGGTCAGGAGAGCCAAGTGGAAATCAGTCTGGTTTGGGCAGGGAGGTCCTGGGTGCTACAGAGCTGCAAACTCCATGGGGGACCCTGAACAGAAACTCCCCCCCGGGCCTCTGCGTCCCCCCCTACCCCACCATGCGATGATGTTGCTGCGAGGGGACGGGAGTTTGTCCCTGAGAAGTGCTCCTCTGAGGGCTGGGTGAGCGTCCACTGTCACGGTGGCTGTGTTTGGTACCTCCATTTGTGGTTGTCATGGACACGAAGGCGGCATCACCTCCCAGCCCTGCCAACTGGAGCTGGGTGCCCTCCCTGCCCCGTCTATTATTCTTTTGTGTTTCTAGCCTCCCTTGAGCTTAGTAAAATACTACCTTCCTGATAAAGTCTTGGTCTGCAGGACACTGCCCCCTCCCTTCTGGACTGTCCTTTGAGGCTCTCAGAGGCAAACAGATCGCTCCTGTCCCACTCTTAGGTTTCAAAAATTTAAGTAAAAAAGCTTTAAAAGATGATAGACACCTACAGTACAAAATTCGAACATTTCAAGGGAAAAATTGAAAAATCAGGTCTCTTTCTCGTACACCTGTGCCTCTGCCGTCCGGTCCCCTCCCATATGGCTCCTGTATTCCCAATCCCTTGTACCTGTTTCCAGAAATACAGTATTCTGTCACCAATAGGAACCCTGCATTTACATCACACAGATAGGACTCTCTCCACACACATTCTTTACCTTGTTATTATTTTTCTATAGCAAAAAAAAATCAAATTGAGCAAAGTAGCCTCCAATCAACACTACTTTAAATTTTTTTTTATTTTGAAATACTTTAAGACTCACGAGAAGTTGCAAAAATAGTCCAGAGAGCTCCCGTGCACCTTTCCCCCACTTCCCCCAGCTCCTCCCACTGATAACATCTTACATAATCATAGTGCATTGTCAAAACCAGGAAATTGACAGTGGTGCAGTATTATTAACTCAAAATCAGACCTTATTTGGATTTCACCAGTTTTTACATGCAGTAATCGTTTTGTTTTCTGGTACATAGTTCTGTAAAATTTTATCACATGGATAAATGTTGTAACCATGAGGATCTAGAACTGTTCCAATCACCACAAAGAAATTCCCTCATGTTAATGCTCTATAATCACACCCTTTACCAACCCTATTCCCTAGCAACTGCTGATCTGTTATCACTATATTTATGTCACTTTGACAGTGTTATAAAAATGGAATCATACAGTGTGTAACCTTCTGAGGTTGGCATTTTTTGCTCAGCATAATGCCTTTGAGATCAGTTTAATTTGTTGCTTATCACTAATTCATTCCTTTTTATTGCTTTGTAGTATTCCATTTAATGGATGCACCACAGTTTGTTTATTCATTCACCTGTTGAAGGACATTTGGGTTGCTTCCAGTTTCTGGTGAGTACAAATCAAGCTGATCCGAATGTTCATATACTGGTTTTTGCATGAGCCTAAGCCTTCGTTTTTCTAGGAGAAATACCCAGAAGTGCAATCGCTGAGTTGTATGGTAAGTGTATGCTTAACTGGCTAAGAAACTGCCAATGTACTTTGCAGGCTGCTGTACCTTCTTACATTCCCACCAGCATGTTTGAGAGTTCTAGTTGCTCTGCGTCCTTGTCAGCCCTTCCGTGATACTGTTAGTATTTTTTCATTTTAGCCATTTCAGTAGGTTTGTAGTGCTATCTCATCAGAGCCCTATTTTGCATTTCCCCAGTGGAGAGCGATGTGGAACATCTTTCCTTGTGCTTGTTTGCTGTCCATCTATCCTCTTTGGTGAACTCTGTTCAAAATTTTTGCCTATTTTCCAGTTGAGCTGTTTGGTTTCTTACTCCTGGGTTTAGAATGTTCTCTGTCTACTCCAGATACGGGTTCTTCTTGGGATACGGGCTTTGAAAGTACTTTATCCTGGTTTGAGGCTTGTCTTTCCATCCTCTTAACAAAGTCTCCTGCAGAGCACACATGTTTCATTTTGCTGAGGTCCAGTTTATCCCTTTTATCTTTTTATGGACAGTGCCTTTGCTGTCATGCCTAGACACCTTACCTTTACCTTACTGTGTCTCGTAGATAGTTCCATATCAACATGTAAAGAGCTTCCTCAGTATGTCTCTGTGGCTGCGAGTGTGCCAATGTACAAATCAAGCATAATTTATTTAACCATTCCCTGTGGGGACCTAGCCATCCAAACTTGTGCTATGCATCAGTGCCGCGGTAAGTAATTGTGAGCAGACATAATTCTTACGCTGTGGCTCCACAGGCCTGCGGGATAAATTTCCGGAAGTGGGGTTGCTAGTCAAAGGGTTCGAGCATTTGTAATATCCTGGTGTCTTTCCCCGGCCATCCCACTACGAAGCCTGCCTGATTACTATTCCCCCCACCTCTTACCAATGCAGGATTTTATCAGATTGTTTGGTCCTCACCAGTTTGAGGAGTGAAGAGTGGTTCTCCGTGTGGTTTTAGTTTAGCTGTCTCTTTAAGAGCTTCCTGTGTTTTCCTTCCTGTGACTGTTTGGTTCCTCTTCTGTGGGCACTTTCCTCCCAGGCTCCCGGACTGATTGATGAGAGGACTCCCCCCTTCACTTTCTGAATGGGGTGGGCAGTGGGACGTAGGGACTCCCTCCCAGCCCAGCCCTCACTCACGCCTTGCTCCTGACCTGCTGCCCTGCGTCTCCCCCTCTGTGTGGGCTCAGTGTACCCCTCTGTGAAGTGGGGATAAGCACAGCACCTCCTCAGAGGACTGTGAAGGGGATTTCTTCTATGCATGAAGGCACTGAGAACAGTGCCAGGCTCAGTGAGTGCTATGGAAGTGTTAGCTCTGTGCTTAACTATAGTTAATAATACTGTGTTGTACATTTGAAAGATGCTAGGAGAGTAGACCTTAAACACTTTCATCACAAGAAAAAAAATTGTAACTATATGTGGTGATGGAGGTTGACTTATTGTAGCGATCATTTCCCAATATACACACATCTCGAATCATTAGGTTGTATACCTGAAACTAATACATTGTTGCATGTCTGTTATCTCTCGATTTTTTTAAAAAAGAAGTGGTAGCTCTTTTATTATCATCTGTAAGGACCATGACTTCAAACAGGTGTCTTCCTCCCCTCGAAATGGTCATCCAGCCCCTGCTGGACTCTCCCAGTAGGTTGTCTACAGACAACCACCAGACGGTTCCACATTGTCATGGGAACCTCTGTGAAGGCTGCATCCTGCTGCTGGCTGTAAACCATGGCCTTCCAATTGCTCCATTCCAAGGGAGATCCCTCTGGCCATCTCCCTCCTGTGTGCCCAGTTCTGTGCCAGGGATAAGCCTGTCTGAAGCTTGACCAAGGACAGGGTGGGGACAGGGAACTGTATAGTCAAAACCAGGGAGAGAAGCTGCTTGGATGTGGCGGCTCGGGGCTCTGGAAAGTGCCTGGGTGTGAGGGTGTTGGCCTGGGTGGCATCTTAGCACGAGGTTTGTAGTCTTCCTGCTGCCCCTGGTCTTTTTCTCCGTGACCTTCTGGACCCCTCACCCTCCCAGAGACGAGGTAAGGGAGGCCCAGAGAGGACCAGTTGGAGAAGCAAGCCAGTGTCCCCACCAAGAGTATCTTGATTTGACTCTTGGCTCCTGGCTGTGTGACCTTGAGAGAGTCACTTAACCTACCTGAGCCCCAGTTTCCCCATTTGTAAATAGGACTGACAGTATCATTTGCTTCCTAGAGCAGATGTGAAAACTAAGTGAGATGTTGCCTGTGAAATACTTAGCCTGGCTGGGAGAGTGCCCACTTAGCAGTGGTGGTGGCGGCGATGGTGTCAGTGGTTGCTGTGCTTATCGAGGAGGGGTCTCTTTGTACCTACTGTGTCCTCCACCTGGAGCACTTCTCTGCTCCCTCCACCTGTCCAATCCCTCCCACAGTCGGCATCCAGACCACAGAGGGCACACAGCCCCTTCCTTGTATGGTGCTGTTGGGCCAGGAAATGCCCAAACTGCCTTCACGAGAGCCTGGAAACAGAACGGCTCTTTCTGGCATCTCTTCTCTGCTCTGTTCTCCCAGGGGTGTCAGCGAGAACACCCAGGCCTCATTAACTCACGGGGCCTCTACATCGTTTCACTTGCCAGAAATTCCTCACCGCCTCTTCACCAAGTGGTTGATTTCATGGGAAGCTATTACAGTGGCCACATCTTTATCAAGGTGAGCCTTCATTCCCGAGTTGCGGGAAGGACTCAAGCATCTGAGAAGCATCCCTTCTACCAGGCAGTGAAAGAGTTGGGTTTATGCTCCAGCTTCTCTATTGCATGAGTTGAGTCTCTTGCAGTTTGTTGCTTGCGACAGAAGACCTGGTCAAAGGGTAGAGGGACTTATTAATTCCTATAACTGGCAAGCCCTGGGGTTTCAGGTATGGCTGGAACCAGGTGCTGAAACGATGTCCCCTATTGACAGATGAAGAAATTGAGGCATATAATTCACCTGGGTGCACAGCAGGACTGTCCCTTTGGTTCACTCTGGTTTCCTCTGCGATGCTTCATTCTCAGGAAGCCTTACCTTGGTTGATGGGAAGGTAGCCGCCAGCAGCTCCAGACTGCACTTGACGAGCAGAGAAAGAATGCATGTTTCCCCCAAGCGTTTCAGCAGAAGTGTCACCAAGAGTTGTCACTGACCATGCTTGGGACACCTGGCCATCCCTGCACAGTGAATGGGCCAGGGGATCTGGGCTGTGAATGGTCACACCTGGGGCATCCACTCACCTCTGATGTAAAGGTTGAGTGAGGGCTGCCCTGCTTGAGTCACCCAGAGAGCTACATTAGGGGTCAGCTTCAGAGGTCATAGTGGGAGGCTTCCCTGGGAGTTGGAATCCTTGGGCTGGCTATGCTGGACAGCAGAGGCCCAGGGGTGGAGCAGGGAGGAAGGGGACTCTGCTGACCCCACGGCTGGCTTGGGTAGGGGCAGGTGGGAGGAGGTGGCTGTCCCCACCAGCCCCGCACCACCCTCTCACAGAAGCTCACCAACCAGGGTGCAGCCCTGGCCCAGAGCTGGCATTTTCAGCCACCATTTATTAGACACCTACCACGCATCAGGGACCTTGGCCTTGTTTGGAATCTTCGCAACAGCTCTGAGAGGGAGCAGGTATGTGGCCATTTGGCAGATGGAGAAGTTCAAGTTCGTAGAGCTGGTTTGCCCAAGGTGGTGAGGGGGTAGAGCCAGACCCAGACACGCTGTGATTCAGTGTGGGCCGGGAACAGAACTGGAGTAGTTAAGCGTAGGGCGGGTTTGCAGAGGAGGGCACAGCTGGTCAAGCTGGGGCTGGGCTGTATGGGACGGGGTGAAGGGGGTCATGCGAAGTATTCAAGAAGGACAGGATGCTTCAGCACAGTCTGGAAGGATTTCCACTAGAAGAATGGCAGTGAGGAGGGTGAAGGATGTGCTAAGCAAGGGCCCAGGGTGGACACAGGCCCAGAGATGTGAGGCTGCACGCGCACATGCACATGCACCTGCGCTGTGTGGGGAGCTAGGAGCTGCTGGGTATTTCTGGGGTAGAATGCAGAGTGGAGGGAGAAGCTGAGGCTGGGCCCAGGGAGGGACTGAGTCCGAGTCCTTGGCCCTTAGATCCCCACGGGGGTGGCCTGTAGTGACAGAAGCTGCTGGCCAGGGAGGCTAGTAGCTGGAGCAGGGGATTCTCAGCTCATTGCTAGGACGGGAAGGTCAAGGGACAGAGACCCAAACCCAAGAGCTCACCTGTGTGGCATTTCCAGATCACCCTCCAGTGTGGGTGGGATGGGGAGGGCCCCGTCTTCCCCAGCAAGGCCCTTGGAGAATGCCCCAGTCACCAGTGAGCGTCCACTCTAAGTGCTCACTCACAGGTGCCCTCACTCCCCTGGCCCTCTGAATACGCAGTAGAGACCCATAAGGGGGAGGGTAATTATCCGAATTCTTTAGAGGGGAAGCTGAGCATCAGAGAGGGAAAGCAACTTGCCCCAGGGCACACAGCCAGGAAATGGTGGAGTGGGATTCAAGCCAAGGACTCCCTGACTCTTTCTCCTCCCGGCCACCCAACACCCCTGAGCGAGCTTTAAGCCAAGCTGACCCATTGCCACTGGGCCTCTGGAGATATCTTGAGAGACTTTCATTGAAAATGTTCCCCCTATTATTTGTTTGATTTTTAAAAAATTATAGACCCGGGCTTCCCTGGTGGTGCAGTGGTTGAGAGTCCGCCTGCCGATGCAGGGGACACGGGTTTGTGCCCCGGTCCGGGAGGATCCCACATGCCGTGGAGCGGCTGGGCCCGTGAGCCATGGCCGCTGAGCCTGCGCATCCGGAGACTATGCTCCGCAACAGGAGAGGCCACAACAGTGAGAGGCCCGCGTACCTCAAAAAAAAAAAAAAAAAAAAAAATATATATATATATAGACCCAATAAATACTCATGGTAAAATACTAAAACAGTACAGAAGGATCTAAAGTGGAAAATAAAAGTTTCCTACCTCCCTGGCCCCCATAGTAGACACCGAGGTGCCCAACCCAGATGTCCCCTGGGGGAGGGTCCTATAGAAGTGATTCTGGAGAGGTCTGAGTTTGCTCAGTCTGCCAAGCATCACCTGGGGCACAGGTTTACGTGCAGATTCCTGCCTGGGCCCTGACCCAGAGGTGCTGGCTCGTGGAGGGTGTGGGAGCATGGAGAGGGGGCTGAGAACCTGCATTGTAACCAGTGCCTCAGGGAATTCCCATGGGAACCACTGGCCTGGGAGCATCTGGGAGTTCTTCCCAACTCTGAGGTTCTGGGAAACAATCTGTGCCCGGAGGCTAGGATCAGCCACGATTACCCAAGAGCTGCTTGGTCCTCCCCTTAAGGCAGTTCCGGGGGTGGGGTGGGGATTGTAGTGTGGGCTGAGGGGTCTGATCCTGGGGAGGACCGTAAGGGGCAAGGGGAGGGGCCAGGTGAGTGGGTGGAGTGAGGGTGGGTTCCTTTAATTCCGTGTTAGTGACTGCGGAGGGATGGGGGCTGCTGGTGTGCTCCCTGCAGAGATCATCACACTAGTCCTGCCTTCTGGGGACTGGAAGTAAAGGAAACCCACGTTCTGGGTTTGAAACCTGAGTGATGCAAAGGGAGCTACAGGCTCGGGGAGGGAGGGAAGTCTCGAAAGTGAATCCATTCGCAGAGGGAAACTGGCCCGGCCAGCACCCCGTGGGTGAAGGCCTGGAGGGGTGCCCTTCATGTGGGGCAGTGGTGGGCTGGCACTAAGGGTGTGTGTGGAAAGAGGCATGAAGCGTGTGGGGTGGTGGCCGACAGGACGGATGTGGGTGTGGATGTGGAAGGCACGAGGAGCAGGGCCAGGGGCTGCCTGTGGGGGAAGGTGAAGGGCGTTGGGAGGTAAAAGTGTGAGTACTTTCCGTGTTGGTTACAGCTCGGCTGGACAGAGGCCTGAGACTCTTGTCTCTTGAGCCCAGACCTTCGTATTAACAGAGAATATCTGCTGAGTACTTGCTGTGTTAGGATCGCTGATGCCTTTACCCAGTGTGGCTAATGATGGACTTTCTGGCAGCCTGACAAGCCATTGCAGGATATGTTTTGGTCCAGGAGGCTGATCCCTGCCATCTGACCACACCTGGGCCCCGGGGACCTGGGGCCAGGAGACTGCCCGAGGTCACACAGTAGTAGTTGGCGAACTCTGAATTGGAACCAGGGCCTCTCAACTCTGAACCAGCCACTTGGCAATGGGTGGCAGATGCATAGCACGGAGCACGGCTTTCTAATCAATCCTGCTGCCTTGGACTTGGCCTTGGATCCTTTATAACAGGGGTCCCCAACCCCCAGGCTGTAGCGGTCCGCGGCCTGTCAGGAGCTGGGCCGCACAGCAGGAGGTGAGCGGCGGGCAAGCAAGTGAAGCTTCGTGTGCTGCTCCCCACCGCTCCCCACCGCTCTCCATCGCTCACATTACCGCCTGAACCACCCCACCCCAGGCCCCCCACCACCCGTCCATGGAAAAATTGTCTTCCACGAAACCGGTGCCTGGTGCCAAAAAGGTTGGGGACCGATGCTTTATAACATGTGCACGGGCAGCCTCCACCAGGCACTGAACGCTGGCTCTGGAAGCCAGATCACAGGCTGAATTTTTAGTGACAGGTGCCAAGATGCAGGGGCAATGGAGCAATCCCTCACACAGGTAGTGGTGGCTGAGATGGTCCAGCTGTGGCACAGGTCCAGTTGTCGCCCCTTCCACTTTCTCTGTCCAGGCTCTTTCCTGTTTCTAAGCCTTTTCCTCCAGTCTTCCTAAAGATTCCATGAGTACCTGACATCCTTCCCATAAATTCCTTTTCATCCTACAATGGCCAGTCTTGGCCTCATTGCCTGCACCCGTGAGCCCTGCTGGTGCACATGGGAAGTGGGTTACTTAACCTCTCTGTGGCTGGGTTTCCTCATGTGAGATACAGGAACAATCATAATAGTACCTCTTTCACAGTGCTGAGCCGAAACAATCCATGCAGAGAGCTCAGCACAGTGCCCACACACAGCAAGTGCTCAATACACGTTAGCTGTCAGCATCACATGTACTCCAGCTTCCAGAGAGCTCCAGGGAAAGACAAAACTAAGGTTCTTAAAGCCAGGTGTGTCTGTGCCCTTTAAAGTTACCCCAGGGAATTCCCTGCTGGTCCAGTGGTTAGGACTCGGTGCTTTCACTGCCAAGGGCCCAGGTTCAATCCCTGGTCAGGGAACTAAGATCCTGTAAGCCATGCGGTGTGGCCAAAAAAAAAAATAATAATAATGATAATAATAATAATAGTTACCCCATAACCCCAAAGGGCTACACCCACCTGTCAAGGGATGCTGGAAGTGGCAGCAAAGACGAGACTGATGGTGGTAAAGATGACGACGACAACAGCTAACACTTCGTGGTATGTTTTTACTGCCAGGCCCTGTTCTAAGGGCTTTACAAATGTATCTCATTTAACCCTCATAGTCACACCAGGAGAAAGGAACTATTATTTCCTCATTTTACAGATAGAACATCAAGTAAGGTGCAGAGAGCTGAAGTGACTTGCCTGAGGTCATGTGAATTGTAAGCAGTGCGGTGGGGTTTGACCCCAGCAATCCAGATCCAGAGTCTATGGCAGGAGGATGAAGCTGTGGAGACCACAGCAGATGCTCCATAGTGGTTGCTTGTGTGCAAGGCAGCCCAGATAGAGGGGAAAGTCCCTGCCTCCATGCCCACGGGAAGCAGCAGGCCTGGCAGCCCTGGCTGAGTCGCCAGCTTTAGAGACTGGGAATTCGGGCCCATGGTCAGAGCCATCCTTGGTGGGAAAATGTGGTTCCGGGGGGACTGCTTCTGCCCCCCGTGGCTGCTGCCCTGTGAGGGCCCAGCAGTCCCGCTCCAGGGCAGGAACACAGCCTCCCAGAGAAGGCGCCCACCTGCCCCAAGCCCCTGGGCCTGGCATGCTGCCGTCTGCCCTGCAGACACTGGTTTGTGCCCAGGAAGCAGCTGGTAGCCGGACGTGACCACTGTGGCTCAGAGGGCTGAGGTCACTTGCCTGAGGCCGCACAGCGACTTGGTGGTGGAGCCAGGACTTGAACGCACGCCTGCCAGCTCCAGGGCCCCTGGCTGTAACCGAAAGGAGCATGTGGCATCTGTTAGGCTCACGTCTGGCTGACAGTGGCTTGTCTCTGTGTCCTCTTATAACAAACAGTAAAAAAGCCCATCACTGACATTTATGGGCTGTTAGTTACTGCGAGCAGGCCCCGCACGGTGACATCATTTAACTCCCCCAACCACCCTCAAAGGGCCGGAACATTTTTACGCCTGTTTGCAGAGGAGAAGACTGAGGCACGCGACAGCATGGTAGCAGAGCGGATGCGTGCTTTCCTTGCCTGCCTAGCATTCTTTACCCCTTTTTCTGGGAGGGGCACCCCAGTTTCCACAGCCTCAGCGTTGGCTGTCTGGTCAAGACTGTCAGTCAGGTGCCCTGTTCTCCTCTTAAGACATGGGCACGTGACCCAGGCTTGGCGGGTCGGACTCTCTCTCGGGGGATTCTGACTCTTGAGTCCTGTGACACGTCTTCTCCTTGAAGACTCTGTCTGCAGGTCCTTGCCCCTAGGCCCCCTCATCTGAGCCCCGCTGATTTTGAGGCTTTGATTCCAAGAGTGACCTCCTATCCTTCCAAGAAGGCCCCATATCTTTGGCTGGAATCAGCTGAGCCTCTTCTGTTGCTTGCAGGCCAGAGTCCTAGCTAATACGAGGGCACGCCCGAAGGTCATGTGGGCAGTGCAGGACTCATACCAGATGGCCTGACACAGAGTCCAGTCTTGGCCGCTACTGGGCTGGGGCCTCTCAGGTACCTGGGTCCCAGGGACATCACCCACAGCGTCTGTGACATTTGCATTCCCTACCACAATAAAGCCACACTGCCTTTGTAATGGGAAATGTCTTAAACTACACAGAAGCGGATTTTCATTGTCCTCAGTTTTCAGGTCTTCACAAACTGCACAGACCAGATCCTGGTACCCAAGGCGGGTACGTGCCCCAGTTCCAGATACTCACCTGAAGGCCATTTGTCTCCTTGTCACTACCCAGACCTTTGCTCAGAGCCCCCCACTGCTCTGGAGTAATTCATTGGCAGAACCGGGGCCAGCAGGACCCTCTCCAGGGGTCGGGGTGGATGGGGTCCAGCGTGACAGAGCTTCTGAGAACCCAGGAGATCTGCTTGCTCTGTCTCCATAGCTTTGGCCATTCTCATCCCAACTCCACATTTTTGTCATACCCCCGTCGCTCCTGTACAATCATTTTCTTAATATTTTGTGTTCAGTTGTCATTTATTCATTCTTTACTTAAGGTCATTAAAAAATTTAGAAGACTCCATTCATACCTCTGCTGGAAAGGGCACTGGCACACTGTGCACAAGTAGAACGCAGCAGTGCCCAGAAAACCACGCGCATCACAGTCCAACCCGACACTGAGGCTGCCCAGGGCGCCAGGCCAGCCAAGTCATTGCCAGGGAGGTCTGCAGGGTTTAGCGAAGTGTGCCAGATGCCCAGCACCGCACCAAGCCTTCCTCCCTGGATGTAATCAGAAAGGAGGGTTCAACGGGAGTCAGAAAAGAATCACTCTCTGCGTGTGCACTGATGTCATCTAAGGCCATGTTGTGTGCTTCACATTTCGGGACACATGGTCCTCATGCCTGGTGAAAACAGAGAGGGAAAGCATCTTATCCAAGTCTACACAGCACATCAGAGAACAAGAAGCTGGAGTGGGGCCATCCTATTTACATTCTGGCTCTTTCTGTGGCACCTCGGTTTCTCCCTTTAAAGCATTTCAGATGCTCCCTGCAGCTCCTGATGGTCTGGGACCACATTTTAATCTCCAGCATCCACTCCCCTTCCATCTGTTGGGTTTGGGCCCTCCCCTGCGTCCCCCACACCCACAGCACGCACAGCACCAGTTGGTGTGGGCTCTGCAAATGCAAACTCATTTAAATGTCAGCTGCAGCAACACGAAGCTAGCAAGGCAAACAGGTGACAAAAATAGATGTGACAATCACAGTATCCTAGACTGTCAGCGGGTGCTTCCAGGCCTTCTTAACCCTTCCTGGGGCAAGTAGCCCTTGAAGAATCACGATAACTCGGGCCTCCCACCTAGAGAGCGCTCGCAAACACACTCACACACACACACACACACACACACACACACAATGTTGCCAGTGACTTTGGAGGGGTCGTGGGCCCATCCCACCTCGATACCTCACGTTTCTTATTTGTCTCATGGCCTGGGATTCCAAGAAAGAATTTGTTTGCAAAAAGCGACCTGATGCCAAGTATTTGGAAATGACCAGTCTCGGTGACTTTTCAGGCAGCTCCCCGTTGATGAGCCATGCAGAAGGGCTCAAGTCCTTGAACCAGAGCAGCCGTTCAGAGTCCACCCTTTGTAACCAGAAACTTCACCCCCTGACTTATCTCCTATGGATGAAGAGCCTTGGGGGTTTATCTTAAAGGCGGGGGCACTTCTGTAGAGTCTGTAAAACTCTGACCACTTTGAAGAGGATCCAAGGTGAGGTGTCAGCAAGGGAGGGGACACCGGTCTCCATTCCCGGCCTCCGGGGCCATGACCCCTCTCCTGCCCGCACAGTCCCAGGACACCATCTGCACAGAACACAAAAGCAGCCACGCCCTTGGGCTTATGCAACTTCAAGGTCCTGGCCAAGGTCCTGAGTGGCCTTCATGTGTGTGCCTTGCCTTTGTTCTCTCAGTCCCACATCTGCACACAAGGAGAGCACCAGCAGTTGGGACTGCAACCAGCCCCACACCACGCTCTCCTCCTTGTTCTAGGACTTCCCATGCATCAGGTCTTGGCATGGCCCCATTTGAAACCTTCTCTGTTGTCACGTGGCTTTGTTTCTTAGCAAGGATTTGGGTAAAAAGATGTCCCCCTCCCCGTGACAGGAAGTGGTAGGGACAGAAGCTGAAAAATAGGGCTGGAGAGAGACACCCCTGGGACAGGAAGGATGGAGGAGTGATGAGAGGGGAGTGAGAGATTGTTGAAAGTGGCCTGCAGGGAGAGGAGAAGTACCCACGATGGCAGCTGGCCAGGTAGCCACAGTCTGAGGACTGAAGGAGTGGGGGACAGGTATGGGGGGCCTCGTGGCTGGGAAGGGGCAATTTCAACTTGAGACTGGGGGCCGCCATGAAACCCAATCCAGAGGCTCATGGCACGGTGCTAATGTCCTCGGGGAGCTGGCATGGTGCAGGCTGGGCTGAGAAGCCAGCTCCCGTGGCAAGCTGGGCCAAGAGGCACACCCTGCCTGCTGGGTCCCTGCCATGGCCCCTTTATCCCCTTGGGTTTCCTGCACTGTGTTTGCTGTAGAATGTGTTCCCTGGCCAGGACCATTGGGTTCTGATGTACCACCAGGCTCAGGGTCTGAGGAAGACAGATGCCCACCCTTGGGGGCCTCAGTTTCCTCATCATCTCCAGTAATGCTGGGGGTCAGAGATGGGTGCTGGGTGTGGAGGGTCCATCCAGGGTCAGGGAGTAGCCCACGTGCCTCCTCCTCGCAGCCTGCCGACCCAGAAGATGCCCTCCTTGAGCCCACGACTCAGAGGCTGCAAACTCAAATGCCTGTGTCATTTGGGAACAAGGGTACATTGCTGGCTGGTGGTGCATATTCAGCCCCGGGCCCATTCCTCCCATTGCTGAGAGGCAGGCAAGCATAGACTATGGAGCCTCTGGGTCCAAATCTTGATTCTGCCGCTTACCAGCTGTGAACCTCTGCATCTCAGTTTCCTTATCTGTAAAGGGGTGGGTAAAGCACAGGATACATCATCGGCAGATAGCACCTTCCGTTCTCTTCCTGTGCGCCCATGGCAGACATTACTAATTGATTAAAACAGCAGTTTTCTCCTTTCTACCGAGGAAACTGTTGCAAAATGATCAAGAAAATTCTTTCTCACTGAGCCTCAGAATCTTGCTCTGTGTCCAGAGCTCCAGGTAGCTACTCCCAATAGAGAAGATTTGGCATTTGAGGTGAAACCATTTGCCATCCCTCTTATAATGCCTATAGAGCACAATTCCTGGCACATAATGTGTTTAAATGTTCTGTATACGTGTCAGTTACCGTTCAGAATCTACTCATTGCAGAAATCCTTGTCCAATATCCCTAACTTCTGCTTACTCCCTTCCAGTGACAGGGAGCTCACTACTTACCTGGGCTTGCCATTCTATTGCTGGACAGTTTGGATGATTAGGAAGTTCTCAGATCTCCCTCCTTGCACCTCCCTTTTCCCTTCAATAGTCTATAATTTTATGGCTAAGTGCTTCCTCCTTTCCTGGATTAGCTGTCATTACGGATTGAGGTGATTTATTTTTAGGTGATATATTTGAACCACCTGATGAGTAAAACCTCTCAGCTTGCATGCATTTGATCCCAGACTAGCTAAGCAGCTTCAGTATTTGATGGACATGTTTGGGGGAGTGTGTGTGTGTGTGTTAGAATGTGTGGGTGACGGGGAGAGATTGAGAGAGGAAAGACAGAGTGAGAGAGAGAATGTATTTTAAAGCCTCATAATACACCAGGCCAATGTCACTTCTTATATAAGCCTAATAACTTCTCCGAGGATTGGGGCTGCATTCAGGGCCCCATCATTAGCCGATTAAGCCTGATTATTCCAAGGGGAGGGACAGCAGAGAGGGATGTGAAGTTACATAACTCTCCATTTATTTGGATTTAATCCACGCTTCTAAATTTAGGAGCTGAAAGGCTTCAAAGATGAGCCATGTCGTTTGGAGGTGGTGCTAGCTACAAGGGGGCCCAGTGAGTGTTGGAGACCCAGGGTGCCCACAGGCGAGCTGGGGCTTCTTTGCAGGGGGCAGCTCAGGGGCCTCATCTCCTGGTGCCGGGAGAATGTGTGGGAAGCCAGGGCTGCCGGGACATTTCACACCCGCAGCAGGTACAGAGGCAGTGGCCAGGGTGGGGGAAGTGTGACACTCGGGGTGGACAGAGTGGTGATGACAGGTGAACCAGAACCCAATGTCCTGATGGGCGGGGCAGTTCTAGAAAAACCTGGACAGTCGTGGTCACCCCTGGGCTACAGCCATGTTCATATGTGTAGTTAAGTGTGGCCACTTCCAAACGGATCTCCTTTCTCTGGGGCTCAGAGCTTTCTGCAGGGGCCTGGAGAACTGCCGCCCCCCTCTCCCCCGTCACTCAGGTTGTGCATTGCACAAGGGCACCGCCGCTAAGTGCGCACCTCTCACATCAAAGAGAGCACAGAGTCACATATATATGAGGACAGTTTTTAACAGGTGGCCTCAAAGGATGCTCTAACAGAATTGTTATTACAGCGCTTTTCTGGAAGCTGGAAGTCAAGTGTCTTGAGCAAAGGGAGCCTTTTTCTGATTTGCACAAAGGCAGTGGATGGGCAAGCGGCCTCTACTTTCCACTGGTGCTGGCTGGATCTAAACTCGGAGTTCAGGTCACAGCGATCCTGCTCAGAGGGAAGACGCTGGAAACCAAGGATAAAAGGCAGCTACAGAGCTGTGACTAGTCATTCAAGGTCTCAGAAATATTTCCCAGGCCATTGAAAAGAGGTGATAACATTCACGTAGCACAGGAGATAATAAAGTGCAGACAGATCACTTTATTAACGTTAAAGAATTCACACCCATTTTAGGAAGGGCTGTGAAACTGTGTTCTAGTAAAACATGGGCCAGACGAGGGGTCAGCCACCTTCCAGCTCTCCCACACAGGATGGATCATGTCACCTCTCTGGGCTGCGGTTGGATCAGCTGAAAAATGGAAATCAGGTGACTCCATCGCCATTTAAGAGGCAAATGGAAAAAATGGCCATGAAGGACCCTGTGCCAGAGTCTGGATCACAGTGGGTGCTCTATAAATGCTTGATTTCTCTCCCAGCACCACTTTAAGTACCCAGGCCATCTGAACAGTAGAATGTGGTATTTTCTTTGAAATCCTATATATTTAAAACAAAAATCAGTCAATATCCTGGCTAAAAAAATCCTGCATACCTGACTCCCTGCCCTCCAGGCTAAGCTTGCGCCCATGCCCACCCCCACCCCCACCCCCGCCAGTCTCCCCCAGCTGCCTCCACTCCACGTCTTCCCTCAACATGCCAGGCCACGGCCACCTCAGGGCCTCCGCACTCGCTGTTCCTCTGCCCGGCGTGCTCTTCCTTCATCTTCCCAGGATCGGCTCCTTCTCACTGGTCAGGTCTCAGCACACATTTTGCCCCTCAGTGTAAAGTAGCCCCTGGCGCCTCCTACAACCTCACTCTGTCTTCATTTTCTGCATGTCTTTATTGCTTTATTTCTTTATTTCTTTGCTCACTTGTTTATTTTCTGTCTCCATCACCAAAATCTAAGCTGCTTGAGAGCAGAGGCTTTTGTCTGCCTTGCTCACTGCTGTATCCCAAAGCACAGGTGTCTAGTGAATAGCTGTTGGCGCAGGAACAATGTCTGGGGGGAGAGTGAAGAGAGCTGCTCCTGCAGCCCGCACACTTCCCTCTCTCCCCCAGGGACTGATGCTCTTTTTGTCCGTTTCTCTCCTCTTCCACTAGATGACCTCCTATGTTCTTTCTTGATTCCCTTGCTTGTCCTACAGAGAGCTTAAAACTTCTCATTCTTTCTGTTCTCAAGGTTAGTGTGACTTGAGCCTCCATCTTTCTCATCTTTCGGAACCTCTGCCTGTTGGGCTGGGCCCTCTTCTCTTTGACGGCGGAGGGGGCCACAGGGAGCAGATGTGGGAGTCATGTGTGGGAGGAGCCCCCAGATGCAGTGGGATCCTCATCCCTGAGGCTGTGAATGGAGGCTAAATAACCACATCCTTGGGATGCTCCCAGCCCCACCCCCTGGGAGAGCCCCAGCCCTAGCTGCTGCTGTACATAAAGTTACTTCTCTTCTTAAAACCAGGTTTTGACAAATCTGCTATGCAAGGGCTTCAGTGAATTGGTCTGGCTTATGCCAACTGTTAACTGGACTAAAGAACTTGAATGGCATTTACTTTACAGTTTACAGGTCTCTTTCATCAGTCGTTCATCCAGCGAATGTTTAATAAGCACCTACTATATACCAGAAACGGATCTAAGTGCTTTGCATATAATAATTTGTTCATAACACAGGTACTTTTATTATCATAATCCCCACTTTACCAGTGAGGATCCTGTGTTCCGGAGCTGGGTTTACTATAAAGCCCAGTGTCTTAATCTGTTCTGGCTGCTATAACAAAATACCATAGTCCAAGTGGCTTATAAGCAGCAGAAATGTATTGCTCACAGTTCTGGAGGCTGGAAGTCCAAGATCAAGGTGCCAGCACGGTCGAGTGAGGGCCCTCTTCCAGGTCTCAGACCTCTCGTTGTGTCCTCACATGGTGGAAGGGGCTAGGGAGCTCTGTGGGATCTGCTTTATAAAAGCACTAATCCCATTCATGAGGGCTCCACCCACATGATGTAATTACCTCCCAAAGGCCCCACCTCCTCGTACTATCAGGTTTAGGGGTTAGGATTCAACATATGGATTTGGGCACGGGGGACACATTCAGACCATAGCACTCAGAAAATGTTTTCAGGGTTTCTCCTGTACACGGGCTCCTTGCTTGTTCCCAGGTGGGGCCCCAACGCTATGTTCACCGGTCATGTGTGCAAAATTTGCAAAAGTAATATATTTCACCTGCAAGCAGCCAAGCCCTCTCTTTCTACAATGAATCTCATCCATCCCTCTTTCTCTCATGTTTAGTGGTATTGGAGAGGCTGTGGGTATTTGGGGGATCCAGCTTAGGGGAAGTTAAGTTGGAGATACATTTAATTTGAGTTTACTGAGATAAACGTATGTGGTTAAAAGTATGGTTAAGTTATTGCCAGCCATCCTGGTGTAGAAGACAGCTTTCAGGAACACCCTACAGCTGCCCATGCCCACTGGCCTGGATTGTAACTCAGAGATACTGGTCCAGAGTTCGTATCACCATATGAAGATGCTCTGTGTCACCCAGCACAGAAAGCATGCAGAAGGTGAAGGAAAACCAGGCCTGAAATTCAAGGAGCCAGAAACCATTCTGTAGAAAATTCTTCCTATCATCAGGCATGTGAAATTGTAAATGGAGGATTTGCTTCTCGGTGCTGTTGTGGACGCCTGGTCCAAACCAAAGTTTTCTCCTGCAGGAATAGACTGGATAAAGCAGCATATACAATTAAAACACAGTACATTTTTTTCCCTCTTTTGGGATGACCACACGAAATGCAATTTTTCAGAATTTCTGTGTTTTTAGGGCACAAACTTATAGCTGTGCTACGACCAAGCAGTCTGTAACAGGTCATATATGAACCTGATGGGCGTTTTTCTAAATCTGACATTGGTGCTAAAATCTATGTGTTTATATAAAACACAAGTACACGTTGTGAAACTAAAAGAAATGTTCCTGAACAGTCTGTAGTAATAAAAACAATTCAACAGGGCTCATCATTAGAGAAAAGGCTGGGTTATCTTTTAATTCCTTATAGATAATATGACGAAAGTGTCATCATATAAAGGTGATCAATGAAATGCTGGGGGGAAAGGATTATAAAGGCATCTCAGGTAGTTAATTAATACAAATATTGTGTTATTTTTCTGGGTTTTGTGATGTTTGTGGCGTTTGCCAGCTTTCCAAAATTTCCAGTTTTCTATGATTACTTTTCTCATTCTAAATCTCACCTATTGTACCTAATTTTCTATTCTTTTTCTTAAAGGGGCCCCCAAACGCTATAGGCTTTGGGCTCCACCTCTAAACTGTCTCCATCATGTCGCTACCAGGACAGGGTGGCTTCCTTACGCAAATACAAGCTCAAACAATCCGCACTCTTTTTCTGCCCTTTTTCTGTTGTAAGGTAGCTTACAACAAATACACCGGCAGCTGTGGCAGTGCCAGCCGCGTAGCGGGACACGCGTGAGAGCGGGGACAATACTGCAATAGTCCAGGGGAGAGAGGATGGTGGCTGGACACGCAGAGTCCACGGGGGTGTGGAGGAGCGGCTGGATTTGGACTCGGTTCTGAAGAGAGTCAACGGGAGTAACTGACGATGTTGGGGATGACAGAAAAAAGAGAAGACATCGAGGACGATTTCGCGTTTCCCCGGGACGCTATGACCTGGGGAGTCGGGGTTCTGGGAAGGTGGCTGTAGGTGGAAGGAGAACCGCCGCTCTGGCGAGCGGGGAGGCGGGGATTCGCTCCCCCGCGCTGCTGTCCCCTAGCGCCCACCGGGCCGACGCTAACGCGGGGCCGGCCGAGACCGCCCAGAGGCGTCCCAGGCCCGGCTCCAGCGGCGGCCGCGGCCGGCCAGACCCTCCCCGCGCAGACGGCCGGGCGCGGGCGGCCACGTGCGGCCCCGCGTGCTCCCAGCCCCTGCCTCCCCGCTCCCGGCCGCTGCCAGCTCCTGGGCAGGAGCAGATGCTTGCAGATGCGCCCCGGGTGAGAGCCGCAACTGGGCTGGAGGAGGGGAAGCTTGACCTGGTCAAGGGACCTCTCTTCCCTGAACCTCCCTTTCCCAGTGTAGGCGCGTGAGTGCGTCCTTCCTGGAGGAGACTGTGGTGGCTTATTGGGCTTTTCCGGGGCTAAGAAGATGACAACAACAACAGCGGTGGTGAAACAGTAATAGTAAAAATGCCAGACATTTACTGAGTGCTCACTCTGTGCCAGGCACCCTTTCAAACACTCTACTCATAGAATCCCCCCAGCAACCCTGTGATGTCAGCCCTTTTACTGTCCCCATTTTACAGATGAGGGAATGAAGGCCGAGCAAGGGGCTCATGTGATGATTACTATTACTGCTCATAATCATGAAGCAATGGCTAGCAGTGATCCTGATGGGGCTATGGCTTACTGAGGGCTTGCTCTGCATAAGCAATCCACATGCAGGATCATGCTAAAGCCCTGCATCCCTTCTGTGGAGGGTATTTATATCATCCCCATTTCACAGATGAAGACTGAGCCTCAGTGGTGTGAAGTCACTTGCCCGTGAAGACACAAGCTGGTCAAGTGGCAGAGACGGGACGCGAACCCATGACTGTCTGAACGAACTCCCAGACATGATTGCTACTGGCCATTCCTGAAGGGGTCTCTCACCTGTGATGAGGCATCTCCTCACCCATCCCTGTCCCTAAACATGGTAGGACAGTTATGGTCTGTGACCACAGGGTGATCATTCTGGCCCCAAGGCTACGCCAAGGAAGTGGCTGATTTGCCCAAGGGCTCACAGCTGGCAGCGGACAAGAGGACTGTAAGTGGGGCTCAGGACCAGCCCCCCACCACTTGCATGGTGTCCTGAACCTGCTTCCTGCCTCTGGGCTCAGATGAAGGAGCCCAAAAAAGCCACTTCTTGTAAATGTCCTTCTCTTGTAGATTGAGGCTGGTCAGCCTGCTGAAGACACCTGTCTTCCTTCCCTACCAGGTGCCTGGCAGTCTTGCCGTGTCCCCTGGATCTGCTGGCCCGACCCTTCATGAACTGTGGAGGCCTGACTAGGAGGCTCCCAGGGAGGCCTGCTACACTTCTGAGGGTTTGGCACCTTGCCCATTCGTCCGGAAGTCTCCCAGTCCTGGCCCCAGCCCACCTGAAAACTCCCACTTCACTCCCATGCCACACAGACCCTCAGCCCCAGTCCTAGCCTAGAGAGCCCCCAGGGCTTGTCAGAAAACTGGATCATCAGGATCTGTTGGGACAGATGGGGGTGTCACGCAAAGTCACACAGCAACTGAGAGGCTGAGGCCGCTGTCTGCCACCTGGAAGGGGGTGGATGGGAGGCTCCTGCCTCCCCACCCTGAAGCTGGCTGTGAGGCCCTGCAATGCTGTGCAGCCTCCGTGTGCCTGATATCAGCTGTGTGGCTCTCTCTGACCCACAGTGCTGGGCTGCTGGGACACGAGTTGAGGATCAGCCTGGGGGTCAGCTGGGGCCCTTAGGCACTGGCCCGGGACTGGCTGGCTGGGGTCCTCTGCACTCAGATATCTTCCCCCACCCACTACTGTGGCCTTTACCTGAGACTCAGAGGTTCCAAGGATAGTGTTGGAGTTGGGATTCAAGCCCAGTGCTCTCTGACTGGGCTACCATCTCTGCTACACTTTTCTCAGTTTGAAAAGTGGGAGGCATCTTGGTGTGTGAGAAATTCCTCTCTTGCATCCCGACCCTGGGGATAGAGACTCCGAGCCAGCATGGGAAGGGCCTGAGGAGACAGCTCGCCTGGGCCCCCAGAGGTGGAGTGTGAGGCCTCAGCAGCCTTCAGTGTGGCCCCTGCTTGTCTCAGGCATGGTTCCTAGAAGACCCAGGAGCCTGAGCCTGGGAGGGGACAGAGTGATCGTCCCATCTATTTAGCCAGTGTCCACAGGACATATGTCAGCAGAAAGTCCACACTCTCTTAGAGGAATGCACTGTCACATTCTGTACGCTCAAGCATGCACACCCTTCTCACCCTAGAGAGAGCTAGATCTCTCTCCCCACCCCTTAGCCCATTTCAGCCTCACATCAAGGCTGCCTCCTCCAGTTGCCTATGCTGTGCACTGCACAACTCCAAGGGGCCCCAGTCACATGGACAGTGCTGTGAATGGCACCCACGGAGTTGGCTAACACAATGGCCCTGCTCACAGTGACCTGGGAGTGAGCCAGGGAGATTTGTCCCATTCTGTTGCTGGTGGAAACTGATGCTCAGAGATAGCCAATGACCTACCCTTGGGTCAAAGAGTGAGTCAGTGGTTGGAACAAAATCTATGTCATCCTTTGTCTCCCTTCCCCCAGGCATTTTAAATAGAATTATTTCTTTCTAAAACTTAAATTTACTTTTTTGTTGTTTTTTTGGAGTCCTCTTTTATATATATATATATATATATATTTATTTATATTTTTATTTTTTTTTTTTTTTAGTAGACATATAGTTGATTTACAATGCTGTGCCAATCTCTGCTGTACAGCAAAGTGACTCAGTTTTACCCGTATATACATTCTTTTTACAATATTCTTTTCCATTATGGTTTATCCCAAGAGATTGGATATAGTTCCCTATGCTATACAGTAGGACCTTGCTGTTTATCCATTATAAATGTAATAGTTCACTAGATTTGCTTTAAAAACAAATCATTTTAAAACTTCTATCTATTTTGGAAGAGGAGCCATATTCATGTGACAAGAATCATAAGGGTTTGAAAGGATGTGAAGAGCAAGCTGCTCCCTCTCCATCCCTGGCCCGTGGGCAGCCACTGCTGCTGTCTTGTGTACCTTCCAGAGAGAGTTTATACACCCTTCACATGAATGGGCACACACTCACTGTTTTCACTGCATACGTCCTGCAGTTTAGCAGAACATTTCAGGCTGTCTGATTCTTTGTTTTACGGTAAACAGAATTCCATAATGTGGAGCCCTGGATGGCTATTTAAGCAGGACCCACTGGTGTTCACTTAGGGGGCTTTGGACCTCTCAGTACAGCAAACAGTGTTAGATGACACCCCTAGCACCCTCTTCTCGGCACATGTATCATTTCATGAGTCTGAAAAAACACCTGAAGGATAAATTCTTTATTTCTTTTAGGTCAAAATGTTTCATTTTTGAAACAAAAATAAAACATCATGAAAGGACACATGCTAAATACAAGAGAAGATCCGAATTGCCCATCCCTATCGATTCTACTCCCTGAAGGTGACCAATGTTTCACATGATTTCACAGCTTGCTTATGTGGCTTAATAGATGTGGTTGGTTGCAGAAATGGCCACAATCCGTCACACAAGCCTGTCTCCGTGCACTCTCTCGTGCCTTTGCAGCTCCTCCCATCAAGAGGCAGAGTCTAGTTCTCCCTGCCTTGAACCTGGGCTTGCCCAGATGCCTTGTATTGGCCAGAAGAATGTGGTGGAAGAGATGGTGTGCCAGTTCCGAGCTAGGCCTCAAGAAGCTTTGCATGCTTCTGCTAACTCTTCTGGAGCCTTGCTCACGGTGGGAATAAGCCTGGGCTAGCCTGCCGGAGTATGAGAGACACGTGAGCAGGGGTGTCAGCTCAGTCGCCCCAGTCAAGGCCCCAGAGAGTGGAGAGCCCAGCCATGACCAGCAAAGCCGCCCACCCAACCCACACCTGGCCTCAGGTGTGTGTAGGAGCCCAGAGAACTGCCCAGAGCAGCCCAACCTTCATTGCTGACCCTCAGGTTCTCAGAACCATTAGCTAAATTTGTAGTGGTTTTTAGCCACAGAGTTTTGGAGGATCTGTTTTGCAGCTTGGTTGTTGTAATAGGTCACCGATACAATGTATCTTGGAGATACTTCCCCTACAGGTATCTGAATCAAGCTCATCTTTCTCATAGCTACAGAGTATTCCATTTTTGTGGAGGTGCCATGGTTTATTTTCCCAGTGTCTTCTTGGTGGACCTTTGGGTTGTTTCTTTGCTCCTGTGCTTCTGTCTCTTCATCTGTAAAATGAGACTGACGACCTTGCCTTAAAATTAATTTTTGAAAGTTGGCATTATTTGGTGTAGAACGGCTGACGCTTAGAAAGTGCCCAGCACGTGTTTTCTTTTCCTCCTTCCTGTGGGACAACTTCCACTCAGACGGGAATAGCAAACAGGTTGGTCTCAATGCCCGTTGTCTGGTGGGTGCTCCCAAGAGCTTGTTCTGAGCAGGACTGTGAGCCTGTGTCTGAGTCAGGGGCAAACACTGCCATGATTGATTACTGATGCCTGCCATGTGCACCAGGGAGGATTGGTGAGAGGGACATGTGCTCTTCTTCATACGTGTCTCCATCTGAGCCTAAGAGATCCTCACTCCCATTCACTCAGAGACTCTGAGAATCCATATGACCTTCAAGACCTAAGAGGAGGGCACTGGGAGGATTTGGACCCAACTCGCTGTGTGACCCAGGACAATAGGCCCTTTCCTCCTGTACTTCAGTCTCCCTGTTTGTCAAGAAGCAAGTTGATGGCAAAGCTGGGACTCAACCACAGGTCACCTGACTCCCACCCTGTCCTCAGTTACTGGAGCCTGGACCCTCACATGGTGGTCTGGCCTGGGGTGGTTACAGCTGGGAGTGTGCCCCACCCATGCTATGTGTCCCCAGAGCCTCCTGAATATCCAATAGGTTTTGGCTGTGGTCTCCACAGGACACGTTAACCTGGGAGGCCATCTGCTGGGGATGGCAGCCAGGTTGCAGACTCTCAGGAGGACTGGTCCCCTTCCCATTATACTCACCCTGATGTATAGCCCTTTGTGGGCAGGGGAGATGCCAGCTTTTTGTGGTGAGGGTCTCCTATTAGACTGTCCACCTTGAGCAGTCCTGAGCTTATTTATATTTATGTATTACTTTTTCCAAAAGTACCTACAAGTAAAATTTACTTTAAATTCCCCAAGAAGGTTAAAAAAAGAAAGAATAGTATAGGATAGCAGGATAAAATAATTTATATATCATGAGAGAAGGTTGAGAAAAAGACATCCCTTCTCCACTTTCTCACTTACTTCCCTGCCCCCATCTCCTGACTCAGAGCTGGGCAGGGCAGATGAGTGGTGTTCGTGCCTCTGCTTCTCCTTCCCTTGCCCTCAGCAGACATTGCTAATCAATTAGAGGATTTTTCCTCATTGAGTCTAAACACAACCTCAGGATCCTTTTCAACACAGTTGTCCAGATAGCCATCCTCCACACAGCAAAGTTGAAAACTATTTCATCTGTGGTTTAGAGTTATACCCTTCCTAAGGATAAAAGTATCTGCGGGAGAAAAAAAATGAGTGCCCTGCCCCTCAGAAAAAGTATATGAGGGAGAGGGCTGAGGCTTTAGTGGTAGAATTTCTAGCATTAGCCTACGGTTGGGCTAGAATTTAGGATTAGGAGAGAGATGCATGATTTAACTGTGGAATGTCCGTGCTTCTAGAGATATGATATTTCTCTCTCTCTCATTTTTTTTTTCTTCGCATACATGTTCTTCTGCCTCAGTCTTTCTAACAGCTTCCTTGTCCTCATTTAGAACTGGAAGTGTCCTTAGAAATCAACTTGACCAACCCTATCCTACAGCTCTAGTGGTAGATGGAGATTCTGAAGGACAGAGACTTCACCACACACATTTTACCACACTGGTTTAGTGCCGTCTAGAAATAATTCCTCCTCCTCCTTCATCATCGTCATCATCATGACTTCCCCACGGGCTCTGCCTGCCTTTCCCGGGGTCACCTCACTGGAGAAAAAAATTCCTGGGAGTTGGCCATGTAGGGAATGGTGGTAGGAACCAAGCAGATAAGAGCTCCTTGAAATCTGACTCAGACCTCTCAACTCCAACCCCTCCCCGCCTCTCATGGCAGCATCCTTAGCAAAGTCACAGCGCCTGCATTCCCCCAGGCCCGACCACTTCTGCCCACGGCAGGGCCAAATGCAGGGGCCTCAGGGCTCTGCAGAGGTGAGGTGGGGAAGGTAGGGCTCAAGGCTTAGAGGAAGCCATATGCCTGCTCAATTTGTGTGCCGGAGAGGAGAGGTCTTTCCAAGTGTGTCTTTGGGAGAAGAGTTATAAGATGGTCAGCGGACACTGCCCCTCATCACTTCCTACCTGCTCTGCTTGGTCTTTTGTTCAGTTGGCACCCTTTTATCGAGCACATACTACAAGCAGGCACTACTCTAGGGGCCAGGGTTACAGCCATGAGCAAAACTAACACATTCTCTGCAAGTTACATGCTGAATGGATGAGACAGAAAACAAGCATATGAACCCATGAGTATGTAATATGTCAGGAAGTGACAAGTGTTCAGAAAAAAAATAGAGCAAGATAAAGAGACGAGATGATGGAGAGCGTGGGGTGGCCGAGCGTGGCCCATTGGAGCGGGACGCTTGAGCAGACACTGGAGCAGTAACAAGGAGCAGAGATCAGGGGAAGAGGAAGAAAGGGTGGTCCAGGCGGAGGCACAGCAGGGACAGAGGGAGAGAGGCAGGACGCAGCCTGGTCTATGCTGAGGACCACAAACGCTGGTCTCACCAAGAGTCCCCATGACTTCATCCACACGCCACCTGGACTGTTTTGACCTCATGACTTTCTCCCAAGAACTCACTTATGTTTTTAAACGCATAAATTTATTTCAAAAGGAAACTTCGTGGTGTTATGTCAACTACAAAGTGAGCATCACTTTGCTGGAAAAAGAGAGGTGACTGGAAGTCAAGATGCTGAGACAAAGGGAAGCTACTACCTTCCAGCTGGAGGCTGCTGCCTGCTGGGGCTCGAGCCAGACCTGCCCTCTCCTACACTGAAATAGTTCCACGATTGTCCGAGAGGGGTTAGAGACACAGCAGACCAAATAGAGACTTAGCCTTGCTGAGGTCTGGCATTCTGGGGGAGTCGGGCTGTGGGATCCAGTGTCTCCATGGGAGCCAGCATCATTTTATACACCCCAAACTCTATGGGACACTGAGTCTGGCCGGGTCAGGCTCAGGGGGTTCTGGGGAGGCCGGCTGAGGAGCGTGGGCTTTCCCACAGGGCAGAGTTGCAAGCAGGGGTGTGACGTGGTGCATCGTTGTTCAGGTTTTGGTCGGACGGTGCCTAAGGGTCACCTTCTCACGTAGGGGTACCTAGGACTGTCTTTCTTCCCTGGAGCCCACGTAGATGAATTGATCCCTCACCTTCCTAGGGAGTGTGGTCTGTGTCCACAGGGAGAAGGCATTCTCTAAACCTGGAAAACTGCCTACGGTGGGAGCGGCAGAGCTGGGGGCAAGAGGTGGGGTTCTTCAGACAGCTCTCAGAGTTAGGGCACCACACGACTCTCAAAGTCCCCGGGCACGTGTGCAGATTGAAGGATCTCTGAGTTGTCCAAACGCTAGAGATGGTGAAAGAAATGCAATGGATTTGGGAAACCAGAGTTCCAACAAGTGGCTTTGTTCTAGTTTCCCCTGCCTCCCCTCCTTCCTCCCTTCCTTCCTTCCTCCCTTCCTTCCTCCCTGTCTCCTTCCCTTTCTCCCTCTTCAATCTCTTTCTCTCTCTCTCTTTCCCTCTCCCCCTTTCTTTTATTTTTTTAAAAGTATTTATTTATTTTGGCTGCACCGGGTCTTATTTGCAGCATGCAGGATCTTTAGTTGCAGCATGCGGACTTCTTAGTTGCGGCATGCAGCCTTTTTAGTTGCGGCATGCAAACTCTTAGTTGTGGCACACAGGCAGGATCTAGTTCCCCGACCAGGGATGCAACCCACGGCCCCTGCATTGGGAACACGGAGTCTTATCCATTGGACCACCAGAGAAGTCCCTCCTTTTCTTTTATTTGAATACAAGCCATATTTAACAATGTTTCATGACCTAAAACATTTCTTTGGGTAGAGGTTTTCCGGAGTACGTGTCTTTCCCATTTTATGGATAGGTCAGTAGAGGCATAGTGAGGGTGACGTAGCTCCATGGATACTCAAGGGAGAACTGGATCTCACATATTTGGAATCTCTGTCTCATACCAGTTAAGAGACTGTTGGAATAATCCAGGAGAGATGGTGGTAGCTTGGACATGGTGGTCACTGGGGAAGAGGAGAGAAGTGGTCAGATGCTGGATACGATCTGGCTGTGGTACAGGAGGGAACTAGAGGTGTCAAAGGTGACTCCAAGATTTTGACCTAAATGAAGGAAGAGTAGATTTGGGGTCGGGTTACTGAGGACAAGTAAGGTTTGGGATGCCCACTAGATAAGGCAGGGAGATGTCCTGGAGGCAGCTGGACACACAGGTCTGGAGCGGGGGTGGGGGGTGGTAGGAGATGCACACTTGGGGTGATCACCATGTAGACTCAGGAGGCCACTGAGAGGTGCATGTGGACAGAGAACAGCAAAGGACCGTGGACTGAGCCCCAGGGCTCCTGACAAGTGGGGAGCAGAGAGGAAACCAACAAAGAGGGGGAGAGGAGCGATCCTAGAGCTGAAGGGAAGAGCTGGGAGGGCTGCTGGGGTGGAGCTGCTCTGAGAGACAGGGAGCAGGGAGAGGGGGCTGCAAAGGAGGGGGGTCCCATCCCAGGGAGCCTGGAGCACCTGGAGGAGAGCATGCAGCCCCCAGCGGCTTGTAAAGGCTTAAACATCATATTCCTCTGGTACTCAGACCTCAGCGTTTTGCTGTAAATGCTTCTCCTACTCCCTCCCCCACAAATGTACACCTTTCTTTTTAAATAAATTTATTTGTCTATTTATTATTTATTTTTGGCTGTGTTGGGTCTTTGTTGCTGCGTGCGGCTTTCTCTAGTTGTGGTGAGCGGGGGCTGCTCTTCGTTGTGGTGCACAGGCTTCTCATTGCGGTGGCTTCTCTTGTTGCGGAGCACAGGCTCTAGGCGTGTGGCCTTCAGTAGTTGTGGCACAGGGGCTCAGTAGTTGTGGCACACGGGCTTAGTTGCTCCGCGGCATGTGGGATCTTCGCAGACCAGGGCTCGAACCCGCGTCCCCCTCAGTGGTTAAGCGGATTCTTAACCACTGAGCCACCAGGGAAGCCCTGTACACCCTTCTTTAAAATGTTTTTTAACAAGAAAAACAAATGATGATCAATATTTTTCCAAGGGATTAAGTAACTAAAAACCAGCTTTTACTTGATTCGGAAGTTGATATCTTCAACACATCTTTCCAAAAATAACGATAAGCAAAAAAAAAAAAAAAGTGCCAGAGGTTTCAGCAACCAAACTGACACCTGCATTGGCTTCCAGATTCTAATCAGAGCTGAGCAATGGAGTGAAGAAAGGCCTACTTTCCCAGGGGTGCAGGCGCACCTCAGCAGATGAATTGGTGGGGTGTCTGGCCTCCTAAGCTGAGCTGGCTTCATGCTCCAGGCTGATGGGCAAAGCGACTGTCGGTAGTTGGTTTCGTGGTTTGGGTTTGCATGGTCTGTGCTTCCCTCCAGAAGCACATGGTCTGTGCAGCCCCCTCCTCCAGAAGACCCCTGATTTGACCACAGGGGTCCAGTCTCACTGGACTTTGGCTGAGGACTCCTAACAACTCGGACTGTCATTTGAGGCTCTTCCCAGCCTCCCAAGACTCCGTGTCTTCAGACTCAGCCCTTCCCTGCATTATCTGGTAGTTTCCCACCTCTGAGCCTCCGCAGCTGCTCTTCCCTCCATCTGATATACTCTTACCACCACTCCTCCCATCCTTGCATATTCAAATTCTCACCATCTCTTAAGACCAAGGTGACCATGGAATCTGACTGACCTACCACAGTCCTGGTTTACACCTGTTGTCCTAATGTGATTATTAATAACATCCCCTATAGACTCAAAAATATCCTGCTTTATTTATTTATTTTATTTTATTTACTTATTGTTTCTGGCTGCGTTGGGTCTTCGCTGCTGTACGCAGGCTTTTCTCTGCTTGCGGCGAGTGGGGGCTACTCTTCACTGTGGTGCGCGGGCTTCTCATTGCGGTGGCTTCTCTTGCTGCGGAGCATGGGCTGTAGGTGCGCGGGCTTCAGTAGTTGTGGCTCACGGGTTCTAGAGTGCAGGCTCACTAGTTGTGGCACACGGGCTCAGTAGTTGTGGCTTGCGGGTTGTAGACCGCAGGCTCAGTAGTTGTGGCGCACGGGCGTAGTTGCTCCGCAGCATGTGGGATCTTCCCGGACCAGGGCTTGAACCGGTGTCCCCTGCATTGGCAGGTGGATTCTTAACCACTGTGCCACCAGGGAAGCCCCAAAATATCCTGATTCAGACAACAGATTCTATAGTCACCTGACAAGAGGCCCAACTCTAATGCCTCCTCCAGGAAGTCATCCCTGCTTCCCCCAGCAAAGGTCTCCTTTATCCTGAACTTTCACAGCCCGAAGTCCCTCTCCTGAACATATCACACTGTCGCGGGCACCTTCCTTGGCATGTGGCCTCTCTCCTCTGCTGGGCAGATACAGTCTCCTTATCAAAAGCATTTACAGACTTAGTGTTATGGGTTAGATTGTATCCACCACAAAAATGCATTGAGGTCTTAACCTCAAGTACCTGTGAATGTGACCTTGTTTGGAAATAGAGTCTTTGAAGATTTAACTAGGTTAAGATGAGTTAATGCAGCTGGCCCCTGATCCAATATGACTGTGTCCTTATAAAAAGGGGAAATTTGGACACAGACACGTACAAAGGGAAGGTGATATTAAGCCACACAGGGGAAGAGGGCCATGTGATTGGAGTGATGCATCTATAAGCCAAGAGACAGCAAGGTTTGTTGACAAACACCAGAAGCTGGGAAGAGGCAGGAAGGATTCTCCCCTAGGGCCCTGCTGACACCCTGATCTGGGAGTTCTAGCCTCCAGAACTATGAGATGATACCCTTCTGTTGTTTTAACCCACCCAGTTTTTAGTACTTTGTTACGGCAGGCTTAGGAAACTATTAGGTATAGTAACTACTCTTTTAAACAACTGTTATATTGAGATGCAATTCATATATTATAAAATTTGCCCTTTTAAAGTATACACTTCAGGAATTCCCTGGGGGTTCAGTGGTTAGGACTCCGTGCTTCCACTGCAGGGGCCCTGGTTCGATCCCTGGTCGGGGAACTAAGATCCTGCAAGCCACACATTGTGGCCCCCAAAATAAATAAATAAAAATAAATAAATAAAAATAAAAAATTTTAAAGATATACAGTCCAATGGTTTTTAGCATATTCACAGAGTTATGCAACAATTACCACTATATAACTTTAGAACATTTCGTCACCCCCAAAAGAAACCCAATATCTATTAGCAGTCGCTCCCCATTTCCCTTTCCCCCGGCAACCACTAATCTGCTTTCTCTATCTATGGATTTGTCTATTCTGGTTATTTCATACAATATATGGCATTTAATGTCTGACTTCTTTCACTTAGCATAATGTTTCCAAGGTTCACCCATGTTGAGCCTATATCAGTGCTTCATTCCTTTTTATGGCTGAAAAATATTCCATTGCAGGGATAGACCACATTTTCTTTATCCATCCATTCTTTATGCATTCATGTTGATGGGCATTTGGGATGTTTCCACATTTTGTCTAATGCTAGACAAAATAATGACTAATGCTGCTGTGAACATTTGTGCACAAGTTTTTGCACTGACATATATTTTCGATTCTCTTGGATAAGTAACTTTTTTAGTTAAAAGACAATGCCTGCACATGGTGAACAAAACTACCAGCGGCAAAAAATATGTTTACAACTAAAAGCCAGACTCTTTCTCTCCCTAGGTGGACTCTCCCTCCCCGGAGACCACCCGTTTGTTTCGTTCCTGTCCTCCCAGAGATATTTTCTACACATACACACTCAGGTAAGTGAACGCTTATTTTCTCTGGCATGAATGCCCCCAATGGTTCTATCTCTTGTTCTTCTCGCCTGCCAATACCTCTGGATCCTTCTGCATTGGTGTGCAGGACTGCACTCCATTCTTTTTGTTTATTTATTTATTTCATTTATTTATTTTTGGCTTCATTGGGTCTTCATTGCTGCGCACGAGCTTTCTCTAGTTGCGGCGAGTGGGGGCTACTCTTCGTTGCAGTGCACGGGCTTCTCATTGTGGTGGCTTCTCTTGTTGCAGAGCACGAGCTCTAGGCGCGCGGGCTTCAGTAGTTGTGGCATGCAGGCTCAGTAGTTGTGGCTTGCGGGCTGTAGAGCGCAGGCTCAGTAATTGTGGCGCACGGGCTTAGTTGCTCCACAGCATGTGGGATCTTCCTGGACCAGGGCTCGAACTCGTGTCCCCTGCATTGGCAGGCGGATTCTTAATCGCTGCGTCACCAGGGAAGTCCTGCACGCGCGCCTGCCTCGCTGAATTGTTTGGACATACCCTTTGTTATTAAGCCATTTGAAGGTCATTTAGGCTGCTCTTGATCTTTGTCACCGCAAGTATGCCACCCTGAACTTGCTTGTGCACCCATGCAAAATTTTCTGGGGGGTAGACCAGAAGGCCCAGAGGTAGACATGCTGGGACCTAGAATGTGAGCTTTGTTTGGTTTGAATAAGGAGATGGTCCTGAGTTTCTTGATATTGGGGCTGAGTCTTATTCACTCTCCTGCCCCACAAAGACTCATGAAAAGCACAGACATGTGCCCAGTGGGGAGATGGGCAGAGCTTGCCCTGGACCTGTTTCTTCCCTTGAACTTGTGTGTTTTGAGCCCCGCAGGGTCGGCGGGAAGACATGCTGGATGGTAACTGCTAAGTCATCAGCCAGTTGGTGACCTCGAGTAGCTGTTTCAGCCCACCTACAGAAACTGTAGATCCTTTGCCAAACCGTTGCCATAAATGTTAAGAACAAAGCTCAATTATTCTCTTAAAAATAGTAACTTTAAAGAAGATGGAAGTCTTCAACTTTAAAACCAGCCAGATTAATAAAAATAATCTTTCTGAATTATGAACTTGGTATCATGGTATAAAGAGCCTTTTTTTTTTAATCTTGCTGACTCAAAGATAGGCTTTGAAAACAAGCCTCGTTGACTTTGCGCCCGTTTGTTTGCCAGTTCTACAAAGGTTTTATTGCAAATCAATTTTATTGTACAGTGTGCCTTAAAAGTTGACAATCGAGTAAGTCAGCTGTATCCCAACCCTGACCCTAAATTAGCCAGGTGACCTTGAAAGTGTTCCTTATCTTTGCTAGGTGGCAGTTTGCTAACAACAAAGGGAGGGGCTAGATAAGACTGAGACTTTGGGATTTTACACTTGGAGATCTAGCTAATTTCTGTCCTTTGATAGCTGTCAGGTGCCCACAGGTGGTTGTGAAACCTTACCCGAAGATGAAGGGTTAATGTCAGATTGACTATCTAAAGCTTGTTGGAACTTGAAGTGCAAACAAAGGGTTAATGGCACGTTTAACCATCAAAATGGGCCCTTTCGGGCCTTGTTTGCCTAGCTAAACTCAGAACCAATCCTATTAGCCTGTGCGGGGGACCTTTGGCAGAGGTTTCTGGGTGGACATGGGGCTAGGGAGTGGCCCAGGGAGTGCAGATGAATTAGCATCTCTTCCCTGGCTCATTACCAGAGGATAAAGGCGCCTCCCGCAGCTCCCAGCAGGTTGGGAGCAGGAAGTTGGGTGGTTTGGACAGCAGGAATCTGGCTCCACAAAGGCTGCTGAAAAGCCTTTGTTCCAGGGCTTAACAGGGCCCCTTTCGTGGGCAGCTCACATCTCCACTGGCGCCAAGGTCCTCACCCAAACACTGATAAACAGCACAGTTGTGCCAGAATAAGCTTCATGACACTCCCCTGCCAACCAGTCACTCCCCTGCTCAAGAACTGTCAATGACTCCCCATTGCCCACCCACTCTCTGCTGGGCGCTCCAAGTTGACTACAGTCCAGCCTAATTACCTGGCTGACCTTAATGCCCACCACTTCTCAGAGTTTCATTTTAACCAACGTGTGTCCAGCATCCAGTCTGGGCCAGGCACTGTGCTAAGTGCTGTGCAAGGATCTCATTTCATCTTGATGAGTGTTCTTAAAGAAGGTCTTAGTGGGAATTCCCTGGCGGTCCAGTGGTTAGGACTCTGCACTTCCACTATTGGGGGCACAGGTTCAATCCCTGGTCGGGGAACTAAGATCCCACAAGCCAAGTGGCAAAAAAAAAAAAAAAAAAAAAGGAATGTCTTAAACCCAAGGTGCAGAAGTGGAAACAAGGTCCAGAGCAGCTAGAGCAGCCTGTCTAATGCCACACAGCCAGGAAGCAAAGAGCCAATGCAATCTCCAGTCCTGACTCTCCCTCGCTGCCCGAGGTACTGAGCACCGTGTGGGCAGGGCAGTCATGGAGGGGGTGATGCCAAGTGGTGAGAGGGAGCAAGCTAGGCAATGAGGCTGGAAGAACATTCCAGACAGGGGGAACAGCAAAGACAAAGGTGTTTCTCTCTCTGGGCCTCAGTTTTCTCATAGGTCAAAAAATGTGTTTGTGTGTGTGTTACAGGAAAGGGGACCCTTTCCAGGGCCCTAGAGTGGGGTCTTTTTTTTTTTTTTTTAGAGTGGGGTCTTGTCTATCACTCGGAAATGAATTGTCCAAGGAGACACATGTGCTGACAAAGCAAGAGACTTTATGGGGAAGGGGCGCCTGGGTGGAGAGCAGCAGGGTAAGGGAATCCAGGAGAACTGCCCTGCCACGTGGCTTGCCGTCAGTTTTCATGGTAATGGTTAGTTTCCGGGTTGTCTCTGACCAATCATTCTGACTCAGGGTCCTTGCTGGTGGCACACGCATCACTCAGCCAAGGTGGATTCCAGCGCGAAGGACTCTGGGAGGTTGGTTGGTAGGACATATGGACTTACGTCTCCTCTCTTCTTTTGACCTTTCCCAAATTCTTCTGGTTGGTGGTAGCTTGTTAGTTCAGCATTCCTTACCAGGACTTCCAGTTGTAAGGTAACTCATGCAAGTGGTTACTATCGTGCCTGGTCAGGGTGGGTGGTTTTGGTCAGTGGTTCTCCTAACGTGTGTCTGTGTGTGTCTGTGTGTGTGTGGTGTGTGTAGATGGAAGGTGTTGCCTTCTGGTTCTCTGATTGGACTTGCACAGAAAAGCACCCTGGATTTCTCTGAATTTCCCCAAAGAATCAGAGAGGGGGTGGTGGGTGCCTCTTTAAATTTCTGCCCTGGATCCCTCGCTTGTCTCACCTCCAGCCCCATCAGACTGCTGGCTGCACTCCCCATGCAACCTGATTCAGGAAATCAACAAACAGACTGGCTGAGACGGCTGAGATTGGGGTGGGGGGTGGTGGGGAAGGGGTGGAAATGGGCTTTTCTAGCCACAGGCAGCTGGACCTGAGCAACGGCTGCCCCCTTTGGACGGCGCACCGTCTCCACTACTCCTTATGCCTTGTAAATCTGGTCGGTCTTACTTATTCTTGTCCTCTGCAAGGCCCCTGTAGCAACTTGAGTCTGTGACTCCTGGGCAGCATGTTTCACAAGGCTGATGAAGACCCATGACTCAATTTCTGGTGTACTTAACATCTTCGGCAGCCATGTGACATCTCATTTGCTGCTTTTTTTTCTTGCTTGCTCCTTGCTTTCTCCCTCCATCATCTCCTGGTCTTTCCCTCTACGTCCTCTCTCCTCAGTCCCTAGCAAATCTCCCTTCCATCCCCACTTATTCGTCTATCACATCATGCCTAAATCTGCTTTGACATAAGAAGTCCATCAGGGGCTAGGGAGGGCTTCAGAAAGGTGGTAACACTTGTGCAGGGCTTTGAGGGGTGAACAGGAGTTTGTTAGGCAGAGAAAGAGCAGACTAGCATGCTTAAGCACTGGGCTGGATTCACACTGGCAAAGTTTGAGTCCTTGCTTCTCCACTCTCCAACTCAGTGATCCAGATTGATACATCATGTCATCCAGCCTCAGTTACCTCATCGGCACAATAGAATTTCTCTAGCACCTACTAAAGTCCTGAGCTCAGCCTTTAGTGAGAAGATTTCTTGGTGCAGGCCTGGTGCCTGATTTACAGAAAGCACTCAGTAGATACCTGTTGAATAAATGAATGAATGGATATGCCAGGCAGAGGGGATGGCATCAGGAAAGGTCTGGAGGTGAGACCATGCACAGCATGTTTGGGGAATTGTCTCTGGGTCGGAACCCGTGGCAGAGCCTGATCTTACTAGCTCATGAGAGTCCATGTGCATGTCTCTTTCCAACTCTGTATTCAGTGATGTCACCCAGTAGCTTGGAATCCACCAGTGGACGTCTTTGCGCCACGGAAATTGGCAAACACTGCAGGTCAGAGCTTTCTTCCTTCCAGGGGGCCAGTTTACCAGCCCACCAGCCCCTGCAGCTGCGAAGATGGTTACAGTTAGATTCCAACGGACCTTGGGCAGCAGGGCCTGGTGATAGTCTGTTCTCTCTGTTCGCTGAAGGATTCAGAAAGACAGTTAGTTCAACACTACCTGACCTGAGAAAGATGAAACAAGCCCAGAATTTGAGTTCCTAAAAAATCCCAAACATATTCTATTCTTTCCCATAACTCTAAAATTAAAAAAAAAAGATCCTCAGCTTAATTAGAAAAAATAAAGACCATTTATTTCTACTGAATTAGCAAAACTTGAATTAGAAAATCACTTAATTTCCCAAGTTGAAAAATCAGAGATTTTTATTTATGAGAAACGGAGTGTGGGGAGCCCCACGTGAGAAGACAGCAACAGCCAGTCCAGTCTGTACATGATTTTGCAGGAAAGGGTGTTGGCCTTTATCCTGATAGCAATGGGAAATCACTGGAGGGTTTGAAGCCAACAAATGATATGATCAGATCTGGCCTTGGAAAAGATCCTTCCTGCCGCTCTGTGAAGAGCCTGGAGGGGACCAACATGGATGCAGGGAGCCCAGGCAAGAGATGAGAGGGTGTGGATAAGCATGTTTCTGGAGAGTCAAGGTTATGTGTTCACCTTACTTCCTGTTCCTCCTGGGCACTCAGCTGGACTACACTTCCCAGCATCCTTTGCAGTCCAGAGGGACCATGTGATTTACTTGTAGTCAGTAGAATGTGGTAGGAAGAGATGTAGGCCACTTCCCACCCGGTCATAAAACCCTCCCATACAATCCTTCAGATTGTTTCTCTTTGCTTCACACCTCGTGCCAAGGATCTGGGAAGGACTCCAAGGTCCAGGGGATGACAGAACCACGAGCTGGAAGGAGCCTGGGCTGCTGAATGGCTGTGTGGAGCAGAGCCCCCATCATCGGACCATGCTAAGCCATGAAATCTGGGCTGTTTGTTACAGCAACTGACCTGACCAATGTAGGGGGATGGAAGCAGAAACAGGTGTGCAGAGCTGAGAGCTTTTCAGGGGTAAAATCATGGGACCTGTGATAGATAATGAGTGAGGGAAGAAGAGGCTCTGCCGAACATGCCCAACCTTTGTACTGAATGGAGGTGCCTTTTACTGAGAACACTGTAGGGAGACCATCTCTCTGAGTGATGGTCACTCACTGAGTGGAGATGTCAAGGGGTGCTTCTCTTGGGCTGTACAACCCAAGACAGTCCAACAGCTCCTCTGGGAGCCCATCATGGTGGTGAAGGTCACCTGCTGTTCACAGGGAGAGAGTACAAGGAGTCATCGTGCTGCCCTTGACCAGAGCCTGCCCATGACGGTTGGGCGTTACTGACTGCTTCCCTCCCAGGCCAGCACACAGCACTCCATGTCTTTGGACTCCAAGCTATAGCAAGGCTAATGTTAGGGCATCATTTTTTTTTCTCTTTCAACAATATTTCCTGAGTATCTACTATAATAGTAATGTTAAAACTACTACTTATTGGGCTTCCCTGGTGGCGCAGTGGTTGGGAATCCGCCTGCCGATGCAGGGGACACGGGTTCGTGCCCCAGTCCGGGAAGATCCCACATGCCGCGGGGTGGCTGGGCCTGTGAGCCATGGCCGCTGAGCCTGCGCGTCCGGAGCCTGTGCTCCGCGGCGGAAGGGGCCACAGCAGTGAGAGGCCTGCGTACCGCAAAAACAAAAAAAAAAACTACTACTTATTGAGCACTTACCATGTTCCAGATCCTATGCCAAGCACTTTATTACATGACTTCATTTAATCTTCAGTCAACAGAGATGAGAACTGTTAGTGGTCCCATTTGACAGGTGAGGAAACTGAGGCTCCCAGAGCTGAGCCTGGCCCCCTCCTGGGTTCTCCTAGTGATGCCCCTCCAGTCCCTCACAGTTCTTGCTCCTCTCAGTTGGGAAGTGGCTGCTTTCTGCCACCCGACACACTGGCACATCCTGGAGCCCCATTCCTTTGTCTTCAGGAAGCCAGGGGCCAAGACACCGTATTTCATTTCCCTCCCCCAGAGGGACTGTTGCTATGCCAGGTCCCAGGGCCCAGATTAGTAGCCCAACCATTGTTGGCATGGTAATGTGATCACATGACCCAAATCATGGCCCCTGATGGGCACAGGCTCCCAGGCAGATGCTGCCTTTAGAAGGGGGCCATGGACCTGGCTTCTAGAGTAGCTCCTGGGCTAATTTGAAAACCCATTGGAACCAGCTTAGTCCAAAAAGTAGAGTTTAAGGCAATCACAGAATCCACGGGGTTGGGGGGAGGTTGAACCAAAACCTAGAATCAGGCACCCAGTTGCCACTCTAACTCTCTGTGCATCACTCATCTCTGCTTGAGGACTGTCACAGGGCAGAGGTGGGCAGTTGTCCACCCAGCATCCCTTCTTATTTAAAAGAGCCCTGATTTGGTTCAGCAATATGCTCAGCTAAATGTTCTTTCCCAGCTTCCTTTGCTGCAGCCATGAGACAAAGTTTTGGTCAGTGAGACATAAGCAGACATCTGCTGTGGGTTCTGGAAAAGTTTCTGGGTTTTTTGATAAAAGGCATAAAATACAGCTGGCCTAGCCTTCCTCCCCTTCATTCTTCCTTGAGTGCAGATATGATGCCTGGAGCTGTAGCAACCATCTTACAGCCAGGAGGGAAAGGCAAGAAAATCACAAAATTCCAGCTCTAATCCCACTGAGTGACTGAACCAATGCCTGTGGTCACCTCCCTCTAGATTTCTTATCACATGAGAAAAATATAACTTTATCAAGCCAGATTTGTTTTGACTCTGCAAGTGAAAGCTGTCCTAATGGAGACAATTGTCACTTTCACTACAGCTGCATAGGTGGAAACATAATTGCCCCAGCCCCTGAGTTTCACATTTTAGAGCATCTGAACTCAACTTTCTGGGTCCCAAATTCAAAAAAACATTCCTGAGTTGGGACTCATTGGCCCAATTTTGATTGCTTATGCCTGGGCCAATCATTGGTGACCAGGGAGGGCAGGCTCTGATTGGTCCAGTTAGTGCCAACCCCTAGACCAATACACCCCTGCCAGAACAGCAGTGGGATGGGTGCCGTTTGACATGACAGTAAGAAAGCGTCTGGGGCAGATTGACCTATCAGTATCTGTTCCAGTCACTCAGCCAAGGGCACTGACAGGGGATCTCCGCTCACCCCCTCTGGCTTCCATGCATTCCACCCTGTTTATAAGGCATTCACTGTGTGTGCTGCCGGTGCAGGCCGCAGGGCAGGATGGGAACCGGGTCCACAGTCTGGCCCATTTCCACTGCTAGACCCCAAGGGCAGCCTGGCTCTGTAAAGCCCTTGGACTCAGTTCACATGCTTGGGTTTAAACCTGGTCTCTGCCTCTTACTGGCTGGTGATGACCATTTCCCACCTGGACAGCCTGCTGAGCTGACTCCCCTTCCTGGCTGTGTGACCTCGGGGCAGCTGCCTCACTTCTCTGCGTATGATCCCCCATCTGTAAACTGAGGGGATAATCCTGACCTCTCAGTTTGTTGGAGTAAGATTTATGAGATAACTCTGGGTCATACAGGAGGTGCTCAGTCAATCCTAAAAATAAAATTTAACAGCCCCGAGGGAAGGTATGACAAGTCAGAGTTCCCTGAGGCCAGCCGCCCAGGAGGAGGTTGGGCACTGGGTGGGGTCCAGCCTCCTACCTCCCACCCAGAGATTTTGCTGGAGCAGGCAGACAGCAAAAGCAAAGGGGCTCCAGACACCTGCCTCGGGCCTGTGTAATAAGCCCATGGGATGGGTTGGCAGATGTGGGTCAATGGTGCATGCCAGTCCCCAGAGTGAGGGTGGCAGAAGGCTGTCCCTGTCCATCGGAGGGCTGGCAGCCACCAGGGCCACATCCATGTCTAAGAGAGGCCAAAGGCAGCTCTTGGGTCCTGTCAATGACAGCTGCTGGCCACAGAAGAGAGGCTGCCCTTTTTGTCCTCCGGGGTGCTGAGCAGGCTGGGTAGGTGGACAGTGGCTCCAATCCAGGCATTTGGACAACCTTCCCCCTGCACTCCGGGCACCTCCTCAGCAACTTGCCAGGCACTGTGTGGGAAACAAAGCTTCCTGCCCGGCAGGCATCTGCCCCCACCTCCCTAGACCAGGACATCTGCTCTGCCCACCAGGAGGCTCACTGGCTGATGGGGGTAGAGACCACAGGCCAGCTGGAGACAGGTGCCGTTATCAAGGATCTGCTAAGCGCCAGGGCCTGTGACCTGCACAGTCATGTTCACGTCACTATTGCTCACCACGACCCTAGGAAAGAAGACCTGCTTTTATCCCCATTTTACAAAAAAGGTAACTGAGGCTCAGAGAGATGAGCTGGCTTGCCCAGGGTCGCACAGTCAGGAAGTGGGAGCCGGGATTCCAGACCAAGCCTGTCCAACCCCAAAGAATGGTCTCTTTCTCCTGCGTGGCAGGCCAGGGAGCAGGCAAAAAGTCAAAGTGGCATCAAGGTGTCATGGGAAGCAACTGGGCTGGCCATCAGAGGACAGCCCCACATCCCCCTTGTCGCCACAGCCTGGCCTGGCTCTCTCCTTGAGCAGCCTGTGCTCCCTTTCCCCAGCCGAGCTCCCCCTCCCCGTCCAGGTCTCCATTTCGATGCCACCTTCTCCGGGAAACCACCCTGGATTTCCCAGGTTGGGACTCCTCCTCTCAGCTCCCACAGTCCCCTTTGGCTGAACCTGTCTGCCTGCCTCAGGAGAATCTAAACTCCAGAGGGCCAGACAATTTCTGTCAAATCCCCACAGTATCTTCAGGATGTAGCAAGGTGCCTGGCACATGGTGGGCCCTCAATAAATGTACATGGACTCTGTGGAGTAAAGGACTCTGATCAGACCCTCTCCCCAGAGAGTATGGACTCTTTTCTGGGGGATAAGTACTGAATCTCTGGACCAAAGGCAACAGGACAGGACAGACCCCAAGTGTCCCAGGGGTCTAAGGACTGCCTGTCAGGACCCTCTCCTCCCCCAAGACTGAGATGTGTCCCCAGAGCCTGGCCCATTGAATATTTTCCTGCCAACTCACTGTGATTCATTCTCAGCCTCTGGCACGCCTGGGCCTACCCAGAGGCCACAGGCCCCCAGTGCTAAGTTTAGTGGCTGCAAAATGTCCCCATGAAATTCCAGGCAGAGCCAGGGGGCTGGTGGCACATTCTACAGAGCTTCCTTGGGCCTCCCGCTTAGCGCCCCAGGACCTGAAGGGAAACCAAGTGTCCTTCCAGTAAATAGCCTGGAAGGGCTGTGTCCCCATCTCAGGCCTTGACCCGTGGCCACAGAGCTCAAGGACAAAGGTGTCCTTTCATGTCAGCGGAGCTTGGCGTGGAGGGATGAAAGCCTGGGAGCCTTTGAATGATGTACCACAGGGAGAGGGGCCCTGTCGAGGTTCAGGGCCAACCCCTCCCCTTGGGAATCCTATCGACAGGTTGGACAATCCCCACCTAGGATAAAACTTACTGTACTAGGGCTGGGGTCCTTCTCCCGTGCCTACCTGGGAGATAGAAGTGTCCCGGCTCTACCCTTTGGGCCTCAGACCCACCTTTCTCCTGCCCTTCATAGGACAGGACCCCCAGCCCTCTCCCTGCTCTGTAGCCCCCTCCTGATGTTTCCTGTCTGCTCTGTCCCTCTCCCAGAGATGAGCCAAAGACCCCCAAACAAGATTGAACAGGGGAGAAGTTATGAGATGTACAGGGGAAGGACCCCTTCCTCTCTTCTGAACACAGTAAAAACTGTATATACCATGGAGGCAGTGAATGAGATCTTAAGTTACCTTAAATTCTTGACTTGGGTTGAGCTTGTGGCCCATTAAGATCTTCAGATCTCATTCATGTGAACATGATCCCCGGAAAGGCCTCCCCAGCCTGTGTTTAGGCAGCTGGTTTCAATCAATCCTCCTCCACCTTGTATCTTTCTGAATATGAGAAACCACAACCCCCTCGTCACAGGTCAGAAACCTCGGTCTCAGTGCTGGACTGTCAGCTCATCAAGGGTGGGGAAGGGCTATCAGGTCACTACATTCTCCGCGGCACTGAGCACAATGCCTCCGCAGAGGAGGCACTGAGTTGCAGGTTATTTTTGTAATGTAAGTATGCACATACAGAAGAGGATTATAACAGTTGAAAAAATGATAATTTTAAAATAATAAAGCAAGTTATTAAGTCAAATCAATGGGGAAAGGAAAGCACTTTTAACAAATGTGGAAATGGGATATCAGAGTGGAAAAAGAGGAATCTCAACTGCTACCTCACTTCATAGACAAAAGTCAATTTGGAAATAATAATAATAATAGAGGCAGGAGAAAACTTTGGGAGGTGATGGATATGTACATGGCCTTGATGGTGGTGATGGTTTCATGGGTGTATACTTAAACTCATTGAGTTGTATACATTAAAATACGTAGCTTTTTACATGTTAAAAAGCAGTTTGAAATGGATCATAGACCTAAATGTAAAAAGCAGAACCAAGATTCCAGAGGACACAGAGCCGAATATCTTTGCTACATTAGGAAGGCAAAGGTTTCTTGTTCAGGACACAAACAGCACTGACCTAAAAAGAAAAAAACTGAAAAATTGGACTTCATCCAAATTTTCTGCTCATTAAAAGACACCATTGACAAAAAAAAAAAGACACCACTGACAAACCTAATAGGGCAAGACAAATACTGGAAAAAAATATTCACTCTGTGTGTGTGTGTCTGACACAGGACTTATTCCGAGAACATATAAATAACTACAAATCAACAGTAACAAGATGAACAATCCAAACAAAAAATGGGAGAAGACCTGAACAGATACTACAAAAGAAGACATATTAATGGCCAATAAGCACATAAAGTGGTGGTCAACACCAAGGAAATACAAAATAATAGAATTACAATTATTACCAGATACCATGATATACCCACCAGAATGACTAAAAAAAAAATTTTTTTTTTTGAAACTGACAACACCAAGTGTTGTGAGAGTATGGAGCAACTGGAACTGTCATCCTCTGATGGAGGAAATAGAAAATGTACAGATAATTTGGAGAACAGTCAGGAACTTTCTTATAAAGGCAACTAAGGAGACTTTTATGTTACTTTAAACTAAGCAGACATCCAGGGAATGACTGAATTATCCTTCTCCTAGCTATTTACCCAAGAGAAATGAAAACATATGGGTATACAAAGACTTGTACAAGAATGTTTGCAGTGGCTTTCTTCATGTTAGACAAACCTGGGCACGACCCACGTGTCTATCCCCGGGCAAGTGGATGGGTCCGCTGTGCAACATCCATGCAATGGACAGGGCTCAGCAGTTAAAGGCATCAACTGTTGATGACCACATGGGTGACTCTCCAAAGAAGCACACTGAGAGGGAGAAGCCAGACCCAGACGATGCACGTGCTGGGCAAATCTATTTCTGCGAAACTCTAGGACACGCAGAGCAAACCTGTGTGGAAAGAAAGCAGAGCACCAGCTGCCTCTGAGGAATGAGGAGGACCTGCAAAGGGCACATGGCAAGTTTGTGGGGGGCTGAAAACGTTCCATGTCTTGCTCAAGGGATAATTACAAAGGCAAACACAAATATAAAAATGCGTTGAAGTGAGCACCTCAGTTGCACACAGTTCATTCTCCCCTAATTATATTTGTCTTCAACAAAATATATCTTAAAAAATTTAAAAATTCAGAAATAATTTGTATTGTTAACAAGAATTTAAACTAATGATAGTAGAGCAGGCTGTGCATGTCTGCCGCCCAGCTTAAGAAATCCAGTGTTATCACTGTCTTAGAACCTGCACATTTTCCTCCCTCCCTCAGAAAAAGCAGGAGCTGAAATTTTGTGTTCATTATTCCTTTTTTTTTCCTCTTAATCATACCACCGCTGCCCAATTCTGTTACTGAACACAAGTTCGTGTGCCTGATGTAGAGTGAGGCCAAACAAACCGAAACGTCGGAGTTTAGAGCAAAGAAAGGTTTATTGCAGGGCCATGCAACGAGAAGAGATGGCTCGCGCTCAAAAACCCCGAACTCCCTGGTGATTTTCAGGGCAAAGTTTTTAATAGGCAAACTTTGGGGTGAGGGCTGCAGGGTGTGTGACTTTCTTCTGATTGGTCGGTGATGAAGTAGCAGGGCGGTATTCCAGGGATCTTGGGCTCAGCCTGAAGTTACCATCCTCCACCTGGGTGGGGCCTTAGTTCCTGCAGAAGAATTCAAAGATATTGTTAAGTATATCCCTTGAAGAGGAACCAGGATCGTGCTTTAATAGCTACACTATTGTTTCTTGACTGCTTCTCCCTTGTTTCTGCATTCCCTTACTTCCCTGATTGGTAACTGTTTGAATCTGCCCTCTGGTACTCTGGAAGGTCTAGGAGGCGAAGCCTTTATCGTGCAAATAAGAAATGGGGAACCCGGAAAGGCTTTTGTATTCTGGAAGGCCCCATAGGATCCTGCTTGGTTTCAGTTGCTTAAATTTTTCTTGTTCTGTTTGGGCGTGGTATATAAATGGGATGGAATTGTTCTGTCTGTATTCTTCTGAAACTTGCTGTTTCCGCTCACATTGTGTCTTTGACATTCACTCAGGTTGTACGTAGCTGTACCCCGTTCACTGTCATGACTGTACGGTGTCTGGTGTGGAGCTGTAGTACAGTTTGTTTGTCTCCTGGGTTATTTCCAGGTGAGGGCACCTAGCGCTTGGGTGTCCTCTCGTGAGCATGGGTACAAACCCCTCTAGGGTGTAAACCCAGGATGGGAATTGCTGGATTATGCTAAATGCATGTCTTCAATTTACAAAACAATTCCAGCTTCGCTAGAAATTACCAAGTAGTTTCCAAAGTGACAGCTCTTTGCAATTTACATGGCCACAGCTGAGGACGAAAATTCCAGTTACTACACATCCTCACCAAGCCTTGGAATTATTAGATCTTTAAGTGTTTGAGAACAAAGACAGGAATCACAAACTCAGATGCCTTGCGGACCATAAAAGTAACCAGCACTTGGGCTGGGGAGCAGTAAGGAAAGGTGGGGACTGCAGCAAACTGAGTCACATGCGCCGGCTGAAAGAAGTGGCCTCGACGCTGCACCCTGACCAAGTGCAGACCCGCAGCTGTCAGAGTTCTGAAATGTTCCAAAGAAGCCAGAAACCCAGATTTTTACATGGAATCTGATTTTGAAATGTGAACTACTATTTCAGTTGAATTTATAGCTATTAGAACTTTTTGGAACTTTGGCCAGTGACCGCAGCTTTGCGTGGCTTGTGCGCTTATGTGCTCTGTAGATTGTCGTTGCTGATTGGCGGGAGCCCACTATTCTTCTTCTGCTTTGTTATTTGAAAAGTTCAGTTTTCCTGAAGTCCCGTTGTCTCAGAGGAACAGGGTCACGTGCTGCTTTAGTCCGCTGTGAAGTTAAACCTTACGTACTTCAAGCTACTGGAGGAAATCTTTCCCTCCCTCGTCCCTGGGGCCCCTTCTGTAACTAGTTCTCCACTCAGCAGCCAGATGGATTCTTTCAAAATAGAAATCAGGTGCTGTCGTTTCCCTTGCTTGACCCTCCAGTTGATTCCTGTCATCCTCACAGACAGTTTAAGCTCCTGGCCCAGGGCTCTTCATGGCATCTTTGCCCCAGGCTCTCCCTCCCTCCAACCCACCAATTCCCCAAGCTCAGCCTCAGCTCAGGGGGTGCGCACAGGCTGTTCCATCCGCCTGCATCTCCCTTCCCTTTGATCCTTCCCTGGCTGTTTCCTTCTTCGCCTCCAGGACCTGCATAACTGTCTCCTTCCCAGAAAGGCCTTCCCTGACCACTCATCTAAATAGCAAAGGCCCTCAGCCACACCCGGCGCTGTCCCTCCCAGCCCCTGTGGACATTGTCCTTGCGACCTCGCCTACCACGGGTCAGCCCCCTGAGGGACAGGGATGTGGAACCGCCGTGTCCCCGGCCCCCGGTGTAGGACCCAGCACCTGCCATGTGCAGGACCCTGTGCTAGGGCTGTGGGGTTAAGGCAGGGACTAACCATGGCCCAGGCCTCAGGGAGACAGGACCTGGGAGAGGAGGCCAGACCATCCACAGAGAGCCACAGGGCCAGGCCGGAGTGTCGCACACGCGCAGGGTGCTGTTGGGCTGTCCCGACACGGCCAGTTGGCTGTTTGCCGCTGGCGTCCGCCCCACTGGTTGCTGTGTGCCCTGGATAGAGCTAGAGGTGAGATCAGAGTCTAACAGAGCAGAAACGATTTAGGGGCAGATGACTCGGGGTCGGAAGCCAGCTGCGTGGCCTTGGGAAGTCTCAGTGTGGATGAGGGCCTCCTTGGCGCCATCCTGTGTGTGAAGGCATGGACCGGTGCCTGATGTAAGGCCAGGAGGGCGGAGTGGAGTGTGGGGACTTGGCAGAGTGGGGCTGGGGCACGCCTTCCTGGCAGATGGAAGGGAGCGAGGGGGAGCCAGGTAACCAGGTGAGAGTGGGGTGTGAGATGCAGGCAAGAGACTGGACACCCAGGCCTCACAGAAGCCTCGCAGAGTCCTGTCTGCCCTCTGACCCCACTGGGATTTAATTCAAATGCCCTCTTCTAGATACTGGAGGTGCTTCCTCTCTGAGCCTGAGAGGCTGCCATGGCTGTGGGCTTTCCTGGGGGAAACAAGGGGTGTCCTTCACCTGTGGAGCCTCCAGCGGATTAGGTGGCCCCTCTGCAGTCTCAGTGACCTCTGGGGCCACCCTGCAGGCAGGGGCCTCTGTGTGGGAACACACCCGAGAAGGCAGTAAAGGGACCACATTTATGGACCACCTGCTGTATCCCAAGCCATGAGGAACCAGAATTCAGAGATGTTAAGTTAGTTGCCCCGGGTGACACAGCAATGAGTTTGGAGACTTGAACTCTTCTGACCCTAGGCCCCAGGGTCATGATACAGAGCACTGATTATATGCCCGGCACTGTGTGGTCGTTTAAGTGAGCAGGTATTAGCACATCTAATCCTCATAGCAGCCCCATGAGGCAGGAAGAGTAATTATCCCAATTTTTCAGAAGAGAGGCCTGAGGGTCAGAGAGAAACAGGTGGTAAGTGGCTAAAGCAGAATGATGATCGCATGTGTAGAAATAGTAGTAGTAGCAGTAGTGATAACTAGCACTTACAGAGCGATTACTCGGTGCCTGGCACTGTCCTAAGTGCTTCGCATATGTTAACCTTCTCAATTCTCACAGCCACCCTTCAAGATGGATGCTATTTTTCTCCCCATTTTAAAATCAGGAAACTGAGAAAGAGAGAAATTAAGTCCTTGAGCCCAGGTCTGTTTGACGCTGGAGCCTCCATGTGCTCTGAGGCAGCCAACTCAGGCTCGTTCCACTGCCCTGCAGGGCAACACCGAGACCGTCTTGAGAGGTGGCCAGACTCCCGTCCCAGGGGTGTGCAAACTGAGGAGGTCAAGGATGCTGTGGGATGGGTCCTGGGATGCCTGTGCCCTCTGCTGTCCACGCGGTGTGAGGGGAAGCATCCGTGTTCCACAACCCCCCTCACCCCCCCGCTGGTGGCTTCTGCAGTCCGGGTGGGTAGGTGGGTACCGGCGGGCACAGCAGGAAGTGTGGCTCCTCTAATGGGGCTGAGCCTGGAATTCTGGAGGCTCCACAGGGCCCGGTCCTGCCCTGCCCTTGCCCTTGGAAGACCACAACCTCTCCTGAGCCCGGTCTGGGCACACCAACGAGCTGCCCAGCAGCCAGCAGGGTGGAAAACATTGCCCTCGTTAGTCTAATAGGTGCACTCTGTGAACCGTGCATCTGGGATGGCCCCCAAACATTGCAGGTTCCTGTCCTCACAGGGACCTGGCAGGGCCAGCTGCTTGGTGAGAAGCCTGGTGCCTGCCTGGCTGGAGTCCACTGTGGGCCTCTTCCTTCCTTCTTTCCTTCCTTAGACCTTTACTGAGCATCTACTGTTTGCCAGGCACACTCTGCCTTGGGTCCTAACTGTTGCTGTTCATATCTTAGTTCCATTTCTTAAAGCTTCTGTGGTGGAGGCTTCTTCCTCTCCTCCAACCCGCTGTATTAGAGAGAAGGGCTCTGACGGCCCGGGTTCAAATCCAGGGACTGCCAGTTGCTCACTGTATAACCTCAGACAAGTTGCTTCCCACTCTGTAAAATGGGCCGACAACTCAGCCTGTGCAGGGTGTGGCCGTGAGGGCACAGGAAACTTAGACCTTCTGCAGGGACTTGCCCGAAATTGCCTGAGTGAGCCGTTGGCAGAGTCGGTGCTAGAATAAGGCCTCAGGACTCCCTTTCCTGTGCTTTTCTCAAAACAGGGTCTCCTGAGGCAGCTCAGCAGGTGGTGAAGAGCTCCTGCTTGGAAGTTTGAGGGACCTGAGTATGAATCCCAACCACTTCCCAGCCTGGCTCAGGGCAGCTCATTCCACCTCAGTCTCTGCATCTGTTGCTGTTAGGGCAGCAGGCCCTCGGGGAGAGCCTGAGGGGAGGCCGGCCACGGTTAGCGTGGATGAGAGCCCGGACTCTGGAGGCTGTCTTGGCTCAAAGCGTGGCTTGTTCCTTCCACAGTGTGAATGTGGGCAGGCTACTTAACCCCCCTGTGCCTCAGTTCCGCATCTGCTAAAACAAAGTTAACATAGAAACTCTCCTTGCTGAGGAATTAATGTAGGGGAAGTGCTTGGAACCGTGCCTGGTACAAGGCTTACATGTTAAAGAAAACACAAACGCCTGCCTGGGCTCCTCCTGCGGGAGGTTGGATACTTCCGTCCTAGAGGGTTCACGGCCTGGTCCCAGAGCCCAAGGGACGGGGTCTGGGCTACCAACCCCTGGCCAGCCCCTCAGCTGTCTCTCTGGGTGGAGGATGAGTTCTGGGCTGGGCACGGGGAGCAAAGAAAAGATGGTAACGCTTGTATCCGCTCATGATCCTTTTAAAAATTCCATTCTGAGTATGTGTTTTATAATGGACGGAATGTGCTAGTTCAGTAACACATGTCTATACTTCATAAATAAACATACGTCAATGGGGGCTTTGTGCTCATTCAAGGCTGGAGGATGTTTGACCTAAAATAATCACGATCATGACAGCAAACCCTTAGGCCCTTGCCAGGAGCACCTTACATGCACCTCTGCTCATTTGATCCCCCAGCAGCCCTAGGAGGTGACACTGTTGTGATCTGCACCTTCCAGATGAGGCAATGGAGGAAAGTGAGGCGACTCCCCAGGGTCCCGAAGCCGGGCGGTCCAGGGTTCACACCCCCTGGTGACTGTTGGGCAGTGTTGCTGGTTCTGACCTGAAAGTCGCAAAATGAAGGAAGGGATCACTGTCCCTCACGTGGAGTAATTTTCTATGTCCCCCAACACACACACACACGCACGCACACGCACACCAGCTGTCCGCGCTCCTCTGGCTTTTTGTTGGGAAACTGCATCTCCTCCTACTAGAATAACTTTGGCCCCATTTCCTGGGAAATGAGCTGGCTCAGCGAGCTCGGGGAGCCGCCTCCCCTGCAATGTCTGGGTCTCCCTTTATAGGTTTCTCCCGAGACCACCCTGGGGTGGAGGAGATTTCTGTTCGCTGCAGTAGGACGGGCAAAGAGGGTGTGAGTGACGAGCTGGGCGTGTGGTCGGTCTGTCTGTGGGAGGTGGGCTTACTTGCCTCCCTGCTTCCCCGCGTCGGAAGCAGGGCCCACCTGACTCCCCTTTGCAGCCCCCGCGAGCGTCCTCCTCTCTGAAAAAAAAAACCGACGTCCAGTCCCCGGAAAGGCGGCCAGGTGGCGGTTTGGGGGTCCTCCTGCTGGCTGAATTCTGAGTTAAGCTCCTGAGGAGATTCTTAGGACATAAGAGGAAGCCAGAGGGACTTTGAGAGGCCACACCTCAACCTCATTTGATGGAGGGAAACTGAGACCCCGAGAGACCCCGGGAGGCCCTGAGAGAGTCTCGGGCAAGCCTGGGGCAGGGTCTGGGTCATTTGATGAATGAGGATGTGCAGGGCAGAGCCTACCCGCCCTGAGGACCAAACCCTAGGCGTGCAGACCCCCCACCCGGAGTCAGAGGAAGGGGCTTCGAGGACATGGCGGGAAGAGGTCGGTTGCCTGGGGCCTCAGAAGGAGGCCAGGGAGCAGCTGAGACCAGGTCCCACTCTTCCCCCTGCCACTTGGGGGGGCGGCTGGGGGTAGGGTCCTCCCCGGGGTCCCCAGAGGAGGCCTGGCCGAGGCATTCGGATTCATGCAGACGGGCCTGCTCAACCACTTCAGTGTGGCCGTGGCAGATGCGCCCTCTACGAGCCTCAGTTTCTCCATCTGTACAACAGGAGTAATAACTGTCCCTGTCCTGCTAATGACGACGGGGCCATCCCCGTTGAGGGGTCTCGCCGGCTGAGCACCCATGCCTCACCTGGCCAGTCCTCGGGGCAGCCCTGGGTGGCGAGGACCGCACTTAGAGATGACGAATCAGAGGCCATTTTCGAGCGACGTGTCCACCTTTGCACCGCAAGGACGCTGCCCGTTGCAGTTAGGACACAGGCTGTCAGTCTCCACGCGCAAGCTCTTGAACACTGTGCTACATCACCCACCTGCCTTTTGCCCATGGAAACAAAGGGAGCATTGGGTGTGCACAGGCTAGCTGCGCACCGGCGCAAAGCAGCGCCAAGGAGCCGCGGTCAGTATCAGCACCGTGGATACGGTGACTCTCGCTTGCGGAGCGAGCCCTGTGGCTGCAGGTGTGTGGAGTCGCCCCAGCAGACATTGGGTAAGAAAGTGTGGCCTGGACAGAGAAGGGTTGTCTCTTCTTTCTTCTAGGATGTCATCGTCAGTCCCTCTAGAGCCCAGGGCCGAGCCCGAATGAATGTCCCCACCCTGAGCCGGGGTGCGAGCTGCGCCCCCATGCTTGTGTCATTGTCCCCTCTCGTGGGCATTGCCATCTTCCCCATCGTGGGCGACCTTCTGCAGAGGGGAGTGCCTGCCCCTTGGGGTGCCTTCTTGCCAAATGCACACACTTCTATTTTTCAGCAAACTTGTTCAGAGTTAAGACATTCATACAGAAAAGGGCAGAAATGACACTGGGAGAGCTGTGTGAACTTTCACAACCTGAGCACACCTATGTCTCTCCAGTCAGGAAGCAGAATATAATGGGTGTTGCAGAAGCCCAATGGGGGCAGCTCTCCTGACTTCTGCCACCTGAGTCCGTGAGGCTGTACTTGAACTTCCTACCAATGGGACGTGTGCCAAGTTCCCCTTTAGCCTCCTTTGCCCAGCAGCACATCTGTGAGATCCATCCAGGTTGGTGTAGAGCCATCCCAGCCGCTGTCTGGAGTCCTCCGCACAACCTGCTCACGGTCTTCTGCCATTGGGCGTGGGTGTTTCCAGTTTGGACCTGGTACAGACAGCTCTGTGCGTTCTCGAAGCCCACCTTCAGTGATCACAGCACACGTCTCTGCTGGGTGAATAGCTGGGGGGCAGCTGCCGGTCCCGTGTGCGTGGACACTCAGCTGTGGTAGATTCTGCCAATGGTTTCCAAAGTGCCCACCCCATTTTGCACCCCCATTGGCGTGTATGATACTCCAGCCACTCCACATCCTCGCCAGCGTGGTGCCCACTGTCTTCCTCATTGTAGCCACCGTGATGGCTGTACCTGGGTTTGCGATTCTTGTAAATGACACTGCTGCACAGTTCTCATTTTATTTCTTACTTTCCCCCCATGCTGCCCCTGCATCCCTCCTAAGAGCTGGAAGCAACAGCTCCCATTTGCTAAACACTTTGTATACACACCAGGTACTAGAGCTTAATTCTACCTCTATGATCTCATTTAATCCTCACAGCCACCCCGATGAGGGAAGTTCCATTTTACAGATAAGGAAACTGAGGCACAGTTCATCATTTTAGTTGGCAGGAGGAGAGGGCCTTAAGATAAAAACCTTCAGTGTGTCTTTGGGTGTTCTGAGCCGACCCCTCCTTTGCCTAAAATGTGTCTGAGGGACAGGGAGGGCCCTCTGTGCCTGCACTGAATGCCCTGATTCTGGGAAAATCCCAGTCCTTCCCAGGCCTTTTACAGTCTTCCCAGCTATAAAATGACTGTGTCCAGCTTGGGGCACAAACAAACATGTGTTTGCTGCATTAACTGACATTCACCACCTTGTATGGAGCCCCTGCAGCGTGCCAGGTGGTCTTCACCTATTATCTCATTTAATCCTCACAAAAGTCCCTTCAAGCTCTACGCAAAAGTCTCCCAGTTGTAGCCAAGGACTCTGGGGTCCAGAGAGGGGGACACACGTGGGCAAAGTCACATATCAGGAGACAAAGCTGGGATCTGAATTGACATGACTCACTGAGGTGCCTGATTCCCTCAAAGACTCTCTATTTGGGTTCTTGGCTCAGCTTTGCGGAAGCTACAGGACTGCTTAGGTGTTGGAGTGCATTTTAAAATTGTTCAAGAAAGATTATTCTTCTTTTTCCCCCCAGATTGAGAGGGAGCAAAATGTTAACCATAGAGTTACCATATGACCCAGCAATTCTACTCCTAGGCAGATACTCAAGAGAAATGAAAACGTATGTCCACACAGACTTGTACATGAGTGTTCATAGCAGCATTACTCATAATAGTAAAAAGTGGTTAAAAAACCAAATGTCCATCAACTGATGAACGGATAAACAGAATGCAGTTTATCCGTGTAATGGAATATTATTCAGCCATAAAAAGGAGTGTGGTGCTGACACAGGTCACAGTGTGGATGAGGCTTGACCATCATGCTCAGTGAAAGAAGCCAGTCACAAAAGGCCACACATTGTATGACTCCATTTATATGAAATATGCAGAATAGGTAAGTCTGTAGAGACAGAAAGTAGACGAGTGATTGCCTAGGGCTGGAGGGAGGGAGGGAGAGATGCGGAACGACTGCAAATGAGTGTAGGGTTTCTGTTCGGTTGATGAAATGCTCTACAATTAGATTGAAGTGGTGGCTGCACAGCTCTAATTATGCTGAAAAACGCTGAACTGCACGTTTTAAGTGGACGGATTTTATGGCACATGATTATATCTCAATAAAGCTGCTTTTTTAAAAAACTAAAAGTAAGCGACTGAACGTGAAGTGTGCTGGACAGGACCCCCTCTCTGCACACTCGGCACGGCCTCTTCTGTTGGGCACAGACCCCTTGCGGTCTGCACTGCCAACTGTTTGGGGACATAACGAAGGGTCATCAGAATGAATTCGGGGTCCAGGCTTCGCTCACCGTGGCCTCATTCGCAGGGAGCATTTTTGGCCACCTTCCTCCTTGTTTGTCTTCGTAGGCCCCAAACTGTCTCTTCTGGTTCATTCATTCTTTCATTTATTCATCAAGCATTTATTGAGCACCTACTGTGTACCAGGTTCTGTGCTGGTCGTGAGACAAATCATCAAGTCCCCAACCTCGAGAAGTGAACATTTTGTCAGGGAAACGGACCCAGGAAGGGCAAAGTGCGATCTGATGTGACACATCTGGTCGTACATTTGATGAGTATTTCTTGGGCACCTACTACGTCTGGGCCTGTGTTGGGGGCGGGGCAATGGTGGTGCGAGAGAAGCAGCAGAGCCATGACTGGTGCACAGACCACGGCCGCGCTGCCCAGGTTCAGGTCTCTGCTCTGCTGCTGACCAGCTGCATGGCCCTCTCTGTAATGTGGGGATGAAAGCAGAATCTGCGTTCTAGGGCTTTTGTGAAAGTTCAGTGACTCCGTCCACGTGAGCTGCTTGGAGTTGGAACAGCCTGGTGTGTGTAGGGCAGTGACTGTCTGCTGTTGCAGCTTCGCTAGATGCGAGCAGTCTAAGAGAAGCAGTGCAGCTGTGGGTTCCAGCCTGAAGGAGGTGACGGCTCAGGTGTGCGACAGGCATAACAAGAGGAGGGGACAGCTTGGCCAGGGTGACTGTAGGGGCGAATACACAGAAGAGGTGGGGCGGGGAGGAGAGGGGAGGCGGGATCTGTGGACCCTGGGGCTCCCGGCTCTCTCTGCACTAGCTTTGTGTCTGCTTTGGGGGTGGGGGTGGCCTCTCCCTGCAGGCCCCCAGGGAACTTCACAGCCTGGAAGTTGGGGGAGGCCTCCAGAGCCAGACCCAGGGACGGAGCCACTGCTCGCCGTACACAGGTATTGGCCTCACAGGTTTCCCTCACTCCATCTTCACCACCTCTAGGAGGTACACGTGTCGTTATCCCCATTGTACAGAAGAGAAAACGGAGGCTCAGGGGAAGGAAGCACCTGGCCAGGGTCACTCAGCCAGTGAGCGGAAGTGCTGAGGTTCACACCCACATCTGTGTCCCTGAACCCCACATCCTTATCCACCAAAGCAGACGCTGGAGCCTTGGGTGAGGGTCAGGGTTAATTAATCAGGTCTTGCATTAGAAGGGGGTTAGACCTCCCGTGAGCCCCAGGAAGCCCCTCCCCCTCCCTGGGCCTCAGTTTCTTTCTCTGCAAATGGAAGCAGCAACTGCAAACTCACCTAGCTGGTGGCCCGAGGTACGTGTGAAAGTGCCAAGCGCCACCCAAGCAACCAGGACAGACACCCTCTGCCTACGTGACCTCAGGCAAAGCCTCCTGCTCTCTGCGCCTCAGGTCTCTGATGGGGAAATGTGATTTCTAAGTCTCTCTCATCTGGAGCTTCCTGACAGTGTTCGCCTGGGTTTGAACTGGGGGGGGGCTGATAAGATTGTTTCAGGGTTACTGTTTGTGGGTGAAGCATGCAGGTTGATTGGGCGTACAGTTGCCAGATTTAGGAAATAAAAATAAAAGATACTAACCTATCTGATGAACTTAGGGGCAGGACAGGAATAAAGATGCAGACATAGAGAATGGACTTGAGGACAGAGGGGAGGAGGAAGCGTAAGCTGGGATGAAGTGAGAGAGTGGCACTGACATATATACACTACCAAATGTAAAATAGAGAGCTAGTGGGAAGCAGCCACATTGCACAGGGAGATCAGCTCGGTGCTTTGTGACCACCTAGAGGGGTGGGATAGGGAGGGTGGGAGGGAGACGCAAGAGGGAGGGGATATTGGGGTATATGTATACATATAGCTGATTCACTTTGTTATACAGTAGAAACTAACACAACATTGTAAAGCAATTATATTCCAATAAAGATGTTAAAAAAAATACTAACCTAAATTGGAATTTCAGATAAACAACAAATACTTTCTTAGTATAAATATGTCCCATGCACTATTTGGGACACACTAATACCAAAAAAATTTGCTTGTTTATCGGAAATTCCAATTTAACTGGGCGTCCTGTGTTTGACCTGCAACCTTAGCGGGAGTAGGTTAACCGTCTGCCTGCAAGACGCTGGTCTTGGTCTCTCTCGCCAGAAAAGCGTGGCCCTGGGAAGCCAGAGGTGGGTAGGAAGGTCAGAAGGAAAACATATCTCCCCCCTCACCCCACCCCGCAAGCATCCTCCCCGCTGTGTTCTTGTTTGGCAACTCACCCCTGCCTTTGGCTGAGCGGTGGCTGCATCCGCGCCCGGCGGAGAGCTGTGATGTGAGACGAGCCTTTATCTGATGGGCAAGCTCAGAATGACTGTTCGGGTGTTTGGGGCAGGCTCCCGACCCCAAATTATCTGTGTCACCACTACCCCCTCCCCCGCTTGCTACTCCCCAACCATGACTGGAACCCAAAGCGCACCTGGGTTTGAGGCCGCCCTGCCTCCCAGGAAAGGCCGTGCCCCACGATCTGGTTTGCAGCTTGGCTGGGCTCCCAGAGCACGCCATGGGAAAGAGGCCCTTCTCTCCCCGGCCCCGTTTTCCCCACCTGTGAAATAGGATTGAATTCCTCTGACCACTCCTGCCTGGGGAGAGGATTTTCTAAGCCCCCCAGCACAGGCCTGATGTGCAGCACTCTGCTCCCTGACCATCTCCCTCTGTCCAGCCACTGCGCCCGCCCTGAGCTCCTCGAATGTGTCCTGCCCCAGGGCCGGCTGCATAATTTGGGAGAGTCCTGTTCAAAGGCGGGAATAAGGTATCACTAAAGGGACTAAGATATAAACTTTTCCATTCTTCCGCAGTCTCTCTCTCTCTGCCTCTGTCTCTCTCTTCACCCATCTCTCTCTCGACCCTACATGGTATTTTTTATTTGCTACTCAATCTTGCTTTCTCTTGGGCACAGAGAGACTCCTGGGGGACCCACACCCATACCTGGGGCCTCACCCTGCAACTCAGCGCTCATGCGCCCGCCAAGTCCCAGGTTCCCCTCCCGTGGGCTGCCTGACTGGTGCACCATGCCAAGAGTGGTTGACCAAGCTTCTCCCCTTCCCAGGCTGCCACCTCAACCCTCAGGGTCTTGTACACTCCCTGCTGGGCAGTGTTCTCTACACTAGGTACCTTGACCCCCCTGCTGCAGTAGTCCCCCAGGTTCTTTCTGGTGCTGCCAGCTTGGGGCCAGAACACTGCTGCTTTGCCCTTGTCTGAGACACTGTGGGCTTGTGACCCTGACCCTCTCTGTGCCCGTGCCCAGGCCCTGGGGAAAAGGTATCAGTGGTCACTGCATGGGGCCTGGGGTGCAGGGTATGGGTTGTGGGCAGGACCTTTAATGTCCTGGGAGGTGACAGGAGGCTGCAAGTCCCCAATGCAAGCTCCACATTGGACTTCAGCAACACAAATTCAAAGATAAAATCGCTAGGAATTTCAAAGCAGCAACTGGGAGCTTTAAACCCCAAGCACGGAGCTCTTCTGTGCGACTGCACTGGTTGCACAACCATGAGGGCAGCCATGTCCTGCTCCCTCCTGCCTCACGGCCTTTGCAAGGGCTGTTCCCTCTGCCTGCAATGCTCTTCCCTCCCCTCCTTCCCCAGTGCACACCCACCCCTGCCTCACTTCCCTGGGAGGCCCGCGTCAGTCCCGCCCCCTGGACTGGAGGCTCCTGAGAGCAGGAACCAGGTTTCTGCTATTCAGCCGCAGAGCACCCAGAGCCTGTCTCCCAGAAGGCGCTGGCTCAGTGCGGGGGTGGGGTGGGGGGCAGGAGAGGGATGAGTTACTGACTGAGTGAGTGGCCCAGGGCAGCAGGAGGAGGGTGTGTCCCAGGCAGCGGACGCAGCAGGGCAAGGCCTGGAAGGTGATGAGCCTGTGTGTCTGGCAGGGTGTTGCACCCTGGGTCCCTGGGCACGTGAAGGGCCGGTGGGTGAAGAGGCCAGCCGAGTTGGACTCTCAGGGGCCTTGAATGCCGGGCTGAGGACTCAGGCTGTGTCCCGGAGACAGCAGGTTCCCCAAAGGGATCCTAGCCGTGGTGTGCTGCGGTGGCAGCTGTGCTGAGGGCAGGCTGGAGGCAGAGAGCCTGGGGGAGGCTGGTAGATCGACCAGACCCAGGGCAGTGAGCAGGGAGGAGAGCGCCGTTTAGCGCCGCCCCCAGTGCTGGCTCCCACCCGGCCTAATCCCTTTCTCTGGCACAGGTGAGATGAGGTGTTTAAGGGTCAAGTGGCAGCCGAGCCCCACGCTCCGGGATTACCACGCGCTCATGTACTGCTCGGCCCCTGAGGGGGGTAGGCACACACACCAGACTGCAGCCACCTCTGAATCCCTCACCTGACCCAGCGTCCAGAGTCAGCTCTGAGTTTGAAAGCCACTCCACTCATGGAGTGAGAGCATCGGAGACCTTGAGGCCACAAAAAAGGGAGCCTGGAGAGAGGCAGGCAGATGTCCACCCAGGAGAGCAAGTGATGGTTCCAGTTTTGAGGTTCAGAGTCCTGTCTCGGGTGGAAGGGCTGCCCTTTGAAAGCGGAGACATCCTTGACAGGCGGACGTGCTGGGAGAGAGGAGGGGCCGCAGAATGGCTGTGATTGTCACGCGAGGGCAGAGGTGATGGATCAGAGATCTCTGAGTTTATCCAACCACCTCAGGTCCTCAAGGAAGAGATCCTGACAAAGGGAGAAATACCGGGCGGGAGTGGACACCATGGGCTAGAGCATCCTGGTGTCCACTGAGGGGCACAGCTGACCGTGCCGTCCTCCCCGCCCAGCTGGTGCCCAGGAGGAACCAGGGGGCACCTTGCCCAACGCTGGGGAGAGCGAGGTGGTCAGTGCAGCAAGCGCGTAGAATAGCTTGTTAAGTAAGAGTTAGTTTAATAAGCACACGCCTGTGATGGGGCCGCAGGAGAGAGACCATCAGATATGGCTTCTGCCCTCAGGGGGCTTCTGCTCCTAATGCCAGGGAGTTAGTCTCCAGGCCAAAGAGGCCACTGTCTTGAGAGAGAAGTCCACACTTGGGGAGTCAGAGGACGGAGGCCTGGAGCCAGGGATGCCCAGGGCTGACCCTGGGCTCTGCTGTGAGCAAAGGGAGACCTCCTGGCCTCCGTGTCCCCCAGCGTTACTAGAGCAGGGGTTCAGCCTGGAGGGAGCACTGGCGCCCCAGGGGCTTCTTAACACCCTGATCACGGCCCCACCCCCAGGGCACTGACTCCGAGGGGTAGGCGGACCCAGGAAGGAGCATTTCCAGCAAGTTCCAGATGCTGCAGGTGGTGGTCCCAGGACCCCACTTTGAGAGCAATAGACTGGAGTAATGATTTTCGAGCCTTGTTTCAACCCCATAACCTGTCTTCCTGGCCTCCTATGGGGGCGTGATGGGAAGCGCTGAGAGTATCACCCCTTAGCTGGCATGTTAACTGCCGCTGTGTGTTCTTCCTCCTTCGTCCCAAGAACATGGGCTGAAGCAGCCCCAGGTCAGGCACGAGGACATCAACAGGGTGCAGATGTGCAGACCCACAAGGTGCCCTCTCTGGGCCTCCATTTCCCTATCTGTGAAATGGGTTGTTACCGTGAGCGAGTGAGAAGCAAGTGGCTGCCTTGGGGTTGCAAGCAGCATATCTGTTGTCAGGACCGCTCCCCACATCCTTGGGCAACTGTGTTAGCTTCTGGTGCTTATAGCCAAGAATCCAGCAGGACTCGGCACTCCAGTGCCCCAAGCCACAGGCAAGTGCCACTCCCAGTGGGGAGGAGCAGACCAGGGCTACTTCGGCCCCCAGGATCCCTGCCCTCTGGCTTTGGGACAGGCTGGAGAATCCTCCCAGAGCAGTGGCTGCCTGGGCTTTGCTTATTTCTCTGCCCACCCCTTACAAAGCCCCTCAGGCAGGGGCTGTACAGTGTGTGTGGGGGGGGAGTGTTCGGTGTTCTGTTACTGAATTCTTCCCGAAGAAAGAACCCACTGTGTCGGCAATGCCTGGAGGCTGCTAGCACAGGAGGGTCAACCCCCTTTCCCCTCCTGCTGACTGGTTGCTGAGGGGAGAGAGTTCCAGGGCCTTAGTTTTCTTTTCCCAAGGTCTCCTTCCTCCAGGGAGCAGCTACCAAGAAGTCACAACGGTTCCTGATGCCCACATCCTGTACTTGGCATTTGAGGCCCCTGGAATCCCATTCCCCCTCTTTCCTCTCTCTCATCCCTGCTCCTCAAGCCCAGCAGGGCTTCCACGAGCCAAAGCAGCCATGTCTGCCACTCACACGCTTTCCTTCCCACCTCCTAGCCTTTGCTGGGACTGTGAATGTCCAGGAGGGAAGTGTTTGGGACAAACAGGGCAAGACGGTCTTCCTATTGCACTCTGTCCACACCATATCCAGGCCCCCGGCACTCCCAGATGGAGGGGGACAACAGACACAGAATGGAATAGAAATTCAGAGTCCAGCCAATCTAAGGGGACCTTGGTCTAGGTCCTTGATTCACGGTCACATGACCTCGTCCTGGGCACAGGCTCTGTCCTCTGCTGCCCATTGCCTTGCTTCATGGAGTCTAGGGCCTGTTTTATGGAGGAAAGGTCAGGTCTTTGGGAAGCCTGAGGGACAGAGGCTTGGCAAGGAGAGGTGGCCGGGGGTGCGGGCACAGCATGATGTGCAGTCTTCCCCGCCCCCTGCCGGGTGGCCTTGGACAATCCACACCCCTCTCTGAGTCCAGTGTCCTCAACTGTAAAACCAGGCTTACAATGCTGTCCTTTTAGGGGCGTCAATAAATGGCAGATAGCTTTATCACGAGGTTTAACCATTAGCCCACGGCAGATGGAGGGTCCAGGGTCCTGCAGCCCAGTGCCCTGTGCTCCCCACATGCTCAGGATGTGAGACTCTGGGCCCGACAGAGAGGAGAGGTGCCCTCCCAGGCCCCGAGACCACCCAGGGAGTGAAGGTACAGCAGTGCTGGGCTGACCTCTCGCCTTCTGGAGCCATCAGGAAAGGCCCTTCTGAGGAGGTGATCTTTGGACTGAGACAGAAAGACGGGGAGGGACCAAGATCTGGGAAGAGCATTCCAGGCAGAGGGAACAGCCAGTGTAAGGGCCCTGAAGTGGGAGCCAGTGGGATGTTTCCCTAGGCCAATGGGGCAATGGTAGGAGAGGAGGTCAGGGAGCCCTGCACGCGCGGGCAGGTCATGCAGATGTGTGAGTGAAGCAGATGTAGGTCTAGAGAGGTCACATGAGCCACCCAGGCTCACATAGCAAACTCTGGAATGCAAGGCTGTGGTGGGAGCCGTGCAAGGCTGGGCTGGGTCCTCAGAGCCGCCCTCGGGGTCCCTGCAGACTGGGCCCAGTGGAGGAGGCTGATGCCCATGGCCAGAGGATGTCAGGGTCCGAGGCGTGATCCCACAATGCCCTGCTCACCTAAGGCAGGGAACCCGGATCAGACCCCGGCAAGATGCAGCCTTGGGATGGTGGCCAGAGCAGGGAGCAGAGCCCAGATCCCAGGGATTGGCAGGACAGAAGCATCAGAAGGGCCAGCTGCACTTTTGGTCCGGGGACTGGGTTCCAGGTATTTCCGTGTAACACGTGGCGTGTCAGCAAGATGTGCTTCTGGGACAGAGCAAGGTCTGCTGTGCCTGGGAGAAGGCATGTGGCCTTACACCCACCACCTACTCACTCACCACTCATTCATTCATTCTTATTCATTCATTCACATATTCACTCACTTATTCATTCATTTAAAAAGTTTAATGGAGAGCGGTCCGGAGTCAGATCCCATTTATAGCCACAGAGCCTCAGATCCCATCAAGGCCCTTACCAAAAAAAAAAATTCCCAAGAGAGACTTGGCCCCAGGAAAGGGTCCCCGGAGGTGATAATGACGTTTGAACTAAGGCTGCAGAAGGTCTTTTGGAGAAAAGGAAAAAGCATTCCGGGCATTGGTTACTGACTGCAAAGGCACAGAACTGTGCACCAGAGTAGTGTTAGTGGCGGGGCCTGGGGAATGACAGCATTACAGGGGGCAGGGGTGTGTGGAGGAGAGGGACGGGGAGACGGGTGTGACAGGCCTGTGGGGACTTTGTTCCCTGGCCCCTGCAGAGCCACCGAGGAAGCCAGTGTTATGGCTCCCTGACTGATGGCCCAGCTGGCCGGAGCCCCTGGGAGCCTCACCCACTTCGGCAGCCCTGCCGCTTCTGTCTTTCCCTCCCGCCCTCCCGTGAGGTCCAAGGCTGGGCCCACGTGTGTCCGCCTGCTCACCCTGAGTTAGGGTTTCGCTGTGGGGCTGGCTGCAGCCACCCATTCGCTGGAAGGAGACGTGGAGGCCCGAGGTGCTCAGCACTCTCCTACCCATCCTTCCACAGCAGAGCTAGGGACGGTCCTATACTTGGGTCATTAAATATGCACTGAACAGGGGCTGGGCCCCTCGAGGGGCTCAGTACCTGCAGACAGCGTCAAGACGACAAGACAGGGTTCATCCTCTCCTCGGTTTACAGTTCATGTGAGGAAAGAACATGCTGAGGACCTCCCTCATCAACACAGAGGCTTTGCCTTCAAAGTCCTCACGTTTTCTTACTGAGCCCCTCGTGTTCCTTTCCCAGTTCAGCCGGGTCTCACCCCGGCTGCAGTGTTAGCTGAAAAAGAGGATGGCATCTGTAAACCAAGCATTCACTTGAAAAGTAAGGGCTTTAGCTGGAAACAAATGTTAATCTTGGTGATCAATTTATAATGTATAATTGTCGAATCACTATGTTGTGCCCCTGAAACTAATATGATATTGTATGTCAACTATGCTTCAATTTTTTTTTTTTTTTTTGCGGTACGCGGGCCTCTCATTGCTGTGGGCTCTCCCGTTGCGGAGCACAGGCTTCAGAAGCGCAGGCTCAGCGGCCATGGCTCATGGCCCCAGCCGCTCTGCGGCATGTGGGATCTTCCCGGACCAGGGCACGAACCCGCGTCCCCTGCATCGGCAGGCAGACTCTCAACCACTGCGCCACCAGGGAAGAAGCCCTGCTTCAATTTTTAAAATAAGAAAAAAAAAAAAGACGTTAGTTGCTAATTAAAACATTTGCTAAAAAGCCAGGAGTTAACTACCATCAAGGTGTGAGCCCATTTTCAAGATCTTGGCTAAAAGTTAGGGTTGGCTAATAACTAAATATTAGCTGATAACTAAGGTGTTGGCTGAAACACTAAGCAGTTAATAGATAACTAAGGTGATAGTTGATAACTAGGATGTCAATTAGAGACTAAGGTTTCTATAACTCGATAATGAAATGACTACCCAATTAGCATAAACTCTAAGAGATATTTATACATTCATGTTCATCACAGCATTATTCACAATAGCTAAAACGTATCCATTGACAGATGGCTGGGTAAACAAAATGTGGTCATACATCCAATGGGATAGAATTCAGCCCTAAAAAGGAAGCTAGTTCTGACACCTGTTACAACATGGATGAACCTGGAGGACATTGTGCTCAGTGAAATAAGCTGGTCATAAAAGGACAAATACTGTAGGATTCCACTTACAGGAGGTCCCTAGAGCAGTCAGATTCATAGAGACAGAAAGCAGAATCCCCCTGGGGATGGGGGAGGGGGAGGGAGACTTGGTGTTTGATGGGGACAGAGTTTCAGGTTGGGAAGATGAAAAGGTTCTGGAGATGATGGTGGTGACGGCTGCACGACAGTGTGAACGTCCTTAAAGCCACTGAATTGCACACCTAAAAGTGGTTACAGTTGTAAATTTTATGTTATATATCTCTTACCACAATTTTTAAAATTCAACCCAGTTAAAAAAATGCACAAAACAAAAGATATATGATGGCCAATAAGCACAGGGAAAGATGCTGAACATCACTAGTCAACCAGGAAATGCAAATTAAGCCCCAACGAGGTACCAGTACTTTTGGAACTAAAGTGAAAAGACTGACCACGTCAAGTGCTGGCCAGGAGGCAGAGCGATTGGAATTCCCAAACACTGCTGGTGGGAGCGTGAAAAGACACAGTCACCCTGAGAACAGTATAAAGTTAAACGTTGGCTACCGTTCAGTCTAGCAATTCAGCCTGTTGTAGGTGGGGATCCCCAAGAGAAATGAAAATATATGGCCACACAAGACCTAGACCCAAATGTTTATAGAGGCTTTATTCTTTTTTTTTTTTTTTAATTTATTTATTCTGGCTGTGCCAGGTCTTAGTTGCGGCATGCGGGATCTATACTTGCGGCAGGCATGCGGGATCTAATTCCCCGAACAGGGATCAAACCCGGGCCCCTTGCATTGGGAGCATGGAGTCTTACCCACTGGACCACCAGGGAAGTCTCAATAGATGCTTTACTCTTAATAACCGCAATCTGAAAGCCATCCAGATATCCCTCAGCTGGTGAGTGATCACACAGTGGTCCATCCAAAGCATCACTGCTGAGCAATAAGGAACAGATCAATGATGTGCATATCATGGGTGAACCCCAAAATCATTCTGCTGAGGGGGAGAAGCCAGCCCAAATAGTACACACCACATGATCCCATATATCTTAAACTCTAGAAAAGGCAAATGGAATGGATAGTGGTCCAAGGGGTGGGAGGTGGGAGCTGTCTGCAAAGGAACCTGAGGGTGATGTCTTTGGGGGGATGGGTGTTTTGTATCTTTGTGGCATTTACTACAGGGGTGTATACATGTGTTAAAACTCATCAGACTGTAAGCTTAAAAGGGGTATTGTGTGCCCCCAAATTCATATGCTATAGTCCTAAACCCCAGTACCACAGAATGTTGACTGTGTTTGGAGTTAAGGCCTTGAGAGAGATAATTACGTTAAAATGAGATCTGAATAGACATTTTTCCAAAGAAGACACACAAATGTCCAGCAGGTGCACGGAAAGATGCTCAGCATCACTGATCATCAGGGAAGTGCAAGTCAAAACCACAATGAGATATCACCTCACACCTGTTAGGATGGCTATCGTCAAAAAGACAAGAGATAACAAGTGTGAGTTGCTTTGGCCAATGGGACCTCAGAAGTTTAGAAGATGCTTGCACACTAAGGCTTGCTCTGGGAAGGCTGCATCCAATGAGCAGCCCAGGTTGTCCTCCTGGAGATGTGTGGCTTGGCCAATAGCCACTGCCCCAACCTAAGGGGCCCCATCTTCCACCACAAGGCCCCAAGGGTCTGCCGCTGCCTGAGAGAGACAAATGAGAGCAGCGCAAGTGCCCAGTTGAACCCAGATCAGAGAGCAGAGCTAAAAAAGTGGTTGCTCTTTTAAGCCACTAGGTTTTGGGGTGGTTGTGATTCATCGGTAGATCACTGAGACATTTTTCCAGGTGTCGGTGCCTAAAGAGAGAGAGACCGGCAGTGCTGAGCAACGTGACATAGCAGCCGACTATACGGTGTCCTCGCGGGTAGCATCATGGGAGCAGGGACCAAAGGGGTAATTCTGGGGCTCTGGTTCGCTGACATCTGCAGCCCTGTGAGGAGGGGTCAGGGGTTCCAACCCCCTCTGAATTCTGGACCCCATAGAGTGTCCTAGCCTCCCACCTCACTGCCTATTTCCAAAGCACCCACTACCCTCCAAGGCTGCAGCTCACCATTCATCCATCCAGCACCTGGCTCCGGCCAGGCACATAGTAGGTGCCTTACAAATAGTTGGCCAATCATAGGGATACCTGTGTCCTCAGGTCCACGCCCTGCACTCTGAGCCACTGCAGATATACTAAGTTTAAGCTGCCTTGTTCTACAGGGTCCACCACCCTAAGATGGACGGAGTGTTCATTTCCCTTCTTAGACTGAATTGGGTGTCTGTTTCCACACCCCGCCCACCACGTTAGGCTGGAGGAAGTGGCTCCAGGCCCACAGGCCCTGCAAAAAGCACTAGACAGGGAGCCACACACACCTCTATGCCAGTCTTGGCTCTACAGCTAACGAGGCACTTCTCCTCATTTTTCTCATCCATATAATGAGGACAGTCATACCCACCTGAGGGCACAGTGCCAAGAGCCTGGCACACAGTAAGTGCTCAATAAACATGACTTCCCCTGACCCCCACCCACCCTGGTCTCCCTTCCTCCTCATTCATGGCCGCTCCCCCCCATTTCCTGGGTCAAACACCGGCCACAGAGCTCTTCCCGCTTTGGCTCAACCACGGCAAGTTGGAGTTGGCCACAATTAAGAACAAAACATCTGCAAGAAAAAAAAAAACAACTCAGAACAAACAAGCGCCTGAGCCTGGATGCCTCTGAGTGACATGTGAGGTTGGCGTACAGGGACAGAGGTGACCGTCCAGGGGCCGCCCAGCTATCAGGGGTCGAGCGGGTCAGGGGCCAGCACAGGGTTCTGGAGCTGCCAGCCCTGCCGGCGAGTCCAGGTTCTGACCTTCCGTCATCGAGTCCCATCACGCCCTCCCCCCCCCCCCCCCCCCCCGCCCCCGCTGTGCCTGTTTCCCCATCTGTGAGATGTGGGGAGAAGAAGCAGGCCCTTCTGGCTGGTAATCCTCCAGTGTGCCCATCAGGTGGAGCGTGGAGCAGGGCTGAGGCAGAGAAGGCATTTTAGGGGCGGCCGCCAGTGTTGTCCCATCCCAGGTGGGCCCTGTGGGGAGACGTTTCGCTGCCATGGCCCCAAAGCACCCTGAGCGCAGTCAAGTCCAGGGGAGGCTCTCCTCGCCCCCCAAGCCTGCATGCAGTAGGTCCTTTGTCAATCATGGTATTTCAGCCCTGGAAAGTCACCTAACCCAGTGGTCTTGGCCTTTTTTGTGATAATAACTTTTAGCTTCCGTCCTCTTTCTTCAAATAAATTCTTACAAAGCAGCCCATTGGGGAAAAAGTAGCACAAGATCCCACACCTGTCAGCCCGTCCTCCTCCCTCTGCCTCCAGCCGCCCACGCACACCCCCATGAACCACGGGGTATAAATCTGAGCTCAGTAGTGATGACGCCTGCCTGCATTAATAGTGCGCCTGCTGTGTACTCTGCACCGCCTGAGCCGGGGGTCTCCATCCCCTCCACTTGTCAATCGCAGTCCTAAAGTGACATCTCACCCACCCGCTTCCCTGTGAGAAGACTAAAACAATAAAGAGAGACTAAGTCAGCCAGGGTCACCCAGCTGGTTTGCAGCGTCCAGGATTCACCCCGAGGCCGTCAGCCCTTTGAGGGCTGTGCTCCTTCCACTGCCCCAGAGAGCATGGAGAAACTGCGGCCTGGAGCCGGGTGGGAGTAGTGACTTCCCGAGGCTACCCCAAAATCTGCTAAGCATGGGTCAAGGCCAGCATGACCTTGGTGACTTCCAGGCTGGTCAGCTGTGCTGTGCCGATACTATCTGTGGGCCCCTGGCACGGGGAGAGTTTGCTGGGCAGGGTTTATACTGTCCTGGACTCTGCCAGGCAGCAGACTAACATCTAGAGCACTGAAACCACACCCACATGTAGGGTGTCTGGGGCCTGAAGGTTGCCATCGCCTTTCACCCTGAAATCCAGCTACCAGCATCCAAAGGTGGTCAGAATGGAGGGACTGTCAAGTCTAAACCTAATGTTTGCAGATGGGGAGACTGAGGCTCAGCCTTGCAGCCTTCCACTGGGCAACCTCTGTTGCCATTATTTCACAATTTTATGGGTAACGTTAGTCACTGCATCCTCCCAGGAACCCCAGCAGTCAAGGAAGGGGCAGCATTAATTAAGCTCTGACTGTATGTGTAATACTGCTTTAGGCGTGTTCCTGTCATCTTTTTCACCCCACACAACTGCTCATCTAGTGGAAGGGGACCCGGAGAGGGAAGGTGACTTGCCACCTCTCCCTGACTCTCAGACTCATTTCCCAAAGCCGCAGGGACCCACCATAGGAGCGCTGGTGTAAGCGGGAGGGCAGAGGGTGATTTACAACCCTGGAGACACCCACCAAACAGAATGTGGGCTCTACTGCACATAACATGTGCTTCCTGAGTGCATGGTGGAACGGATGAACCCCAGACTCATTGGGTGCCCCGTAAGTGTTTGTCGAGTGAATGGGTGGATGGGTGAGTGGAAAATTCTCAATTGGATACATTAAAAGACTCCTGGCCCCTGTCCTTATTAGAGTGGAGGCCTGGAGCAGTCTGATCCCCTGCCCCCAACACCTTATTTTCTCTTTCCCCCCTTCCTATTCCTCCAGGAGAGCCACCTGCCCAGCTCAGTTTCTTGTTGGGAAGTGGTTGTCTCTGTCTCTCGCCTCTCAAAGCTGCTTTCGTGGTCCATTCTTCAGGGACATCCTTTTCTTGACTGAGAGATGAGCACTAAGGTCTGCCTTGATTCCTTCTAGGGGCAGGTTTGCACATTGGAAGGTGTAGTCTTGAGAAGGTAGAATCTGAGAACTTGGTGTGGTCTGGCAGCATCCAGGACTGGGGCTCAGCGTGGGGCTGGAGCTAGGGCTCAGTCTGAAGCCAGAACTGGGAGTCGTCCAGGGATCGAGTTCACGCCCTGTCTAGAAACAGAATTAGAGCTCAGTCTGGAAACAGAGTCAGGGCTCAGTCTATGACCAGGATCAGGGCTCAGTTAGGAGCTAGGGTCACAGGTCATGTAGGGGTCAGGGGATCAGGGACAGGACTGAGGACTCAGTCTATAACTTGGGTTAGGATTCAGTAGGGTTAATGTTTGGGCTCAGACAAGGAGCAAGCTCAGGGCTGAGTATCCAGTCAGGATCAGAGCTTAGTTCATTCTGAGAACCAGGATTATGGATGAGTCTGTGGTTAGGGCCAGGGCTGCATCCAAGGCAAGGGTCAGGCCTAAGTGTATGGCCGGAGCTAGGACTCAGTCTGTGACCAGGATGAGGCATCAACCTGAAACCCAGTTTCATCTATGACCAGAGTCAAGGCCCAGGTTATGACCAGGATCAGGGCTCAGCCTGGAACTAAGATCAGGGCTCAGTCTGTTTTCAGGGTCATGGCCCAGGCTACAGCTTAGTGTCAGGCCTCAGTTCATGACTGGGATGAGGGCTAAGTCTATGAACAGAACTAGGGCTTAGTTTGGGGACGAGTTCGGGCCTTAGACTGTGACGAGGATCAGGGCTCACTCTGGAGCCAGAACCAGAGCTCAATCTGTGACTGGGGTCAAGGCCCAGGTCATGACCAGGATCAGAGCTTAGTTTATGTCTGAGGCTACGTTATAACCAGGTTGTGTCTGGGATGAGCAGTCGTGTGAGACCACGATCAGGGCTCACAGCCTGCATCTGTGCTCAGAAGTTCCTCCACGGATTCCTGCTGACACAGAAGAGTGAACAGAGCTTCCAGAACCATTTAGCTCCCTCCCTTCGTGGCACCAGCTGAATTTGCATTCTATTCCTTAAAACCCTGGTTTCTTTCTAGTGGGCACTGTCCTGCCACTGCCCACACTGCCAGGGGAGCTGCCTCCGTGCCTCCACCCAGACCCCAGCCTCCCACTTCCCTGCCAGAGAGCCTCCTGGCTCCAGGGCTATTAAGGGAGGAATCTGTGTGAAGAAGACGGGTAAACAAAATCCATGATGTGGGGCTGGGGCAGGCGCCCGTCCCTGCTGTGGCTCCGTGGGCTGACTCCAAGGGAAGCCAGCGGCACTGAGCGGGCGATGTTGACAAGAGACTTAATGAAATCCAGAGGGAGGTGCCCTGGCAGGGCCCACCGGGAAGGAGGCCCAGGATAGTAATTAAATTAATTCTGGGGTGTGCCCCAACAAGCGCAGAAGCGAGAACTGAGGCCAGGGCCCATTCACTCGGAGCTCCAGGAGTTTGTCGTAATTACAGGGAAAAATAAGTTTTGGAACCTACGTAACCCCACTGCTCAGGCCCTGAGGGTTAGGCCCAAATTGCTTTTCTTTTCCAGGAAATTCACTATTGCACAGCTGCACCTGCACACCGGGGTCACCTCTGTGGCTCACAGGACGTGCAAGAGCACAGAACAAGAACTTGGTTCTCGACCCCATTTCTCAGATGAGGCCAGACAAACTTCGGGGGCAGAAGCGTCTCGTGCAGAGTCATGTGATCTGGACATAGGACAATCTTCAAGTCCCACATCCCAGTTATCCTGCCTGGAAACCTCTCCAGTGTGGAGACTGTGGGTGAGCAGGACAGAGGGAGACTTGCTTTGCCTGAGAGAGAGGAAAGGAAGGCTCTGGAACTGGTGCCCTCCTTTAAGTATGAGTGGGGGTTGGCGGGCTGAGAAGGGGGAGGAGTGCACCAGGCAGAGGAAACAGCATGGGAGCTGGAAAGAGCAGAGCATGTTGGGAGGAAATGATCGTCCCCTCGGGCTGAGTGCCGGTAGAGGGCTGGGCTGGGGAGGAGGCTGAGGCGGGCTGGCCAAGAGGCCCAGAAGCCTCTTCAGTGAGAGGCACTGAAAGGTCTCCCACAGCTTGTCTTCTTTAATCCTCACAATGACCCTGTGAGCGAGATGCTTCATTGTTCCCATCTGACGGATGAGTAAGTGGAGGCTCAGGGAGTTTAAGACACACAGCCAGGAATTAGAACCCATGCTTCACCGCTCCCAACTCTCCCGGCTTCCTAGTTCAGCTCAGCCCGGGTACCAAGGCATGAAGTTGCTCAGGCCAGGGTGGAAAACCACCAGGATCTCTAGGAAGAGGGAGAAGAGAGGAAACCGCTCGCCCAAGGGCAGGGCAGCGGCAGGGAGCCGGCTGCCAACCTCAAGCCTCTGCAGAGCCGTTTCCAGGGTAAGGAAGCCCAAGACGCATGGAGGCAGGGAAGGGGGGAATTATGGGGAAGCCGGTTCCACATGAATTGTGGGCTTCCTGGCCAGAAAGCGAGCATCCCATCCCAGGATGTACGTAGGCAGAGGATGGACAGGGAGGCAGGAAAAGGCAGTCCTGGATCAGATTCCTCCCAAATCTGCTCATCTGAGCTCTCAGGAGCCCCCACGTCTCCTGGGAAAAGCCCTTCCTGGCTGCTGGCAACTGAGGGATGACATCAAATGAAGCTCCAGGAAGAGGCTACTCCCACCCGAGGGATCCATTTGCTTCCAGAGTGTTTCCCTCTTCAGACGTCTCCAGCGCCTTGAAAACATCCCTGAATAGAACCTGAAGGAAAGGTCCTTAGCGTGCGGAGAACTCTCTGTGGGGTCCTGTCTCCCTTGAGCAGGAGGCAACAGACACAGTAGCGCAGAGAAGAGGAGTGACCGATGGGGCATCACACAGCATGGTCCAGGTGGGCCTCCTGGAGGAGGCATGTGGCCAGGCTCAACCCTCCGGGCGAGGCCCTCTCTTTGGGTTAGAGGGTCCTTGACATCGCCCTTAATCAGGAATGAGAGTGTTTGTTTTTGGCTGAATATCTTGCCGACCGCAGACAAGACAGGACAGAACTGCCCGTTCCAGGTTTCTGGCAGCTTGGGAAACTACTGTGGGTCCTGCCCAGTCACCTCGCTTCCTCCTGGTGACCTAGTGCCCACCCCTGAGGCCTGGGGTCTGGCTGCCAGATTATATGAGAACCCTGCTTGTGGCAAAAGGTGTTGGCAATATTCACTGCCTTTCCTTTTTCCCCATCCTTCCAGACTCCGTGGTCCCTCCCCTCAGATATCATCTCCATAGCTGTTAACCTGGGTGGTTGGTGTTTCATCAGACACAGCAAGGACAAGCATCTTGGGCAAGGGAACAGCATGTGCTGTAGCCCAGAGGCATGACAACAGTGTGGCCTCCTCAGAGAAGGGCACATGTGCTCTGTGGCTGAAGCATGAGCCTCCTGCTGCATGGGTGAGGAGACAGATAGGCAGGTTTGGCCAGCTTTCCAAGGCCCAGAGCACTAAGGACCTGTGTTTTATCTTAGAGTGATGGGGAGCCCCAGAAGTTGAGCAGGGGAGTTCATGGTCAGCAATGTGTCCCAGAAAGCTCCCAATGGATTGGACATGTGAGAGCATGGAAGCTGGGAGATTGGGGAGGGAACCAGACTGAGAGCCCAGCCCAAGCATGGTACAGAGGAAGAGACCAGACAAGCACTCCCAAACAAGAAAGGCAGGGCCAGGTGATCAGCTGGTTGTGGGCCTGACATGTGGACATTAGGGCCCCCATTATACAGAAAAGGAAACTGAGGCTTAGAAGGAAGTGACTTGCCCATGGTCACTCCTCTAGGGAGTGATGGAGCCAGCACCATAGATCCAAGTACAGCGCTGTCTGTCTCTACTGCATCCCCCTTAGCAAAGTTCACCACCTTTGCCACCTGTGGCCGTGATTTGCGAGGTGATTCACTCCCCCTAGCCAGGCCCTGGTGAACTCCTATTCATCCCTTGATGCCCACCTCCTTAAGGTTGCCCTCTCAGACTGCTGCAAACAGAATCAGTCTCTTTCTTGGGACAGACAAACTCTGGGAAGTTTGTCTGTCCCACTGCCTGGGAGGGCCTTGGGGGCAGAGGACCTATCTCATCTCTGTCTTCCCAGCACCCAGACCAAGGCCAGTATACAGTAGATACTCAATAACTGTCTGTTAGAGAGAGATGAATGAACAAACAAGTGAGTGAATGAAAGAATAACACATACACTCAGGAGCACAGATGGTCAAAGACAGGTTGGGTTTTTTTTTCTTTTAATTTTTATTGAAATATAGTTGATTTACAATGTTCTGTTAGTTTCAGGTGTACAGCAAAGTGATTCAGTTATACATATACATATATCCACTCTTTTTTAGATTCTTTTCCCATATAGGTCATTACAGAGTACTGAGACAAGTTCCCTGTGCTATACAGTAGGTCCTTATGTGGAATCTAAAAATATGGTACAAATGAACTTATTTACAAAACAGAAATAGAGTCACAGATGTAGAAAACAAACTTATGGTTACCAGGGGGGAAAACGGGGCGGGGGGAAAAATTGGGAGACTGGGATTGACATATACACACCACTGTGTATAAAATAGATAACTAATCAAAGACAGGTTTTGAAGTCAGACAGGCCTGGACAAATCGCAGCTCTGCATCTTGCAGGCCAGTGGCCTTGGGGCTTCAGCCCCCAAACCTTGGCTTGCTCCTCCATGGAGTGTTGGCAGTCGCCCTCGGTGTGCAGCCTGATGAGCAAGTTTGGGAACACACTGATGACAGACAGCCCAGAGGAGCGCTTGAGCACGTGCTCCATGAAGCCAGCAGGCCTGGGCTCAAATCTTGCCTCTGCCACTTAACATGCGTGAGTTTGGACAACATGCTTGACTGCTCTGTGCCTCAGTTTCCCCATCTGCAAAATGGAGAATAACAATGCTCGCCTCGTAAGGTTATTCTGAGGATCAAATGAGGAAATGCATGTAACATGCTTACAACAGAATGTGGAGAGTAGTGAGTGCCAGACACAGGCTTGTTACATGTGGTTGTTCATGACACGCCTGACACGTGGTATGTGCCTGACAGGCGAGGGTCCTGCTCTCCCACCCCCTCTCCTCCATCCTGTGACCCAGGAGGGGTGCTGCAGGGATACAGCTGGGCCAGAGGGGGCTCTGATTAGCAGTCAAAGCCTCAGCCTGTCTCTGCGGAAACATCAGTGGGTCAAACACTGCAGGATCTCCTGCTCCTCCAGACAGAAACCCCACATAGACATCAAATTAACCGCCCATGTCAGCAATAATGGCATTCATTTCAGAAACTTCAAGGAGGAGGAAAATATGAAGCACGTCTTGCTGTGATGGGACTTCAACTTAATGGTTTCAGCCTCTGAGCTCTGCTCCAGAAGTGCCTTTTTAACATGCTCCTTTTAAATCCCAAACTGTTCCCTTCTACTCAGCAAGGTCGACGTTACTATGAGCATGATTCTTTTACTTTGCCTTTTTAAAAAAATATTTATTTACTTAGGCTGCGTCGGGGCTCAGTTGTGGCACTCGGGATCTTCATTGCGGCGTGCAAACTCTTAGTTGTGGCAGGCATGTGGGATCTAGTTCCCAACCAGGAATTGAACCCGGGCCCCTTGCCTTGGGAGCACAGAGTCTTACCCAGTGGACCACCAGGGAAGTCCCTAGCTGCTGTTTTTTTTGAGCTCTAAGTACTAGGTGATGCGCCCAAATTATATGATTAATCCCTTCAGCCCCATAATGGAGTGTCATTCCTGATAGAAAGGGGAGACAAAGGCTCAGAGAGGTTGCCAAACAAGCCCAAGGTCACTCAGCACGGAAGCAGGGTCAGGAGTTGAGCCTACACGTATCTGACTCCAAAGGCAGTGCTCTTAACACCAGCTCTTAGTGCTGGCCACACGTCAGAATCAAATGAGGAGGGACTTCCCTGGTGGCGCAGTGGTTAAGAATCCGCCTGCCAATGCAGGGGACACGGGTTCGAGCCTTGGCCTGGGAAGATCCCACATGCCGCAGAGCAAATAAGCCCGTGCGCCACAACTACTGAGCCTGTGTTCTAGAGCCCATGAGCCACAACTACTGAAGCCCGCACGCCTAGAGCCCGAGCTCCACAACAAGAGAAGCCACCGCAATGAGAAGCCCGCGCACCACAATGAAGAGTAGCCCCCGCTCGCCGCAACTAGAGAAAGCCCACACGCAGCAACAAAGACCCAACGCAGCCAAAAAAAAACAATTCATAAAAAAAAAAAAAGTTCCCCAGGAGATCTGCCAGGCAGCCAGGTTGGCAGGACAGGTACAGGGGATGGGGGCTCATACCCAGGGGAGATGCATCTGACGGGAGAGATGCAACCCATGCAGCTCTAACCCTTGCCCCCGCAGCTCCCCTTAGCCCCACAGGAACAATGTAATCATTCGAGACCAGACCCCAGGCGGAGAACTTCCCAAAAGCTGCAACTCCACCAGGAGTCAGCAAGGAGGCAGCAGGTGCTGGGGCAGAACTTCTTGCAGGAGTCGCTCTTGGGCTGGAGGCTTGGCTGCATCCCCCTGACCTGGCCTGGGCCCCTCCCCAGCTCACAGCTCAGCACAGGCCTGGCTCTCCGACCTTTTATTCCTGTTTCAGCAGTGGGATCATTTGTTCAAACAAAATTTGGGGAATTTGGCTTGTCCAGACTTTGACTCAGGCCCATTCCTGTTGACATTACAATGAAATGTCTCTGAGCCTGCATCCTCCCACCAAAAGCTCTTCCCAAATCCACAAACGCAGGTCCTGGTTGCTCATCCACCTTCCCCGAGGCTGGCGGATTACACAGCCCCTGTAAGATGCTGGCTTCCAATCCTGGTTCTACCGTTTCCGAACTGAGAGGCCTTGGGATGGTCGCTTAACTTCTGTGAGTCTCAGTTTCCTCATCTGTAAAATGGGCACCTACCTCATATTCATAGAAAGCCCTCCAAGACTGCAAGAGAGAACAGTGTAACACCCTTTGCCAGTGCCTAACGTGCAGGAGGCACTCAATAACGACACTTGTTGTCAGCCTGATTGTGATAGGGGAGGGACAGCAAGCAGCCTAGACTGCAGGCCTCTGGGATTCATACTCCACATGGTCCACAGCTCTGACCCTGAGTCATTGTCCTGCTGCCAGAGACTGACTCCAGGTGGCCATCCTATGGGTCAGAGGCCAGCACACCCACTGATGCACTCCCTTCCCCTCCCCCCAGGCCACCACACCAGCTTTAGTAATTAACACAATGAGCCTGGCCCTAGCCAAGAGAGCCACTGGGTGCCACTGCCCCTCACACCCCCCTCTAAAGCTCTCTCGCTCCACGCCCACTGCCACCACCGTAGTCCAGGCCCCCAGTGGTGCTCATTTCCTCCCTCCCACCCTGTCTCCGGGCTCAGCCCCTTGAGTGGATTCTCCACCCAGCCAAAGCCAGGTAGATCGCTATAAAGCACTGTGATCATCATACCATCCTCCATGTCTCCCCAGTCCCTCCATCTCAGCCAGCCTCCGGAGTCCTCTTGTGACCTGGCCACAGACTCTTCATCACCTCTGGTTTCTACCGTATGCTCTACCCACCCTGCACCTCTTGGTGCTGCCCAGGTGTGCCAAGCTCTCTCTTGCCTCTGAGTCTGAGCCTTTGCACATGCTGTTCCCTTTTCCTGCTGGAATGCCCTTTCCCCATCCCCTCTGCTGGTCAATTCCAGTTCATCCTTCAGCACAAGTGGCTGGAGGCTTCGATCTTCCCTATGTGGGAAGGACACCACCTGACAGCATGGTGGCTGTCAGGAAGACGACCAGATGGATGGTGCCTTGCCTTTATGACCTAGCACTGGAAGCCATTCAGCATCACTCTGTCTTTGCCACAGGCCACCCAGACCCAAGGGAAGAGAACATGTGGACCTTACCCCCCAAAGAGAGGAGTGTCAGAGCCATATCATAAGAAGAGCCCACGCAATGGAAGATGCTGTGGCTATTCTTGGAAAACAGAAAACAAAAAGAGGGGGAAGGAAAATGTAAGAACTCAGCACACAGCTGGGGCCACCAATGCGGGGTCTGGTGTCCATGACCTCACTGACTTACAGCTAGTGCTTCGGTAGGTGGTATGGCTCTGACTCAGTCAGGAAAGTTTAGCAATGTTAGTCTCGTCTGCAAAGCGCATGAGGTGTCATGGGAAGATTTCTGTGTATATTGGAAACATTTACAATTTAAAGCTCTAAATGTTAGTGATCTTGAAAATTCCCCTGTGTGGCTGAAAAAGTAAGATGGGCCACAAGTGATTTCAAAGAGGTCTGGGGCAGGAGAGATGGGAAATTTTCCAAGTACACCTGGCCCGCTAAGCATCACGTCCTCTGAGGGTTGTTGGGAGAAAAGGATCTACCTGGCATCTATCTTTCCAACCACAGGAAAGGCCTGGAATATTCTGGGGGGATGTCCAATTGGTTCTGGCATGCGCACACTCCATGCAGAGGTTACAGAAGGAAATTGTAAGATGGGGCTGAGGGTGCTGGTGTGAGCAGAACCAACCCAGATTTCCTCTCTTCTCTTTCACCCTGGGTTCTGCTTCCTCTTTCCTTTTGCCAGTTGGGCCCAGATAATTCAGATTTCCAGAACGTGAGGAATCTTAAGACCCCATGGTTTAGCCAGTGACACCCTATTTTGGCTGTTACAGCTGCGGGACTCCCTCACCCTTAAGCGTTCGGCTGTGCCATGTGGGTCTCCCTGGACCTCCAGCAATGACACCTGCTCTGTCTCCTTGGCCAGGAAAGGTGAAGCTGTGTGACTTGAATCATGTTCCCTCACCTCTCTGAGCCACTCCCAATAGCACCCTGAGCTGCTGGTCTCACGGAGCAGTTAGGGAATCACCAGACAAAAGTGCTTCATGAAGAAACTCTGACAGGCTGTACGGTTAGCACTCATGGTTAATAATAATGCAGCTCCATCCCAAGATGAGAGCAAGGGTGCGGACAGACAAAGGAGGGATTTAGGAGCTCTTTTGATTCCAAGTGTGAGTGAAACTTTCACTGAGCGTTTACTGAGCACCACCTGTATACCAGGGCCCAGGAAGCACCATGGACACAATGATGCACATGATGTATGTGGCCCCCGCCCTTGAGGGCTCACTATCTGGACTGTTCCAGAAACAGAACAGAACGTGAGGTCTAAGGGGAGACCCGAAAGATGGAGAACCATCCAGATGGGAGGCGGGAAGGGTTGCTTTCCTGATAGATGGAACAGCATATGTGAGGGCCCAGGGTCCAGGGAGAAGAAGGGCTTCTGGAAGGTAGAGTTTCAGCACAGAGGTGGAGCTAGAGGGGGATAAATAGTAAGAAAAATGGATAAATAAAATATATGGCATGTTAGGATTTGGTAAGCGCTACAGAGAAAAATAAATCAGGAAACAGACTGAGAGTGTGTAGGGGGTAGGGATGGGGGTGCCATTTTTAAAAGGGGGAAGCCTGGGCTGAACAGAGCCAAGGAAGTGAGAGTCATGTGAGTATTTGGGGAAAGGGCATTCCAGGCTGGGGGAAGCAAATGCAAAAGTCCTGAGGCAGGGGTGTCCCTGCACTTGGGAGGAATAACCAGGAGCCAGTGCAGCTGGAACAGAGAGCCCAGGGGAGCATGGTGGAAGGTGAGGTCTTGGAGGTAACAGGGCTCAGACTGCACAGGCTTTGTGGGCCACTATGAGGACTTTGGCTGTTATCCCAGATGAGGTGGGAGCCATGCGGGGGGCGGCCGAACAGAGGAAGGATGAGGGCTGACTTTAACAATATCCCTTTGGGCTCTGTGAGAAGAGGCTAAAAGGGCGAGGAAGGAACAAGGGAGGAAGTGAGAGAGATTATGGTGGCTGGAGCAGGTGGCAGCAGTAGATGTGGCAAGAAGTGATGGGTTTCTGGATGTGTTTTGGAAGTGGAGCCAACAGAAACTGGAGAGAGAGAGAGAGAAGAGAGGCATGAAGAGGGGAGGGGGGGGGGAAAAGAGAATGGAAAATCCATGGCACACACACCTCTGTTCCCTCCTGGGTCCATGACAGACATCATTAACTGAGACCTTTTCCCCCTTGATCCCAGATTGGTCCTCAAACTCCTCCTTAACCCAAACCTACAAGCCATTATTCCCACTAATCAAGATTGAATACTGAATAAGGTTGGAAAGCAGTCTAGGTTCACACAGGGATGGAAACCATTATTTTGGGACATCTACCACATGCCTGGCACTAGCTAGTTGCTTTTCTCTTTATTTGTTATAATTTTCAAATTAGTTAAGTAATTAAGTTCCACCTTTATTGAGATCTAATTGACATATGCTGCTTGTTTTTCACATTCTCTCGTTTCAATACTCACAACACACACTGTGTGGTTGGCATCAGCATCCCCATTTTACAGATGAGGAAACTGAGGCTCTGAGAGGTATGGACACTGGTCCAGAATTTCCCAGTTAGGAAGTTTAGCACCAGGGTTCAAACACAGCGGTCACGTATTCCAGTGCCACCCCCAGCTCCCCACTGGACACCTCCCTCCCCACCCTGCCCAGGCCTCACCCACCACACCTGGGCCTCCTGGCCCTGCCAGGGTCTACATTCCGACAGGCTGGTAGAGAAAGGTGTGGGCAGAGCACACCTGCAGGCTGAGAGCCCTGCCTGCCAACACCCAGGCCATCACCAGGCGGGGAGTTTGGAGGGGTGCATGCTACGACGTTGAGAGCCGGGCACTGGCTGGGGGCTGGCCCTGCCTGGCCAAGGTTGTCAGACTCTTCTCTCCTCTGACACATCTACAAGTTCAGGGCCAAGACTTATTAAGGAAAAGGTAAAACTGAGGACACGGCACCGTCAATACCTGGAGGTGATGCCAAGCTCCAGGAGGTGGGACTGACCGTCATCACCTGAGCCACTCTCTTCTCCAATGGGGCATCTTCCACATAATTAGAGAGTAGATGCGTCTGTCTGTCCTGATGTACTGTGGGGTCTCTAAGAGGCTACTGTGGCTTAGGAGGACAAAGAGAGTCATGATTCCATGGGGGGCTCCAGAGCCAGACAGCCTGAGCTCAGATCCTGGCTCGGCCACTTACCTGCTGTGGGGCCTCGGGGCAGTTACTTTACCTCTCTGGGCCTCTTTCCAGGTGAAGAGGGAAGAGTGATAGTATCCACCTCAAAACGTTTGTGAGTATGGTGGGTAGTATACATGTGAAACATTTAGCACGGTAGGTGCCCAGGAGGGCAATAGTAGTACTATTACTATTAGTATTATTAGTATTTCATCATCATTATTCATCCCTGAGTCCTCAAGATCCATGTGGACCTGAGCAGGTGCCCAGTATTTCTGTGGAGAAACACAGTGACAGCCAACCTCCTTGAGGTGGTAGTGGGGGCTGGGGCCTGAAGGGTATGAGCCCATGTCAGTCACCATCTTTCTGTGCGACCTTGGGCAAGTCCAGTGCCCTCTCTGGACCTCCATCTCCCCTTTGTTCACATGCCGACATACACGAAGGTCCTCCCAGCTCTGCGGCTCTGTGACTAGACTTTTTATGGGCACCTGCTGTCGGCCCCGCCCAGGGCCACGTGCTTGGTGAGGACTTGATATCAGATTTGGAGGGGGCTCGGGACCTCTGGGCTCCCAGTCCCTTGGAGGGGTGCTTGTTTTCTGAGGAGGGGGGATTGGGTCTTGCTGGCTTTTTCGTTTCCCCACGCGCATCCTCCCACTCCCCCGCAGGCTGAGGTCCACGCTCTCTCCCTGGCGTGCAAAGCTCCAGCCTTTTGGTACCAAGCCCGCTCTCCCTCCTCCTTTCACACTTAAGTCGGCTCCACCTCCTCCAAGAAGCCTTCCTTGACTCAGGCTGAGTTAGTTACCTCCCTGGGCCAACTCATGGCCTTCCCTCATGAGAAGATGGAGTTGGGGGTTCATCTCTCTGCCAGACAGCTCTTGGAGGGCAAGGGCTGTGTCTGACCTGTGCTACGTCCCTGGCACCATGGAGTGCCAGCCATGTAGGCACAGGGAGTCCTTGATGAATGAAGGAAGGGAGGGAGGGAGAAAGGAATGAAGGAAGGAAGGTAGGAAGGAAGGAAGGAAGGTAGGAAGGAAGGAAAGGAGTGGAGGCCACCGAAGGCTCTAGTCTTGGAAGGAAGAGATCTTCGACACTGTCCGCCTGAAGGGATAGGATGATGCTGAGAAAAAGGCCAAGAATCAGGAGCCACACAGATCAGGATCTAAATCTGGCTCTGCTCTGTCCTAACTGGGCAAACTTCCCCTCCGCGAACCTCAGTTTCCTCATCTGTCACAAGCAGGCAGTCCTCGTTGCCTCTCAGGCAGGCCCACATGGAAGCCTGGTTCCCCGAGATCCTGGAGATGGTGTGTGTGTGGTTCTGAAGGGTCCATGCTCAGTGGGTTTCTGTGTCCCCTCTTCTGGCCATGGGCTCCCCAGAACCCTCCCTGCCTCGCTGGCTTCCCGACAGCAGGCCGGCCCTGCCTCACACACAGGGTTAGGGTTAGGGTTAGGGTTAGGGTTAGGGTTAGGCTGCACTGGCCTAGCCCCCTGCACTGAGCAAGGGACGGTCGCCCCACAGGCACCTGCGGAAAGGACAGGTCCTGACGAGGTGCCAGCCTGTGGGAGTCTGAGCAGAAATCCAGGCAGGTTGGGCAGCCCCTGCTCACCCCACCCTGGCCGGGCAACCTCAAGCAAGTGACCAACAACTCTGAGCCTCCATTTTGTCACCTGTTAAGTGGAGATGTTCAGGGCTGTCTCAAAGATTAAAAGAGCTATGGATTCAGAGCTGGGCATGGCCCTCGAGAAGAATCTCACTGTGTGAGAGCCCTTCCCTTTGCTAAGCTAATGCCTTCAGTCCTTCTGACCAAGTTGAGGGCTCAGCGTGGGGCGGGGTGTCCTGGATGCCTCTCTGCCACTGGCCATTCTGTCCTTTAGCAAACCGAAAGCAGGTCTCTGGCTCTGAGCTCCCCCAGGTAACAGAGTCTAGAAAAAAATTATTACAAAGCCTTATTCTGTCTTGATTTTATTTGTGTTTCTGGTACCTTCTGTTCATAGCAGCCGTTTCTCAGATGTGACGTGCCTTTTCCTTTCTAAATATGCTGGCCTAAGCAATAGTGTCGGGCAGCAGAGGGGTTGAGCTCAGGGAGCCTGGGGCAGGTGGTTCTGGTTCGAATCCCAGCTCCGCTCCTCCGTTGCCCTGAGCTTTCAGGCAGCTCTTGCCTCAGTTGCCCCGCCTGTACAGCACGAGGATAACCCCAGGACCCCTGTCTGGCCTGAGGGCTGTTATGATGGTTGATGTGTATGCAGTGCCCAGGGCCGGGCCCAGGGCACGGTCAGGGTTACCTCTTGCTGTGAAGACAGTTTAAGAAGTAAGTTGACATAGAGCACGCTTGGAGCTAGTGACTGCAGCCATCGTGCACGGCCTGGAATACGCCAGCCAGCCCGCCCCGCTCCGGCAGGCCTGCTGCTACCTGCCCGCCTCCCTGGTAAGCTCCCTGGCAGAATCAATTTTAATCTCCAGGCTGGTAAACAAGCGATCAGGTTTCCCAGGCTTTGTCCTGTTACTTGGAGAAGTTCTCAGGCCCTTCACTCTCCTCCCCCCACCCTCCCACCAGCGCTGCCCCCACCCTGACTCCAAAACCCCGGGTTCCCTCTGACCCTCACCCATGCCTCAGTTCCCTCATCTGTGAGGTGGGCAAGATACCTAGCTCTCATCCCGGAAATGGGCTGTGCTGAGAAATGGCTCAGACGCTTGACGGCAGGGCCCCAGAAGATTCCACTGTGCCCTGCGCGCTCCTCTGCTCACTCCCCCGACGCTCAGCCTTTTCCTCAGCCGGAACCCTCACCCGGAATACCCTCCCACTCTTTCCTGTCCACCCATCTTCCCCACCCCTCTGACATCCCACAGTACGGAACCAAGGGCATTACCTGCTACCTGGCAGGTCGACTGGGGCAAAGAAGGCTAGCAGAGGCAGGCCAGACCTGGGCTACCCACTCATTCGACTCGGCATGCCTCGGTTTCTGCATCTACAAAGTGGGAACAGTAACCGTTGCTTCCTCACGGGGTTATCCTGGTGGTGCCCTGAGCCACAGGCCTGGTGCACCCTCATGCCCCCGTGACTGTATTACTGGCATCATGATCCGTTGGAGAATGAAACGGGAGACGACCCTGCCTTTTGCACGTCGTTTCTGGCACTGTATTTAGTCTTAGCACGTATGGAAAAATTCACCTCATCTCTCGCTCTCCACACACATCTACCTTGGCAGGGTGTCCCGGTGCCTCTCACCTGCCCACCACCACGTGCCCATCTACACAGCCTGAGAGCCGTGCCCCGCCATCCCACCTCCACCGAGGCCGGAGCCCTGGAGCACGGCTTCCAGACCCCACCTCTGAGCGGCTCCTCCCCTGCCCTCGCTCCTCCCAACGCCCTCCCGCTGCGCCCCTGGTCCCCTGGTCCCCTGGCCAGGCCCTGTGACGTGTGGATCCCCAGATATGCCTCCTGCCTTCCTGGCTGGGCCTCCAGCCCGGAGGCCTCTTGCACTATAGCCCCAGCCCGTCACCCGCTGAGATCTTTCTCCTACTTCACAGCCTAGGGCTTTCTGGACAGACCGGGCGGCGGCGGGCGGGGGGCGGCCGGGCCTGGTCTGGATCCTGGCTTCTACCGCTGACGTGCTGCCTGGTCTTGGCCAAGCTGCTGGTCCTCTCACAGCCTCGGTTTCCCTACCCGGAAAACAGGATCATGTTAGAGATCAAGGAAACATAATTTATGGTGTGGTTCCCACACTCCAGGCACCCAGCCAAGCATTTCACCCCCATGATCTCATTTTCCCTTCCCAGCTGCACTGTGACGTAGGTAACATCTGTGTGCCAAGCACTGTTCCAAGCACGTTATGTGTATTCACTCATTTACTCCTCAAAACAATGCCATAGGCAAGGGACTGGCATTATCCCCGCTTACTTATGGGGAGATCGAGGCAGGGGAAGGTGGAGTGACAGAGCCGGGCAGTCAGGCTTCAGAACTCATGCACTTGGCCACTGGGTGATATGATCTCTGAGGAGACCAGAGAGCAAGAGTGACTTGTCCAGGTCCACACAGCGGGGACGAAGCAGAACTGAGCCCAAGGATGGAACACTCCAAACCCTACACCCACAAGGCCACCACCTAATAGAGTCTCTGTAGAAGGGATTGAATGGGACTCCCACTGACTAAGGGGAGATCACTTCCTGGGGAGTCTGCAGGATTTTCTCAAGGCCCCCTTTCTGCTTGGGGTGGAGGTGAGCTGTGAGCAAGTGTAGCCCTCCTACCCACCTGGGAGCTCCTTGACTACAGGGACTTGACCTCATTCACCCATCCACCTACCTACCCACTCATCCTTCCACCCATCCACACACATACCCCATCCATCCACCCATCTATCCATCTGTCCATCCATCCACCCACCCATCCATCCATCCATCCACCCACCCATCCATCCACCCGTCCATCCATCCACAGACCTATCTACCTATCTATCCACCCATCACCCATCCTTCCTTCCATCTTTCCATCCATTCACACATCCATCCACCTTCCCACACTCCACCTTTTATCCACCCACCCACCTGTCTTTCCATCTATTCATCCATTTTTCCTTCCTTTCCTACTTTCCTTCCATCATGCATTCATCCATTCATCTTTCCATCCATCCAGCTAGCATCTCTTCTGTGCTAGACCCGGTGCTGGGCTGTGCTGAGAACCTGGGTGAATTGTCTCCAGTCCCTAATATCCAGGACTCACCCTCCAGTAAGGGAGACGGGGACTTACAATTCAGTGGGATATGGTGTGACAAATGCTATGTAACTGAGGCAGCAGGAAGGGCTACGATACACCAGCAAAGGGGAAGACTCTGCTTAGGGATCAAGGAAGAGTTCCTGGAGGAGGTGTCCTTTGAAGAGCATCTGTATTAGCCAGGGCTCTCTAGAGAAACAGAACCAATAGAAAGTATATATAGAGAGAAAGATTTATTTTAAGGAATTGGCTCATGTGATTATGGAAGCTGGCAAGTCCTAAATCTACGGAGTGGGCCAGCAGGCTGGAGTCCCAGGAAGAGCTAGTGTTACAGTTCAAGTCCGAAAACTACCTGCTGCAGAATTCCCTCTTGCTCAGGGGAGGTCAGTCTTTCTGTTCTATTCGGGCCTTCAACTGATTGGATGAGGCCCACCCACATTATGGAGGAAAATCTGCTTTACTCACGGTCCATCAATTTAAATGTGAATCTCATCCAAAACACTCTCACAGACAACATCTAGTATAACGTTTGACCATATATTTGGGCAATGTGGCCCAGCCAAATTGACACATAAAATGAACCATGACAGTATCTGACATAAGGAGGAACAGGGGTTCAAAGCATTCTAGGCGGTGAAAACCATCCTTACGTTGGTCCAGAGATGGGATGCAGCTTTTGGACAGTGGATTCCGCTAAGGGCAGAGAATGTGGGCAGCAAGGCCAGTGAGTAGGTGATCCTGTGCTGACACGCAGAAGGGAGCAGTTGCTGAATTCTGACTCCCCAGGCAGATCTGGGGGAAATGGGGTGGTTCGCAGCTGACACTGACCCTCTATTCCCTTTCTCCCACCCCAAGGCCTTGCCAGGCCCAAGCCGGATGTGGTGGGCAGGGAAGCGGGCCTGGCAGACCGGGCTGCCTCCAGCTGTCCCTGGGTTAGGGGCCCTGTGTCTGCTCTCAGGGAGGGCATTCACCCATTCACCGGGCACTCACCCATTCACTGGCATTCACGGCCGGCAGGCCTGGCCGGGTTCACTTGTGCCCCCCTCTCCAAACTCTGATTTCTCTCACCCCCAACTCCACGCCTCTACCTGCGTGCCTCCTCTGTTCTACTTTTGTCCCCGGCTGTGTCTGCCCCCCTCTCTCTCTATCTCTGAGATAAATGAGGCATACATCAATGGCTCTTTCCCTCCCAGACATTCAAGCATCCCAAATACAGAGACTAGGCAGCTGGAAACATCTCAGAGACCACCTTGTCCAACAGCCGGGACAACTGAGGCCTCTGAGTCCAGCCCAAGATCACTCAGTAGGTGCGAGGGGTTAAGGAGTGCCTCCCACTGCCACTGACTCAGGGGTGGGCCACCCACGGGGCTTCTGGAGTCTGGGACCCCCTCTCCTTCTCTCCAGCTCCCACAGCAGCTAAACCCAGAAAGAGCAGCAGAACCTTGAAACAGCAGTCAAACCCAAGGCTTGCAGGAGGGGCTGGTCGCCGAGGGCCTAGGGCTCTGCTTGGTGAAGAACAGGCTCCTTGAAGTCTTAGGGCAAGAGAACACGCAGGCCTCCAGGGGAGGAGGTCAGGGGCGGTGCCACATGTGGGCCTCCATCCCTCGGCCTCCGTGACCCCGCCCATCCTTGGAGGCCAAGGCTGGGGCCTGGTTGGGACGTCCACGACCCAGCCCCTCTCTGGCCTGCACCCCCAGAGGCACCACACATCCCGCTCTTCTGTCCGGCTCAAACCCAAGGTCTGAGGCCCAGGAGCATGGAGTTCTAGCTATGTGGCCCTGGGCGAGGCAAGGCCCCTCCTCGTAGGAACGGAGCTAATCCCCCTGAGCAGGGCTCTGGGGACAACCAGGTGGCAAGTTCCTGGCATTAGTCTCCGTGTGCCTCACTTTTCTGATCTGTAAAATGGGGAGATTGGCATCTGCTTCCTAGAGCTGCTGTGAAATCGAGTGAGTTCAAGGTAGAAGTGCCTAGAACAGTGCCGCACAGAGCAGGGGCCATGGCCCTCCTCCTCCCCCTGTTGGTGCTGTTATAATCCCTGTACCCACCCGACCAGTGGCAGGGCAAGACAGAGAAGATGCCGATTACATGTGTGTCTGCTCTGGAGAAATGGCTGATGCTGCGATCTTGCTACCAGGGCCACCCAGAGAGCAGGAGGCCTGGACACTCGCCCCAGCTCTGCCGGGTGACCACAGGCAATCCCTGACTCACCCTGTGCCTCAGTTTCCCCATCTGGGACATGATTTCACCCCAAGGCTTCTTCCAGCTCTGACATGAATCAAATCTGGGAAATTTTGGCAGAAAGCTCAGCCTACCTATTGAATGTGAATTGTTGGGCAGACCACCATGCTGGCCCGAGAGTAGCAGTGCCAAGATCAGACCCAGGCTGTCTGACCCAATTACCAAGCTCTTGCATCAGCCTGCCATATCTCCCTCGAGGGTGGGCCCCTTGAATCGCCTCACGATGGGTCACTCTGAAGCCGCTGGGGACATGGGAGGCAGAGAAAGATGGAGGTTGAAATAGATAAAGCAACAGGGTAGGGTGGAAGGGACCAACAGGGCCCTTGGCACTTGGTGACACCCCAGATAAGATTTCCAGCAGGGCCTGCTGTGGTCTGAGCCCTGAGCTGTCTCTGAGGGTGACCTGAATTGGCTCTTGTGCCCGGTTCATGCTTGTGTCAAGCCGGTGTCTCTTGCCCGAGCGACGACGTGGGGGTGGGCAGGCTCCCCTGACAGCGGCCGCCCCTGGCCTGTGCCAGGCACCAAGGGCTGAAGGTTTTGGTGGGTGGGTGTGGGGTGCGGGCTGTGGAAACCCTGCGAGAAGCAGCTACCTCTCCTGGGGAGGCGGAGGGCGGAGGAGACGGGCAGGGGAGGGGTTTTCCTCAGCCCCATCCTTGGGGCGACGTGACTCCGTGTCTGGTGCGTGAGCTGACCGCCGGCTGTGTCCGCGCTGCACCCCAGGGCCCTCCCAGCGTGGGGACAGCGCCAGCAGCCAGCGGCCCTGGGCTCCAGGCTGCTCCCTGGTGCCCTTGCCGGCTGTGCTCTGCCCACACCGGGGAGGGGAGATGCAGGTCAGGGCACCTCCCACATCTTCTCCCACAGGAGCCGAGAGAGCCGGGTGGCCCAGGGTCGCACAGCCAGCGCACAGTCCGTGGCTAAAGCTCCGTCTGCTGTGGCTTGCGGCTGTGCCCTCCTTACCCCTCATTCTCATAGACACTGGGCCCTCAGGCCCGCACTGAGCACCTGGCCCAGGGCAGGGGCCTAGCACATGCTCGTTGAATGAATGAATGAATCAATCAATCAATCTGGACAAAACTGCAGTAGAAGCACCTCGGGATCGTTAAATATCAGATGCTCTAAACAATGTTCAAGCCTCCCTCGGAGCAGGTACCGTGATTATCCCCAAATTACAGCTGAGGAAACTGAGGCTTCGGGTGGAGTCTGGCTCAGGACCGGCTTCTTCAGCAACCCGGGCAGGAGGTGTCCTATGGAGCCAGGCAGTCCCCCTGTGACTTGTGTGTTGTGTCCCTGGTCTACGTTCCCAGGGGACATCATGTCAAGGCCCCCTCCTGGCTGCCCCCCAAGGGCTGATACAGCCTCAGTGCTAGCCCGGCTGCGTGGTCTCTTCCCCTTCTGTTTGCAGATCTTAATATAAAGGAGGCTGTGAACCACATCATTTGGGACGCAGTAGGGGGGTTTCTGCCCCTCAGAAGCTGGCTAATCCCAGACAAACTCCTTGATCTCTCTGAGCCTGCTTTCTCATCTGTAATATGAGAACCAGAATCACACCTGCCTGAACCATTGGGAGTGAAACAGGAGCAGCAGTTTAAGTAAGAGCCTTTCCGTGGACCACTATACATCGGTGAAGAATCAATGTCCTGCAGCTACATGTACCAACTTGCTGAACCTCAGAAATACACTGCGGAGGGAGAAAAGGCAAGTTCCAGAAGAGAGTGTTCGTGTGGTCCTCTTTATAGAAAGATTCAAGACACACACGACCTTTGGTACATGTTATTTGCAGATACATACATAAGTATTAATAGTAAAAGAATAAAAATACATTTGAATGAGAAACACCAAGTTCAAGACTTGGTTACCTTTGCGAAGACTGAGAGGCACCCAGATGTGTGTGTTCAACTTGTACAATGTACCCAGATGTCTCAGCACCCTTTGTCCCACCTGTGCCTCATCCAGGCGAGTGATGCAAGAAGATGGGACCAGCATGGTGGCAAGGACGGAGAGAGCGGGTGTTTTGCAGGTATATTTTGACAGGCATTGCCTCTGGGTTGCCTGTGCCTTTGGGCAGCTGACTTGACCTTACTGAGCTCAGTCCCCTTGTCTGTGAAATGCGGACACACCTGCATGGAGGGCCGTGGGGGCTCAGTGCAGTAATGCCCGTATAGCATTCAGCATGATGCCTGCCTCGCCAAGGTGCTCATTCAGCCGTGATGGCCTTAACCACTGTGGTCTGTGCAAGTGTGGGGGGGTGGAAGAGGGGAGAATCTGTGCGGGGCTCTGGAACTTGGGGCTCTGAAGCTGGGGCAGACCCCCAGGAGCCCCCCAGTAGCCCAGGGCCTCTGCAGCTCTCCCTGTGGAAGGAGGTCACGCCCAGGGACATTTTGCTCCACTGCAATCCCCAAAAATCCCTCCCCATGTGACTCTCGGGCCCCACTAATTGGTCATAAGGTTGACCTTGAGCACAGAGGATGAGCCACACGACTCCACACGCCCTCCTCCCACGTCGTGAAGCCCTGGGCCTGCAGGGATCTCCTGCTGGTGGTGACGGAGGGGCAGCACCTGCAGCCCAGCGCACCCCAGGAAGCCAGGCCAAGGGCTGCTGCACCCGCATCTGTCTGGGCCCCGGGCACGCACTTACAAGGCCTGGGAGTAGGCCTTGTTCCGTGTCCTTGGCCAGGCCTTCCAGCCCTGAGCCTTGGTTTCCTCATCTGTCAAATGGGGATATGATTGTGCCCACTGCAGTCAGATGATGGGTGGACATTGCTTGACCGGAATACAGCTACTTTTAGTACTAGTAATGATCTCAAGGGCATCTCCAGACCCTGTCCCTGACACAGGACCATACTTTGAAGCACTGTGAGGGCTGTTTCATCCACTGCTGGATCCCAGTGGCCAGCTCAGGCCATGGCACACAACACAGTGCGTGAACAATTGCTTTGTGTCAAGTAGGAGTTGGAGAGTGTGTCTCAGGAGGCATGGGCTTGAGCCCCCACATCTGCCCTGATCCCTGCGTGACACTGTCCCCCACCTGCCTAGCTCTCCTGGACGTCCACACCAGCTCAAACACCACCTCCTCCTGCGGCCTCCCCTGATTGCAGGGCCGGGAGCTTTCTCTCTCTCCTAGGTCCTTTTGCCCTTTGTCCCAGCACTCCTGACACATCAGCCGTGTATGTGAGGCCTTGGCTGGTGCGCGAGGCCCTGGCTAAGGAGGCTCTGTCCAGGTTGGGCAGCTTGTTCATCCTGCGTGGCCCACAGGGCTTGCCCACCTAATGAACTCTCTGAATGGATGGAGTTCTTTCTCTGCTTACCTCACCCCTGCACACCAAGGCCTAGCACAGGGCCTGGCACACCGGATGACTGGAGGGTGGGCAAATAGACAGAAGTTCTTCGCTGTTACTTGCCATCGACTGCCCGCGTGCCTCCAAGGTGAGTCCCAGAGATTCTCTCCTTCCGATAGGCACACCCTTGTGCAGCCCCTCCCACCAAGCAGGGCTGTGTAACCCATAGGATATTGCAGAAATGACGGTGTGTGACTTCCGTGGTTGAGTCACACAGCGTTGCAGCTTCCGTCCTACTTGGGGGGAGGCAGCTGCCGTGAGGGCAGCGGCCGTTGCAGAGGGCCTGAGGCCTCCCACCAGCAGGCAGCACCGACAGCTGGCCCTGTGAGCTGGCCACTGGGAAAGCAGGGCCTCCAGGCCCAGTCAAGCCTTCTGATGACAGCGATCTCATGAGAGACACCCCCCTAGACCAGAGCACCCAGCTAAGCCACTTCCAAATTCCTGGCCCACAGAAAACACAAGCTGTAAGCAATGTTTGTTGTTGTTCGGGGTAACGTGTTACACAGTGATGAGTAACTGACACAGGCAACCTTGGGTCAGAAGGATTCATGCAGGAGCCACCCCCGGGGCACTGGGAGACGACTTGCCAGGTACAGATGACAGGCAGGGGCCTGACCCTCCCACCCTGGACCACGGTGGGGAGGCATGAGCCTGAGGCCTGAGGAGGCCGGGAGAGCTCTCTGTCCCACGCCTCAGCTGGGAACTTTCTGTCGCCAGGAGGCAGATCTGACTGTTGTCAACACTGTTTGTCCCTCTGGGGCAATGTGAATGGAGCTCCTCAAAAGCAGAGAGGCCTCCCTGGTGTCCAGGGCGGAGGACTGAGAGTCTTATTAATCAGAACTGCTGCAAGGCCTGCTGGGTAACCAAGTCAGACTCTTGTTCTGTCTTTTGGGGTTTTTGGTTTTGGTTTTGGTTTTGGTTTTTTTGCAGCATCAAACCCCAAAAGTCGGGACTTCCCTGACAGTCCAGTGGTTAAGACTTTGCCTTCCAATGCAGGGGGTGTGGGTCGGATCCCTGGTCGGGGAGCTAAGATCCCACATACCTCACAGCCAAAAAACCAAAACATGAAACAGAAACAATATTAGACTTTAAAAATAGTCCACATTGGGCTTCCCTGGTGGCGCAGTGGTTGAGAATCTGCCTGCCAATGCAAGGGACACGGGTTCGGGCACTGGTCTGGGAGGATCCCACATGCCGCGGAGCAGCTAGGCCCGTGAGCCACAACTACTGAGAGTGTGCGTCTGGAGCCCGTGCTCCGCAACAAGAGAGGCCGTGATAGTGGGAGGCCCACGCACTGCGATGAAGAGTGGCCCCCACTTGCTGCAACTAGAGAAAGCCCTCCCACAGAAACGAAGACCCAACAAGCCAATAAATAAATAAATTAATTAATTAAAAAAAAATAGTCCGCATCAAAAAGAATCTTAAAAACAAAAACAAAAGCCACAGTTTCCCCGAATTCAGTCACACCCAGGTATGACTAGGATGTCCTCTCTGCCAGGCCCCAAGCTGGGCAATGGGTGCTGGTCATGCAGAGGTGCGTGAGTCTCTGCCCTCTGGAAGCTCAGCCCGGACCAGCCGATGTTGAAGGAGGGCCCAGTCCATGCAGGGGCTGCAGGCACAACCGTCCCCTCCACTACCACCGCTGTAGCACTGCTCACTCGCCTGGACTGTTGCAGTAGCCCCCTCACTGGTCTCCATGCTCTGTCCTTGCCCCCTGCAGTCTCTTCTCTTCCAAATGGAACTCAAAGTGGTCTTTAAAAACGTAAATCAGACCCCGTCACGCTCCTGCTCAAAACCCTCCACTGACCCTGAAAACTTACCTTAACGGTGGAAAGCTCTGGGGCCACTACCTGACCCACCTGAGATCACAGACAGTGGGACCACCTGCCATCCTGGGCATCTCTGGGTGGGATGTGATACGTGAGGCACAGCCCTACCTGCAAAATCTTGACTTGGTGAATTCGATGCGTTTTGCTTCATACGACATCAGGACACATTAGGTGACACCACGAGGAAACCAGTAGACACTACAGCTGTCCTGGACCCCATACTCAGTGTCCCCAGACACACCCCAAACGCCCCCCGACAGGACAACAGGAAAGTGTGTAAAGTGTGTTCCGCCCGGAGCTGAGGCTCCTGCATCCTGGCGCTTCCCGCGGGTGTCAGGCGGAGCAGAAGCAGCCCTGCCCGAGAACGCTGTCTGGCCCCGTGTCCACAGAGCTCCAGGACACCCGAACCGGCCTGCGGCGATGGATGGATCCTTGGCTGCCTTGGGCGGGGTGGGGATCCCCTGGAAGAGTGAAGGGAACCTTCTGGGAGGGTGGGAATGTTCTCTGTCTTGACCTGGGTGGTGATTGTATGTGTACAGATTCACCAAGCTGCATCCTGAAAATCTGTTCACTGAATGTGCGACAAACCTCAATTTAATAAGGCAATCGAATGAATAAACTTTTTACAGTCATTGTCAGGGGAAACAGGTGGGAGACTGTTCTAGCTTAAAAGAATTTGACATAGTCGTCAAGTGCGGCATGTAATCCTTCATTAGATCCTGGGTCCAGGAAAGAAAAGAAGGAAGGAGGGAAAACCCAGCCACATGAGACATTCAGGGTCAACTTGAGAATGGATTGAGAATTAGGGAATCATTTTAATTTTCTTTAGTAATAATGGTAATGTACTTATGCAGAGGAACGTCCTCGCTCTTAGGAGACATATGATCAAGTATTTAGGAGTCAGGAGACATAAAGTTCTCAAGTTTTCTTCAGATGCTAAGGGGAGGGCTTCCCTGGTGGCGCAGTGGTTGAGAGTCCCCCAGGGGACATGGGTTTGTGCCCCGGTCCGGGAAGATCCCACATGCTGCGGAGCGGCTGGGCCCGTGAGCCATGGCCGCTGAGCCTGCGCGTCCAGAGCCTGTGCTCCGCAACGGGAGAGGCCACAACAGTGAGAGGCCCGCGTACCGCAAAAAAAAAAAAAATGCTCAGGGGAAAATGAAAGTGTGTGTGTGTGTGGCGGGCGGCAGGCGGGTGGCAGGGGAGCGAGTTCCCCGGTGGCCTAGTGGTTAGAATTCCCGGCATTCACTGCTGTGGCCCGGGTTCAGTCACTGCTTGGACAACTAAGACCCTGCAAGCCAAAAAAAAAAAAAGAAAGAAAGAAAGAAAAAAGCACACCTATGTGAAGATAAGGCAAATATGCCAAGACATTAACAGTGGTTGTGGGATTCCCCTGGTGGTCCAGTGCGTAAGGCTCTGTGCTCCCAGTGCAGGGAGCCCAAGTTTCTATCCCTGGTCGGGGAACTAGATCCCGCATGTAAGCCTCAACTAAGCGTTTGCATGCTGCGACTAAGACCCAGTGCAGCCAAAATAAATAAATATAAAAAAACCAAACAACCTAGTGGTTGAACCTAGGTGGAATATGTGAGTGTTTATTCTATGTTCTTTCAAATGTTTCAAATTTTAGGACATTTTTATAATAAAAGTTGGGGTACAATGAATAAAATCTAAAGGTCTGGCTGTGGCCTGTGTGGTCCTGTGTCATCCTGCCCCTGCCATCCCTGATGTCATCCCCTGTCACTCTCCCCCTCACTCTCCCTGCTCCAGCCACACACGCGCACACACACACGTGTGCACATGCACACACGCATGCGCACACATATGTACACACACGCACATGCACACACGCACGCGTGCACAATGCACATATGTACACACATGCACACACGCACACACACTGGTCCAGAATACACCAAGCTCCCTCCTGCCTGGGCCTTTGCACTGGCTGTTCCCTGTGCCTGCAACACCCTTCCCCTCAATTACCACATGGCTGGCTCTTGTCACTCAGGTCTCAGCTCTGATCCCAGGGGGACTCAGTAGCTCAGTGCTGTCCCAGGGACCCCAGCACTTTCTGACTTCCCACCCTCGGCGATGACACCTTCCTCAGCATGTCAGAGACACCTTCCCTCATGGACACAGATGACGGCTCCAGCTCTGGTTACCAAGTGCCCTCAGCTGGGAGAGACGGGGCAACAACTTCCTCCCCTGAACAGTGAGGTGTCCTTCTCTTCTCCCCATGAGGAAAACCTTTCCCAAAAGCCCCTCAGCAGACTCTCTCTTACGTTTCATTGGCCAGAACCTGGTGGCACACCCACCCCAGACCTGTCACTGGCCATGGGAAATGGGGAGGCTTGTGCTCCCTCCCCCTAAAGCAGAGTCCTCTTGGCCACAGGGGGTGGCTACCGGGGAGACCACGCCGGGGTGGTTCTCCCACGTGTCTGGAACTTGGAGATGACAAAGCTCATTTTGCATCTGTGCCTTCTTTTCATTCTTCCAACAGGCCAAGGGAGCAGCTGGTAGTCTCAAGTCCCATTTTACAGATGGGCAAATGGAGGATCAGAGAGGCAGAATGACTTACTGAGTCTTGGCTGGTCCAACTCCAAATCCCCTGTAAGTACAGAAGCTGCAAGGGCAGGGTGGGAAAAATGTCACGGACGTCCAGGAGCTGGGGGTTCCTTGGGACTGGGAAATGCAGCAGGCTTCCCGGAGGGGGTGGCCCTCAATTGTGCCTGGAGAATGGAGGGGGTTCAGCAGGGACTGGACAAAGTGTCAGATGAAGAGAACAGAGTGACCAGGGCAAGGAGGGGCAGAGCAGAGGGCACATCTGGGCACCAAGGAGGGGGAGAGCTGGGAGGAGGGTGTGGCCAGATGTCAAGGCCTCCTGGAGCACCAAGGGAGGGGCTGTTCTCTGTTCTGCAGGTAGCGGGGAGCCACCGAATGTTCTGGGGGCCGAGCCTTGCAGAGCGAGCTGAGAGAGGAGGACTGGAGGGGTGAGATGGAGGCTAGGAGACTGTGGAGGAGGCTGACACAGAGCTGTGCACGTGGAGAGGACAGTTGGGGGCCACTGCTTTGGGGAGAAAGTCTCGACTTCCGGGGGATTGGGCCTCATCTGTGAAGTGGCATCTGCAGTGCCCCCGCCTCTCTGGGGCTCTCACGAGGACTGAAGTTCTAACAGCGCCTGCTCATGGGGGCCTCCCCTGCCCTGGGCCCTGTACTGAGAACTGCACTTGCTTCTCGTCGCACTGAATTCCTGCAGCCCCCTGTGAGGGTCGCGTTATTTGAAAAGCCTCATCCACCACACACAGCTAGGGAAGGGGCCTGGCCGCGGTGTCCTGGAAATCGGGGCCTTTGCCCCAGCTGTCATGTGACCGCCTGCCTGAAGCCCCACTGAGTCAGGCCAGCCCAGCTCAAGGGACCTGCAGTGGCCTCTGATGACCTCACCCACCTCCAGCCCACCTCTGGGCCGCCTCTCGGGTCCCCCATCCCTGCCTCTGTCCCAGCCTCATCTCCCAGCCCCAGCTCCCTTCTAAGAGTGCCTCTTCCCTCTGGCCAGGCAGAGGGATCTGAGCCTCCTGGAGGCCAAGAAGACAGGCTCGGTGCCAGGCGCCTCCTGCCAACCCCGGGGCACACCAATTTTGGTCTCAAGGAAACCTCCCACTTGGAAGAAGTACCTGGAATCGGCAGTGAGCTGAGGATTTCCTTCCACTGCTGACTGATGCAGTTCTATCAGTCATGGAAATTGGCACAGGGTACAGCTGTTCACAGCAGAACCACCGTTGGCAACAACGGCCTCAGGTAAGCCTCTGGCTGGCGTCTTCTGAGATGCTTTGGGTGCAAGAAGGGGGGGCTTGCCGGCTTCTCGGGTTCGCTTAGGTTTGGAGGCCCCTTAGGCCTAGATGCTAAGTCTCTGCTGCCTGACAGTCCCGTTAGGACACTGGGGCTCCACTGAGGCTTATCTCCTGTGGCTTCTTGGGCTGAGAGCCCACCGCTGTTTCATCCTCCCCGTGAGCCTGGGGAGGGGGTGCAGGGGGTACAAAGAGGGCCAGACTCTGCCCCCAGCCTCAAGGAGCACAGGAGTAATTGCACAAAATGCACAATGGTGAGACAAATTACCAAGCTCTGTCCCCTAATTCAGGAGGAGCCCTCTGCTTGGCCTGGGGAATAGGGGGGTGGACCCACAGAGGGGCTGCTGAAGCAAGGCATAACAGTGGGAAAAGCCTAAAGGAAGGAGAATCCTTTCATGTGGCCGGTCAGAAGAGTTTAGGGGAGGCAGCTGGCAGTCCCGGTGGAGAGGTAGGCTTATGAGAACTTGAGGGCTGGGCTGAGGGATTTGATCATTCGAAGGGCAATAGGGAGCCACTAAAGGTTCTTTAGCAAGAGAGTGACATGTGAGTTGGCTTTTCCCCGGGGGCTCAAGTGGAAGTGAGCCAGTGAGGAGGGTTCTGGCAGAGGCCGGGCAGGAGGCAGGGCCTGAGTCAGGGACAGGCCTTGGGCATTGCATCCCCATGGCCTGGGGACAGGGACTAATGGGGCATTTAAGCCCCAGTGAGGATCAGGAAGAGGCCAAGAGAGGGGACCCTCTAGGAGTTCAAGATGGCTGGGCTTAGCCCCTTTCTGGCACAGGTAGGGTAACCAAGGTCCGAAGAGGGCCAGGGTCCCGCAGCAAGTCTGTGGCAGTTCCGGGCCCCAATCCAAGGCTGCCAGCTCCTCAGCCCAGGCTCTGTCTGCTCAGACAGCCACCCGCTGCCCCCACCGCCCTGGAATCGGGCCTCCAGGATTCCGGTCCTGGAATTCCAGTCCTCCCAGGTTCTGTCACACGGGGCGGATTGCTTCATCTCCCTGTTGGCAAAGTGCAGATATCACCGGGCACCTGCCTCGCTGGGCTTCCGCGAGGATTAAATGAGCTAACGCGGTCGGTTGGAGAGCTGAGAATAGGAGCTGCATTCGGGCAGGGCTCAGGGGCCTTCCTGCCACCGTTACCCTGTCCCATGTCCCTCCTGCCCCTCACCTTCCTTCCTCCACTCCACAGACAACTCTTCCCCCATCTTCTTTTCCCCTTCTTAAAAAAAAACAGAAAACAAAAAAAACAGGCATTCACCTGGTCAGGTGTGTTTCACGAAAACAAAAAGATCAAACTCACAGCTCCCTGGGGGATCCGCCAGCCAAGGGGAGCCTCTCCCACCCACATGCTGATCACTGAGCCCTCCCTCCTCGAGGTCCCCCTGCTCCTTCTCCCCAAAGAGCCTGAAGCTACCACAGCTCCACTGCACAGGGGAAGAGGCCATAGCCCAGAGAGGTGAGGTCATTTGCCCAAGGTCACACAGCTTGGATGTATGAGAGCTGGGGCTGTCCTACCCCAGAGCCTGTGTGCTGGGCCCCAGTGCTATGCTGGGACGAAAGGCTAGCCCTTGGGGGCATTTACCCAAGAAGATTTCACTCATTCATTGGTTCATTTATTCATTTGTCCATGGTCTCTGTGTCTCTTCATGGATCTCATGTTTCTGGAAGATGTAGACTGTACTGTTTACTTCTGTATCCCCCAGACCATCGGGGCATAGGAGGTGCTCCTAATAGAACTGAAGAAATGCATACATAAGAGAATATTGGGGAACATAATACGTCCACACTGCATGCCTTCCCTTGCTCACCAGCTCACTCCCTGAGCCACTGTGCTCAGACTTCCATCCCCTGCACTCCACAGAATCCCATCTCCAGGGCCATTGATGGCTGGCCTCCAGGTGGACACATCCAGTTGTCACTGTCAATCCTCTTCCACTGACTCGGTTAACCCCTCCTCCTCCTTCACGATTCCCATGCTCTTCCCTGGGCTCCCAAGACATGTCCTCTTCCCTCAATCCCCCCCACTCGTCTTCAGGCCCCTTTATGAGCTCCTCTTCTGAGGTCCACTCCTTCAAGGCTGGGGTTCCCTTCTCTCTCAACATGCTCTCTCTTGGGTGTTCCCATGGATTCCCTGGGATCTAAAACACTAGTCAAGGAGGGCATGAAGGGTACCTAACCCCAAGCCACCAACAGGAGACCCTCTATAATTAAGACATGGAGAAGGGAACCAATCTCATGTGAGATAAAATTGGTGGTAAAAATCACCAACCCCACAAGAGGCCTCACCTTCTTTCTTTCACCTTTGACGCAGGAGCAGGAGAAGACCAGCACTTAGTGGGCATCCTCTCTGTGGCAGGCACTGTCCAAAGTGTTCCTTACTCCTCCCCAGCCAAAGAGGATTGGAAGAGGAGGTATTAGTTAGCTCTAGCTGCGTAACAAACATCTGGAAACTAAGTGGCTTAAAATAGTAGCGACTTATTTGGCTCCCAATTCCATGGGTTAGCAATTTGGGCTTGGCTCACCTGGGTGGTTCTCTGTTGGCCTGAGTCTATGGTAAGCTGGTGGGCTTCTCCACATGGTCTCTCATCTGCCAGTGGGCTAGCTGGGCTTTTTCATGTGGCAGGGGAAAGGTTCTGAGACAGCAAGAGCAGAAGCTGCAAGGCCTCTCATGGCCCAGACTTGAAACCGGCACGTCGTCACTCCCGCTGCATTCTATTAGCCTGAGCAAGTCACAGGGCAGCCCTGAATCATGGCGGTAGCAGCAGACCCCACCTCTTAATGGGGAGGACTACACAGCATCAAGGCCATCTGCCAATCTGCTGCGGAGACAGTCTTCATTTTACAAAGGAGGCTGGTAGTGACAAAACAGCCGGGTGGACTCCAGCCCACTGACCCTCCCACAGACACAGACCTGTGGGCCTTTGAGCTCGGAAAGGCAGGCCTCACCGAAGAGGCTGTTCAGAGGGGTCCCAGGCAGGCCGGTGACAAGCAGGCGCTTGACTCAAGAGGAGGATTAAGGACACTAAATCCGTCCTGAGGTTTGAAGGGTGGCCAAAGCAGCAGGGCACCGCTCCAAGTGCAGGCCTCCCTCCAAGGGAGGGGAGCACAGTGGCCTCCCCACCCGACTGCCTGGCTCCAGCCTTGCTGGCCCAGCCCACTGGGAATCTGAGTAGCCAGCATGTGCCAGGCCCAGGCATCTGATGACCAGCAATGGTTCCTGCCCAGACTAGCAGGGCACACAGGTGCCACTGACAAGAGCCCTTGGTGTTTCCCCTGTGGGTGTCCTAAGGGCCAAGCCTGAGAAAAATGAGGCTTTGGAGTCTGCCTGTGTAGAGCCCAGCCTTCCTGCTTCCCAGTAAGGGTCAGGCCTTGGGCAAGCTACTGCTCTCTCTGGGCCTCGGTTTCCTCCTCTGTAAAATGGGATTGAAGATGATGCTTTCCTCACAGGAAGGTGACAAAGATTCAGGAAGACAAGCACATAAAGTGCTTCACTCTGGGCTGTGCAGATGCAACATTGTCCAGAAATGGTAGCCATCACCAACTATAGCCTAGGGCCCTCAGTCCTCTCTCCAAGGCCCAAGTCCCAATGTGACTGGGGATTAGAAAAGCGATGTGATGCATATACCACATAGTACACGCCACCCCTCGGGGCTAGAGCAGCCCCCATCCATCAGACTGATTTTTCTATGGTGGAGCTTGACTATTCAAGGCACCTGGGCTCAAGTTTCCAGATAGCTTCATAGAATTTCAAGTTTTCCCACTAAATCAGTTTTTTTTTTTCTCAATTTCATTTTTCAACAAATTGATGGCTATGAGAAGCACAGGTAAGGGATTCTTTGGATCATCGTAGTTATTACTCAGCAGTTCTCAGTCTTGGCTGCATATTAGAATGAGGTGGGGAGCAGGTTAAAATGCAGATTCTTGCACCTGACACCAGACCAAAGGAACCAAGTTTCAGGAAGTGGGTCCCGGGGAAAAGCATTTAAAAAACGCTTCCAAGGTGAGTCTGATGCATAGGCAGGGATGAACCATATTCTAGAGATTATAAAACAGGGAAGGGGCTTCGCTGGTTTAGGAGGGTCAGGGAATACTCCGAGGGCGGGACCAAGCTTGAGCAAACTGACTGGGTAAGAAAGAGGAGGAAGAAGGTTCCCAGCAGAGCGGACAGTGGGCACCAACTCCTCAAGGCAGGAAGACACTCAACAGCAAGTTAAGGGAACGGAAAGGTCCCGGGTGGGCTGGAGCAAGGGTGAGCTGCCTCCTTGGGTTCTTCTTTGGTGGGGTTCAGGGGGGAGATTTGAGACCGGGACCTTCCTGAGGGCGAAATCTGTGCAAAGAGGCTCTTTCTTCCCAGAGAAAAGGGAGCAGCAAGGCCAGGGGAGGGGAATAAATTAAAATCAGCACGTGGGGACTTCCCTGGTGGCACAGTGGTTAAGAATCCGCCTGCCAACGCAGGGGACACGGGTTCGAGTCCTGGTCCCGGAAGATCCCACATGCCTCAGAGCAACTAAGCCCGTGCACCACAACTACTGAGCCTGCGCCCTAGAGCCCGCGAGCCGCAACTAGTGAGCCCACGTGCCACAACTACTGAAGCCCATGTGCCTAGAGCCTGTGCTCCGCAACAAGAGAAGCCACCACAATGAGAAGCCCGCTCACTGCAACAAAGAGTAGCCCCCACTCTCCGCAACTAGAGAAAGCCTGCGCGCAGCAACGAAGACCCAACGCAGCCAAAAATAAGTAAATAAATAAATTTATAAAAAATCAAATCAAATCAAATCAGCATCTGTCGGGCTGGGAGGCGTCCCACAATCCGATAACCCAATGGGTTTTACGTGTTTTTAAGTTATTTTGGTGGCTTTTTGTCAAACAGAATATTTTGTCACTGTCCCTGTAATGGTTGGAGGCAAGTGATGGTGATGTAGGGGATATGGGGTCCTGCCCCCTTTGACCTTCGCCACCAACCCTCCCCAGGTCCCCTTGGGACTCTGAGGAACCCAGTTTGAAAACCCCAGGGAACCGAGGCTCAGAGAGGTATGATGGGATTGCCCAAGGTGCCCCCAGTCACGAGGGCAGGGCTGGGGCAGGACCCTGGCCCCCTGGCTCCCTTTCCTGTGCTCCTATGTCCTGGGCAGAGTTCCCCAAATCTTTGTCAAGTAGGTCTCTCTGTACAAGTTTTTCTTTTGCTACAACTCACTTATGGGTTGAACTGTGTCCCCAAAAATGATATTGAAATCCTAACCTCCAGTACCTTATTCAGAAGTAGAGTCTGTGTGGATGTCATCAAGTTTAAGATGAGGACATTAGGGTGGCCTTTATCCAATGTGACCAGGGTCCTTATAAGAAGAGGGAAATTTGGGGACTTCCCTGGTAGTCCAGTGGGTAAGACTCCACACTCCCAATGCAGGGGGCCCGGTTCCATACCTGGTCAAGGAACTAGGTCCCACACGCATGCCGCAACTAAAGGTCCCGCACGCCACAACTAAGAAGGCTGCATGCTGCAACTAAGACCCGGTGCAGGCTAAATAAATACATTAAAAAAAAAAAAAAAAAAAAGAGGAAGAAGAAGAGGGATATTTGGCTGCAGAAGAGGGTGGCCATGTGAACTCAGAGACACATGGAAAGAAGGCCAGGTGACCCCCGAAGCAGAGATGGGAGAAATACAGCAGCAAACCAAGAAATGGCAAAGATTGATGGGAACAACCAGAAGCTAGGAAGTGGTAAGGAAGGTTTCTGCCCAGAGCCTCAGAGGGAGCACAGCCCTGCTGACACCTTGATCTCAGACTTCTGGCCTCCAGAAATGTGAAAGAAAACATTTTAGTGGTTTTTAAGCCATCCAGTTTGTGATACTTTGTTACGGCAACCTTAGGAAACTAATATACCTCCTAAATCATTACTCATTTAATTTTTTTCCTTCAAACAGACTCGTTTTTAAACAACACATTTTGCTCAAAAGCACACATTTTGCTGAAAAGTAAATCTCCCATCGCTGCTAGAAATGGAAGACCATGATCCTTTCCATAAATAGTAGGTGCCTTAAAAGCAAAGACAATGAAAACTGGCTAATCTAGCTGGAGGAAGTTGCCTGACGGCTCTGATCTGGGGATGTCTTTGTTGGAAAAGAAGACGAACAGTTGACAGAGGGCATTGAAGACACACAAGCCCCCAGCAGAGACATCTCCATGTGTCAGAGGGAGGAAATGAGAATTGAAGAGAGAAAACTCCCTTATTACCCGAAAGTGTCTCATCCTGAGATGTGTCCAACGATTAGGATTCCAGGGGTGGCCATCCCCCACCAAGCCCATCCTCCCCTTATGTTTGAGGAAACTGAGGCCCAGAAAGCTTCAGTGATTTGTCCAAGGTCACACAGTGTTGGTGGCCAAGGTTGGATTTGAACCGAACTCCTATGTGCTGTCCAGGAAATTACATGTGAGAGACTTCTTGGTCCCATCCAGCAGCCCCGGGTCATGCTCGGGTGGCCATGGACCAAGCACAGGGACGCAGAGTAGGGGCAATAAGCTCTGAAGGCTAAGCAAACAGACTCAGCCTGTGTGTCCTAGTCCCATAGCAGTTGTAGCCAAGTGAAGGCCATGCAGAATTATTACTATGCTTCAAGGCAGCTGGACCTGAGCAAAACTTGGCTCACACCGAGGGTTATAATTCACGTGATGATCACAAGATTTTTTTACTTCTTGCTTCATTAGACTGTCCGTATTGAAAATCAGCGTCGATGCAGGCAGCCGTCCTTGTCCTGTTACATATAGTCACATGCTGAACAATGGAGGTCATGGGGCCCATCCCCAAACCAGGCATCTCTTTCCCCCTCGTCTGACCAGGTGGCCACCCTCTTCCCTCTCCCTCTGCTTCTCTCTCTTCATCTCTTAGCTTCCATTGCCTGCTATGGCCCCTGTGAAGGAGGAAGGCTTAAAACGTAGAATCTGATACACTTGAGTTCAAATCCCAGCTCCACTACGTGGCCTTGGGTGGGTGGCTCATCATCTCTGAGCCTCAGTTTCCTCATCTGTGAAATGGGTCCCTTCCTCTGAGGTCATGTCTGTGAGCGTTTGACTCAGTGCCTGGCACATGGCAGAAGCTCAATAAACACTGATTTTCTCCATCTGCCAGGCTGCAAGCTCCTGGTTTCTCTGCCAAACCTCAACTGCCATGGGAGTTTTCAGCATCACCAGCCATAACGCTAATTGTGCCTCTTCATGAGCGAGTCCTGTTCCTGCATTAACCCATTTCATCTTCCCATCAACTGTGTGCAGGCCATACTGTTACTGCCCCAGACAGAGGGGCACACACCTCAGAGGACCTCTCTGGGACCCTCTCCTGCTGCACACCTTCCCCCAGAATGAGGGTTCTGCAGGGTCAAAGGGAGGTGTACATACGGAGCCGGCACGCTACAGTACCCCAGCCCCGAGTGCTCCAGTGTCAGCCCCTCCCCCATCCATCCGCTTGAGGGTGGAGAGGTCCACGGTGTGCACCAGGCCCGAGGGTGGACAAGCGGGGGCTCCACGAGGGAGTGCGGGTGTGGCTGAGGTGGAATGGGAGTCCGGGTTGTCCATATAGGTGAGTGTGCCAAGCTGCTCAAGGGTGAGGGCAGAGCCAGGGGTGGCAGGAGAGGGGTGAGGGGGGCCACCAGCCATGGCCACAGGCGGAGGACAGGTTCTCCCCTGCCCCCACTTGAGGTATAGAACTCCAAGGAGACTGAGAAATTTTCATTCAAACCTGGCCCCTGGGTCGCCATGAAAATACACCTGCCGAGGTGAGAGAGCAGGATAGCTTCTAGTTAGGAGCGCAGTAGCTTGATGTGTAATTTGTCAATATCAAGACAGACACATGTGGGTCTCTTTGAAGCCTGGGGGCAGCCCCACCAGTGTGAGGAATGGCCTGGTGTCATCTCTGTTTTCTCAACTGCCGACCCATAGAGGACAATGCATTTGTCAAATTAAGGAATGTGCTGGGCCCAAGGCTTTCTATACACAAGTGGAGAAGACCAGGCTTAAAAACAGCAAATAGCGTCTAAGCACAAGGGATGATAACACCCCTGGAGACCAGGTTCAGGGCCCATGTGGCAACCACCTACGCCCTCACTGCCTCGGTTTCCCCACTTGCACAAGAAGGGCATTGGCTTCTCTCCTACCCCAGGGCCTGACTAGGATCCCCCTTGGCAATCTAGACCTAGACCTGTCTCTTCCCTTCCCATCCTCTAAAACGAGCCTCTTACCCCAGGTCAGGCATCTGAGGTCTGACAGATAACCTCCTATATCCCCCTTTCCCACCGTCCTCCACATGGGCTTCTCACTTGCTCATGCCAGCTGGCTTTGCCAACTTGGCAAAAAGAATCAGAATGATGAAATCATTATAAGGACTCACCTTGTACAAGCCCTGACCTTCACAGTAGCCCTGGAAGGGGCTCTAGTGCCATCCTCATTTTACAGATGGACAAACTGAGGTTCAGTTAGGGACTGGTCCCTTGCCTAAGGTTACAGCTGTTAAGGGGCAGAGCCTCGAACCGAACACACGTCTCTCTGACCCCTCGAGCCCACACATCTGCCCTACAGCCAGAAATCACAGAGAAGAGGGGCCTTCCCGGCACTGCTGTGTGTCCTGGGACAAATCACTTGTCCTTTCTGAGCCTCCATTTCCCCGGAGAAGTGGCCACGGAGGGCGCCTGGGGTCACCTAGAGCTGACGGATTCTGGGATTCCAGGAGTGGAGCTGGGGCGGCTGGCATGCCAGGGGCCCACCCTGTCTGGCTCAGATGACCAGTCCTGAGGGCCCAATCAGGCCAGTCTTGGATCAGGCCATAAGTGGGAACAAAACAGTCAGGGAGCTTGCCTCCTCAGCCTTGTTTATTGTCTGGGAGCTGGGAATATTTTGAATTGTTGTGTTTGGGGAGGGAGGGAAAAATAACCAAATATAAGAAGGCAGCCAGCGAGAGGCCTAGGCAGGAATGCAGAGGAATTAGGCCTGCCTGGGTATGTCTGGGAGACGGTGATGCTCCCAGAGGCCCAGCACCCTCTGGATCAAGGATCCTCCACTCTGACGAGACATTCAGATTGCCTGGAGAACGTCATTAAAAAAAAAAAGCCTCATTTCCTATTAAATTAGGATTTTGGAGGGAGGGTGGGACCTAGATAGAAAGATTTTTTAAGCTTCCCGGGTGATGGGGTTGGGCACCGAGATTGAGAACCAGTTCTGCTCTCGGCAGTGCCCGGCAGAGGGCTGGGGAGACACAATTGCTGGCCCTGACCCAGAATTCCAGATTCGGGAGGACGGGGCGGGGCCTGGGACTGGGCTTTCCTCACAGGTTCCCAGGCACTGCTGCTGGTCTGGGGGCCACACTTTGAGAGCCTCCCCTCTGTACTCTTACGACTCAAAGTGTGGTCTGGGGAGCAGGGGCATCTGAGCACATCAGAAATTCAGAACGTCAGACCCCATGCAGGACGGTGCCGTCGAATCTGCCCGTGAACCCGTGCCCAGGAGACTGTATGCACTTCACAGTTGAGGGTCCGACCTAGGTCGCCTTGGCTAGCCATTCATGCCACAGATGGGGAGACCAAGGCACTGAGAAGCAGAGGCCCTCAGGGCTACAGAGCCATTAAAGATCGCTGGTGCTTGGATCCAGCTCTCTCCGGGGAGGGGCTTCCATGTGGGGTTGAATGCACAGCCTTGAAGATGGGGGAGGGAGGGGCTTTAACCCCAGCTACACAAAGGGTTAGTTTGTGGACCTAAGTGTGTAGGAGGGGGCACCCAGCACAGGGGTGGCGAGGCATCTGTAGGCGGCTACGGTCCCATTCATTTGTTCAGCAGAGGTCTGGGGGCACCTACCAAGGGCCAGGCACTGCTCTAGGCCCTGGGACCCAGCTAACTCAGCCCTGCTGTGTGAAGCAGGCAGCCCAGAGGTGGAAGCAGATATGAACAGGTGGACATAAAAGCGATCAAGGTACATTGACATGGTTCTCTGAGTCAGGGTGAAAATATAACCAGGGAGGAGACATTGGCCTAAATGATGGGAAAGGGCCAGCCCGGGAAGGGCTGGGGGGAAAGTATTCCGGGAGGGGGAGCAGCCAGCAAAGACCCTGAGCAAAGGAGTCTGGGGTTTGAGGGAAGCCTGAAGGGCTGTGTGTGTGGCTGGAGGGGAGGAAGAGGTGAGTGACAGAGCTGGGGGGCGGGTCTCAGAGGCTGTGAGGAGTGGGCATGGGGCCAGCGGGCAGGGCGTGGGCTGGTTCAAAGCAGGAAAAACTCAGGGGCTCTGGGTCTCTTCCATTTGATTTTTACTGAGGTATTCATCGCATTGAGTGATACGTTCAGATCTAACGTGTATGGGTGTTTGCAGAGGTACACACCTGAGGGGGCTTCACCAGATCAGGAGATGGCACCATTCCAACGCAGAAGGTGGTCCTTCCAGCCGCCCCAGGGGCAACCACTGCTCCTATTTCCAAGACCATAGTTTCGCGCTCCTGATTTAGAGTCCATATAAATGGCCATTTAAACGGTGTTGTGTGGTGCCTGGTGTTTCGGCGATCGCCCCTGCTTTGGGGCATCTCAGGAGTCCTCCATCTGTTTGTCTATTTTGCATAGCCCTCCTATGGATGTTCCGTCTTTAGGCCCTTGAGAATAGTGCTGCCATTCACACGCTTGTACAGTCCTGCGTGGGCGTCTGTTTTCATTTCTCTTCGGTCAATGCCGAGGCATAGAATTGCTGGCAGATCGTTTAAGTGGATTTTTAACCTTATGAGAAATTGCTGAACTGTTTTCTGCAGTCTCTGTGCCACTCCTGCCTCACCAGCCATGGAGGAGAGTCCTGGATCCCTCCAGCTGCCGAGTGGAGATGGGCCGGGTGGGAGGGGACACAGGGAGGAGGCCTGCAGTCACCAGAGGGAGATGAGGGTGGCCTGGCCTGGGGAGCTGAGAACCTGGACAGCTGAGGTGCGTGGTGAGTGAATACACAGGCGCACGTGTTCCCTCCCCACAGGTTTGTCTCCTGCACTGACACTGTCCCCTTCCCTGGGGCAGATTTGCTGTTCCCACCAAGGGAGAGGGGGAAGGGCACCCTGGAGGCCTGCCACCCACAGACCGCATCCAGGCAAGGGCTTCCTGGGATCCTCTGTGCTCCGGCCTTGTGCTGGGCACTGCCAGGGACCCCTGCCTACTGGGTGCTCCCAATCGGGCTGAGATCCAGGCTGCTGGAGGGCAATGGGCAAAGTGCTTTGGGGGAAGGAACAGCATGGGGGAGGGAAAGGTGTGGGTGAAGGCCGGGAGGTAGAAAAGCCCAAGACACGCAGGCGGGAGGGTAGGCAAGCGCCTGGTTAACCAAAGGCTAGACTGTGTGCAGCGCTCTGTGTGAGCCTCCACTTACTCCTCACAAAAACATGGCATAGGGGTTGTGACCAGTCTGGTTTTACAAATGGGGAAACTGAGGCACAGGGTTACACGATTCCCTCTGGGTCACACAGCCCCTGAGAGATGAAGCTGGGATTCGGCAGCAGATAGGAGGAGGGTGGGTGGGCGGGAAGCAGATTTCTGAGGCTAGATGTGCCAATAAGGCCTCTATGGTGCCACCATCTGTCCGTCCACATCCAGAGATGTGGACACGGCCGTGCCCAGGAGAAGGTGACCAGGATGGTGACCCCTCGGCCACTCCATCACCACCCCTTCCTCTCTTCAGGGAATGAGGTTCTGAGAGGCATGGAGGCCGGCCAGATGACCCTCGGCAGGGCTGGTGCCAGGGTCTCCCTGCACTGGCCAGATGGCCCAGCATGGCTGGACTCTAGCAGTATTTCAGCAACTCTTGTTGATCGCCTGATAGATGGATGAGACGGACTATTCCCTGGCAAGGGACGAAGGGTTTTGTTCAAAGCCCTGGATCGATTTTACGTTATTATTGCCAGCTGCTGAGAAAAGCATCATCGAGCAGCTTTTTCAAAATCTCATTCACTGCCTTTGAGTCCAGGGCCTTCCGTGAGCTCTCCCCGCAATCGATTCCTGTTCTTGGAATGGGAGGAGTTTAGTCCCCACGGAATTTCAGGCCAGGATGTGGCTTCTGAAGTAACCTCTGCCTGGGTTTCCTTGAAGGTCCCTCCTCCTGCCAACACGTTCACTTCCTTGGTGCTCACAGCCTTGTCCTGGAGCTTCAGACACCCAACTCTGGCAGGGGGACAGGGACGTGCACAAAGGACATCCGGGTCTCACACTCAGCCCTTCACAGGGAACTGGCCGGGTGGGGACTGGCCCCTGGGGAGCCGCATCCCCATGTGAGGGGGTGGTTGATGCCTCTCGGCTCCAAGTGACAGTAGGTAAGTGCCCTGAGGTGGCTCCATCTTGCCACCTTTTCCAGAGAAAGCAGACATTCAAGTTTGTAAAATGTCAACTCTTCCAAGCTTTCATTCACAGCAATTAACTCAAAATATTTTAAAGCGCAGTGGAGGCCAAAGAAGTACATCTGGGAGCCGGACTCAGTGCAGAAGCACCAGCCCCGGCAAGTTTGAGACCTCTTGTCACAATGGCTCAATGATGCCGGACTAGATCTCCTATTATGGATGAGGAAACTGAGGCCCAGAGAGCGGGCATGCAGGCCCAAGTCCCAGCAGAAGGGGACTGGAACCTGGGGGTCTCTGGCCTCCATGCTGGCTCTCCCCACCTCGCCCGGCCCTTCTCTGCCTCTTGCTGCTTCGCCTTGGGGTGGAGGTTGGAGCATTTCCTGGTGCCTTTCCTCCTCCTCCTCTCTCTCTCCCTCTCCTGCCCTCTGGGGTTGGGTTGCGGTCTGGCAACCACTAAAGGCCCCAGAATCCCTTCAGTTAAGAGTGTGGCCTCTGGAACTAGATGGCCTGCTGAGTGACCTTGGGCAAGTTACTTAATTTCTCTGTGGTTCAGTTTTCCTTTCTGTAAAATGGGGGAGATTAATAGTACCAACCTCACAGGGTGGTTGCAAGGATTCGGCAGGTTAAGATATTTAAATGCATTGTACAGCGCCCGGCATGTAGCTAAGTGCCATACAAATGTTCGTTAAAATAAATGCAACGAACATTTGTTGAGTACCTGCTGTGTGCCAGGCCCAGGTTTCGATGGAGGCACAAAGGACAAGGTCCTGTCCCTCGTGGAGCTGATGGTCTAGAGGAAGAAGGCAGATGGTTGAAAGGGCCTCATCCGTGGTCCTGCACCGATAGCGTCTGCACTGCACCGGCCCACCTGGAGGTCAGCCGATCCAACAGGCCTTTCCAAATGGCAGCCGTGGACATGCCGCTCCCCGTCACAGGTCCAGTGGCCTCCACTGCCCTTGCTCCCTCCCTGCGGCCCTCAGGCCCACGTTACCTTTGCTTAGGGCCCCCCACTCCTGCCAGCAGGCCTACGCACAGCAGATTCCTCTGCCTGGAACACGCTCCCTCTCCCTTCCCCTCAACCCTCTGGCTTAGTCACAGCCTCCTCGTGGTTCAAACCTCAGCGCCAGGGCCACTTCACTGCACTGTGACCTGCTGCTTTGCGCTGTGTGCAGTGACACACAGGGGGTCTGGGGAGTTTTTGCTTGCCATCTGCTCCTTCAGCTCACGGGGGAGCCTCACGCACATCAGGAGAAGGGGACAGGTGTGGGGACTCAGTCGCTCGATCTCCAGCTTTGCTTTCCTCACCTATAAAAGGGGGGGCGGGTACTCTGAACTCAAAGGAGAGAGCTGAGGTGCCCAGAGTAGATGCCACCCGGGGTGGCTGGGGTGCTAGAGGCACTGCTGGTCCCTCGGTGCTTCCTGGAGGAAGGGGCACCTGGGCCAGCAGAGAAGGGCAGGGAAGGCTCTGGAGAAAGGTGCAGGAGGGTATGTGCCAGTGTCTGGCTTGGCTGGAGCTGCCATGGGGGCAGCCTCTAGAAAGTTAAGATGGAGCCAGAGAGCAGGAGCCTCAGTGAGGAAACCAGGGAGAGATGAAGGGTCACCCCTGAAATCCTGCTCCTCGCATCCCTGTGTGCCGCTTCTGGGGCCGCTCCAAAGAGGGGGTTACACAGCGCTTTCAGGAGGTGGATACAGGCGGGGCCAGGTCTGGCAACGGGATGGCACTCTATGGGGCCTGTTTGGTATTTCTTCTTTCAACCTCAATCTAAAAGGTTCTCTGCACACAGCCTTCCAGGTGCAGAGACGGAGTGAGAGAAAGTGAGAGACCAGCACTGGGCTCAGAGAGGGGAAGGGCATGCTGGAAGTCACAAAGCACTTCCCTCAGGTCTGGCCAGGGCGTGGATGTGAAACGTGGTCTCTGAGGACCTGCTCATGCAACTAAGGACAAGAATAATGGCACATTCCCCATTTTTAAAAATTTTTATTTATTTTTGGCTGCGTTGGGTCTTCCTTGCTGCGCGCTGGCTTTCTCTAGTTGCGACGAGCGGGGCTACACTTCATCGCGGTGCACGGGCTTTTCACTGTGGTGGCTTCTCTTGTTGCGGAGCACCGGCTCTAGGCGTGCGGGCTTTAGTAGTTGTGGCACTTGGGCTCGGTAGCTGTGGCTCGCGGGCTCCAGAGCATAGGCTCAGTAGTTGTGATGCACGGGCTCAGTTGCTCCGTGGTATGTGGGATCTTCCCGGACCAGGGCTCGAACCCATGGCCCCTGCATTGGCAGGCGGATTCTTAAGCACTGTGCCACCCGGCAAGTCCCACATTCCCCGTTTTCATTTAAAAATAGACACTCACTTGGCACTTCTGTGCCGGGAGCTCTTCTGAGCTCTTTGCACTGTTAACCTTGGGTCTTCATAGAAGCCAGAGAAGATAAATTCCATTATTCATATTTCCATTTTACAGATGAGGAAACTGAGGTAAGGAAGAGAGCCTGAGTAGTCCCCCAAGGTCAGCCAGGCAGGGCAAAGCCAAGAAGCCGGGGTGGTTTCACATCACTTTCTCAGGCCACCCTCTGGCCTGGGGGAGGCGGGAGGGTGGAGTGGCTGTGCCTGGTTTTGCGGGAGGAGGGGGGGTTGGGGGGTGCATACAGAGGCTCTGAGAACCTGGATGCCGCCCAGGAAGACGCAGTGGAGTGCTTCAGACCTCACCACTCAAGGAGCCCTGGCCCCACCCCATGAGCCAGGTGGGTGGCGAGTGGTGAGCTTGGTGGCTCGTGTTGGGAGGGAGCGAGTAGGCGTCGTGGGCTCTCTCGTTCCTAATCGGAAGACAGGAGGGGGCTGAGGACCCGCTGCACTCACTCCTTGGCTCCAGGGTTTGGAGTAAACGGTTTCCTCGGAAAGAGCGCTGTAAGGGGGTAGGCAGGGGGCCGAGTGCTCGCCCGCCGCAGGAGGGTGTGTGCACGCGCGCTCGGCGAGCCCGGGCTCTTTGTGTCCGAGCCCGAGCGCGCGTGCGTGTGCGGTGTGTGTGCGTGCGTGTGTGTGCGTGCGTGTGTGTGCGTGTGTGTCCGCGTGTGGGGCGGGGCTGGCGCCCGGCCCCGCCCCCGCCCCGCCCCCGCCCCGGCCAAGCTGGTATTTTTCCACCCAGCAAGGATGGGTGATGCTGAGAGCTGCCTGCTCAGACAACAGACACGCGAGGTCAGGAAGAAGCCGCTTATAAATTACCGCTTCCTCCGCGCCGCCGCCAGCGCCGAGCTTCGGGTCCTGGCTGCAGCACCGCTCGCTGGCCGGCGCCGAGTCCCGAGGACCGCGAGCTCAGAGGCCGAGCCCAGCCTAGAGGGAGCGCCGAGCGCGGACCCCGCGGGCCAGAGATCGAGCCGGCTGGCAGCCCTCGGTGAGCGGAACCGAGCGCAGACGAGTGCAGCGACGCGGCCGCCACAGGTACCGAGGGAGAGGGAGCCGGGCGCGCGGAGTCCCCTCCCCATCCCCGCGCCCCAGCTAGCCCCGACCTCCTCCCCGCCCAGGGACCCCGTTCCGGCGCCCCTTTCACCACCCAGGGAGGGACGGAGGGTCGCCCGCTCAGTCCCCCTGCGGGGCTGTTATTGTTTCCCGGGCGAAGAGGCTCGGGCTTCTCGTGCAGGAGCCAGGTGTGTGTGTTTGTGTGTGTCTGTTTTGGTGTCTGGATCTCACTGGGGGTCTACATGTATCTCCGTGTGTGTCTGTGTATTTCTGAGGGTGGCTGTTTCTCCATGTTCCCAGCAGCATGCACTTGTGTGTCCCAATGTGTGCCTGCTGTTCTGTGACCTGAGCTGTACATGTGTGTGTTCTAGTGTGTGTCTGTGATACCTGTGTGGCTGTGTCTTCAGATGTTTGCTCTTGTGTGTCCTGGAGTGTGTCTGTGTGAACCTGTGTGTGTGTGACTGTATCTCCGAGTACGTGGCTGTGCACGTGTGTGTCCCAGAGTGTGGCTCTGTCTCTGGGTCCCTGGTTTCGGACACTCATGTGCTCTCGACTGTACCCGAGGGAGTGTCCCCGGTGCCTAGAGGGCCACACAGCCAGAGGTGGTTCTCCAGGGCAGGCGCTGAGTGGGTAGAGGTGATAGGGCGGCGTGGCTCCAAGGGTGCTGCCTGTGTGCAGCGTGCAGGTGGCAGTGCCAACGTCCAGCAGCCTTCAGTGGCAGGATCCAGGCCCCGAGGGACAGCTGGGAGCCAAGTGGACAGCGGGCAGGGAGAGCAGGACACATCCATCTCTAGACCTTTCCCTTCCTTCTGCGGGTTCCTCTTTTGAGCTGGAGGTTCTGGTCCCCCTCCCACTAGGAAAGCCAGAGAGAGGATCTCAGAGATTTCATCCTCCAACCGCTGAGGTTTCGTCCTGGACCGGAGGGGGACCTCTGGGCTACCCTCCCTGGCACTCAGAGGGAGGTGTGTGCTGGGCAGGGCCACCGGCCTGGCTATTTTGGTCACTGCCCAGCCTCTGCCAGATCCTGGCCTCCCCCAAGACCAGCCCCAAAAGCTTGGGAGGCAGCCTGGACCCCCATTTCCTGCCTGGAGAAATAAATCAGCTCAGTAACCTCCCGGACACTTGAACAGAGGGTCTCGGGGCTGAGGTTAAGAGGCACGTGGCTCCATTTGGACTTGGGTGAATTGGCCCATGCTTTGGCACCGCTGATGTTCAAATAAATGTCATGGGGGAGATCCTTTTTAAATTTCTTTTTAATTTTTTCTTGGCTGGAAAGGAGGGGATCTCATCCAGAGTCTCCCAGCCAGAAGGAGTTTATTTTTATTGGAAAGAGCGGGTGAGTGCTTAGCAACCGCCTGCCTCTCTCTCGACCAGGGAGTCATCCGGGGAGTGTGGGGTGGGCACAAGGGAGGTGAGGTGTGGGGGCGGAGTGGGGGGAGGAATTTCATCAGGATGGTTTTGGGGGCGTTTGGACGGGGCCCGAGGGCACTGGCTGAGAACCCATCATAGCGTAGGAGTGGGGGACTGGCTAGAGGTCTTGGGCCTGGCTCAGCCCCCTGTTGACGTTGGGCAAACTTTTTTTGTCCTCTGTTTCCTCATCTGTAAAATGGGTGGAGTAAAGTGGTTATGGGGTTAGCTGAGCACGAAAGGCAGGAGCTCTTCCCCAGGGAGCTGAGTCCAAGTACTGTGCCTCTGTCTTAGTCGGCAGGCGACCTTGGGTGATTCCCTCAGCCACTTTGAACCTCAGCTTCGCTGTCTGGGCAGCAAGGACGCCAAAGCCGGCCTCACTGCGTCCTTGAGGGGATTGAGGGAGATGAGGCTGAATAAGCCTGTGGTGAGCTGTAAAGCCGGGCTCGGCTTCGGAGCTGCCGATTAGAGGGTGTCACGAGGTCCTAGGTCACTGTGGTATGTGGCAAGGGCCTAGGCTCACTCTCGAGCTCTTGTCCTTCGGGGATGTCCTTGTACTGACCTGTGGCGCAGCCACAGTCACCTCTCCTGTCCCTTCCCTCCCAGCTCATCCTGCGGACATCCGGTCCCATCCGCTTTGTGGAGTCGGGAGGCCCTAGCGAGCGGGTAGTGCCCCTTTTACAGATGGGCAAACTGAGAGCCGCCCAGAGGACTTTGCCTTGATTGCACAGCAGCAGGATTGGGCTTCAAAGGCTTTCCCTGGGCCAGCCGCGAGTTTGGGCTCTGTGGGGCTTTAGTCACTGATGTCCTGGGGAGTTGAAATTGGACCCGAACCTGGGGAGAACAAGGGACAAAGGCTCCAGGTCTTCAGGGTTGGAGGGTGAGGGCGTGGGCCCCATTGGCACCTGGATTCTACCCCTGGTTACTCATTCTCCCTTCTCTGTGCCTCTCAGGGAGCCCTGCCACTCTTCCTACTCAAGTGTCAGCCCCCCACGAGGCAGTGTGGGCTCTGGGGATGGTGTTTTCTATCACCTATCAGCCTATCAGCTTGTCAAAGGATTTGGGAGCTTGTGAGACTTCATCTGGAAGTCTTTCCAAAGGTCCTGAAATGATAAGACACTTGTGAGTCATTCAACACATTCCGGTGTATAGGAAAGAGGTGAAAAATAAATTACAAGGAACACCTGGGATGCAGCCTGGTCACAGTTGGAAGGGGTCTGGGTGGGAATTCGGGCTGGCCTTGGAACCCCAGGGCCACCCGCCAGGTGTGGGCTGACCACCGCCCCCCCCCCCCGCCCCCGAACTTCTGCCGAAGGTCATAAGTGAGGGTCAGATTCTTCGGGGCTACATCTCCGAAGAATGCAATCCCATGTTGCAATCCTGTCTCCAATCTCCATGTTGGCTAACTTATCTTGGCCAAAGTGTTTGTTTGAATTTACGGGTTCTGGGGAGGAGCCCTGGGTGCAGAAATGCCCAGGGTGGCCTTCAAGTGTGAATGGGAGCTCTTTTATAACATGCCTTGTTTCTTTGCTGTTGTCAGTTCTGGCCAGGCACTGGATTTGGGGTAGAATATTGGCTTTCGAGGATCTCATAGCCCAGAGGGAGATGGGCAGCACGGCAGCCGCTGTGACCATGCTGTGCGTGGGTGCCGGTGCTGAGCATGCCTAGATGGCAGGGTCGCAGGCAGAAGGCATTTCAGCTTCTTAGAGGAGGTGATGCTGGAGCTGGCAGCTTCTGTGGGCAGAGGAACAGGGTGGGCTGGCATTCCGGGATGGGGGCATAACAGGTACAAAGGGACAGGGCATGAAACAGCCAAGCGTGTTTGTAGAACAAGCCTCACAGGGACCCAGCTGGAGAGAGGAATAAGCCAGGTGTGGCGGGCCTTGAGCGCTGGGTAAATGGGGTTAGGCTTTATTCTGAAGGCAGCAGAGATAGAAATAGCATCAGGCTGGGTTTGGGGACAGCAGTGTCGAAGCCAGTTAAACCCGGGAGTCCGGGAGACCCTCATGGTGAGTGAGGAATTAGGCTGAGGTCCAGGACCGAAGGTGGCCGGGCCACTGCTAGTCAGGGCACAAAGCATTTTCCATGCCAGCGAATCTTGCCCTGAGCTCTTTTTGTAAACATGGGGTGAAGGCCCGGACATGCTGTCTAACAAGTACACAGGCCATTAACTGTGCCTCTGACCTCCCCGGAGCACACAGCCCTGGGGCCTTGAGTGAATTACGTCTGTCCTGGACAAGGCTTCTTTTGGGGTTTCCCTGTCCACCTCACCTGCTCAGAGGCTCCTTTTGGAAACCTAAGCTGAGGGGCAGGGATTAGGGGTGGTGGGGAGAGGGCAGAGAGAATGGAAATTGCTCTTCTGTTTCTAAAAACCAACATAGAAACAACAAATCACCCAACACAATCAAAGGGGGAGGGGGTGTGGGGGGAGGGGCAGGTCGCCTTAACTCTAGTCAGGCATCAGAATTACCTGAGTGACTTTGTACAGATTCAGGTTCCCAGGCCTGGACATATGGAATCTGAATCCCCAGGGGGTGGAGCCTAGGAATCCGTATGTTTAAGTTTTCAACTGTGACTGTTAGAAATATGAATATGAAAATTGAGATGTAATTTGCATTCAGTGAAATGCAAAGATTCTGTTACAGTTTGTTGAGTCTTGATACACCCGTGTAACCACCATCCAGATCAAGATACAGAAAATTTCCAGCTCCCCTGGAAAGTTGACTTGTGCCCTTCCCCTCCCAGAGGCAACCAGTTTCTGATTTCTATCACCATTAGTTTTGCCAAGCCTAGAACTGGATGGATTTGTGTGGTATATAGTCTTTTGTGTCTGGCTTCTTCCTGCTTGATGATTTGAAGATACATTCATGCTGTTGAGTATATCAGTAGTTCAGTCCTTTTATTGCTGAGGAATAAACCATCATATGGATGCCTCACAGTGTGTTTATCCACTCTCCTGTGGATGGACGTTTGGCTTGTTTCCGGTTTGGGGTGATGATGAACGAAGCTTCTGTGAGCCTTCGTGTACAAGTCTCTTTGTGGGCGTATATTTTCATTTTTCTAGGAGTGGAAGTGCTGGGGCGTAGGGTAGATGTTTGTTAACTTTATGAGAAACTGCCAAAAGAGTCTCTTTTAATTATGAAAACAGTAGATCTCAAGCAGTACAGCACTGTACAAACAAAAGGTGATTCTTAAAGATCATTTTTTTTTTAAAGTGCAATCTAGTCTTCAGTCATCTGTCCATCATCTCTATCTTCCTATAATAACAATAAAAGCCTTTAAGATTATACATTTTCCTCTGCATACAGCTTTGACTGTACCCCTCAGATATCTAGATGGACATATATTCCTTTTTATTCTTTTTAGATCAGTTTTCATTTCAGTTTTGATTTCCTCTTTGACCCAGGGTTATTTAGGATCATCTGTTCAGCAAGCTAGCTGTAGTTCTGTTTTGTTGTTAACGAAAATGACATCATACTGTTCTTGGTTCTGCCACTTAACACTATTCAAACAACAGGCCATTGTGGAACGGTGGCTTGTCAGAACATACAGATCTCCAGGCCATTCTGAACAGCTAGTCTGCATGTGGGAATCACTGACCGAGTCTGGCTTGTCTTAATCACCCCGAGTACTGCCACCTTAGTGAATGAAACGCTTCCACCCAATGGCTTTGAACTTACTCTGAAGGTGGGCAGAGAAGCAGCCCAAGGCAGCTCAGTATTCTGAGATGGGAAGGAACCGATACTTTTTCAGCACCACTAGGTCCTGTCTCCCTTCCTGCATTTAAGCCCTGTGCCTGACTTGGGGGTTCTTATCTCCATCTTCTGGAAGAGTTCATCCAGTCTCAGAAAAGTGACTTACCGCCCCTCACACAGCTGGGACCTGGGAAGGAGAACCAGAACCCCTGCCCATCCTCGTTCCACTGCACATGCTTTTTACTGAGCACCTACAAGGTGTCTGGCATAGGGCCAAAGCCAGAGGGACGGATAAAGAGACAGAACAGCCCCTGGGCTCAAGTAGCTCACAGTCTCACAGGAGGGGAGAAGATCTGTATCAGGAAGAGGTTAATGAACAATCCCAGCGGATTATGCCAAGGGCAGGCAACCCAGGGAAGGTGTCAGGGAGGGTGCGTGGTCCACTGGCTGGGAGTGTGGGGACTTTGGGGTCATGGAGTTAAGCCTCCCTGCCCACCCACTTAATGGATGAGGAGACTGAGGTCTGAATGAGGCCTAGATCAACAAGAGGGCCATTATTCACAGACTTAAGGTTCTCCCCCCGCCCCCCCCCCACTCCGGCCCACCTGCCATTCAGTGCTGATGAAGTTACGGACAGTGTTTTTACTTCTGTCTCACACTTACGATGACTCTCTTCACAGCTCTCCGATCCTGATTGTGTCACAGCGGTGGGAAGGGGGATGGAAGGGCTAAGCCATACTGATCCGAACGATTCCTTGGGCTTGGCTGTGCAGGAGACACCTGCAGCATCTTGGAACAGGGCTTCCTGGACAGCGGGACCACCTGCTCTGGGAGGAGCGGGGAGCCTGGCTCTGGTGGGCAGCTCTGGCCACTGTGTGGGACGGAATGGAGGCAGTTGTGAGAGGGCTGGCGAGTGTCCCTGCTGGAGGGCGGGGCAGCTGCCTTCTGGTTCCGCTCACCTTGGGTCCTCACTGGACAGACACCGGCCCCCAGCTTTGACCCCGCCCTCCTCCACTGGGCGGAGGCTGGGACCACATCTCTGTGGGGTCCCTATTGTGGACATGCTGAGAGTTTTTTCCTTCCCACCGCTCTGCTTTGCACATGAGGGAATTCTACCATCCACTTTCCTGCAGAAAGTCCTTAACACAGCCAGGTTGCTGTCACCTGGTGGCGGTGGAGGGGTGTGGTTGGCCTTGGGTTTCAGCAGAGTCATGCTTCCTGGGGGAGGGGCTTCAGAAGGGGGCGGTCCTGAAGGCTCTGCCCTTTTGCCCCATGGCCATTTGGCACCTGGAGACAGTCAGCCCTGATGGCGGACTCAGGCCATGATTTTAAGCACATTCATTCTATCACCAGATGGCACCTGGTGTCTCCTCTCTGGGTGGATGCCACCACAGCTCAAGACAGCAACCTCCTCACCAGCCTCCATGCCTCCTGGGCTCTGTAGCGTCGGGGGCCAGCTCTCAGCATGTCACTCTCCTGCTCCCAAGCCTTCTGTAGCTCCCTAGTGCTTTGTGAAATCAAGTCCAAACTCCTTAGCCTGGCGTTCAGCGCCCTTCATGATCTGGCTCCTGGCCAATGTTTATTGTCATCTGCCACCACTTCTCTCTGTTCCCTGTGATCTGGCTGGCTTCTGCCCTTAGTCCGAGCCTCAGGCTCTCAGCCCTGCCCAGACCTCAGCCCGAAAGGCTCTTCCTCCCTTCCCCTCCTAATTCCCACTCTTCGGGGGCCAGCTTGAGACCACCTGCTTCATGAAGGCTTCCTGGAACCCCTTAATGGTGCGTGACACATCGTAAGCACCCAGCAAAGATCCTCTGAGTCAAAGTGGACTTAACCTCGCCCTGCTCTGAGCCCTGTGGACCTTTTCTCTGGCTGGAACCCAGACCTGTGTGGTCTTACCTTTTTTCCAGCCACCTGACCAGAGGCACATCAGGGGAGTGACAGTTGCCCCAGCAGCCAGCCAGCACGGGGCCTGGCGCACAGTAGGTGCCCAGCACAGAAATAGAGGCCGTCTGATTCCCTCTTTCCTGAAATGAGAGCCTATGATTTGAACATCTGAGTGGGTCCAAGCTTGGAAATTATATCCGCCCATCACTATCTATCCTTCCAACAAATGTTTTTTCTAGGCCCTGTCGTAGTCCCTGGGGATGTGGCAGGTGAACGGGATGGACCAGCTCATGCCCTCAGGGAGCTGACCACAGGAGTTAAGTGAATTGTTACAGGAACACTGTGACACCAGGATTTGGATGTCCTTGGCCACTGACTTGCTGTGTGACCTAGGAAAGTCCTTTCCCTGCTCTGTCCTAACCTGTAAGGAAGCTTCATGTTTGAGGGAAATACCTGCTGAGTGAAGGGCGGAAAGACCCTTGTTTCTCTCTGTTGGGGAGCACATGTCACTACATGGGTGATGGTCCTGTGGGATTTGACTGTAGTCCCATTGGTTTTCAGGATGTTTTAGCCCTCGCTCTGAAAGCGGGTACCCGATTTGGGGACTGGAGTTCAGAGGTGCTCTGAGCAGAGCTGTAGCAACAGGATTTTAGTGGAAAAGACTTCCTTGGAGAGGAAAGTGGGGTTTCTTTTAAAAATATTTATTTATTTATTTATTTGGTTGTCCTGGGTCTTAGTTGCGGCAGGCATGCTCCTTAGTTGTGGCACGTGGGCTCCTTAGCTGCAACAGGTGAACTCTTAGTTGTGGCATGCACGTGGGATCTAGTTCCTGGACCAGGGATGGAACCCGTGTCCCCTGCATTGGGAGCGTGGAGTCTTAAGCACTGCGCCACCAGGGAAGTCCCAGAAAGTGGGTTTTTATTCCATCATTGGTAGAAGAGTATAGATCAGAATAGACCTTTAAAAAAAAAAAAAAAAAAAGACCCAGCCTGCCAGCCTCTGTTGCCGGGACTGAGCAGAATCTGTTTCTGCTTCCACTTCTCACCAATGCAAGGTGTGGGCTGTTTGCAAAGGATTGCACCCCAGGCCTGAGACAACAGTACTAGTCGCAGCAAAATCGTCCCCCGCGGGCAGCTCCAGGCCTCCTGTATGGTTTGTGTTGTCCACTCGGAGTTTTATAAAATCGAGCCGGTGTTTTTTCAATGTGGGGTTTTTTGGTTTTTTTTGCATCTGCCTCTGGCCATTTGGTTTCTCTGAAGGGCCCTCTGTTGCTTGGGACCCGGCTGCCTTGAGGCAGGGACATGCTGCCTGTGGATCCTGGGCCGGTGGGAGCCTTCCTGCTGTGTTCCTTCAGCAGGATTGATGGTGCAGCACAGGGAAGAGGGATTCCTGCCCCTGTCAGGGGACCCGTAGTGCTTTCAAGGGGCATTTCAGGGCTGGAGCAGGAGAAATCCAGCCACCCCTACCTGCGCACTGCTCTGTGGGGGGCTGGGGGGTGGCCTGGCTGCAGCACGCACCTCCCAGGGCAGCCCCCTCTGCCAACCTCTGCTGGGAGTTCCGGGTGGTGCTGCAGGCGGAGAGGGTGATTTGCCTCCTTGAATGTAAAGCGTTCAGCCTTCTGGAGGGCAGACCAGGCAGCCGGTCTCTGCCAAAACCCGCACATCTGAGATCTGTAATTTTTTCGGTGTATTTTGTTGCCGTGGCTGAGCCGTGAGTTAAGTCCGATGGTCCTCACCTACTCGCTAAGCCCTGTGTCCCCTCCCCTCTCCTGAGCCGTCCGGGGGCTTGTCGTTAGTTGGGAGGCCGGGGAAGCTGGAGAATTTTTCTTCCCTCTCTCAACATTTCATTACCTTTGACCCCTGCCTGCCATTCCCCCAGGCCTAGGGGTTGTGGGTGCATCTTGGCTCTGCCCTGGGATGTTGCAAGAATGCCAGTAGTAATTATAATGTATACCAGCACTCCTCAGACTTGGAAGATGTAGGCCTCACTCGCGATCTTGTTCAAATGCCCCTTCCCCGGCAGGAGGGCTGAGATTCTGCATTTCTAACCAGCTCTCAGGTGCTGCGATGACGGTCTGTGCGGGTAGGGCACACATTGAGTAGAGGAGGTTAATCATAGCTTTTGCCACACTTTGTAAGCCAGGCCCTGTGCCTTGTAAGCATCACCTTCCTAACCGTCACAAAAGGTACCATCGTTCCCGTTTTGCATGTGAAAAGCTGAGGCCCCAGAGAGAGCAGGTAACTCGCCCGAGGTCACACAGCTGGGAGGCGGCTGAGCCAGGCCAAGCTCTCTGGGCCAGTGCCACCTTGGAAAGGCTGCTGGTGGGGAAGCCCTTTTCTGCTGAATGGTGTCCGTGGTCCAAAAGCCACAGGAGGCTTTTCAAGGCAGCCAAGTCGGATGTAAATCAAGGAGAGCCAGGGGCCAGCCAGGCCGCGCTGACAGCAGGGTGGCCCAAGGCAGTGTGTCAGGACCAGGCCCGCTGCGGGATTTGGTGCTGGCGTGCGGCCTGGTTGGGGGAGCAGCTGGGGGATACTCACAGCTCCTGTACGACCGGTGTGGGGCCTGCCTGGAGCCCAGAGGCACCAAGTCACACTTACTGCCTCCCCATTATTTAGATAACTCCCAGGATGCAGGGCTGGCTGGAAGGGTCAGCAATGGGACAGGCGGAAGCTGGGACCTGTGCTTTAGTTGTTTAAAGGCTGGCTCATCCTTGGAATCACATGGGCACTTTCCCTTAATTGGCGGTCTGCTATGGGGACCGAGGGGCTGTGGTCTGCCTGGCTGGGCCTTCATTTTTACACTAGACACCTGCCCCAAGCAACTGGGAAGAGTAGAATAGATTTAGAGTCTGGGTCCTCAAAATGTGGTCACTGGATGAGCAGTCTCAGCATCACTGGGAGTTTGTTAGAATGCAGTATCTCGGTCCCTACCCCAGCCCTGCTGGCTCAGACCCTGGGGTAGTACCCAGTCCTCTGTGTTTTAACAAACCCTCCAGGCTTAACTTTGAGAAGGGCTGATTTCTGCATCTCCAGCCAAATGCCCAGGGGTAGGGGAAGATCAATCCTAACCTTTGCAATTGGCTAGAGTGCCAGGGCTGCAGGAGGACCGCAGGTGTCATTTCATCTGTGCCTCCCTTTTCTGATGGCCTGAGTGTCAGAGAGATAAAGAGACGTGCATAAACTTACACCGCAAATTCAAGGCAGGCTTGGGTCTGGGTTCTTAGGGTTGCAAGTGGCAATAATCAGTTCAAACATTTACTGACTCCTTTAACAGAAAAGCCCAGAGTCGTACTTCAGGTATGGCTGGATCCAGATGCTGAGAGATGTCACTGGGGCTCAGTTTCTTTCTCTCCCTTTCTGGCTCCATGTCCCTCCTCTGTTGGCCCCATTCTCCTTGGGGTGCCCCCAGCTGCACAGGGTGTTGCCCACCCGCACCCCCAGCAAAGCCATCCCAGCCTAGAAAGAGCTTTCTTTTTTCCCAATATTTTCAGCCCAAGTCCCTGTTGTCACTCTCCGTGTCCAGTCTTGGTCATGTGCCTGTCCTGGAGCCGATCGTGACAGCCCTCTGATTGGCTCAGCCTGGCTCATACACCCAACCCTGGAAATAGGAGGTGGGCTCGGCCCACCCAGAACCCCATGGGCTGAGAGTGGCATGTGGGGGTCTCCAGGGGGAATAGATGCAGGCTGTCCCCAGAAAAAAGGGTCCAGGTGCCAGCACAGTAGCTAGAGATACAGGGACTTGGTGCCACTTTTATTCTTCTCTGAGTTGGACTCATGCAACTGCTAATGTCTCACCTCAGATAAAATTATACTCTCGTTCCTCTGGTTCCTTTAACATTGTGCCTGTAATTGTGCATTGAACATGCTACCTTCATTTCCCCTTTGTCCGTCTTCCCTTGGTATGGTCCTGGATAACCAGGAACACATTGCCACTTCCACCACCCACACCTGCTGCAGACATTACTAATCCACCCAGACTTCACAGAGCCGTGCCTCCACCCAGAGAATGAAGCCTCGATGGCATCCGTGTCAGCCTCAGCTGTTTTGTTCACTGCCGGGTTCCAGTGCCCAGAACGGTACCTGGCATATAGTAGATGCTCAATAAATAATTGACTCAGCATTCCTACACGCAGTGCCTCAGACACAGTGGGTGCCCGTGTGAGCCTGGTGAACGTGGAAGCCCAAACACGGCAATGAGGTTGTCTAATTTGGGGGACAGGGGGCTCTGTAGACTGCTGGACCCCAGTTCTGAGTCTGGGGAAGAGGCTCCAAGGGCAGGGCTGCAGGTACACAGAGGAAAGAAGTGAGCAGCCCTGGAGGCCTCTCTGCTCTTCCACCACAACCCCCTTCCTTCCCTGCTAATCTGTTTAACTTGTTCATTGAAGTGTAAGATCTTCCTTGATAAGGAAGCATTTCCTGGTTTTCTGCATTTTTTATTCCAGGAAACCAGGAGAGCCTTCCAGCACAGCTCTGCCGGTGGAATGAGGCAGAGGTGATCTGCCCCCACTTGTGTTGTTTCCCAACCAAGTCCAAAAGAACAGAGGTGGTCTATTTAAAAAAAAAAAAAAAATAAGCTTCAGGGGTCAGTCACACTTGGGGACTGCTTGGCTCAGCACAGTTCAGCAGGCTTCCTTGGCGCAGTGATGCTCAACCTCTAACCAGGTGATGAGTATCAGGTTCTCCACCTGGCTTCGGCGCCTCCCTGTGCTCACAGGGCACGGTCACTCACAGACCTGGGCAAGTGGCTGAGCTCGTGGGGGGCTTGGGGGAGCGCAGACTTTTGGGTTAGGGCTGGGGAGCTGCTTACCTGTTCTCAGCCAGCAAGAAGAGCCTTTCCCCTCCTGAGTGCAGGCTGGGCCACCCACCCCTCCCAGCTCTGGTTCTTGCCACTGACAATTTCAGGGATGCTGGCGAGAGGTGTGTGAGCGTGTGCCTGTGTGTGAACACGTGGTGTGTGTGTGTGTGCATGCTTGTGCGAGTGTGTGCAGGAGCACCCGGACGCCTGGCTTTCCCCCGCCCCAGCCCCACTGGGTGTGGACGGGGCCCCTCCCAGTTGTGTGTGCTGGGTGGTCACACGGAATAGAGTCTGGGTCCTGAGTACATCACACCCTGACCAGATCTCTTCTTTCTTTCTTTGCCTTCTTTCCTTGCAATAGGTCCAGAGGGACAGCGCTTTGTGAGGAGCCTCCAAAACGTAAGTGGCATTTGACCTCCCCATGGTCTCGGTGTCTCGCCACGGGTGGCAGTGACCCACGGTGGGCGCTCAGGATCCCAGAGGAAGAGACAGAAGCCCCGAGGCCCCAGGACCTTGTCCACAGGTCACCTCTGGGTGGCAGGTCCACGGCCCGGCTTGGCCACCTGTGCACATCGGTGGCAGGGAGGTAGCCCTGCAAATGGGCTGAGCACTGATTTCGGAGTCCTGGCCTGGACCCCAGCCTGGCTCTGCACCAGGCGGTGAGGAGGCCTTCGTGGAGTTGATTCTAAGGTTCGGGGTCAGAAGCGTATGAAAGGGTGAGCTGCTTGGCTCCCAGCAGACAGGATGCTCTAGGAATCGGGCTGCTGTCCCAACTATCCCTTTATTGAATGTTTTATTTTTAAAAAATTGAAAACCTTCAAGAAAGTTGCACGAATGTTACAATGAACTCCTCTAAGTCCTTCACTTAGATTTTCCTATTGTTAACATTTGCCTCCTTTGCTTCCTTGCTTTAATATATGCTATAAAAAGTCACATTGATATCCTGGATCACTGGGGAGTTTCAGGCACGCTGCCCCTTTACCTCTAATCCTTCAGCATGCATTTTGTAAGAGCAAGGCCATTCATTCTCTTATATAAGTACACAATGATCAGCCCTGGAACATTTAACATTGACACAATTCTGTTATCTAATCTAAGAACTTAATGACGTTTTGCTGATTGTCTAGTATTTATAGAACCTCCCGCACCTCCACCCCAGTTCAGGATCACAGTAGCATTTTTAAAAGGGGTTTAATGGGGCAGGAACCTGACTCAGTCACTTTTCTGCAGCTGCCTTCTACACCTTGATTTAAACATCCTCACTGTAGGGGCTTTCAAAGAAGTCTTTGACTCGTGACATTCAGTAAGAAGCATACTTTACAGCAGGATGCCGTGTGTACTTAACACACGTGTGAAACTGAAACGAAAGTTTCACGAAATAGAACTCGTAGCCTCACCGTCTGCAGGGCTCTCTGTTCTGTTCTGTTCTCTTTTATAAAAACGATAGCCCTGACCCTCTAAGTCAATAGATTGCACGACCCACTAGTACACCTGCTCTGGAATTTGAAAAACCTGGCTTCCTGGGCAGAAACTTCTCGGGATCAAGCTCCCACAGGTCCGGGGCCGGGTTTGGTTGATTGGGGTCCCCTAGGAAGCCAGGACTGGGAGAAAAGCCTGAAGACCCTTGGCCTCTTGCTGCCGGTGGTGGACCCGATTCCACCCCAGTCATCAAGCTCCCAGCCCTGGGTCTCTGTCACCGGCAGCCGCAGGCCTCCGGCACCACCCAAGACCTGCTCTTCATGCTGTGACATCAGATGCGGAGAATCAGGCTGGCATATCCCTGGTGGTCAGGAGATGCCCCGCTCTGGGTCAGCCTCCAGAGTCACCACTGTCATAAATAGCAAGAGGAATAATCGCGAACATTTACGGAACTCTTTAACAGCGTTCACCATGCTGCCGAGCGTTTAATGATGGCAGCAGATTTTATCCTGCACCTGTCCTGTGATGGGCGCTGTGGTTCCACCATTTATTGAGTCGCCTGCAGTCCTCACAGTAGCCCTGTCAGGTGGGCACTGTACAATGATGGCCCCCATTGTACAGATGGGGATACTGAGGCTCAGAGGTGGTGAACTGCCCGCGCCCTCACCGCCAGGTCACACAGGATTTGAACCTGGTTGATCTGACCCTGGTGCCAACACCATCCAGCATGGCCCTCCCCTCCCCCTCCCCCAGGCTGGTGCAGACTCTGGTCCAGCCCCTTCCTGAGGCCTCTCACTGGTTAATGAGTAGCCCAGGGCAGCCAGGAAGCCAGGTGCCTGCCACTGTGAAGCTGGAATGTGAGTTCTGCTTCCAGATAAAGAGAATCTTGTGCAAGGGGCTTGGCCTTTAGAGGCAATAAACAGAGGCCGGCCACGGTTCCTCTCCCTGAGGCTTGCTGATCCGTCCATACTTGGTGGGAGCCCATTTTACGAGAGAGGCCGCTGAGGCTGAGAGGCCTGTCTGACGCCTCCTCCAAGCAGCCCTTTTGGTTTAGTCTTGCCAGAAGTGCTCACTGCCGCCTGACATGGCAGGCAGTGGGATTTGGAAGGAGGTGTCTTTAGAGAACAGTTGTCATCTCTGAAGTCTGAGCCCTGCTGGGTGTGCGGCCTTCAGTTCCCACCTGCGAAAGGGGATGGTGATCGCTCTGGAGCCCCCGCAGGGTCAAAGAGATGACAGATGTGTGCATGTCCATTGGGTGTTCAGCAGACCCTGGGGTATTAATGAACCCGCCAAAAATAGTATTCCTGAGCTGGGGGCAACCCGGGTAGTAGAAAGTCCTTGGAGCTGGAGAGTCAGACAGCCCAGGTTCAAATCCTGGCTCCATCCCTGGCCAGCTGTACAACCTTGAGAGGGCAGTCAGAGCCTCTCGGAGCCTCCTCTTCCCCACCTGTGAAATGGAACAGTAACAGCCCCGGGAGGAGCAGAAAGTGAGTATGGGATCAGGGGTAACGATCAGTCATCACAGTGGGGTTTAGAAGCGCGCAAGGGGCCTAACAAAGTCATTGCCCCGCACCCAATAGCATTTCTTTTATTTATTTATTTTTTTTATAAATTTATTTATTTTATTTATTTATTTTTGGCTGCATTGGGTCTTCATTGCTGCGCGCGGGCTTTTTCTAATTGTGGTGAGCAGGGGCTACTCTTTGTTGCAGTGTGTGGGCTTCTCATTGCGGTGGCTTCTCTTGCTGCGGAGCACGGGCTCTAGGCGCACAGGCTTCAGTAGTTGTGGCTTGCGGGCTCAGTAGTTGTGGCGCGCGGGCTCAGTTGTGGCATGCGGGCTCAGTAGTTGTGGCGTGAGGGCTCAGTAGTTGTGGCGCACGGGCTTAGTTGCTCCGTGGCATGTGGGATCTTCCCAGACCAGGGATCGAACCCGTATCCCCTGCACTGGCAGGCGCATTCTTAACCACTGTGCCACCAGGGAAGTCCCCCCAGTAGCATTTCTTATCTCATCTCCCACGTGGGATCCCCTGAGCAACTCCCCCCCACCTGAAAATCAGATCCACCCTCTTGGGTGCCCAGGAATTTTAGGGAGGGGGAACCTCTCTGAGCTCGTCGTGAGAATTCCAGTGGGGCCTTCTCCACCTGTGCCTCCCCCAACCTCACCGCCCTCCCTCCACAGCTTGTAAACTCTGGCAAGGGAGGGGGTGTCGGTACGACCTCTGACCATCCACCAAAGCATTCACTGCCTAGAAGGGCCAAGACAGTGAGAAAATGGTATTTATTGTTTGTTTACCCTGATTATAAAAGTCATACAATTTTTCAAAAATTGAGATAGGGTTGGCATACAACGTTGATGTACATTTAAGGTGTACAGTGTGTTGATTTGGTCCATTGCTATTGCGGTATGAGTGTCACCGTAGCATTAGTTAACACCGCCATCAGTCACTTAATGATTTCTTCTGGTGTTGAGAAGTAACATGTTTTTCATACAGAAAATTTGGAGAGCACAGAAAAGTCAAAACAAGAAAATAAAATTCATCTCTATTCCTACCATCCAGAGATAAGCACCTAATGGTACATTTATACACGTTTGGGTAATATACCTTATTTAAAATTTTCCTTTCCAAATTGAACTCGTAGCATGGCTCTTTAGGAGCCAATTTCTCCCAGCACACCCTCCAACCTATTTCTGATAGCGTTTTGGGGTCTTGGGTCTTCCAAGTCCAGATTTGGCAAACTTCTTAAAGGGTTGGATAGTATGTATTTTGGGCTTGTGGGCCATGGGCTCTCAGCTCTGCTATTGCAGCTAGAACCCAGTCCAAGACAATAGGCAAATGATGGATGGAGCTATGGGCCAATAAAACTTTATTTACAAAAACAGTGCTGAACCTAGCCCAGGGGCCACAGTTTGCTGACCCCCCTGTTCTAGTTTGTTTTGATTTGTTTGGATAAACCATCATTTATTTAAGTAATCCCCTGGTGAGGAGAGATTGGCTGTGTATAGTTTCTCTTTTTTGAAAACCACTCTGCTGTGAACATTTTTTTTTCTATTTTTAATTATGGTAAAATACACATAACATAAAATTTGCTGTCCTAACCATTTTTAAGTCTACAGTTTAGTGGTGTTAAGTGTATTCACATTGTTGGGCAGTCCATCTCCAGAACTTTCTCATCTTGCAAAACCGTGTGCAGTAAATTACACATTGGTCTGGTCAGGAAACTGGAATCGCTAGCATGAAGGGAGTGCGCATTTTTAAGATGCTCGCACTTGTTGCCAAATTATTGACCCTCCAGAAATTGCTCTAATGTCATCATTGACAGCCCTCAGTCCTTGAGAGAGAGAGGTGGCACGTTCCTGGTGAATGTGCTTTCAGGGTCTTAGGGGGCAGAAAATTTAAAACAATCCATCCTAGAGGAGCTGCTCCCAGTCTGCCAGCCTTCCTTTTTGGGGAAGAACATAAAAACTCAGGAAATATAAAATGCTATGAATCCTAGGCCTCCTCCGAGGCTGATAAATACACCCTTTAGAGAGAGGAGAGGCGTGTTTAAGACCTAATCTCACCATGAGTCTGGGTGTAAATGTCTTTTGGCCTCTACCTTGCTGTGTGACCCAGGGCATGTCACTTAACCTCTCTGGGCCCCAGGGTCTTCTGTCAAAATAAACATGATGTAGAATCTCCCTTCTGTGGTTGTGGTGAGGATCAGGGAAGAAAAACTATGAACCTTCTCTGTACAGTGACTAGCCCATAGCAATTACTGAAAGTGGTACTTGTCACTGTAATTGGTCTTCCTATTGCTACTGTTACTGTTAATACTTTTGATACCTCTGTCAGGGTAGGCTGAACATATGGACAATAATAGCGTGCGCAGCTCTTTGCAATTCTCAAAAAGGTCTCCCATCTTTCATACTTGCATTATCGTATAGCATAGTTATTACTGTCGCCACATAACAGGTGAGAGATGTGAGGCTCAAGAAGGCAGTGGCCAGCTTGAGGTCAGCCGTGTTTCAGGTCGGGACCTGGGGTGAGCCACATCTTTGGCTTCTTAGTCTTGAAGTCAAAGGTGCTGGGAGACGGGGCCTCTGGACCACCAGGCCAAGCAGGAGCCGCGTCTTCTGGCCTAACCTGTGGCGGGAAAGCTTGGGCCTCAGGTGGAGAGAAGATTCCTTGGCTGTATCTTCCTGTCTTGGCTCTTACCCCAACGGGTGTCACACAGGGATTTCTTCAAGGAGAGAGATTATTATTTTAATGTGTGTGGTTCTTTCCCCACACCACCAAGCAATCCTCCAGCACCAGCTGGGCATCCTACGACTTAAGTCAGTATTGACGATACTGACGCTGTTGGTGTGGAGGTAGTCTCAGGTTCCCCAGGTGAAGGGCTCAGTCCCACAAGACTGCCCCCACCCCCGACTTTAGCCCGAATGGCTGTGAATCGGAGGGTCCCACGACCCCCTCCTCGGGTTGGATTAATTTGCTAGAGCAGCTCACACAACTCAGAGAAACATTTTACTTACTAGATCACCGGTTTATGACAGAACGATATAACTCAGGAACCAGATGGCAGAGACACACAGGGCCAGGTGTGGGGAAAGCGAGGAGCTTTCATGCCCTCTTCAGGCGCCCTTGTCCCTGAATCTCCACGTGTTCACCAACTGGAACCTCCCCAAACCCTGTCCTTTTGGGATTTTACGGAGGCTTCATTACCTAGGCGTGATCCATTCAACCTCCAGCCCCTCTCCCCTCCGCAGGGCTGAGGGGTAGTGGGACTGAAAGTTCCAGCCCTCTAATCACTGGTGGGTTCTCCTGGCAACCAGTCTCCTTCCTTAGCTCCCTCCTAAGTCGCCTCATTAACATAACAAAAGACACCTTGATCCCTCTCGCCACTTAGGAAATTCCAAGGGTTTTAGGAAGTCTGTGCTGGAAACGCGGATGAAGACCAACTTTATCTTTTTTATCATAAATCACAATATCACAGCCCCCCCCCCCACCCAGTTTTTGAAACTGACAGGGCCTTTCAAAAAGAAGAGCTTCCCACAGTGGTGAAGCCTGAGGGGTTTCTGAAGGATACTGCTAACTGTTAGCCTGTGCTCAGCCACCAGACAGCAAGTCCAGAAACCTGGGCTCCTAAAGCAAAGCAGGCACCTCCCAACCCCTGGGGCTGCAGTTGGCCTCTGGCCTCGGAGGGCCTGTCTCCCTGGGGCAGTTCCCTCTAGCACCTCCATTATTTACCCATTTGCTGGGGGACCTTGGACAAGTCACTTCCCTTCTCTGGGCCCTAGGGCTTCCCCACGTGTAAAACAAGGGTCTGGAATCATCTCCCTGGGGTGGCTGCTGGCGTGGCAGTGCCGAGCTTTGGCTACGAATGTCAGCTCTGCCATTTCAGAGTCAGGTGCCCTAGCGTAAGGGGTCTCCCTTTCTGAGCTGGGTGTTCTCTGTAAAAGGGGCGAAAGTGCATGTGCCCCCCCGGGGTCTGCAGGCTTAGGAAAGAGGCCGCCCCCACCACAGCCTGGCTGCTGCTGGCACACCCTCCGTGGGGCCTTACACGGGGACCCCTGGCATCCCTTCACTGCTCCTCCCCCAGAGGGAGTTTGGGATTGGCCTGCCCTCCTGCCCCTCATTCCCACCCTCCACACCCCCGAGTCCCCCTCCTCACTCCTCTCCTCCCCGAGCTCCTGCTCTGTGGGTCCACGAGGGCCCACGCCTCCCTCCCTCCCTCCTGCCACAGTGAGGGGGACGTGGCTCTTCTTTCTGTTTTGGGGGTCCAGTGCCGGGAGCTTCTGCTTGTCTTGCTGCCCCCCTAGTCTTTTCTGGGCATCCTGCCTGCCCCTGACCATCTCCCTCATGTGAGCGCATTCTCTTTTCCGTTAAGTTCCTGAGGTCCAGAGAGACGGGGTTCTGATGAGGAATCTAAGGCTGAGTCCTGATGATCGGTGGGAAGGATGCCATGATCGATTAGCAATGTCTTTTGGGGGCGCGGGATAGGAGGTGGCATGTGGGTGGTACACGACCCCCTTGGTAGCAGACACCTGCTTTGGAAAAAAGGAGGAGCTGAGAGGACTGTGAAAGTTCTGTGCAGCCACCAGGCAAGAGGCTTCTTCGGGGTGGGAAGAAAGAAAGGGACACGACTATGGGATAGGGTGACCCTCAAATCCTAAGTTACTTAATTCATATTTAGGTGGAGGTTTTCGGACTAGGCACCCAGAGTATTTGATTCCTCTTATGTTCTGGGTCTCATATTTTTGCTAGATATGGGATGGCGGGGTGATAACACATCAAGACCCTCCGGATGAGGTTGCCAGATAAAATGCAGGTGCACCTGAGAGGTGCAGCGACCTGCCCAAGGTCACACAGCACCTTGACGTTGGGCACCTCTCCTCTGCTGCTTCCTGGCTGTGTGACCTCAGGTGAGTCCCATCTGCTGCCTGGGCCTCAGTTGCCCCATCTGTTAAATGAGGACCGAGATCAAGATGCCCAGCGGGTGAACTGGCGCACGTAGGAGAAAGCAGCTCGGTGTATTGAAAAGTTGATGAGCTGATTTCTTATATATGTGGCTTATGAATAATAGCTGTAATAAAGTGCTTTTAGGGAAGGGTTAGTCACACTAAACAGACCAGACATTGAGTGAAGTCTCTCACCCTAAAAGAGACAAAACTAGAAAAGCTTGGAAGGTGGCAGGTGGCTGTGCTTCTGGGCAGTGATTCCTGACACCTCGGACCCCTGGGCTAGCTGATCCCCATGTGGCCAGGCCTGAGAGCGCCACGGCTGGGCACCTGGCCTGAAGTGCTTCTGGGGAAAAGGGTCCCCCCTAACTTTATTAAATTAATTTTATTTCATATTCATAAATATTATGACAGGTGCTGGTGATACAAATATAAGCAAGATATTGTCAATTTTTTAGAATTTTACAGTCTAGTAGGTGAGACTGTGTGAAAGTGTAAATTACGTTAAATTTTGGTGATTTCTTTTCCAGTTTTATTGAGAGTAAACGACATACATCACTGTATGAATTTCAGAAGTACAGCGTGATGGCTTGATTTGCATATATTGTGAAAACGATTACCACAATAGGTTCTGTTAACGTCCATCACCTTGTGTAGATACAACAGCCCCCAACTTAAGGTCATGGGGCCAGACCTTTGACTTCCCTTGGGCCTTTCCAGTCCATTGAGAAATTCGCATGTTTTCAAACCTTTTCCAGCTCTGCTGAGTGGGGGAAAGGCCCAGGCAAGAACATTTGATGTCAGGGGAAGTTTGGGGAAAACCTGTAAGCATCTGAAAACCGAGAATTGAAAGTCTGTTCATTCAGTCATCAGGGAGTTATGGACTTGTCCTGTGGCTCAGACCCCCGCTGGGCCCTGGGGACCCAGAGATGAGCCTCGCTCTGTCCAGCCTGGGAACTGCCTGGCCTGCAAATCGGGCGTCCATTGGCGGGGTCTCTTGAAGATGCTTGGGCACCCAAAGTTCAAAGAACTTTCCCAGAGGCCTTGAATGACAAAGCATGCCAGCTGGGCACAAAAGGGGAAGGGCATTACTGGTGAGGAAGCAGCCTGTGGAAGGGCTGGCAGAGCATGAAAGAGTGGAGCGAGGACCCCGGGGCCGAAGGAGCCTGGGGGGCTGGGGGTGCTGTGTTCTGGGCTGGGAGGAGGAGCTGGATGGGTGTTGGTGTAGCCTGGTGACCCCCAGTGCCCTGCTGAGTGCTTGGTCTTGATTCACTTTGGGGAACCAGCCTGGAATCAGAGCCCTCATTTAATGCTTCCAGGTGTCCCTTAAAGGTAGTAACTGTTTAGTTGTTCTGACAACTGGCTTCTGCTCAGGAAGAAAAACAAACAAGCCCAGCCTTCACCACCGAGACCCGCTTGTAGGAGAATCACAGGCGCGGCCAGAGGTCCCAAGAGGAAACCCACTCTAATGAGATGTCTAACCTAGTTTTGCTGATTCACGTGGTTTGGGGAGCACACGAAGTGCCTTGGGAGGGGATGGCGGTGCCAGCGGACTTGGCTGCTGGTTTGACACAGAACGCCGGATGGAGAAACTGTTTATTTGGTATTTTCCCTGCTTGACAGATCAGCCCTGGGTGTTTGCTTCTGCTTCTCCCAGCACTTAGCTGGATGATGCTAACAACGGGTGGAGTCCGTGTTTGTTGATTTAACCGCATGAAATGCAAGCTGGCTGATCTCTCTGGTTCAGGGGCAAACTGTTTCTCCTGAGAGCAAAGCCAGGCTTGTATTGAGGCCCTTCCTTGTACCTTCCCTTGTGTAATGTGAGGTGGCCCATTTTACAGATGGTGCAACTGAGGCCCCAAGGGGAAGAGACACGCCTGAGGTTACTATTTGCTGCTGACAAGTGGCAGAGTTAGGTTCCAACTAAAATCTCTGATGGTGACGCAGAACAGGCAAAAGCGGAACCAGGCAAAGGGTATTTGGGGAACAGAGTCTCACTGGCGGAGTTGGGAGCGGGAGGCTCACTCTTGGGGAATTCAGAGAACAAAGCTGGAGAGGCGAGGAGGGTCTTTCCTCTCCACTGACATTATGCGGGAGAGGGAATTTTGTACAACTCAGCCATCTGGGGGTCAGCCGTAACTGACTGACCAAATAAAGAGATGAGTCAGTTAAAAAGGACAACGGATTTCTCGACTATTTATAGTTGTGGCCTAGATCTCAGGTATCCTTGCCCCCAAGGAGTGAAAGGAGACTTTTTCAGATGGCCCAGGCTCTGCACAGGGTGAATTAGCTGATTAAGTCCCAGGCTGCAGTGGATGGGACACTTTGAGGGGGGTCAGGGTGAGAAAGGTCAGAGGAGGTAGGGGTGGGGGGATGCTTCTGGGGCTGAGAGGGTGCAGACAGGCAGGTACACCATTTCTAAAAGCGGTGCAGGCTATCAGACCCCACACCCCTCCCTTCCTTTCATCAGTTCACTGAGATTAGCCGCATCCCTGGACATTAGTTCTGGGCAGGCTGAATTTAAAGGGTTAAAAGCTCTTGCTGGCCTAAGGGGCCAGTATTTAGCCATCCCAGCAGGTGTACAGAATTAAATGGGAAGGTCCTGTAGAGCACACAGCCTCAGTGAGGTGGATTCTTTTCGTTGCTGCTGTTCTGTGGTTGAGGCCGCTGGGTCCTAGTCCATGAAGATATGTGTGATGTGGCCCCACTCAGGAGATTCTAATCCTAGCTGGTGAATTTGCCAAATGACACCCCTACCTCCTGCTGGCCTCAGTTTCCTCCTGTGTCAGGTGAAGAGGGGGACCTCCTGGTATCCAAGGTCATAGCCAGGAGATGCCCCAGAGCCCTGTGGTCGAAGACCCAGGACCCTCGAGTCTTGCCTCTTCCTGGCTGTGCAACCCTGGTTAAGTCGATTGATCTCTCTGAGCCACAGATGGGTAAAATCCGTCATCTCATAGGGTGGTTGGAAAGGACTGGGTAAAATAGGGAACCCAGGTGCCAGGTGGTGCCCCAGGCACACTTGGGCGCTCAGCCTAGGGAGCTGGTATTCCTCTCTGGAACTGACTGTGCAGCTGGAGGATTTTTCCATACATTTAAGGCATTTCAAGTGTGCTTTTTCTCCTATCAGACTCTCCGAAAATGCTATAAAGTCGCATTACCTTTGGACTGGTTATAGGAAAAAAGTGAACAGCCATAATCAGTGAAAAGTGATTTAAGGAAATAAAAATATTTAGCATATTTTTTAAAAGTTACTATTAGCTAGAATCATATCAAGTGGCCAACACAGTGCCAGGTACATAATGTCAGCCACAAGGGTTGCTATGACAGTGGTAGACCAGGCTCCTCATTCACTGCCGCCTGGGAGGAAGCCGGGACCCTTGCACTAGAGCCCCCAGACCAGGGGAGGAAGAAGACACGAGGATTACAGCTGAGGAATGAGCACCTCGTTCCGCTGGGAGATGGGTGGAGGGGGGATGGTCAGGGAAGTCTTCCTGGAGGAGGTGGCATTTGAGGATGGAGAAGAGTGGAGATGTGCATTCCAGGGCCTGGAATGGCCTGTAAAAATGCACCAAGCTCTGACAGGCTAGGGTCTTGCAGGCAATGGTGTGTAGTGACAGTAAGCTCTGTGATCAAGGAACCCTCTCTCTGGCTTTAGTTCTGCTAAGGGATGTTCCTAATTGGTGGCATTTTTCTGGAGAACGAAGTCTCTGGGCACCTGGGCTGTGTTGGAAGGGGCATTGTGACCTCATGAGCAAATATTCTGAGACCTAGAGCCGAGGTGCTGGGCATCTTCTGTACTCTCTCTGGCCTCCGATGGCATCCCATTTCCCAGTGCCTGGGGTAAGTCACGTTTGCTTGTCCACCTGCGTCTCTGTTTGCACACAGAGCCCCTGTCCCCTTAGAGATCCACCCTGGGCTGTCTTCTATGATTCAAGCTTGTGAGGTCTCCAACAGCTGCAGTCGCCTAGGAGATGGTGTTCAGGGAGACTGCCCCAAAGTGGGAGCAGGAGACAAATGTGGGAGCCCTTCAGTGCTTACAAGTTCTGACCCAGTGGTCCCGCTGGGGGCCTGGTGGGAGGAAGGTCTTCCTCAGAGGCATCCAGCTCGGAGCAGGCCATGGCTCCCCTGGCTGGAAGTGCTCTACCAGGTCACCCACCCCAGACCACCAGTGGGACCCTCTGTTTACCCACCTCCTCAGCCCAAATCCTTGCATGATGGAGCCTCTCAGCCCCTGAGCTGACTGCAAGTAGGTCGCTGGGTGAAGAGACACGGCATTCCCTTGGGGTCAGGGGCCTCCATGGAACTTGGGGCTCTGGATTTCCTAAGCCTGGGAAAGGGTCCTCAAATAAGTAAGGAGTCGACCTGGTCCAAGGCATCCAAACAGCAGCAGCTGGCAGGAAGGGGCACTGGCTGTGGAGAGCTCAGAGCTGAAACCTTGGAGACTGAAGCTCGTGCACCTGGGCCTCAGTTTCCCCACCTGTAAAATGGGCACATTAGGCCAGATGATGGTGCTGAATTTCATGAACTAGTACATGTTCAAAAATCATATTGGGGTTGAGGAGCGGAGTGGCCCACCCTCGGGCCGTACACCTGTCATTTTACCCCTTCACAGCAGTTCTATAAAAGTGACCATCTGGTCTCACTCCGATGCTGTGAAAGAAAGACAATTTTAACCTCCCCTCCAAATAGGAAGGCTGCAGTTTCAGAAGGTGGGGGCACGTGTGTCTAAGAAAGAGCCCTGGCAGCCTCCCGGCTTAGCCTCTCACTGCACCATGGGCTAGAGGAGGTTTCATCCCAGTTGGCCCTGCCTGGTGTTGGGCAGCTCGGAGTAGAAGCTCTGAGAACCACCCCAGCCCTCCCTGTGACTCGCCTTCCTGCTGCTCGGCCCTTCCCCAAGACCAGCCTCAGTGTGAACAGACGCTCGTCCTCACGCAGGACGTGGTGATATCACCTGTCTGTGTGCCCGCCCCATGTGGAGCAGCCCGCCTGCATCAGCTCACACGGGGGTCCTTCCACCCTGGGAGGTCGAGGCTGCTCTTGGCCGTGACTTACAGCTCAGGAAGCAGGGTCACCCTGAGCCTCCTGGCAAGCCCCCTTCCCTTTCAGGCCTCAGTTTCCTCATCTGTAAACTCTGGGCATTGGGCTCCTGGGTTGATCTGTAACTCCGTGATGGCCAGGAGAGGGGTCTCACATACCCAGGGACCTCCAGCTAGGATCCTTGGGCTTTCGAGGCTGCCAGGAGTTGAGGGGTCACAGAATCTGATTTCTGCAGCTTCAGCCATCCTGGGGGACACCAGCGAGACCACCTTCCCCTCATGAAGGTTTTCTTGACTGCTGCCCAGGGTCTCTGTCTGTGACCAGGGGGATGGAGGGAGGCTGCTTGGCCACTCTTCGATTAGCTGGTCTGTAGTTCACGCCATGGGTTGTCACGGCCACTCTGTAGCCCCCTTTCCCAGCAGCAAAGCCTTTGTCTGCTCTCAAGTTCAGGTCCAGCCCCTGTAACTTCCACCTCCCCTGCTTGGCAGGTGCCACCACCCAGGGGCCCAAAGGGTACCAGCACCTTGTATGGGGAGCTGCCTGAAGTGCTCTCTAATCCCACCCCAAGACTAGGCCAGGGAGGTGAGGAAGGGTTCCATATCCAAGCTCAGACCCCCAGGGAGTACCAACCCAGGGGACCCCAGGGTCCACCAGTCCCACCCACTGTGGAAGAGGACAGGAAGTTGGAATAAGAGGGGGCAGGGGTGTTAGGGTGACGCCCCGAGTCTCATAGCTGGTTGACCCTGGTCCTGGCTCTGTGGGGTATCTGTCAGGTTCCCAGTAGGCCTGGCACACAGGAGATGCCCAGTAGGGCCTTGGCTGTGAGTCCAGGCTGCCGCTGGTCTCAGGGAGAACATGCGTGAGTTTGTTCACCATCCTGATGCTGATAGCACACACGTTGTCCAGGTGCTGTTCTAAGTGGTCTGTACATACTCACTCATTTAATCTCAGCAGCCCTAAGAGGCAGGTCCCCATTCACTATTACTGTCCCCATTCTACATTTGAGGAAACTGAGGCACACAGGGTTTATTGATGACGTACTTTTTCTTCTGCTGGGGAGACTGCCTTTGCTGAGGGAGAGAGGGCTGTGTGTACACGTGTGTGGGGAGGGACAGGACACTGCACCTCCAGGCTTGGGGTCTCCTGGTTGGAGGGTCTAAGCCATAGCCCAGAGAGGGCAGGCCTTGCCTTGGTCAAGCAGCTGTCACTGGCAGAGCTGACCCCACCAGGGCCTTGTGCTTGGGTGGCTGGCATTTAAAGGACAGGGGTTTCTTTTGGGAAGACCCCACCTGCTGCCTCCACCTTAGAAAAAAGTGACTGCCAGGGTGACAGCCAAGGGGTCCCTGAGTCCCAGGCGGTGTGCCGTGCACCTCGTCCCTGTCCTTGGAGAAGCTGCCTGAGGTCTGCTCAGCTGGACTCTGCCCTTTACCAGGCTTCAAAACCAGGTCCTGGCTTCCTTTGTGTGTCCCACTCCCAGGGTAGGGGGCTCTCTCTGATGCTTGTCCCTCCAGGGTCACATATACCCACTCAACTCCCTGCCCCAGAGGCCCCAGGTAGTGCACCTGCCAGCCCTCACCTTCAGTTCTCAGCCCCCTTTTCACTTTAGTAAGTGGATATAAAGGAGCGCTGGCCTTGTCCTGGGTTCAGTCCTGGCTGTCACTCACTCACTGGGTAACCTTGGGCCAGGTTCTGTCTCCTCTCAGAGCCTCAGTTTCCTTATCTATAGAACGGGGCAAAAGTGCCCGTGCCCCGGGGTGCTGCAAAGAGCAGCGGCAACAGGGAAGATCAAGTGTGGGGTGGCCCTGGGCCCACCAGGGCTGGCAGAGGTGAAACCCAGCCGGCCCAGCCTCCGGCTACTCACAATCTGGCGGAGGAGACCACGCACGTGCGCTCACACACACACACACTCACGTGCTCAGGTGCACTGTCATCACCAACAAGAGTCCTTTTCATTGGTTGGTTTTCTTTTGCATTTTACCAAGAGTCTCCCAGTCCATTGACACCACTGTCCCTGGCCTCACCTGATGCTGAGAGTCGCTTGGGGGCTCATTTAACAGCTTTGAAGATTCAGTCAGGAGAGGTGGGTGTTGGGGGGAGCCGTCTGCATGTTCAGCCAGAGCCCCAGGTGATGCTGGTGTTGAGGCCTGTGTGAGGGTCTTGGGCATCTACTAGCTCTGCCCGAGAGCCCAGAGACTTCAACCAGGGATGGCTTTATAGATTAGGAGGCCCATTTTACAGGAGGAAAAACTGAGGTTTCCCAAAAAGAACTTTGAACTTTGTCCAAAGTTGCACAGTTCTGAACAAGAGCCCAGCACCTGGGAGATGGGGGTGGGAGAGTGACACTGGCCAGAGGAGGTGAGGGAAAGAGTGGGGTGGGCATGAAGGGCTTCCTGGAGGAGGCGACACTTGGGCCAGGTCTTCAAGGTGGGTGGGATCCACCTAAATATAAGGGAGCCCACAAGCCAAGCACAGGGTGGAAGGGGATAATGCTGGGGAGAATGAGGAGGGCCCAGGATTCATGCAGGACAAGAGGAGAAATAAGGCGGCAGGGACTGCGGACAGGGCCAGACATGTAGAGTGAGCCTTGGATTCCAGGTGGGGAAATTGAGATGATTAGTCTCCAAGCAGCTGGGATAGTTCCACTGATAGTTCTTGAGCTAAGGGCGACATGGCAGGCAGTGGGGTCTGCCAGAAACAAGCTTGGCTAAGCTGGTGGGAGCAGAGTTCAGGGCGCGCCTCTGGGGAGTTTCCAGTGGCTGGGTCGGCCTCGTCTCGCAGCGCTGCGTGAGTGGCAGGCCGTGCCAAATCCCCCACACCGTGCTCTTGGCAGGCACCATGGAGGCATAAGTGGATCACAGTGAAAGGTTAGGGGTCATGGAGGCTATGTGGGGCTGCCTGGGAGGTGGTCTGCACGTGTAGGAAGACCACAGTTGAGGAATGTCAGCCATCCCTGGAGCCCACCCCGCACCCCTGGGGTGGATTTTAATGCTGAGCTTTTCTTCTAGCCAAGCAGTAGCTGCTGTTAGGCACCATCTGGTAGCCCTGGAAGCCACCGCTGCTGCCGCACCAACATTCACCAACCTGACGGAGTTAGATATGAATCCGGTCCACTCAGGTTTGGAATAAGACCTTTACTTTCCGCCTCTGGCACCCACTGTGCTCCACTGGGTTGGGGGTGTCGGGAGCATCCCCACCCTCCATCAGCTCCTTCCAGCCTCAGTTTCCCCTCCAGCTCTGATGGTCTGTCTGTGAAAGAGGCTGATCCTCTTTGTTGATCCGCCGTGGGTCCAGGGCCTCGGTTTTTCCATCTAGAAAGTGGGCTTGCATTCACACATGCCGAGACCTCTAAGGCCCCAGCTGGAGCTTTCAACTTTTGTGCAGGATCCACTGGGATCTCCAGCACTGGGCCATAGAGAATTCACTTCAAACTCATTTTTGGAAGATGCTCGGGGAACACATTTAATGAAAATTCATTTCCTAAAGATTTGGGACTGATCTCTCAATAAAAGGCAAAGCTTTGTGGAGTTTTGACCCTTTGGGGGGAACTGTGCTCAGATGCCAGGGATACATGTAATAGAGTTACATCTATAGCTCTTTGCTCCATCACCCTCATCGAGGGGCCTCACAGCTGCAAAGTGGAAGAGACTTGCTCCTGCACTGAGTGTCCCCAGAGTCCTGAGCCCTAAATGTTCCCTCTAACAAATACTCATAGTGCCAGGCCTTGTACTGGGTGTTGGGAAGCAGGCCCGGGGAGTATGGGGCAGAGGTGGAGGTGGTGTGGCCTGCGGAGCCCAGGGGAGGCACTAGGGGGTCCTCGGGGCCACCATCCTGGGGGGTTGCCTGTGAGTCACTCGGGGAGCAGCGTGCTGGGCTAAGGCAACAGCAGGAGCCGAGGTGTGGAGGGAGGCGTGGGAAAGCACGGGCTGTGTGGGTTCAGAGGCCCCTGGGCATCTTGGGTGGGGTCTGGATGGTGGAGGATGCTTGAAACTTGACTTCCAGACAAATGGAGTAAAAGCCCAGGCAACAAGCCCCTTTGCTCTGCGGTGGGCGCAGCGGCAGCCCGTGCCAGTGGATCACCCCCTCTTCCTTGCTGAATGAATCCCAGGCTGTTTCACTCCACAGGCACCAAACTCTCCTTGAGCTAAATTTCTAAGTGAGGGAGAGGTAAGCGTGGAGCTGGGCAGGAAAAAGAAAGTCCTTCCTCTTTGAGAAGAAACATGATTAAAAGAGGAACAGTGAGAACGGGGAGCTTGTTTACAAACACTAATGAGCTACGAGTTGTCACAGTGTAGACGGGATGTGATGCCCATTTTACGGAAGGTGACACCGAGGCTGAGAGCAGTGACTTGCTCGAGGCCCTACTGCAAAAGCTGCCCTGGCTGGTTTCCCTGGAGCTGTAACTTCCAGCAGAGCCCTGGTGACAGAGTGGGGGATGGCCGGCTCTGAGCGAACACTGGGCCACGCGTGCCCTTAGCTGGCCTTGCCCCCAGGGCCTTTCTCTCTCCAGTTTCTGTAGAGGGAGGGAGGGGCCTGCCCTCTGTTTGCTTTTTACAGCCAGCTAGAGAGGAGTGAGGAGGTTAGGGTTCTTACAGCTTGAAAGGGGAAGTTTGAGGAAACAGAAACCGAGCCTTTCTTTTTTCTCATGTCTCTTTTTTTTGTGGCCTCCAGAAATAATCCTGGGCTCTGCAGAGCCTGTCTCAGGGTCCTGGTTGACCTACTCTACCCACACTTCCGGCAGAGCCCGGCTGGGGCCTGGGCGGTGGGGAAGCAGGCGGGGAGAAGAGTGACAGGCTTGCGGCTGGTGAGTCAGTGGCAGGAGGCCGTTGCCTGCTGACTCACCGCCCTGTGCATGAAAACAGGCCCCCTGAGTCCCCCGCAGCCACGGCGCCCTCCCGGCTCCCTGCTTCCTCTCTTTCACCTGATTGGTGGTTACAGCGCGTGCTGGCAACCTCAGTGGCATTTGGGGTCCAAGCCCCCTCAAACGGATTCGTGCAGCCTGACTGTTCCTGGACCTCCGCCTTCCCTCAGGGACCAGGTCCAGCCTGGCCGCGGGCCCAGCCCAGGGGGTGTCACGGGACCTGCTCCTTGAAGCCTCACTCCAACCAGACGCGTGACTCCTGTCCTCCTCCTGAACTGAGAACCATCTTTGTGATATTGTGACAAAATGAGCCCCCCACCCCCGGGTATTAGCACCCTGAGGGCAGTAAGGCGGTAGGTGCTCGGTCCAGGTAGGGCAGGTGGGGCTTCTCCTGGAACCAGTCCGAGGGAAGTGACGTGTCCCAGATCATATAGCGTCAAAGACTGACCCTGTTCTTTCCAAAACGCATGGGTTTTATCCACGGAGGGGCCAGGGGTCTAGACTCACAAGGACATTTTCTTCTCTCGGTCACCCATGTTATGGTCCTTGGCCGAGGGACAGCAGTTCTGGCCGCGATCCTTGGCGGGTCCCTCTTTGCAAAAGATGGCGGTCACTTCAGCCTGTCTCACAGGTGCTCGGCTCACAATGAGGAGGCCGGCGGCTCTGAGGTGTCGGGGTTCAGGACTTGGGCTCTGCAGGCCCCAGTAGAAAGTCCCTACTGGCAACAGCTTACAGAGGAAAGCCCAACGTGGGCCCTCGAATCCCTTCAGGGTGGGAGGGAGCCAGGTGGTCAGGGACAGCCTGAGTTGAGCACTCCTTGGGGCAGCACAAAGCTCTCCAGGGTCCCTCACCACCTGCTAGATAAATCCAGGGTCTGACCTGGCCTCCAGGCCTGGCTTCCTCTCCGGGTCGCCCCATGCCCTGTCCCCCTTGCTCTGTCCCACACCGGCCTTCCCTCTGTTCCTTTGCCGTGCCCAGTGTGGCCTTCTTCACACACGCTGTCCCTGCTCTGAGAACACCGTTCCCCCAGATGTTTGCCATGCAGATCCCAGCTTCAAGGTGGTTGAAAGCACAGACCCTGAAGCCCATTGATTGCTGTGTGACTTTGGGCAAGCGACTTCACCTCTCTGGGCCTCATTCCTTCATCCAGGCTAGTGAGAGGAATAGATGAATTGGTACCTGCAAGGGCTTAGCACAGGGCCTGCCCAGAACCAGTCTTTAGTGAGCGTCTGCCACTATGAAACGTCACCTCCTCAGGGGGTCCTCTGACTCCCTGTGCCCTCGTCTTGCTTGGTTGTCTTCTGCTCACCGGTCCCAGTCGTAAATATTTATTCATGTATGTATTTAGTGTCTGTCCTCCCTTCTGGAATGTCAGCTCCAGGGCTCACCTCCGAGTCCCCAGTCCCTACAGCAGGGCCTGGCACCTAGTAGAGGATGCTCTCAGTAAATATTTATTCGGTACTCACTGCTCGCCGGAGCTGCCCTCTCTCCGTCTTATCCCCAAATATCCAAGAGGCACAGGGGAAGTGCTTGGCCTGCAGGACTGGAACTGGAACCAGACCCAGTTTTCTGACTCTTCACCTACTGCCCTGTCCCCTGACTCGGTGGCCTACTGGGCCAGTGCCTGGGGCACCTCTGTTTTGGGTGTGTTGTGTGCCCAGCTTGCGTTCCCCTCGAGGGCATCGCCGGCCTTCCTGCACCTGCTGCCCGCCCATCCCCGGGCCACCTGGCCACAGAGCAGCCTGCTCGCGCCTTCCTCCCCCCGCCCGCCTGCAGGTTTGGTGCCAGAGAGAGGAGAAGGCTGTACATTGGGCCCACATCCTGCCCCCCTCCCTGGCGTTGTCCTAGAGGCCAGTTCTTTGGAAAACCTGCCCACCTTCACCCTCTTTTTCCTCTGCGAACCACAGATCAAGAAGTACGATCTGCTCTATTAGGTCCCTGTACAGAGGCCACCTTACCCTGGGGTGTCACCAACCACGTGGAGTCAGGATCTAGGTGCAAATCTTGGCCTCGCCTGGTGGCTGTGTGACCTGGGCCAGACCCTCCCCTTCTTTGAGCCTCAGCTTCCTGATCTGTGAAAAGGAAGGCTCCGTGAGGCTTGGGGCGAAGTCAACACTCCTGTAGGTTGAAGGCCGAGCCTGAGCCAGGCAGGGTGCTCTCAGCAGAATGGGGGTAGACATGAGCCTTCGTGGGGGGAGGGGAGGGCCTTGCCCACGGACGCTGAGCCCAGGAGATAACAGACCCTGTCCCCAGAGCTGCCGTGCTGAAAACAATTCCCCAAACAGAACTCACTTTCACTAGGACCACAGAATTGTCGCTCATTGTTTCGACTTTATTCCTGGCAAAACAATACCGGGCTTCCTGGATGACCTCACTGGGGCGAGCCATCGGACCTTGGAGGCTGGGCTGGTCAGCATCTCCAGCCGAGCCTGTCCTGCCCTTTGCTGCGACTGCCTTGGGTGACCTGAGACAATGGTCTGACCAAAGAGGACAAACTGGGTGTTTGGCCCACACGATGTTGTAGAAATTGGAAGTTGTATGTGCACATACGTCTCAGATTTCAACACCTCTCCAGAAATTGGAGGGTCTGGCCTCAGTGGCCTCGATCCCAAAGGCAACCACAGTAGCTGGAGCTGAGGAGAGCTGCCCGTGGCATATTCTGCAGGCCCTTCCCCACTGGCCTCCATTCTTTGCCTGCCAGGTCCCTGGAGGCCTTTGAGCTTGTCATGCTTGAGTTAGCCTGAGTTAGGAATAGATAACCAAGACAGAAGGATCCAGACCTTCTGATTGAAGGTCAATCAAATGATTCAATCAAATGATCAAATCTTTTAAAGGTGTACCTTTTCATGAAAAAGAATAAAAAACCCTTTTTTAAAATTAATTCCTGCTTTCTTTTCAAAGTCAGCTACCCTAGGAAGTGAAATAGTGCTCTTAATACACGTTTTTTTTTTTCCCCTTTGGTGCTTAACTGTTAAATACTCTCTAGGGCCAGGATTGTATGTAAGCAGCGTGCCTGGGGTAGACATTACTAATTGATCCTGGCCCTCCTCCTTACTGAGCCTGTCCCCCACCTGCAGTCTGTGGGGACAGTGCTCGAAGGAGCCCCTCCAGGGCTATCAGAGAAGTTTGGGAGAAACTCTTCCTGTTTGCTAGAGGAAGCCTCGGGTCCATGGCTCCATCCGTCCTGCCCCAGTCAGTGCGTTCCGTCGGCCTGCTCAGCCCACCCCTGTGGCCCTGGGCGCTGACTGCTGCACGGGTCCCCAGGCCCTGACCTGTCTGTCTCTGTCATGTGGCCCCTCACTTCCCTGTTTGCCTTCACCTACTTCCCTAATTTTTCAGCATAGCCTAGTAGCTTGAAGCTGGCATAAAGGCGCCAGACCTGATTTCACTTTGTGACATAACTAGAGCAAGTGATCCAAAACAGCCGAGTGGTTGAGAACATGGAATTGAGAGGCCAAAATAGACCTGGGAGCCATTTGAAGCTTCAGCGGCCTTTTGCTTGCTTTGTGACCCTGGGCAAGTAACTTCACCACTCTGTGCCTTGTCAGCAAAAGGCAGATGGTAATGGCCACCCATGGACAGGGTTAATTCCGAAAATGCTTGCAAAGCGCCTAGCACAGTGCTAAATAGGTGTGCATGCAGCCAGTGCCCAATAAATGCAGCTTGCTTTCTTTTTCTTTTTTTTAAACGCTCAGGATACGATGCCTGCCACATAATGTAGTAAAATCCCAGTGTGATCAGATGTTTTCTTCAATAATAGCTAATATTTATTAATCACTTGTATGTACCAGGCACTGTGCTCAATATTTTACAGGCATCATCCTATTTGATCCCTATAAGGCGAGTTTTATTTGTACCCCCATTTTTTTAACCAGTGAGGAAACTGAGGCACAGAGAGGGTTGTCGCTTGGACAGGTCACTCAGCTTAGTTGTGGCCTCTGTGAGCCCAGAACACCGGGTCTGGAGTGGAGACGGGGGACAAGGAAAGGAGAGAGGAGGAGGGACCCTGCTCTGGAAAGGGCAGACAAGGGGTCCAGCCGCTTGCTTGTTTCCATAGCAGGCCCAGCGGGCTGCAGGCTCCCTACCTGTGAAATGAATGGATCTGTCGTCCAGCTGTCCTCCTGCCCCTGTTTGGGGATTCTGGGAGTCGCTTGCCAAACCCCAGATGTCAGGCCCAGAGATTGATCCTATAGCCCAGCTGTGGGCTACGCCCTTTTGGGGTGGGGAAAGTATTCCAAAAGGGAAACAGAAGAAGTACCTGCCCTCTTATTTAAAAACCCTGTAGGGACTCCTGAGTGACAACAGGGGACTTGAGTCATTGTTCTTGACAGGAGAGAGCCACATGGGAAACTGTTTACTTGAGAAAGTTCAAGTTCTGCAGGGGAGGGCAAGGCAGAGAGCCCCCCAGCTTCTGGGCTTGGTTCCCCCAAAGCCTTGGGCTGAGGTGGCAGGTGTGGGGGAGGGGCCTCAGTAGCATCTCAATTTCAAGACCCAGATGGCTGGTGCGTGGGCCCCCGGGGTCCCCAGCACTGCCCTGCTGCTGGCTCTGTACCTCTGCAGTCCTTTCCCTCTGAACTCAGTGTCCCCATCTGCAAACCCTGCAGAGGCTGCTCTCTAACCTTCGCTCCGGTGCTTTCAGCGTTGGGCAGACCAGCTGGGAATTCTGCCTCTAGTCTCCTTCCCACCTGTGTATCCTTAGCCAGGCCACTCCCTTCCCTGCTCGAGCCTCAACTCCCCCCACCCGTAAAACGGTCCTAAAAATCCCGTCTGCAGTGTTGAGGGTGTTTGAAGAGTGCATAGAAAACTGTGTATAGACAGCTCAGCACAGAATTAGAGTACTCAAAAATTTGGTAGTTTTACATTGGGAGGAAGCAAAGGAACATCTTGTCAACCCACGGCATCTCAGGCACTAGGTTGACTCTGTCTGAGTACGTGTCACAAGCCAACCTGGTGATCTGCACGTTGGTCTTCAGGCACCGGAACCAGGCCCTGGCTGTGATGTCCACCCCAGGAACAGAGTAGGAGTTTCAGCTGGACAAGAAGGGAGCCTTCGTCGTGGAACCTCTGTATTGGAGCCGATTCTAATCACTTGTAGCTGTAATAAGCAAATAGGAAGCTCTTAAAATGGGCAATAATGTATCACAGTTGCTAGAAAATAGCCCTGGGCCTGGCGCCAAGGAAAACAGTGCTCAGCGGCGGCCTGCAAGGCAGCGGGCGTCTGGGACACCTCGGAGGGGGCTCGTTCCCAAGTACTGGCTGCACTGGGGGCGCGATGTTGGTGTGTGACGGGCGAGAGAGAGTTAGTGAGTCTCTTGGGGGTCTGCAGAGTTGGACGGGCTGGACTGGCCAAGGGACAGTGAGGCGGAGCTGGGGGTTCCAGAACATCATGGTCGCTGTCACTCCCAGCTTCGTGACCTCAGCAGTGTCACTTGGCCTCTCTGGGTCTTGCTGATCTCACCCTGGGTAGGACTAAGGCCTTCCATACCGCATGGTCAGTGTGGACCCCAGAATAATTAGAGCAATAACAGAGTAGTACTGGCAGATACCAGTTCAGGAGCACTTGCCATGGGCACCCCCTCGTTCAGTCCTCGTAGCATCCCTGTGAGGCGGCCACAGTTATCCCTCTTTACACAGGAGAACTCTGAGGGCCAGAGGGTGGAGTAACTCGCCTGAGGTCACTCAGCCAGGAAGTGGCTCTCAGCTTCTAGGCCGGGGCTCACCCTTTGATTCCTGCAGGGGCCAGGCTGCCACCAGGGGGCCTAGAGCAGCCATGCGGGAAGCCCGAGCCTGAGGGGTGGGCTGAACTAAAGCGGTAATGTGGGACCAGTGTCCCAAGGAAAAGGGGCCTGTGCTGAGACCCAGTAGCTGTGGTGAGGCGCGTGTGTTTTCTTCCGGGAGTGACGGAGGGTTGCGGTGGGAGGGCATTATGATCTGAGTCTGCTTTGTAAGTTGCCTTCAGCTGCTGTTCTGAGAACAGATTGTAGGTGTGGGGTGGGCAGAGTAGCAGCAGGGAGACCCAGGAGGAGGCTGCAGGGGATGCCCATGGAGGGCTGTCGAGCCTGGAGCCGGTAGTTGCCATGGTGATGGAGAAGCGGGTGGATGCCAGGAATGTACAGGAGGCGGAATCCGCGGATCTTGCTGCTGGGGCTTCCTCGGACACCCCAGAGGAGCTTGGAAGGAGCCCCCCTGACAGGGAGTTGGGCTGTCTGCACCCGGGTCAGACCACATCCAGGCGTGAGTCTTGGGCGAGTCCATGGACATCCCTGGGCTATGTGTTCTCAATGGCCGGGTGAGCCTGTGATGGCAGCAGCCACAGGTGGGACAGGTGTCAGTGATGCAGGAACACATCTGCAGGTACACCTTGGCAGTGAGGAGTGAGGAGAGCACTACAACACCAGGACATGACAGGCCTCACCCCCGATCCTGGTTCAGGTACAGGCGTCGGGAAGATGGGGTCCTGAGTGTGGAAAAGGGGGCCGGAGGTCTCATCTTATATGGAACCAGAACCTGGAGCCAAGGGCCTTAGGGAGCTTGTTGCTGCTCCCTGCCTCATGTTTCTAGAGGGTTCTCTGAGGGCCAGAGTGGCAAGTGGGCCTGGGGCCCAGAGGGCAGAGCCAGGACTCAGAGTAGCTTTCGCCAGTGCCCCCAGCCTATGTGAGCAGAAGCCGGCCACCTCCCCCCTCCGTCTGGCTGACCTGGTGAAGTGTCTTCCGGCCCCGAGATCCAAGGAGGGCCCTAAAGGGCGGCACCGGCCCTTCTTGGAGGAGGCTCAGGGGTCATTCCCTGGAAAACATCCCCACTAGGAGGGAGTGGAGTCCCACATCCTCCAATTATGCTCCCATCCAGCCGGCCCACAATGGGCTGCTCAGATAACTATCGGGGGCTGCACGGATCAGCGCTGGAACAATGCTGGCCGCCCGGGCTATTTTTACAGCAGCCGTGCGCTCGGCAGAACCCCGCGTCGCCCCGAGGGAGCGGGCAAAGAAAGGCCTGCGGATGCCGTCGCCGGGAGACAGAGGAAGGCCCAGTGAGCCGCCCGGCGGCTCCAGGAAGCCTTTTCTTGGTCTGCTCACCGCCAGATAGCGAAACAATCGGGGTCCCCCACCCCCAGCCAGGAGAGGAAGGAGGCGTGGGGGAACGGAGGTTCTGTTGTGCTGCATGCCTCTTCTCCTCAGAGCACGGCCCTGGAGGGCCCACTGCTGGGGCCAGGCCAGCGCGTCTCCTCAGCAGCCCTCGCCCTGCCCTGCCCCAGTGCCTCTGGCCACACGCCGAGGACCTGCCAGTGTCATGGGGCTGGGAAGCGGCAGAGCTGGGGCTGGTACTTGGCCCCAGCTGCTTGCAGACACACTCTGGGAACCATCTACCCAGCAGTCCTTGCCTGACGACCTACTGTGCGCCAGCTCGGGGCACTGAGCCGTGGACAAGGCAGGTCCCGGTGCCACGGAGCCTCTGTTCTAGTTGTGGAGGAGACCGTTAACAAGGAAGCAAGGAAGGCATTTTCAGCTAGTGCCACTGTGACAGGAGGACTCAGACGCCCCTGGACAGGTCCAGTGAGCCGGGGTGATGGCCGCCTCTGGTCCAGCTGGAGGTCACTGTAGGGATCGTGAACCCAACGTGGCCCACCTTCCGATTTTGTAAGAAAACCTAGAAATCTCGCCTTTTCTCTGGAATCTGATATTTCAGTGTTGGCCACCGATTTGGATCACGAAAACAAGCAGGTTGTGTTCAGAGCTGCTTGGCTATGAGTCGGTCACCTCTGCCATCATCCTTTTCATTCTGCAGGTGGGGAAACTAAGGCTCATCTGTCCTCATGGTCCTCTGCCACGTGGGGGTAGAAGGCACCCTCTCCCACTGGGCTGCGACTTGGGATGCTCTTGCCCTCAAGGTCGAGCTGCCAGGCCAGTGAGGACTCGGGGACCTGAAGAAGTACAGAGAGCAGGGGTGCTGCGCTGGCCGGTGGCCGACCTCCTCCAAAATGGGGTCCCAGCAGGGGTGGGCTGAGGGTGACTGTGAACGGCTCCTGGGGGCTTAGAGATTTGATATCCTCTGGGGCCTCCCCTCGCGAAACCCACAGGGTAGTCAGAGGGCCAGGGCCCTGGATGATAAGGGGTCAGAGCAGGCCAGAGCATGGAGAGAGAGGGCTGGACACGTGGGGATTAACCCGCATTCTTCCATAATCCTGACCAGTGCAAATCCCTTATTTCTTATGCCGCAGAGATGTGACTGGTTAATAAGTTGCAAATCTATTTTATAAGCATCCATTTTCTGTATGTGATGGAAACTCTGTTTTCAAATATCGTTTCCATTCCAGCCTGAAACCCCATTCCTCACTTGTCTGTGTTTATCCATTCTTTAAACAGTGAGGAACGAGCACCTCCTGTGGGCCAGGTCCTGTGCTGAGCTGTGAGTGAAATGGGAGGCATCGCTCTCTGTGCAAATCTGAAATTTGGAGATCATTTCTAGAAAATGCAGGCAGGCTGTTATTCGGAAGCTGCCCTAGACCTGCCTGGAGGGTGCTGTATCCTGCAGAGATGCTGCCAGGGCTGGGTGGCTTCATGCTTATCTCCCTGCAGGTGGAGGGTGCGGTGTGACATTCGGGGATGCTGGGCGTGGGCCCCGCTACTTCTCTTGGGAATGGCACCTGTCAGTCCCTGGATCACTAGGTCCCCCAATCACCTAGGAGGTCAGAGGAGTGGACAGACGAGGCGGCAGCAGGACAGAGCCGGCCAGCCGGGTTGTGTTAAGACACACAGGGTGTCCCTTACCGACGCACGTTGCACTCTGTTCTGTCCCCCACAGAAAGCGAGGAGGACATGGCCACCAAGGAGAAGCTGCAGTGTCTCAAAGACTTCCACAAGGATATCCTGAAGCCATCCCCAGGGAAGAGCCCAGGCACACGGCCTGAGGATGAGGCTGAGGGGAAGCCCCCGCAGAGGGAGAAGTGGGCCAGCAAGATTGACTTTGTGCTGTCCGTGGCTGGCGGCTTCGTCGGCTTGGGCAACGTCTGGCGCTTCCCGTACCTCTGCTACAAAAATGGTGGAGGTGAGCCTGGGCTGGGCAGAGAGTGGCATTGGAGGAGAAGGGTTGAGCCAGAGCGTGGGTGGCCTCCCCATGCCTGGCTTTCCAGGCTCCCACCTTCACCTCCCCCGGGTCAGCCTGCTTAGCCCCCAGCCCACTCCTCAGAAGCAGGAGATGAGCATGACTAGGAATCAGGTGGTATTCTGTCAGGGTCTCACTGTGTTACCTTGAGCAGATCCCTCACCCTCTCTGATCCTCCAGTTTACCATCTCTGAAGAGTGCCATGAGGCCAGGCCGGAGTCTCCCAAGCCTCAGATATTCACACGCCCCCTTTGTAAATTCCCTCACACCTCTGCACCTCCCCACTCTTCCTTACTTTATAACTTTTTTAACCTTTGCTTTTCTAACTTAAACCAAATGTAGTTCAAAAGCAAGCTTGGTTTCCCACCTTCAATGTAAAAAGCCAGTATCATTTGCCGTAATGGAAAGGTGGTATCCAGGAAAAAAAAACACAGTGAAGATTTTTAGAATTTTTAATTTTCACTTTTTTCCAGTTTTATTGAAATAGAATTGACATAAAACCCTGTTTTAATTTAAGGGATACAATATGATTTATGTCTATATTGAGAAATGATCACCACAGTAAGTCTAGTTAGCATCCATCACCTCACATAGTTACAGATTTTTTTTTTTTTTTCTTGTGATGAGAACTGTTAAGATTTTGCTCTCTTAGCAGCTTCCATTTTTTGTTTTGTTTTTTTCTGGCCGCGCCGTGCGGCATGCGGAATCTCAGTTCCCTGACCAGGGACCAAACCCGTGCCCCCTGCGTTGGGAGTATGGAGTCTCAACCACTGGACCGCCAGGGAAGTCCCTTAGCAACTTTCAAATGCACAGTCCAGTATGTTGTTACTGGAGTCACGATGCTATACATGACACGCCCAGGACCAATTTATCTTATAACTGGAAGTTTGTCCCTTTAGACCCCTTCACTTAGGTGAAGGTGTTTTTTAAGTGTACATTCTCTGTTTGGTCAGCTGGTTAGTTGGTTGGTCTGAGTTTTTGGGGTTTTGTTTTTTTACCTGTTGAAGGCTCTGAGCTGGAATCCTCTCCTGTTGGAGAAGTTCAAGTTGGTCAGACACGATGGAGACTTTCTTGCTGACGCAGTAAGAACTGGTAGTAAGAACTCACTCCCAGCTCCTCGTGGCGGCCCATTACCAAGGGCTGGCGCTCCGGCAGAGCCGGGCATGCGCGAGCTGCTCCCGTCAGGAGAACCACCTTTCGGGAAATTCTGCCTTCGAGCCTGATTACTTAACCTTTTGTAGGTCTCAGGTGCCTCTGGGACTCTGATGAGTACCCTACACGCTCCCCAGAACAAAGTACATACACACAGACCCAAGTTGCCCACAGTTTCAAAGGGTTTATGGACCCGCTGAAGCCATTAGTGGACACCAGGTAGGAACCCTTGCCCAATTCTTTGCCCCTCCCTCGTCCCCTGGCTTCCACCCCCGGCTGGAGAGGCCCACCTCTTGCTTCCCATCGCCCTTCCTAACAAGTTCTTCTCAGCTTCCTGCCCTGGGGGCTGGGGAAGGCTAGCTGAAGGCGTCAACGAGGCCCGTTTGAAACGGGTGTTAAGGGCTGAGCATTCCTTCTTCGGGTGCACGGATGTGGGGAAGGCAGGCAGGTGGGCAGGCACGCAGCTTAAACAAAGGCTCAGGGACTTCAAGCACCTGGTAGATTTGCAGAAGGCAAGAGGGCACCCAGGAAGGGTGATGCCGGCTGGACAGGTGGGCAGGGCCTGGAGAGGTTTCAGCCAGGTCCAGGAGTTTGGCCTTTACCCTCATGTCCCTCACCCATGCCCTCTGATTCCATTGGCCGGGAGGGCTTGGGAAGGAGACCTACAGCCTCGGCCCCGTGACAGCCGCCGCCTGAGCCTCACCCCACTCTTCTCTCTCTGCAGGTGCATTTCTCATACCATATTTCATTTTCCTGTTTGGGGGTGGCCTGCCTGTGTTTTTCCTGGAGGTAATCATAGGCCAGTACACCTCTGAAGGGGGCATCACCTGCTGGGAAAAGATCTGCCCCTTGTTTGCCGGTGAGTGTGGGACAAAGGTCACCCGGGGCCTGGTGTTCATCGGTTCAGCAAATTTTTATTGAACACCTACTGTTTGCCAGGTACAATGGAGCCTCGTGCAGGCCGCGTGGCACCGTGCCTGACGCAGGTCACGCCAGCACCTCGTACACGTGATGCTGCTGCTCGTTCCACACAGCTGTTCCCGCCTCTCTGGGTTGTTAAAGGATAAGGGAGCCAGTAGCTTCTAAGCAGCAGAGTGTAGAAGAGAAGCCTTTCAGGAACCGTTCTGTCTGGCTTCAAGTCCCAATTCCTCGTTTTGCTAATTCTCGTGACTTTGGGAAAGTCACTTAATCTCTTTGTGCCTCAGTTTCCACAACTGTAACATGGAAATAATATGCTTACTTCAAGGATTGCTATGAAGACAAAACGACACAGCCATGTAAAAGTGCTTTGTACACATAGTAAGCCCCAAACCAGTGGTAGCTTTATTATTATTATAACCTTTAGTCCTGTGCCTAGTTCCTAGTATGCCCTCATAAGATAATACTGTCATGATTATAATTGGCAGGGGTGGGAGAATGTGTGAGTCTGTTCACTCAGTCATCCGTGTAAATCTACCCATCCATCTATCCACTAAACCTTTCTTCCATTAAACTACTCGATAGTTAGGCAATCCATCTGTCCATCCAACCACCCTCCATCTACCCATCCACTCGTTCATCCGTCCGTTCACCTACCTAACCTTCCCTTCAACCACCATCCATACATCCATCCAACAAAGTGAATATCCATCATTCCAACATCCATCCATTCATCTATGCATCCATCTAACCATCCATCCGTCCATCCATCCATCCATCCATCCAGTCATCCATTCATCCTACAGACATTTGCTGGTCACTGTTGAAGGGCTCCTTCTGGCCCCAGGCCTGCAGATTCCAGGGTTTTCTGGTTGAGGGTGTGGCTGTGGTGGATCTGGCCTCCCTCTGATGCTCCTCTCGCTTATCCACACTTGCAGGCATCGGCTATGCCTCCATTGTGATTGTGTCCCTCCTGAACATATACTACATCATCATCCTGGCCTGGGCCACGTACTACCTGTTCCAGTCCTTCCAGTCGGAGCTCCCCTGGGCAAACTGCAACCACAGCTGGAACACGCCCCAGTGCTTGGAAGACACCTTGCGCAGGAACAAGAGCCTGTGGATCTCCCTCAGCACCACCAACTTCACCTCCCCCGTCACCGAGTTCTGGGAGTAAGGCTGGCCTCGCGGAGGACGGAGGGGGCAGGGGAGGAGGCAGTGGACAGCCCACTCCCTCGTCTTCTCCCCAGGGATATGGGAGCCACTCTCTTGGGGCGGGGTGGGTGGAAGGAGGGGTACAGATCTGGAGATAAATCCATGCCTTTGGTCTCAGACAGGCCTGGACTCGAACCTCAGTTCTGCCATTTTACTGGCTGTTTGACCTCCAGCAAGTCACTGCCCCTTTCTGAGCCTCAGTTTCTTTAACTGTCAAATGAGGGGAATGAATCGTTCCTACACCCATGGGATCTCTGTGAGGATTGTTTCCCAAAGGCAGGTATATGTTCTTATGTTGTCTGAAAATGATGTAGTTTTCTTAATGTATTTTAGAAAAAATATAGTTAGCACATCAAACCTGTTTTTGCACAGAGAAAAATGCATATATGAAGCTGAAGCAGTTACTCAAGTCAAGAGGTGAGTAGCTAGCGTGAAAAATATGTTCAGTTAGCATTTGCCGGGTAACACCCATCCCCAAATTCAAGCAGCCATTTATTTTATTTGGCTCACGGCTCTGCTGTTTGGCAGTTTGGGCTGAGCTTGGCTGGGCAGTTCTGGTCTTTGCTGGGCTCCCTCACTAGTAGGTCAGCTGTAGGGCATCAGGGTAGCTCTTCTGGAAACTGGCTGGCTATTGGCTGGGGTGCCACAGGCAACTGGTCCCTATGGTCTCATTACCCTGCAGGCTAGCCTGGGCTTGTTCCTAGGTGGCTCAGCATTCCAAAAACAACAGATGGGGAAGTCCCAGCGCAGGAGCACTTTTCAAGCCTCTGTTTGCACCATTTTTGTTAATGTCCCCTTGGCCAAAAACAACCACAAGACTAACTCAGACTCAAGAGGTGGGGAAATAGGCTCTGTCTCTTCATGAGAGGAATGGAGAATTATGGGCATTTTTGCAGTTTTCCACAATAGAGTCAGTAACTGCTGAAGTATACACATAGACCAAACATCAGAAAGGCAGAACATGGAGGCCTGAAGTTTGGGTAGCTCTTAGCTGACATACCGGGAAGTCCTTCTAACACAGTGCTTGGAGATGAATCAAAAATGTATTAGTGCATTGCTTTTCCTGCTCTCCATGAGCTATTAAATTGAGTGCTTAGTAGTCCCTTCGATCCTGGAAATAACAGATGAGACCTTGCGTGGGGTTGAGAGCCAGGGGCAGGGGACGGTGTTAAGGAAGGGGGCGGCCCCTCATGATCGCAAGATGAGACTCCCTCTCTTTTGTGTGTGGATTTGCTGCTTCAAGGTGTCTCTCCCCCTCTTAGAACCTGGCCCAGGAGCAGGCCCACAGAAGAGGGGGTTCACTGCTGGCTGGTCCCAGCCAAGCGTTAGGACCAGGGCTGGGGAATCTTAGGCCAGAAAGGGCCAGTCGGCCTCACTCAGGTGGTCCACGTCCGTCTCCTGACACGTGGGCCTTCAGTATGTGCTCACGAGTACCCGGGCTCCTGGAACTGGGGCTCTTTTCCATGGACATATTTCCCTCTTGCAGACAAAAACCATTACAGACACATTCCGCCCCCCGCCCCCCGCCTTGCTCCCCACCCTCTGGACAGCTGAGTTTATAGACAAAGAAATGCAGGCACTTCATTCTTCTTGCTTGAATGGGGCCCGAGACCACAGCCCTGTCCGTTCTCTGCCGTGCCTGGCACAGCCTGACCACCTAGGGCCCTGGCACTCACCCAGCTACTCAGGTGCCCACCGGGGCCTCGTTGCCTCAGGCATGGTTTGGCTACCTGGGTTGAAACCCTCGTTCTGCCATTTCTAACTCAGGCAGGTGCCTTTTCCTCTCTGGGCCTCAGGGTCCTCAGCTATACTTGGGGAGATCATAACCCTGCCCTCCTAGGGTTGTAGGGCCGCCCTAATGGAACAAGTTCATGTATGGCCAGCCCTGAGAGCCTGCTTGATAAATGTGGGCCATTACTCCTAATTTAGTGTCCTCATTGTGGATAAAACTGCCCCCTGGGGACATTTGAAACTCAACCTCAGAGGGACTAAGAATGGCCCATTCTCAGGTGCCCGTATGGTCCCGCTATTACAAAGGGGCTGTGCCCTGTGCCTCAGGCCCGAGGGCTCTTGGGAAGGAGCTCACGTGAGCCGGGAGGTCCTTACCTGTGCCTCCTCTCCTGCCTGTCCCCCAGCCTGGGCCCTCCTGGGGGGTTCTAGGCCTCCTGCCTTCCAGAACCCCCGTTCTGAGTGCCCGAGCTCCCTTTCCTGAGCCAGAAGACATTGACAGGATTTATCTTTGGAAACATCCTGGTCCTGCAGGCACCTTCCCAGTCCTCACATGGTCCGCATAGACTCGCCCAGTCCAGAGAATGTCGGCCGCCCGCCTGGCCGCCCCTCCCGCTCTAGCCTTCACACCCTCCCCTGGGCCCCGGCAGGGCTCTGTGAGCCCACCTGAACATTCACGCATAACCTTCCCTCTTTTGAGAACCCTAGGGAGGACTGGGGTCCCCAGAGGAGAGGAGAGGACCTTCCTGCCACCTGTGAGAGCGGAGAGGCCGAGGCCACCTGCCTTCAAGGGCCTTCCCTTCTCTTGGGCACGAAAGAGGGGGAAGGAACGAGAACTCATGTGGAATAACTGACTCCCGTGAGCATCGTCCCAGGGACTTGCCCCTGTCATTTCGTCCCATCTTTGCAGAGGCCCTTTAAGTAGGGAACATATCTAAGAATCATCCCAAACTCCTTTCTGCCTCAAACCCCACATCCAATTCGCCGGTCCTCTTGGCTCTCCGTTTAAAGCATATCCAGGGCCTAGCCACCCTCCCCACTTGCACTGCCGCCCTTCCCGCACAGGACCCCCTCATCCCTCTCCCGGACCCAGCATGGCCTCTTCTTGCTCTCTCCACCTTACCTTTGCATCTCTGCAGTCAGCTGTGAATCCAGACACGTCATTTCTCAGCTTAGAACCCTCTCGTGGCTTTTTCCATGATCATCATATTGCCCAGCCAGGGAGGACTAAGTGAGTGTTTCAACACTGAGTAAGTGCTCACTGAGTGCTGATTCTTATTCATTCCATGTTTGCATCCACCTGGCTGTGTAGCTTGGAGCAACAAGTCACTACCCTTCTGGCCTCATTTCCCCATCTGCAAATGGAGGGGCCATGTGCACTGGGCTTTGGGGGATGAGTAGGAGGTCACTAGGCTGGAAAAGAGAGAGGGAAAGACATCCTGGACAGAAGGAACAGCCATGCTGAGGCCCAGCGTTCGTGAAACACATGAGTAGCAGTGAGTCATTGGTTTGGCCGGAGGATAGGACACATGGGGCCAGGGAGAAGGATGGAGGCCTTGGATGTTAGGCAGATAAATTTGGGCTTTGTTCTCTAAGAGGGGGAGCCACGGAAGCTAAGGAGGAGGGAAGGGGAGTCATGTGATTGAATTTGTGTTTTCTAGACTTACTCAAGGAACACACTGGTGAGAGAGAGGCTGGGACATATATTAAGTGCCTACTGTATACAGAGCCTCAGAGGGCTCAGCCATCAGCATGTGGGTTCCCTTTAAGGTGACACTTAGCTTATATGATTTCCCCTGAAAATAGCCACCAGCCCAGCAGTGACTACCTCTGGGATCTCCACTGAGAGAGAATTGCTGGGAAGTGACTGAGGTGTCGCTGGCCGGGACCCACTGGGCTGCTGAGCGGTAAGCATCCTCTCACGGCTGGTCTCCGGGCCCCTCGAGCCAAAGCCCAGCCCCGACCATCACTTGCTTCACCTCTCTCATCTGCACCAGACACGCGGGTCCCTGAGCTGGCCCTTCTTTCGGCAAGAGGCCTGACAGTGCTCGGGAGCCACCTGGGGTTCCAGATAACAAGACACCACAGAGCTAAGCCTTCCTCCTGGCTCTGGACAGGAAAGGACCTGGTCGATCATCCCTACCAGCCCCTCTGCCCGCTCTGGTTTTACAAGAGGAGCTACTGGAGAGCCACGGGCCATGCTCCTGTCTCCTAGAGCAGGGACAGTGACTCTGGCCCGGGGTCCCTGCTGCTTGGCCTCAGTGCAGTCACCACCTCTCCAGAGCTCAGAGGTAGCGTGGTCCTAACACCTCACAGCCTGGCTGAGTGTTAAAGAGCTAGAACAAGCGATATGCTGACGATGGAGCCTCTGGGCGTGGCTTATTAGGTGGAACGCTGAGGACCAGAATGGTTAAGTGACTTACCCAAGGTTACATAGGCAGCTACACATAGCAGAGAGCTCAGCCCTGATCTCCAGTACTGGATGCCACCTCCAGGGTCTATGTCCCCACCAGCCATAAGTCCAGGGCAAGTCCACGGTCACAGGTAACATTGTGCCGTGTGTGTGTGACCCCACTGTCAGGTTACGCATGGGGTCTTCTCCTGGCCTGGGTCCCCACGCCTACCCCGTCTGCAGCACTAAAGCACCATCCTCAGCGGGAGCTGGTGAGATGTCCTTCTCCCTTGAAAGCCACCCGGGCCCCTGAGACAGTCATTTCACACTGGCTTTATAATTTAACTCTGAATCGCTCTGTGATGGGGAAGCAGAGCTTCTGCCCCCAGTCAGCCTCATCCTGCTCGCCCCTGCTCTGAGGTCACCTCAGTCCCGAGGGTCCTGCTTCGCCCCCAGCCCTGGAAGACGGGTGGGGCCAGATCTGGCTAAATGCCCTCCATCATCCTGGAGCCATGCCTTCCTCCCGGGTTCCTCCAGAGCCCCCTGGGAGCTCAGCACATATCATTAGACTTTATTAGAATCAAAGAAATGAGTCATATTTGCAAACAAGCCCTGCTCAGCCAATCTTCCCCTGCAGCTATCGGAAGGGAGAGACGGCGGAGAGAGCCCTGTGCGGCCCCATGCTTGGGGCGGATGGGCTCTTTTATAATTGTTGCCTCCGCCAGTCTCCAGGGAAGAGCCATCGCCAATAAATGGCTGGCCGGCAGTCAAAAGGAAACGATTTGGCCCACTCGGAGGACGTATTTACATCTCTGAGTGCCGGCTGGACGGCAGCGGGGCGGCCGACTCAAAACAGACGTCCAGGCGATTCTTTTTTGGATCCCACCCTGGAATGAATCATTACTATTCTTGGACAAGAATGCAGCTCACCTCTAGGTCTCCTCCTCTCTGTATGAGAGATTCAGGGAAGCCTGGGATGCTGGGGCCCCTCTCGAAGGGTAGCATGGTACCCAGTGCATGGGTGGCTGCTCCCCAGGGTGGGATCAGAAAAAGGAACCAGGCCTAGGGTTGATTTTTTTTTTTTCTTAATCTGGGTAATTTCAGATGAATTACTGAACCTCTCTGAGCCTCAGTTTCCCCATCAACCAAATGGGTATAATTAATTTACTCAACTAATGTCTATTGAGCATTCACTGTGTGCCAGGCACTGTTCTGAATCCAGCAGTGGTCAAGAGAGACACAGGTCCTGCCTCCATGGAGATGACATTCTAGTAGGACAGACAGACATTAAACAGATGATACAGGTAAAATTGTAATATACAAGCGATGACAAGTGATGTAAAATAAAGCCAGGGCTGGGGAAGGAGAGTGACCAGGGATGCTTTTTACAGTGGGTGGCCAGGAAAGGCTGCCCTGGTGAAGTGGCATTTGAACAGAGACCTGAAGGTGGTGGGGTGGCATGTCATGTAATGAGTGGCCAAGGGAACAGCCAGTTCAAAGGTCCTGAGGCAGGAGCGTGCTGGACCTGTTCAGGAAACATTCCAGAAGCCAGTGTGGCTAAAGGAGGAGGGGAAGGGGCCACGAGGATGAGCATTGAAATGGGACCGCTACACACGGAGCTTGTCCTGGACAGGTCCCATTTATGCCTATGGTCCCAGCCTCTTATTAATAGGCACCACCCTCGCTCTTTAGGATGTCTGGGTCTGAATGATAGAGTATTTGGTCACCTTATTCAGGGAGGCAAAAAGAAATGGGGCAGGTAGGTGGGAGCCATGGGGGTTGTGGAGCAGAAGTGGGGTGTCACCTGACTTGGGTATTGCCAGATTCTGTCTTAATCAGAACAGACTGGGGGCGAGAGTGGGGGCAGGAAGACCAGTGAGGAGGCTGCCGAAACAGCCCTGGGGAGCAATGGGGCCTGGACAGGGGTGGTGGCAATGTTGGGGCGATGGGGCCAGATTTGGGGTAACTTGTGCAGCCTCCAGGCGAGGTTAGGAGGCATTGGTGAGGGGCAGTGCACCATGGCAGTCCCTCTGGGGCACAGTACTCTGCAGTGTACTGAGCATTCCCATGCACCAGAGGGAGAAGGGTCAACAGATCCTGGTCTGTGCCTTGTGGCTGAGACTGTGCGGGCCCGACAGGGAAGGGTCCTTCAGACTGGGTCCCTTCAAGAAAGGGTTCAGATGGACTCACACAGTCTCCGGCCTCCTCGGCTATCCTTGAGATGACTTTGGAAAGGATGTCGGTTACTTTGGCCCCGAGCCTACGGTGGGCTCTGTTATGACAACTGCTGTTTGATGAGACAAGTTCACTCCATTCCTAGAATGTCTGCGTGGCCCCATGCAAGCATTTTTAAGAATTTAAAGTAATTTTTATAAAGGTGATATGAGCACGTTGAAAACATTCAAATAGTTTAAAAAACATATTCACTGCCAAGTGAGTCCCCGCACCACCACCCCGCCCCTGCATCCCCCGGGGCAGCGACTGCACCATTGTCTTGTGTGTCCTGCCAGAGTCTGCGAATCTGAGCACGTGTGCCCGCCTTCCGCACAGTGGAGCAGCCTCAGCACTGTTCTCTGTTCACTTATCTCGCCCCTGGGACGTCGCCCCTTATCAGCACACAGGGAGAGTCCCGAGGTCTTAAGGGCTGCGCAACATTTCGCCAGGAGCCTGCTCAGTGCCTGCTGGGCCTCAACCCATGGCCATCTGGATGGTTTCCAATCATTTGCTCCCTCCGACAGAGTGGAGATGAATCGCTGGGGGTGGACCCTGTCGTTGGCCACACCTGCAGATGTAACTGTAGGAGAGTCTTAGGATAGAACCGCTGGGTCACAGAAAACGTGCCTTAACCTGTCGCAGGAGGGCACCGCAAAGGGGACTGCCACCAGCAGTGGAGAAGCAAGTGCGTGACTCAGTTTCCCTCTTGTGGCCTCAGTGGCTGGTCAGCTGCCCAGAGCAAGGCCATGTGGCAGCCTCCCGTCCATAGTGGGCACCACAGGTTTGCCCAGCACGGTGGTGGGAGAACGCAGAAGGGCACCAGTGACCTGAGCGCGGGCTGGGTGTGGTCAGAATTGGGGCTCTGGGGTTTCAAGCTCTTGGCCAACTTGCCCTAAAGGAGAAAAGGAAAGGCCGTCTTGTGACTGGGCACCCCCTCGGCATTGGCTGTGCGCCTGCTGTGTGCCTGCCGTGGTGTGTCTAGAGTCTGGTAGGCAAGACAGACTCTCACCTGAGGGCGACGTCCAGTGTGAGAGGACGGCCTGGGAGACAGAAGGACGCTGGTCGTCCGGAGCATCATGGGAGGCCTCCCTGGAAGCACCGGGATGGTGTGCCTGGCGGTGGAGCGGTGCCTACCCGACGCAGCCCATTCACAAGGAGTCCTTGGCTGCTGCCCAGCAGGCCCTGGGCTTTCATTGAAGGCGCCGAGCTCTGGAGGCTGTACAGGGAAGGGCTTTTTGTTCTAAAGCTGCTGTAGCTGCCAAACCCACGTGCTTGGCAGGGCCCCAGCCGGGACATGGTTGGCCCACAGCCTGCCTTGTGAGGATGCCCCCTGCCCTGAGGCTCCAGTGACCCCTGTTGAAGCAAGGCCTGGAGAGATTCCTTTCAAAGTTTAGGCTCTGTTTTCTCTATTAACCAGAGGGGCAAGGTAGTGGAGTCCAGAGAACACTGGCGTTGGGGATCAAGACAGCCCGGGTGTAGGGTGGCAGTTCTGCCACCTGGTGGCTGTGTGTCCGTGGATGATTGGTTCTCCAAACCTCAGTTTTCCCCATCTGTAAAACGGGGCAAGTGACTTCTACTCCTTGGACCAGATGAGATAAATTAGAAAAGCTCGTTGATGGAGCCCCTTGATGTCGGTGTGACCAGAAGAAGGCCTCACTTGAATGCCAGTTGAGGTGGGAATCTTGGATTTATTCAAGGTCCTCGTGTTGAAGCTTCTTTGGGAAAAAAGGAAAAAGCAATGAGAAAGTGTCCTGGGCCAGTGGGCCTTCCGAGCCCTGACCGTGGGGATCATCCCACAGACTAACTGAGAGCTGGGGATGGTCTGGGGGCAGGAGCTAGTATTCGTGTTTTACAAAAGAGGAAACTGAGGGCAAGGTCGCACGCCCCTCCTGCCTCTCATCCCTGAGACTGTGGCCCTCGAACCGGGAGCTGACTCATTAGAGGGAACCCAGCTTCTCCCCAGGGAGCACGAGCCCCCATCTCCTGTGACTCCTGTGACTTCGGTGGCAGTGGCCCCTGTGGACCAATGTCCCTGTGCTCGGCGTGGCTGCCCTTGGTCACTGCCACAGCAGTCGGAGCTCTGGGACTGTGGGGACACTTTCTGGGCATTAGGTCTCATGGTCTCTCGGCTGCCAGCGTCCTGCGTCATCCCAACCCGGCTTCAGAAGGCTCCTGCCCCTCGGGGGTGTGTCTGAGTAGGTGTTGCGTGCGTCTGCCTCGGTCAGCAAATTTCTTGGACTCCGAAGAGCCAGGCTCTGCCATGTGATGCTGGTCGGGGTTGGTGGCTGCCTCGTGCTGCTTATCCTTCAGACCGTCCACTCACCTCCTCCTGAGCCCTTCACAACCCTGGCAGGGAGCAGGGGAGGAAACAGCACTGCTTAGGTAGGTGTCCGGAGCTGCACTGGGGTCTCTGCGCCACGACAGGAACAACTGCTGAGGTTTACCGACTGCTGGCTGCATCCCAGGCCAGTAGCTAATACTTTGAGTGGACTTTCTCCTAACCCTGTAAAAAGGTGTGTGAGTGTCCTACAGCCACAGATAGAACAAACACTCTGCCCCCTTGAGGCTTACCTTTTAGTGAGAGATCCAGGTAAGAAACAGGGGCGAGTACAGTAAAAGAGGGACAGGACGGAGAATGTTGGGGGAGGGTAGTTGTTCCCATTTTAGAGATGAGGAGACTGAAGTCGGGCATTTGGATAACTAGCCCCAAGTCAGTGGTTGCGTGGTGGAGCCCAGTTGGAACCCAGTGTTTGGCCCACAGTGGGCACTGAGGAAGGGTCTGCCGAGAATCAATCACACATGAATCAGCACTCGATTCACAGATGAGGAAACTGAGGCTTAGGGGTTTAACTTAACTTGCCCGAGGCCTGGCTGGGTAGAACCCAGGTTCGCCTGACTCAGGAGTCCAAAGCTATACCCTTGTTGGCCTCTCCCACGACTCTGTGACACAGGTGTTAACTATTTCCCTAGACCAATGGGATTCCACAGCTTGGAGGCAGGATTTGAGCCCCAGCCCGTTGGAATCCAGGCGACCGGGCCCCGTCTGACTTGTGGCTCTGTTTGCTTGAAGGCGCAATGTGCTGAGCTTGTCTTCTGGAATTGACGAACTGGGCGCTCTGAAGTGGGACCTTGCTCTCTGCCTTCTCCTCGTCTGGCTGGTCTGTTTCTTCTGCATCTGGAAGGGCGTCAAGTCCACGGGCAAAGTGAGTTGTGCTTCTGTCCCTCCCCTGCCTCATGGAGACCGGCCCTCTGCAGAAACCGTCTCCTGCGCCCCCAGGCCTTCCTGCTCGAAACAGGTCCTGATCAACCAGTCCTCCCAGCAAATACAGAGCCCTGGTTTGTGGCATTTGCCCACCTCATGATGTAAATATTCCCACCAGGTCCAATTACAAGTTATTGATGGTTCAACGACCAGCTAAAAAAATTCCTGAAATTGAGCTGTCAGCTCTCCTGAGCCTGCACAAGCTCCCACACACCACTGGTTCCCCATCAGGGAGTGGGCAGCAGTGTGAATGTTAGCAGATAACAAACCTTGGAGATGCCACTGATAAGTTAGCTGGTAATTGCATTGTTAATTACCAGCTCCTCTACGACCACATGCGCCCTTGTAGCCTCAACATCCCCTGGGGGCTCGTTAGAAATGCAGACCTGTGGGCTGACCCCAGACCAACAGAATTAGAAGCTGCCTTTGAACACTCCCCAGATAATCCAAATGCACACTGAGGTTTGAGAAGCACCAACTGGGATTTTTGCTGCTAAATCAGATTAGCTGAATTACCTTACGGTTTGCATTTCAGCTGGTAGCTAAGATGTTAGTTATTAAGGAAAGCTTTCACTGATGATGAAATCGTTCGCTCACAACCGAAGTGTTAGTTGTATCTAAAGTGTCTGCTACTGTTTACTATATTACGTGATGACCAAGATGTTAAGCTATTAGCAAAGGTGGTAGCTGATAATGAAAAGGTTACCTTATAATTCAGCTTTTAGGTGTAGCGGTATATTGTCAATATGAAAATGTTAGCCTGTAACAAAAATGTTACCTGTTAGCAGGGCACAGCAGTTACCTGATAACCAAGACACTGGCTGATGTGACACCATAGTTTTTCTGATGACAGAAATCCGTGCAGAGGGTTCTGTTGGGATCACAGGTGTGAACCCAGGGCACTAACTAAGCCACAGCGAAGGTGTTGGCTGATCTGCCCTACGTGCCCCCTGTCTATCATGCCCCGACCCCCGTCATTTGCATCTCGATAGGGGGAAAATCTCTTTAAGATCAAAAGGCCCTCAAAGGTCAAAAGAGTAAGTTAAGGTGGCATTTGAGGGACATCGATGGGCAGTGGGTGAAGTCATTTGGAGAAGGGGCCTTTGCTGTACACATTCACCCCAGACAAAGAGGCCCTTAGGCAAAGTCATGGATCTGAAGAGACCCCAACAGTACTCAGGGACACGGCGGGTAAGAGGTGGCTCCCGGTGGTGGAGGCAGAATGACCACAGAGGCCTGCGTGCCCACGCCCTCCGCCTGTTTCTCTGAATAGAGCCACCTGCGACCCTAAAACCCAATCTGGAAAGGAAGCGGGCCAGGCTTCAGAAATCTGCACGGGCACACCCCCGCTGACATCACCCACCCCGAGAGGCAGGAAGAGGGGACGTGGCGCATTCCCGCCGCTCCTTGGGACGCACGTCCTCCAGTCTTGTTCCATGTCCTCCACTGTCTTGTGTGCGAGCTGTTTCCTTACCACCTCTCTTTAAACAGTGAGGGAACTGGGCTGGGATTCCTTAATGACTTGTCCAAGGTCGCCCCTCCCTCTGAGCTTCAGTTTCCTCATCCAGAGATGGGTGAGGGTTAAAGCAAGCTGTGTCAGCACCCGGCACAGTGCTCGGCACAGACTGTACAGTAAGCGCCAGTCCCTGCTCCCCACGTGGAGGCGAGCCCATCAGGAAGCTCTGTGGACCCTGGTCCCGAGCAGTGCTGCAGACACACTTACGCACGCATGCTTAGAGCCTCTGCCATCTGCCGGGCGCTGCCGTGGGCATGGGGCCCGGGGTGCACAGAAAAGACAAAAATCCCTACTGTCCAGGAACTGACAGACTTGTTGGTTGCAACAAGGGGAAGGTGTAAACCATACAGGAGTCATTTGGCCACAAGAGCTATGGAGGACAACAGGAGTGTCGGGTGCGGTTTCAAGGGGGTTGGCCAGACAAGGCTCTCCGAGAAGGGCACTTCGAGGCAAGGATCTGAAGGAAGTGAGGGTGAGCCGTGCGGAGGCCCGGAGGTGTGAATGACCAGACCCTCGGGGAGGCCCCAGTCTGATGGAGGAGCTGATGTCCCCTAGGAACGGTGAGCAGTGCTTGAGACACTTGCTGGGGCCGGAGAGTAGAGTCAAAGCGGGTGTAGGGCTGCATCGGGGGTGGGCTGAGGGACGTGACTTGCTAGAGGTCCCCCTGCCCGCCCCCAGAGACGAGGCTCCAGGCCCCCAGGGGCGGGTGTGGTTCCCAGAACAATAGTAGGGCCTGGGCCAGCCGGGAGAAGCCAAGACAAACACAATGAGGCTCAGTGGACTTCCTCAAGCCCCTCCGCCTGCCTACCCGCCCATCGCCAGCCGGGACTTCCAGCCCTGGCCACAGACCAGGCTCGCAGCCGCCATGGGGGCTGGGCCCACGGGCAGCAGGACGGCCTCATCCTGGCCAGGGCCTCGCTCCAGGGGCTGACCCTGGTGTGGCAGGGGGTGGAAGGAGGGAGCGCCGGGTCCTGGGAGGCTCAGGACCTGAGTTCAATCACTTCGCCTCTCTGGGCCTCAGTTCCCTTTTTTGTAATATTCAGCCTTCTGAGGGTCTGACACTTGGCCCCGAATTTGCTGCCGCTTCATTCATTCAAGAAATGGAGATGATGGCGGCAAATGCTCTGTGGCACGTGTGTCCCAGGCACTGTTCTCAGTGCTGATGATTACTTATTAGTTCATTTAATCTCCTGATGCCTGAGGTATGTGTAGCTCTCACGACCATTTTACAGATGCGGAAACAGAGGTGCAGAGAGGTTAATGAACTTGCCCAAGGCCACACAGGTTGTCGTGGCCCCACAGGTGGGATTTGAACTCGGGCAGCCCAGCTCCTAGCCTCAGTGCCCGTCGCCAGCTCTCCGCCCTCAGCCCTGTGCTGGCCTGACGGTCGTGTCCGATGCGAGTCCCAGCACGTAAGGTCCAGGGAGGTGACACAGAGGCCCAGATCCTCACACAGGAAGTGCAGCTCTGTGGACCCAAATGGCAGTTTGGTCCCACACATGAGCACAGGCGCTGGCCTCTCCATCACCAGCCTCCAAGGCAGCTCTTCTGTCCAGTGCTTAGAAACAGGCAGGGGCGGCCGGCAGAGCCAGACCTGGTTTGGGGTTTCAGCTCTGCCCCTATAGCCTACATGACTGGGGGCCAGTCCTTTTCCCCCTCTGAGTCTCGGTTTCCCCTTGTGTGAAATGAGTAGCGGTACCCACCCCCCAACAGGAGTGCTGAGAGGACCCTCAGGACCTGCGCAGGCGCTGGTCCCAGACCCTCGGCCTCAGGTCTCTGGGATGAGTGACCCACGCTGCCCAGGCCTTCTTCTCAAAGGAAGCTCAGGGCAGGAGGAAACAAGCCCATCTCCCCCCTGCCTGGCCAGCCACCCTCTCCCGACCGTCCCTAAGGAATGAGGAAGCGTTGTCCTTGTAAGTTTCCAGGGCAGTTGGGCCACAGGGCTTTTGGGTCGAGGGCTCAGAGGAGCCACGGAGTTTTGCCAGCAAGAGTGGAAAAATACCACATCCCGTGGCAAGGCCTGCTGGGCACCCCCCCCCCCAGAGGCCCATTGGTGGCGGCTGGCACCAGCATCTCCCACGAGCATCCCCGGAGAGTCACGGAGAAGTTGAGAGAATGGCTCCCAGGGGCTTGTCCTCAGCGACAAATTCTGCAAAATAAGGGTGTCTTTCCAAAGAGGCGGCTCGGTGGCGTAACCAGGCGGGCTGTCATGTTCTGGGTTTGGGGAAGACAGCGGACACACACACACACAAGCCAGCTGGCCTGGACCACATCCCACCTCTGCCACCTACTGGCCCTGGGCCCCCGAGCAGCTGACGTGACCTCACTGGGCCTCCGTGTCCTCATCTAGAAAATGCAGGTGATAATAGTCCTACTTCTTCCAGTTGTGAGTTAACACGCATAAAGCTCTGGCATAGCGCCCGGCACACAGCAAGCGCTATATAAACGCTTGTGAAACGAATTAAATACGTGGAAACAAGGGAAGCCACCCCCACCCCGGGAGGTGTACTGTGTCCCTGACACAAAGCCCTCTGGCCACAGCCCGCACACCCGCCCAGCCCAGGGGGCCCTCAGGCTTTGAAGCAGCTGCCCTCCGCCCTCCGCCCTGCCGCTGTCAGCAGCCATTGTTCTCCGGGCCCTGAGCTAGGGGCCGGCGGGCCTGTTGGCAGGAAGGGAGGAACGGCCTGCGGGCTGGTCTTCTTTCTTCTCTCACCCCTTCCGTGGCTTCCTGACCTGCCTCCACCCTCCACGTCTGCCTTCCGGTCCCTGGGAAATGGAGGGCTCTCTGCCTCGGGAGAAGACAGTAAGGTGGCTGGGGAAACTGAGGCCCGGGGGAGAGGGGCGTCCAGGGAGGGTGTGGCAGAGGCAGAAGGAGGGTGGCCCTTTTAGCCTGGGGTCCTCAGGAGGACCTGCTGCTAGGGTGAGTGGGGAAGCCACCCGCTGGGAGGGTGCAGAGGTGCATACGGACCCCAGTCTGTGCAACCCCAGCTGACCCTCTCAGCCACTCCACCCCTCCCGCTGGCAGAGCTGGAGGAAACCTTAGAGCCCAGCTGGTTTGAGCTCCCCAACTTGGCAGGTGGGGAAATGGAGCCCAGAGAGGGGCAGTAACTTGCCCAAGGTCTCACAGCAAGCTTGTCACTGAGCCTGAATTCTGACCTGAGCCGTAGAGCCCTTGGGGAGTCCAGCTTCCCTCTGGTCTTTGGGAGGATTGAATGAACTGCCAGACGTTGAAGGGCTTTTTACTGCTGTGCTGTTGTCACTGGAGGAGGTTCTAGGCCGCCCCGCTCTGCTGCTTAAATGCTGTGTGACCTGTGGGCAAGGGACAGACTCTCTGGGCCTCACTTTCCTTGCTTTCAAGATGGGGTTAGGGCAGGACCAGGTGAGTGTAGAAGTCACTGCGCTTGGATTAGCACTAGGTACACAGTAAGCACTCAATAAATGCTGGCTGGTGATATTGACTGAAGGCAGCTGAGCCCGACAGGCCCTGAAAGCTTCCTTCTTTCCTTTTTCCAAAGCCCCCTGCTAGTTGTTTCTACTCAAAGGGATGGCAGCTGTCTGAGAACTGGGCTCCATTATGGCAGCTAGGTGAGGTTCAGGGCTCTATCACCGCCCCCCATCGGTGTCTGTTACCTGCCTGAGTCCAGAAGTGCCTGGCAGTGTTCTGGCACTGCCCCCTCCCCCAACGCCATGGGCCTTTCATCCTGTTCTCGGTCTCAGTTTCCTCACCTGTAAAATGGGTGCATTGGCCATGCAGTGGTCCCTCCCTGGGCCCCTGGCCTCAAGGCCCTCAGAGGGGGTCAGGGGCTCTGTGAGCTAGTCTTAGCATTTCCACTGGTCACCACGGACTTTTGCATGTCCTGCACCGTGCAGTAAGATGCCTCATGCCTTGGCTCGGGGCTGACCTTCTGCCTGCTGGGTGCAGGCCTTGAGCACAGTGGTGGCTTGGAGAAGTCTGGGAGCCCTGCCCAGTCTCAGTTCCTTCTCCAGCAGCAGGTTAGCCAATGTACCGATTTGGGGGTGTGGTGAGCATGAAGTGGGCTGGTGCTGGGGAGGCCTGGCTCAGCCGGTGCCCTGCTGAAATAGCAGGATTTCACTGTCCATTCAGCCAGGCATCTTCGAGCTCCTCTCAGGTGTAAACCCTGCCTGGGAACTTCTTGTGTTGAAGAAGTTGGGAAAATCCATCCACGAACTGAGGCTACAGGAGGTATGAAGGCTGGTGCTTTCGGGACAAGAGGAGTAGAGAAAGTAGGGCGGGGCCCTTGGAGATGGAAAGGCCTGGCCCGGGTCATCTCTGGTCCCCACCTTGATTGACCTAGGCCTGCCTGGGACGTGCTGCGTGACCCAGGGAAGGCTGTGGCCTCCTGCACCCCCAAGGAAGTGGAGGCCTTCCCCATCCTCGTTTCCCCTCTCCAGAAGTTCCTGTTTGCTTCCTGCACAATCACATGGCCAACGACAGGCCCCATTTCTTGCTCAAGCACCTAAGCGGCCACCTAAGTGCCATGCACTGTTTTGACCACGTTGTGAGCATCATTTCATTGAATCCTTGCCTAATCCCTTAATGAGGGCCTTCTATTACTCTTATCTCCGTTTTACACGTGAGGCCACAGGCCCAGAGAGGTTAAGCATCATGCCCAAGTTCACACAGCATGTGAGGGGACAGAGCGGGGATTTGAACCTGCACTTACCTGGTTCTGAACCATGAGTCATACTAATGGTTGTAATGTTAGCTGATCTGTGCTACGTCCTGTGGGCCAACGACTGGGCATACACACTTAATAGTTTACTGTCGTATTGTGAATTTTCCTTCTTCACCTGCTAGAATGTCGGTTCCATGAGGGCAGGGATTGGTTCCCTGTATTTCCCGGGCCTAGTAAATATTTATAGATTTTTTTTCATTGAATCTCAGTACATCTATGAGGTAGGTACTTGTATTATACCCAGGTTACAGGTGAGGCACGTGAGGCCCAGAGAAGGTAAGCAGCATGCCCAGAGTCACCCAGCAAGGGAAATATCAAGCTCCGCTCCAGAATGCCTGCCTCGGAGAGGATGCTCGAATTTAACAGCAGCAGGCCCCCTAATCGCTCTCGTCCCTTGCAGGTCGTCTACTTCACCGCCACTTTCCCGTTCGCTATGCTCCTCGTGCTGCTGGTCCGGGGACTGACGCTGCCCGGTGCAGGCGCAGGCATCAAGTTCTATCTGTACCCCGACATCAGCCGCCTGGAGGACCCACAGGTACTGCAGGGCAGCCTGGCCCCCCTCCTACCCAGGGCCGGTGTGGGGAAAGGAAGCTGAAGCAGTGTCCGTGGTTCTGGGCACACAGATCTAGCCGGACCGTCAGCCCTGATACTTTTCCACTGGGCTGTGGCGGGTTGTTCACGGTGCTCGTGGGCCATCCCGGCTGCATGTATCTTTTCACATCGAGGACTCCGGAGGCGGGCCAATTATAAAGCTTCTTTAGGTATCGCGCCAGGTAAGGGAGAGAAATCGCCATGAGCTGTTCTCCTCCTCTGCCACAGGGCCCTTGAGGGCTGCATCGAGGGGGTGGGAGAGTTGGGCTTCCTTGTCTGAGGATGGAATTCAGAGTTGGTGACCACTTAGAAGGTCGGGCGGTGGGGGCAAATACTAAACGTCCACCTCCAGGCACTCACCCACATGACCGCAGGCAGTTGAAGAGTTTATTGGCCCATCTGGGGTTCTGGGGACCTTCTGTCCCCAGGGTCCTCAGCCTTTAGGTTGCCTCCAAGGGCCTGTGATGCTTCGGGTCTCTTCCCCACTGTCCTCTCGCCCTGGGCAGGAGGTAGGTGGGAAGGGCTTGGCCATCGTCAGAGGACAGCTGGGGAGGCAGCTCTCCTGGCCGTCAGGAGCCACTTGATGAAGGTTCTGGAGAACAGCTTTGCCTGCATAATCCATTCAGGAATTCCTCCCCCTTCCAACTTGGGGGCCCCAGACAATAACAAGTACAATAATGGTAGCAGCCTTGACTTACAGGCTTACCATGTGTCTGACACTGGGCTAGATCTTAACTCTTTGAACCTGCAAAATAGCGCTGTGGGGCAGGGCAGTGGAGCCCATTTTACAGATGTGAAAACGGAGGCTCCAGGAGTCATATTTACATCATTCCACAGTTGGAATCCAGGTCCCTCTGCTTCAAAAGCCAGCCTCTTAACCCTGATGCTGAGTGACTGGGGGGCTTCTTAGACTTCTGGGATTCCTTGCAGCTTGGATTCCAGCGCAAACGTTCTAATTGCATCAAGAACCTGCATACTTCGAGGCGCTGTCCTCAGGGCCCGGTGGCCAGGGACCCGCGCCACCTCCTCCAGGCAGCCGTCTCTAAAGTCTCCTTTTCTCTCTCCTTGCCACCCTCCCCCCGCACCCTTCCCAGGTATGGATCGATGCTGGGACCCAAATATTCTTCTCCTACGCCATCTGCCTGGGGGCCATGACCTCGCTGGGGAGCTACAACAAGTACAAGTACAACTCGTACAGGCAAGTGTCGCACCAGCGGGCCTGGTGGGCCTTAGAAATGATGATGTTTAAAGAAAAAAGAGAAGTAGGGAGCGTGGCTTCCTTGTGTTGTGAATTAACTTGCTCCCTGACATATGTGTAACATAGGGACTGTATGCTGCTGGGATGCCTGAACAGTGGTACCAGTTTTGTGTCTGGCTTCGCAATTTTTTCCATCCTGGGCTTCATGGCACAAGAGCAAGGGGTGGACATTGCTGATGTGGCTGAGTCAGGTATGGTGGTATCGGTGGCAGTGGTGGTGGGCACTGCCACCTAGTGTGTAAGCCGAGTACTGCAGGCATGAAGCCAGACCCCCCCAGGGGGCTTTGTGGGGGGGATGAGCCTGGTTTCTGAAATGGACCCCCCCCACCAAGACGTCCCCCAAGTATCAAAGAGTATAAAAGCTAAATTTTAAACACTTCCAATTGCAATTTTGCCCAAGGGGCGGCAGAAACATTGGGGTTGGTTAAGTTGGGGAATAGTCAGCTATTCTCATGTGGTCTTTCCCCCTCCCTGTCCTTCTCCAGCAAACTCCTGGTTTCAGCAACAGAAACCACTTCCTAACTCAGGCCCAAGGCAGCCACCAATCGGCATTCCATCACCACCTTCTCAGCTTTGGTTTCTGTATTTTGCACTTTGCTCCCAGCACGCCCCCTCTAAGCGAACCCATTCATTCATTCCACCGCTGTTTCTTGATTTGCTGAGTCTCTGCCCTGTGTCAGGCACCACCGTAGGCCCAGGTGGGGGAGGGACAGGGGGTGTGGCAGGCCACCCTCTGGGACGGTGACAGGTCCAGTTTTGGGGAAGGTTGTTGGGGACACCATCACCCCCCTGGGGTGTGGGCCCCATTGGCGGGGCACTTCCTGCAAGACACCTGTCAGTGGAGAGAGAGTCTTAGAATCAGAGTCTTCAAAGCCTGGGGTCTTAGGCTGGGATCCTGGGGTTCCAGCGAGATGGTTCTGGAACCCGAGAATTGTGAGGGCTTCAGCTGCTAGAATCCTAGAGCGTCAGAAGCACAGGTGTCCCAGTTCTAAGACGTGCCCGTGGGCGCTCCCAGTCCTGGACCCCAGCTCTGTGGCTGCGGGGGCTTCGATGTGGGAGTGAGAACCTTATTCCCAGCATCCCCAAGGCCCGCCTTTCTGGCCTCTGCGGCCTCCTCCCATCCTGCCCAGGTCACTTGGAGGGTGGTTGTTGCTGTTTCACAGCCTGACCACCTGACTTCCCACGACCTCTCAGGGGCCACTTGGAAGCAGGTGAGGGCCCTGGGCTGAGGCCCCTCCCAGGCCCAGAGGAGAGCGTGAGGTCCTAATTCCAGGGATCACAGACCAGGGTCAGGCACAGCTGGAGTCCCCATATGGCGCTACCCTTGCCCTTGTTGGAAACAAGGGCTGGTGTCCTGGTTCCCCAGCCAGGGACCCTAGTGTTGGGGGGTTGGGTGCCCCAGCATCATGCATTCAGATGTCACCACGGCAGATGAGGTCAACGGCTTGAGACCTAGGGCCTTGCTTGGGCTGGTCAGGGTCAGAGCTGGGGTCTCCTGGACAGGCCCCTCTGACACGAGGATATCCCCCTGCAGCCTCCCCATCCCACCGTGCACACATGCGACCTCTGGGCTCCTCCGGCCTCTCAGAGCCGCAGGCCCCGCTTCCCCCCTTACTCGGTGAAGATGCTCACTGCCCTGCCCCCTCCTCCCACGCCCAGTGCTGCAAGACAGGCCTGACAAGCCCACGCCTCAGCCCCACAGCTGTCTCCACTGCCCCCGCTCCCAGATCGGACCTTCAGACATAGTTTTCCTTCCCTGAGAGCCCCCAGAGGCAGGCCAGAGACTGAGGACACAAAGTATTTCCAGAAGTGAAATAGCCACACACGTGTGGGACTTCGGCAGAGTGACGAAGGGGAGACAGTTGACATCTCCTTTGCAAATGGCTTTTTTTTCCGGTTGAGGGCTTGCAAACCAATTCTGATTGATGGGGAATCGCCAGGAGCATGGAGGGAATTTGTCAGTGGGAGATTATGAAATATGTGAAATAGATCTTTCAATAGCTCTGTCAGTATATGAAATAGATCTTTCTCTGTGGACAGCTAGATACTTTTATATACGTATTCATCGTCAAGATAAGTTGTTTCTTATTCCCGTCCACTTCAAAGACCTTGTCATTTATTCCCCCACGGTGATGTCTGAACAGCCGACACATCAAGGGTGATTATTTCGCTAATAAGCTTTTAACAAGCACCATATTGAGCGAAGGGCATTGGAACAAGATAATTATTTAGCCGAACGGAGTGCAAATTGCAAATGAAGCTTAGAGCGGGGCATCTCTGCTGCCCCAGGGGCTCCAGCGGCTGCCGTGTCTCCCCGACTTCTCTCTCTAGTTCCCGTGCTTTCAGAGAAGGATGCTCAGACCCTCCCCCGGAGGCTGGCTTGAAAAAGGCAAAACTGAAATACAGAAACAGCCGTTGAGAAGCTTGAGGGCCCAGCGGACGGGCGGGGGAGAGGTGGGGTGAGGGCCCCATTTTACATCTGTCTCGCAGCGGCTGGATTGATTCCTCCCGGTGCCGCCTACCAGTCGGGCCGGAGCTGACCTGGGGGGCCCAGGGGACCCCAGCCAGGTGGAAATGCGGGTACTACTCCAGCTGGGGCTTTGGGGTTGGGACGAGCACCCTTCCACCTCTTCCGGGGGTTTTCCACCATCGCCTCCGAGGACATGGTCACAGTCACCGTTGGGCTTTCCTCACGTTGGGGGACTCTGGCTGTACAGGGTCTCGCCCTCGCCACCACGCGTGTGGTCAACGCCGTACGATGTGGTTTCTGGCTCCAATTTATATCAAAGTTTTTTTTTTCATTCTCAGACCATTCATTTGGTTCCTGATACCTGTTTCAAATATCCTGCCCTCCAGCCCTTCTCGTTTCACATTTCTTGCCTTTTTTTAAATTGTTTTTGAGTTGTGGATTTTGCTCTATTTTTTTTCAGCCCAGGCCCTCCCTGTCTCCTTTCTTTGGCGGCTCCCGACCGTCTGGTGGACCCACAGGTCTCGGTTACAACTCCGTCTTTCCCCCGGTGTCTTCTCTCAGGCCGACTGGAGGCGAGAGGGGACGTTTCCAGTTGGAGGCACCCCCAGAGCCGGTGGGGCTCCTGCCTCCAAATAGTCACGGCCCTCCCTAGAGACCAGAGCCCTTTACCAGGGAAATGGCACCAGCACCCAAGAATCTGAGCAGGAGAAGCCTCGTTGGGGTTCACGTATGGGAACCTGCCCCTCACTTCTGTGGGGAGCCTGAGGCCCCGAGAGGGCGTATGGTGACGTGATGCGGAGGTGGTGGGCCGAGGACTGGACTGCAGCCTGGGGGGCTCTCCGCCTGGGGTCTTGCCCTGCACTCGCCTCCCTCCAGCTTTGGGCCTTCGCTGTGACAGTGCTCCAGTGGGTGCACAGATGCACCCGCAAGAGACATCGGCCCCGCGGGGCGTGGTTCTGTGTTCTTTTTTCTGGCCACTCATTTAGTGTTTCAGTAGAAAGCTTTTCTTTGCAAACAGGGCGTTAGTAGTCAGATAACTCTAGTAGTCAGGACGCTCCCTGTTTTTGCTTCCTTCCAGCAAACGTTGGTGTGATTCTCTGGTTTGGGGGGAGGTCCTCCTTTCCCAAGCCGGCAGACTGAGTCCCAGGCTCGGTCCTATTTCCTACCCCATAACCGGTGTCCGCTCGGAACCTGGCGTGTGACGAGGCCGCCTGTGCTGCTGCATAGGAGACAGATGCTAAAACGGGGCCCCGCCTGAGCCCCGGCGCGTCCCACCCCACAGTGAGACAGGCCTGGCCTCTTCCCCAGGCGGGACCCTGCATCTGGGGCTTGGGAGACCCGCCTCAGACCCGAGTGTCTTGTGTGGCTCCGGGGCTCGGGGCGGCTTGGGCGCTGATGTCTCCCCTCTGCCCCTCCCCATCTTCTCTTCCGTTAGGTCCTGGCCTGGCCTTCATTGCCTACCCGAAAGCTGTGACAATGATGCCGCTGCCCACGTTTTGGTCCATCCTTTTTTTTATTATGCTTCTCTTGCTTGGACTGGATAGCCAGGTATGTACAGAGCGAGGGGACGGCCCCTGGGTGGGACCGCCTTCGCCCCCCTCCACCCCCCCGAACCTGGTTCTGGAAGAGCCTCCCTCTTTGTGCTGTGAGTGAGCTGCTGACACCCCTTCACACCCCTCTGCAGACCTGCAGCAGCTTCAGCCAGCGAAGGTTCCTCTGGGACCCCAGGAGTGGAAACAGCCCCAGGGCAGCAGTAGGATGTTGTCTGCCCCAAAGCTCGAGTCTTTGACCTCGGCATGGGGAAACGGACAGCCACAGGCTGTGGTCCACAGGGAGCCATGGGTACGACTAGAAGGGCAAGGCCTTAAAGTAGTGGCGTGTGCCGTGGAGCATGGGGCACCCAGGCAGGCCAAGGAGGGACATGGCACACAGGTCGTTCGGGCAAGGGGCCAACACCTCTGTCTAGGGCATGAGGTGGTCACTGGCCAGGCCATCACTGGCAGTCCTAAGTGTGGCCACAGAAGCTGGAACCACGGCTGTGTGCTCTGCTTCCTGGGGCACATGGGTCTGCGATCTTGGCCCCCACGGGGAAACTGATCCTCCGGAGCCTTGCCAACACCCATCCTGCCCTCCGGCCTTCCCAGCTTTCTGCCCCCTCCCCACAACAGGCAGGACTCCACGTACACCATGGTCATTTCCTGTGCTTCTTAACCCCCACGTCCCATCCCTCCAGGACTCAGGCCTCCCCCCGACCCCCTGGGGATGTCAATGAGACCCAGCTGGGGTCTGCATCTGGTTTTGGAGTAACACTGTTCCCAGCCCCCGTGCTGCTCTGTGTCATGGAACACGTTTCCTCCCCCACTCTGAGCCTCAGTTTCCTCATCTGGTAAATGGGTATGATTATACCTACATTGCCTTGTGGGAAATGCCAGGCACAGTGCCTGGTAGGGAGCAGTCAGTGGTGCTCGGAGGACCATAGAGTGAGCCCCTGGGACACCTTCCCTGGAGATAGGTGTGTTTTCTCTGAGGCCTTCTCGAGAGCACAGGTGTGGCTCCAGGAGTGGACAGTTAAGGTGTGCAGGGCGGGCTGGCCCTGTGCGCATGGCCACATGGGCCTTCATCTGAGGTCAAGCACTGAAAGGCAGCCTCGTCTGCAGGCTGGGCTCCGGCTGCCTCACAGAGGTCTGGTCTCACCCTGTGAGAGGTGGGGGCCTGCTCCTGTTCAGGAGAGGGCTTTGCCACTGCCCCCTGGGCAGCAGCCTCAAGGCCCGTGCCCGGATGGTCCCCGGGGATTCAGAACCGGGTAGGAAGAAAGTCTTAGAAGGTCAGGCAGCGGAGAGGAGGTGGTCCGCTAGCAAGGTCAAGAGAAGATTGGAGGATCTGGCGGAAAGAGGACCAGGATTATCAGAGAAGACGGAAGGAAAACATTTGGGAGACTGTAAACAAAATACTTGTGCAGTTGTTGATGGGCTTGAGCTGTGTAAACAGCAGGAGGACTCCATCCATCATTCCTAGTTAATGAGTTTGGCCTTCAGAGGCCCCAAGCAAATGGCTTTTATAACTTCTTCCAGAGCTCTCAGTGAAAGCCTAAGGCAAAAACAGAAAGAGGTTAATAAATGACAAAGCTTGACATCTCCATGGGCCCAAGATTGGCCTCTTGGGATACGGAACTGCTTCGTGAACGGGCGGAGGGGCTTATTTATTAGATTTCCCCTGGTTGAGGGTGTGCACCTCTGAGCCAGGCCCACTGCGGCTATTTGCTTAGGGAATCTCAAAGCTCTCAAAGCCAGCCTCGCAGGGAGCCGGTGTTCTTCTGCTTCAGAGCATGGAACTCATGGCACTGAACGACCTGCCTAATTGATGTGCCAGGAAAGGGCACGGTGGGATTCGAACCCTGGCATCCCTCCCCTGCATCTGTGTGCTCTGTGAAGTCAGGGACGTGGGGGAAGGTTTTGCAGATGCCAGCGACCACCTTGTACAGCACCAGCAGTGACAGGGGCCCTGCCCTGCGAGCTGTTCACTCGGACCAGGCTTCACGTGTCATGTGTGGCAAAATACACATAACACAGAATCAACCATCGTAACCATTTTTAAGCGCCCAGCTCAGGGCGTTAAGTACGCTCACGTTGTCGTGCAGCCGTCACCACCATCATCTCCAGAACTTTCTCATGTTCCCAAACTGAAACCCTGTCCCCACTAAACACGAACCCTCCCTCCTAGCCTAGCTTCTGTGCATCAGCTCCTTAATCCACGCGGTGTCCCGATGCCTGGGCACAACTGTTGCCCAGAGCCAAGAAAACTGAGGCTCAGAGCGAACTGGCCCTGGGCTGAGGCCGTACCCAGTGGGTCAAGGACTGGAGTCATGGCTGCCTGTCCCCAGACCTGCCAGTTCGTCCCTGCTAGTTGGCCTTTCCTTTGAGTTCCCCCCAAAGAACTCCGTTCTTTGGACATGCAGGGATCCACAGCCAGTCTCAGGCAGGGGGAGCATGAGCCTTGCTCATTAGAGGAGGGGGTGTTCCTAGCATTTGGGGGGAGCACTGTGTTTGGCTGAGGGGCCATCGTACCGCTATGTGTTTCCCAGGGAGAGGGAGTCAGACTGTCACCCATGTGGAGGCAGACGCTCGCTAGCTGGCCCGCCCGAGGGGGACACAGTCTGTGAACAAACAGCACAAGGAGAAGAGAGCTGGATTCCCTCTCGCCCAGGAGCTCACCCATTCAGCCCCTGACGTGCGTTAGCAGGAATCACCCCATTTCCAGTCTACTCTGATGATTTCCCATCTTTCTCATCACCCCTGTTGAGTACGCAAGATGCTCCCATTTTACAGAGAAGGAAGCTGAGGCTCAGAGAAGTCAGGGTCACACCGCTATTAAGTGAGGGAGGTCTCGAGAGGCTGGTGGAGTGGGTGAGGGCTGGGGTTGGTGTCCCCCAGAGGTGCAGTGAACTTGGAAACGAGGAGCTTGTGCTGGTGTTGGCCCTGGCTCTCAGTGACACTGGATTTTCCTGTCTTTAATTTTCCAATCTCAAAAAAGGAAAGAACCTTTGTTTTTTTTGTTTTGTTCTGTTTTTAATTAATTCATTTATTTTTTATCTTTGGCTGCGTTGGGTCTCCGTTGCTGCGCGCAGGCTTTCTCTAGTCGCGGCGAGCAGGGGCTACTCTTCGTTGTAGTGCGCGGGCTTCTTATTGCGGTGGCTTCTCTTGTTGCAGAGCACGGGCCCTAGGCGCGAGGGCTTCAGTAGTTGTGGCGTGCGGGCTCAGTAGTTCTGGCTCGAGGGCTCTAGAGCTTAGTAGTTGTGGCGCACGGGCTTAGTTGCTCCGCGGCATGTGGGATCTTCCCGGCCCAGGGATCGAACCCGTGTCCCCTGCATTGGCAGGCGGATTCTTAACCACTGCGCCACCAGGGAAGTCCCAGAACCTTTGTTTTTAACTGCTTTTCAAGCTTAATGTTTGAGCTGCAGGTCTGCTCTAATCCAGTGACAATTTAGACTCGGAACCCCTTTGACTGACACATCAATCAGAGGTCAGATCATCAGCCCCCTGTTCTCTTTGGACCACTTTCAAGAGCCTCTTGATCATCTTTTCCCTGAATTTCCAACCCCTTTGGGCACATGAAAGGGACTTGCTCCTTGTGTATGTTCCTCGATCGTCCCGTGATGCTTCCCAAAGGAGCCAGCGGTTGGCCATGTCTTGTAGGAAGGCTGGGGAAACCTCCTTCCCCAAAGCCTCTCCCAGATGAAAGAGCAGACAGGTCGAGGTTTTAGCTTGTTAACGTTTAAAGGAATCAGATGGCCTCAGAGGGTGTGTTGGTTGGCAGAGCAGTTAGGCTGTAGCCACCCCAATTATAAGTGCATCTGCATGCCTTTAACTCTGAAGTGTACTTCTAGACTGTGCTACAGACACTTGTGCACACATGTCTAAAGACAGACAGACTTGGGGGAAGAGTCCTGCCCAGGTCAGCAGCCGTGGAGGCTGGACACCGTCTGCAGGGCACTGGTTAGATCCATGATGGTAAGCGTCCACAGGACGGAGTTTATGCCACCATTTAAGAACCGAGGCAGCTGCATGGACTGATGTGGGATGACCTCCGGGATAAATCATTAGGTGCAAAGATGAGATGATTTAGAAAGATTGAGGGTCACCCTAGAAAGTTATTCATGGACTGGCGTTTTCGATCAGCTGTTTTACCTTTGGGAGCCCAGGGATGGGTTCCTGGGGTCACAGGCCGCATTTGGCTCACACACATGGGCCTTTGGGCGCGCACGCATGTGTGCAAAATCCCCCCACGGGCCCACGATCCCCACAGGGTTAAAAACCACCGTGTGAATTGGATGGGGAGCTAAGGCCCAGACTTGCCTGGGTTACCACCCATTGGTCACATGCTGCCGCGCTGCCCTTTGCGCCAGGCCCGGCCGGGCGCTCAAGGCCCAGAAATGATGGGGCACCGCCCTTGGCTTCAAAGATGACCCAGACCAAAGTGGGAGGTTGCCGCGTTGACGCACGCGTGCCAGCGGGCATGCCCAGTGGAGGGTCAGCACGGGCCTCAGAGAAGCGCTCAGGGCCTCAGAGGTGTGGAGTATTTGGACAGCTGCGTGTGGCCCGCCAGGCCTGGCTCAGCAGGCAGGACTACTCACCACACGGAGCCCAACAGTGTGGACTCTACCCCGCAGCCGACCTCACTGGGGCCTTGTCTCTGAGCTGAGGGGCTGCTGGACCTCTGCCACTCACCCCTCTCCTTTCCTCCCCAGTTTGTGGAAGTGGAAGGACAGATCACGTCCTTGGTTGACCTTCACCCATCCTTCCTAAGGAAGGGTTTCCGCCGGGAAATCTTCATCGCCTCCATATGTTGTGTCAGCTACCTGCTGGGGCTGACCATGGTGACGGAGGTAGGTGGCTCTCTCACCTGGCATGAGGGGCCTCCCCTGGCGGGGCCCTTGTTGCTCTAAGTATGTTTCAAAGGTCAGTTCAAGGCCACGCCACCTCCCCGCTCCCCTCGTGGAGGCAGCTGGGTGAGAGGTCCAGGCCCGCTGAGCTGCCAGCCACCCTACTTCAGGAGTCCTGCCCCATCCAGGACTCCCTGCCCCACTTCCCTGTTACCCTGGCAGCATGGTGGCCACCCTCTGCCCTCTGTCCCTCCTTATCCGCAGAGGACTGAGGAAGGGGCACTTCAGCCAAAATCCATTTTAACCACAGCTCTGTCCCCGCCCCCCACCCCCCCACCCCACTGTGTGCAGTGGCGCTTCTCAGGCCTGCAGGGGAGGCACGTGAGCATGTGAGCCTAAGCCCGGGCCCGGGCTGATCCCTCCTGTGCCCCTCACCCATCTCTCCATCCTCTCCAGCAGAGGGTTGCATTTGCCCCCAAATTTGGGGTTTCACATCACCGATTCTCCTTACCAGAAGTAAAAATAAATGCTTTTCTCGAAGCGTCTGTAAGAAACACCCCCTGAAAGGCAGACCACAGGTTCATACACTGGGCAATGGGGTCTCACTGAAGTCTTCTGTGTTGGCCACAGTGAGTGTTAAGCCCCTCCTTTGGAAACAGGCTTCAGAGAACCCATCGTTTTTCGCTAAGGAAGACATGTTTTGCTTTCTTTTCTGTGTGTGTGTATCTTTCTAATTAAATTTGTCAAACATGAAGTTAGGCATCTGTTTAGACATGTATCTGGTCCTTACACCCTCTGCACTTTTTTTTCCTTGGGTTTTCTATTTCTTATTGACAGGCCAGATCTCTTTATATATTGAGGGAACGAGATGCCAAATAACAAGCCCACCTTCTCTGGTTTTTTCTTCACAGGGTGGCATGTATGTGTTTCAGCTCTTTGACTACTATGCAGCTAGCGGTGTGTGCCTTTTGTGGGTTGCATTCTTTGAATGTTTTGCTATTGCCTGGATATATGGTGAGTAGAGATGTTTGCATATCTTACTCAAGTCTCTCCTTTGGGCTTCTCTATCTAGAAGCTTCAGAAACAGAATTCTAGTGGGAATTTCATTTTGAGTCAGACACAGAGTCGCTCCCTGCCTGGACTTTTCCTCTCAAGGCCGCCCCTTCCAGCACAAATAATATGACCGTAGCCACACCGAAGATTCTCCCCATGCTGGAGGTGCAAGGTGTGAGTGGATGCTTTGACAACCACAGGATTTGGCCATGCCAGGGATCTGTCTTTGATGAACCACTCTAGGGTCCAGGAATGGTCCATTCTGACTTCCTCGAGACCTTGGAATGGCCACACCGGGTTTTGGGGGTCTGCGTAAAGTTACCAGAAAAATACCGGGTGCCCAGAGACATGTGAATTTTAGATCATTTCAGATAAACATCTGCCAACACTGGGGATTTGTGATGCAGGGACCTGGATGAGGCCCTGGAGACACCCCCCCCCCCCCCCCCTCCGCCACCACCCCCAGGGCCGTTGAGCCCCTGCTGTGCTGTTCCCGGGGCGGATGCTGCATCGGACGCCGGGTCAACATCTCTCTGCCCCTGTCTCTTGCAGGCAGTGATAACTTTTATGACGGTATTGAGGACATGATCGGCTATCGGCCTGGGCCCTGGATGAAGTACAGCTGGGCCGTGGTCACTCCGCTTCTCTGTCTTGTGAGTGTCCTCCCGCGCGGCCGCCGGCAGTAGCCGTTCCTCCCCGGGGCTTGACAGCTTCACCCGCTAACGCATCGTTCTGTCAGCATCTACTTGGTGCTGGCCTCGGACAAGCCTAGTGACAGCTGTGCTGGGGAGGGGCCGGGCTGCTCCGGGGGGTTCCCTGTGCAGCATGAGTAGGAGCTTGTCAGGAGGAGGGGGCCGGAACGGCAGTGCTGGCAGAGGGGCGCGAGTCGGGCACGCCAAGAAATGGCAGGGTTCCATCACTGAGTACATGACCTTTCCCCAAACCCTTCCAGAGTTCATGGGCACAGTCAGGGTCACTGATTAAGTTGAGGGGCCTTGGGGAATGTTGAATGGAGACGTCATAGACCCTGGAAATGCGGTGTTTCCTATGGAGGGCGGGGCTCGTGCCTGGAGAGGGGAGGTCCCAGCAGAGAGGAGCCCTGGCCTCTCCCAGGAACAAGGAAGCTTAGTAGCCACCAGAACCCAAGGGCAGTGATGTGCACGTCCCCCTTCGCACCAGGGTTCCTGCACCTGCCATCTGGGGATGCGGCCTTGGGGCCCAGGCACCCGTCAGGCTCCGCTAGGAGGCTCTGGCCAAAGGGAGGTCCTCTGCAGCAAAAGCTGCTTCCCTGCCGGTGTTTGAAACCTATCATGAGCTTGGAGCTAATTGCAAGGAAAGACGTCTGCTATGCTGCTCTCAGCTCAGACCGTGGGGAGCACAGATGGCAGAAATGTCCCTTGTGTTTAGGAACCAGGTGCCGGGAGATAAATGGGCCCTCCCCTCAGTGACCTCTGTTTCCAGGCCTTTCCTCACAGGGCCCAAGTTCCTGCATTTGTAAAACAAGGAGACTGACTGATGCGGGGCTGAGTGGCAGCGACCGTCTTAGGTTGTCTTAGGTTGTTACTTTATTACTGAACACGGTCTCGGCCTTTTCATCTGAGATGCAGATTTTCCCCACAAAATTAAGGAAGCTGTGGCAACCAGTAACCATGATCGGGGAGTGCATTGTCGGTGGTGAATTTAGGTTGGTGCAAAGCCCGTGTTCCCATTCTCACTTAATGATTTATTTGTGGGCAGCTCCCCTCACCACTCTGACCGTGGGATTCCTGCTCCCTCCCTCCCTCGGGGATTGGATAGGCGAGAGGCTGCATTCTGAGGTGGCGGGAAGAGTGACACAGGCAGACACGCTGCTTCCCGTGTTGGGTTGGGAGGGCAGAGCTGCCCTCCCTTGGGACCCTCCCCCTCTAAGCTTCACCCCACACGAAGGACAGCAACAACGGGGCCAGGCATACAGTAGGTGTCTAATGAAGAGCATTCCCCCCACCCCCTCACCAATTCTGGTTTAGATAGGTTGGTCTTCCCTTCAAACCCCCCTTATTAGATAATGAAGGTTTAAGTCATTTTCACTGGGTTCTACACGGAGAGGCTGTAGTTCTGACCAGAAGCAGCCCTCCAGCCAGCCTAGCGCGCAGGCTTTGGGGCGCAGAGCTGACTCCACCCCACCCCTATGTTCCTTAAGAATTAAAAACCACTTCTGTTTTTCCTTTTGACACCACCATTTTGAAGCATCACTGATCACTGGTGAGTCTGACCCTCCCAGAGGAAAAGACAGTACTAGGGAGGATTGCAGGCCCGGGCAGGCAAGGCCACACTGAGAGTACAGGGGAAAGAGCCTGTCCGGCTGGAGATAGGTCTGTCAGTCAGTGATGCAGACATGCTTAAGGGACAGAGCCCTGTGCTGTGTTCTGATAATGGACCCCTGGGTGCAAAGGTGGTTAAAAACCAACCTTCAAGATAAAGACAAGCTGACCCTAAAATGTAGTTCGCTTGAAGTCTTTGGACGCTCATTTTTAGGATTAAAAAATGCTTAGGATTATTATAAATCAATATTTATCAAAAAGTAAAAGTTTTCGATAAATGGCTTGGGCGTGGCTTAAGCTGGACCCCCAACAGGGCAGCAAGGCCCAGGTCCACACCCTGCCTTGGGGGCTGGGCCTGGGGCTCAGAGAGGGAGGTGGAGGAGTGGCAGTGGCCGAAGGGAAGCTGTGTGCCCCCAGAGCTACACCACATGTCAGGGAAACGGGGGAGTGAGACAGACACACCTTCCGCTCTCATTGACTCAGGCTGGGTGGGGAACGAGTAATTGTGATCATGAGGAATCGAAGAATCGCGCTTTCTGGGAAGGGAAGTGTGGGCACCTGACTGAGCCTGGGCGGGGCCTGGGCAGGACCATTAGTGCAAATTTAGGATGAGGAGAAGGTGAGCAAGAGAGAGGTTCCCAGTGAGTGGGAACAGCCTGCCCAGAGACCCCAGGGCAAGCGGCTGAGAAGCTGAAAGGAATTCCAGGTAGCTGGAGTATAGTGGCAGAGAAAGAGGCAGTGGGTAGGTGACAGGGAATTGCCGGCCAGACAAGGAGTTTGCATCCCGAAGGTCCTGGGGAACCGCAGAAGGGTTTTGAGCAAGGAGGCGGCTTGATCAGGTTTACCCTGGGGGCGGCCTTCCTGCACCAGAGGGAGAAGGGTGTGAGCCTCTTGGGTGGAGCCTGCCCTGGTCCCAGAAGCCCCCTGACCGCCCCCATCTCTCCACAGGGATGTTTTATCTTCTCTCTCGTCAAGTACGTACCCCTGACCTACAACAAAGTCTACGTGTACCCCAACTGGGCCATCGGGCTGGGCTGGAGCCTGGCCCTGTCCTCCATTGTGTGCGTCCCCTTGGTCATGGTCATCCGCCTCTGCCAGACGGAAGGGCCGTTCCTCGTGGTAAGCACACAGGACCCCGAGCCTGGATTTGGGGTGGGGGCAGGATGCTGAAGGCCAGCCAGCTGTCAGTTTGCTGTGTGACCTTGGGCAGGTCGCTTGCCCTCTCTGAGCGCCAGACCCCTCACCTGCCCTGTGGAGTGGTTGAGATTGTGGGCAGGAGAGTGTATAGTGGGAAAATGGGCAGCAGTGACACATTCAAGGGCCGGGCCGGCGGCCGGAGAGGTGGTGGCGGCTTTGGATTCCAAGATAAGAGCCAGGGCTTCACCCGGGAGCAGTGGGGGCCAGGTTTCCCGAGTGGTGAGACGGGAGACAGGAGCTCACGAGCAAGGCTAAGCTGCAGCCAGAGGCCTTCCCTGGCCCTGGAGCCAAGTTTCAGACAAGGCCAGCCCGTGCTGGTGTTCCCCTCGCCAGACACGTGGCCCCATCTGCTGCCCGACCCTCAGAAGCCACCTGTGCACCGAACAGACCCTCCAGCTCCCAGGCCCCTGTGCCCACCAGTCTCCTCCCTGCGCCTCCCTCCCGCCACCATCCTCTCAGAAATTCCTCCAACAATCCTGGAGATTCCAGGCCCTGGCAAAAGTCGGGGCTCTTTCCAAAAAATCCTTTTCTTAGACTCTCCCTTAACCTTTGGGCTTGGGCTGGCTCCAAGACGGCACTGTTTTGTTCTGGGCTGTTTTTATTGTTATTCTCTTAAAAATCTGGAGCCAGGATGTCCTGGGGCCCTGGCTCCCTCTTGGGCTGGGCTGGTTTCCTTGTGGGCAGGGGATTGGCCTGGAGGTGTTTTTGGTGGGGAAAGATGCCAGGCCGGGCAGAAGGAGACCAGACCAGCCTTCCCGAGGCAGAGGAAGTAGGCAGGGGTATGTATGCCAGGAGGAAACCATGAGGCTGGGGTCTGTCTGAGCCAGGACACTTGGGGTGTTCCTGCAGCACTGGACCCATTGTGTTTTCTCAGAGGACACAGGGAAGGACCCCAGTATTCAGCCAGAATGCTGATTGGCCCTATCGTTTGTCAAAATACTGAAATACTGGGCCTGGGACAGACCCAGCCCCTCCCCCAGGAATTTCCAGAATGTCCCTACCACCCAGAAACCAAAGGGTTAATGGAGGGCACAACAGGGGGTGTTGGATGTCTGTCCTGATTGCTCAGTGCCCACAGCTACACCCAACAGGTCACTGACTTGTGTCTCTTTGAAGCCTAATTTTAAAATATTGTTCCATCCCAAGTTTAGAGGTTTGGGCAGAGTGGGGTTGGTGCGGGGGAAGGATTCGAGTCCACTCCAAATTCACAACTGGTCCTCACCCCCAAACCTGACCGTTAACCAAAGCCCCCTCCTCTGAAGGCACCTGGCCACCATCCACCTGTCTTCACCACATGCCCCTTGACCACCTACCTGCACAGGTTGCCAAGGGGTCCTCCCAGCCATGAACTTCTCTCTGAGCTCCATCCTGGGAGGATTCCAATTGTGTCTGCACCTCCTGCATAAACGGGGCCCCAGGTAGCTACCCGGGGGTGTTTGCCTCGTGTCCCCAGTTCGGGGCGCACACCCATTGTACAGATGTCAGGAGAGGCAAAGCGATGAAGGGGGGGGCAGGGCCCTCCCCTCCTGCTGGGTTCCACCTTCGCCCTGTACCTGGGGCCTCTGGTCTGGTTCCTCCAGGGCCCAGGCAGCCAACCCAGGTGGGGAGGGGGACTGGGGAGCGGGGGCTCAGGAAGGCAAGGACCATCGCAGGATGCAGTGATGCTCTCAGCTCTGGCTCCCGTTTTCAAGGAGATGTGGGCCTGGGGTGGCCAGACCTGTGGTTTTTAAAGAGTAGATGAAAGTCTGGATTTTCACATGAAATATCGTAGCTTTTAACAAGCAGCTTTTAAAAATTGTTCTATACCTAAATTGAACGTAAATGCCGAGATAGAGGGTTTCTTGTTAGCACCTGCTTCCTACTTAAGCCGCTGAGTGGACGCTTGGCGGGAGGTGGGCTGGGAGGCGGGAGCTCTGAGTTCAAGTCCCAGCTCTGCTGTTGCTTTTCTGGGTGCCCTGGGGAGGGCTCCTTCCCTTACTGATCCTATCATCTGACAACCTGGGGAGGACAAACTGCTGTGTGCCTGGCAGTGGTCCAGCCCCTGGCCCCTCTGTTGGGAGGGGCAGCGCAGACCCAGGCAGTGGTCTCCAGGCCCTCGGTGGGGAAATGGAGAAGGCAGGACATGCAGCTTGTGGGAGACGGAGGTTCTCCTCGGGGAAAGTGGGAGCCATGGGAGGCTCAAGACAGTTACCCAACCTCGGGCATACAAATTGCAGAAACTCAGCTGCTTTGCAAGTCAGAGAAATAGGGGAACGAGAATCACAAGGAGCTGTATTTCAGCTCCATGGGACAAAGAAGGGGGAAAGAGTTTGGAGGCGTGAGTCTCCTGTCCCTGAGGTGTGTAAGCAGGGCTTGGCCAAGGAAACTACCAGCGGGCACTCTGCCCTCATTCAGGGCCTGGAGGGACCTTAGTTCAAGTCCTCTATTTGCCAGGGGATGAAATGGGTGGTCCAGAGAGGGTACTAGTTTGGCAAAGGCCACAGAGCACACTGGCAGGACCCGAAGTGAAGAGGGAAACCGGGCCCGCTGACCTGCCTCCCCGTGCCTGTCCCCTTCTTCCTCCAGAGACTCAAGTACCTGCTGACACCGAGGGAACCCAACCGTTGGGCCGTGGAGCGAGAGGGGGCGATGCCCTACAGCTCCCGCATGTCTGTTAACAGCACGCTCAGGAAACCAACCCACATCATAGTGGAGACCATGATGTGAGCTCTCTCCCAGTCGACGGGCTGCTTTCCTGCTGTTTACTAACATTAGATTCTTATAGGACCAGGTTTACAGAGCTTTATATTTGCACTAGGATTTTTTTTTAATTGTCACAGAAAATGTTTGTGTGTGTGTGTGCGTGTGTGCGTGTGCGTGTGTGTGTGTGTGTGTGTGTGGTGTCGTGTGTATGTGTATTTTGTTTTGATTTGGGGATATTTTGTACAAAAAGAATATCCACGGGCAGCTGCCTGGGGTGAGGCAGAGCTTTCGTATGGAATTAGATGTATTTTATGGGAACTTGGTCAATTTTTCTTTGTATATTTTTTAACATATAACTATGTATACACGTAGAGATTGTCCTACACTTTTACCACTTGAATTGATCTTGCCAGCAATAGATCTTGTTTTCAAAAGCAATTCTTCGGTGCTGTGTAGCTGGCAGAAAGTTCTGCCCCCAAAACGCAGGGTGGAATTTTCCTGGGACAGCAGACCCATTTTAAAGGTGTAGTACCTTACCAGCCTGGTTCAAGCGAAGCAAACAGCTATCGGGCCAGACCCCGAGGGGCTAGAAAGGAAGGCTGTCGGGAGCCGCCTCACGACACTTGTCTTAGCCAATAAGAAAATGCCAAAATAATGAACCAACCCCTCAAATATACAGGGACTCAAAGCCACAGATGAGCCCAACAGAAAAGTGTGATGCTGAGAGCACTGGGAACCATTGCATCAAGAGCAGAGTCCCTTTTATTTCGAGACGGGCAGGGATAGTAGAAGGGCTGTCAGAACCGTCCGTGTGCAGGGAGCGGCGTCCTCCTGTGCGTCCCAGGGAGGGAGTGGAGGCTGCCCAGCAGGAGCGGGGGTCTCAGGGCTGCAGACCTCACGCAGATGGGGCTGTGGCCTGGATGGGGATTCCGATCAGGTTCTGGTTGTTCCCCCGCCGACATCTCTCGCAGCTGCTTGTAGGGGAAGCGTGGTGTACTATTTGGTGAGGGGCGAGGGGTGAGCAAGTGGACCAGAGACGTGGCCCCAGGCCCCGGGACCCCGGGGAGGGGGCGGTGCTCTTCTTCCTCAGCTCTCCACCCTCAGTTCTCCACCCTCAGCTCTGTATTCATCTCAGAGGCTCTTGTTGAAGACCCCAGCCCGGGGCCGCCCTGGCGCCTAGCAGGAGTGCCAGGAGCGAGCTTTCATTGGGGCGAGGTGATCCCAAACTTTCCTGCAAATTCAGGCACAAGTAACCCACGCTGGTAACCTGGGAGATAAGAAACTCTTTATTCCCCCTTCCCCGCAAAAGCTGGGGTCGGGTACGCACTATGTGGGGTCGATGAGGTCGAGGTGAGTCAGGGTTGTTCGGGGCAGGCACCCCAGAACCGGCATTCCTCCTCTGAACCAGGACGGAAGGCACTCCACCTTTAAAATCCCAATACGGACCCCCCTCACCCAGCCCGCATTTGGATCTAAACTGTGCCATTTAAACAGAAACTTCCAATTTCAGGGTGTAAAGTAACTGAAACGTTGTCACGCGGAAACGGCAGTGACTGCCTCGGGTGTGGAGAAGCAGGATCCGGCTCTGGCGTCAGAGCAGGGCTCTCTGAATCCTGGGACCCCCTCCCCAATCTGGGCAGGGGAGGAGTCTCGGGTGTCCCCCTCCCAGGCAGAGACGATTCTGAACCTCTCGTCTTTAGCAAGCATTCACGTCCGCTGTCTCCAAAACATATACCCTGCTAAACAGCACCCAATCCTATTCCAAACCGTCAGCAAGTCTGTGTGCCTGTTCTACGACGCATTTATGGTTGCTACGATCTGATTTGATTGTATTGTTTTGGGGTTTTTTCCTAATTTTATCAAGTAGGAATGTGACCTGTTCTCCTTTGTCTTACGGAACTTAGTAAACTAACCACTGTCGATGACTGGGGACAGGTTACGTGCGGGGGCGAGGAGGGCCACAGTGTTTCGGGTTGGTAGGCAATTGCAACATTCTGGAAATGGCCCGAAAAGGCCTCTTCTTATAAGATTCTCACCAAATTCTAGACCAAAGACACATGCAGACCAAGTCCCCAGGCCCTGCCTGGAAGGAAGGTCAGCCACTTTCCCAAACCTGACCCTCGCCCATCTCCCGAGCACCTGTCTCCACTTGTGACCCTCCTGTCAGATACCCTAGCTCTTGTGTATCAGCAAACTCTGCTCTGTGAGTACAATGTGTAATGGTTTGTGACTTCTATTTCTCCACATAAGGAAAATTGTCATTGGAGCTCACACTCTGGCCGCCTGTCTCTGGGCAGTCCGCCATCCATGCTCTACCTGGGATGGGTTGGAATTTCGATGCTTGCAGCCAGATCTGGGAGGGATGCAAGAGAGAGGTTTAAAGGATGTTTTTAGCATGCGAAATGGGTAATGGCCCCAGGATAATCTCACCTGGGGAGATGCTCTGTCCAGCTGGGCCTGGGCCCTGTTAGTCCCTATGGTGGAACCGTACGGTCACTGATAGAAGGTTCCTGGGCCCCCGGTCCAGCACCCTTGTTGTCAAAGGGGCATGTTCTCCCTGAAGACCAAAGACCAGCCTTTATGAAAAAGGACATGCTCCGTCCCCAGAGTTCAGGGACGCAGTGAGCTGCAACCCACCCTGTGGCCATGCTCATGGGCCAGCTGCATCCAAGGTATGGCTTATGGGACGGAGCTGGTCCACCCGGCCCCCTCCCCTCAGCAGCCGTCTGGAAGCGAGGCACTGAGACGTCTGTTGCACACAGAAACTGAGGGGTCCAGCAGAGCCCCTCAGACGGATTAGCCTGAGGTCACGTGGGAAATTCCCAGGTGGCCGGATATGGCCTTGGATGATTTCTGGGCCATACACAGCTCGCTCTCTGTAGCTCCAGTCCCACATTCTCACCCCAGATCCCAGCACCCCCAGACAGTGGGGGGACAGAGGGGAGAGGGAGCCCCCCTCAGCCTAGCCCAGAGTGTTCTTGTGTCCCCAGTGGCCAGCAACCCGTCAGGGCCCAGCCACATCTCCCAGCACTACCCCTCCAGCTGGGCAACGCTCTGGCAGCCAGTGCTCCGGCAGGCGTGCTCCCTTCCGCACCAAGCCTCAGACACAGTCGAAAGGACCCAAGAGAGACCCCCTCAAGGGGGCTAGAGGTCCATCGCCCTCAAACCCAAGGTCAGGTGGGCCAGGCAAGGCTGTCCACGTGGATGCTATGAATATCACTGTGCAAAAATCCGCAAGCACAAACCCACAAAACAACAAACTCGACATCAAACTTGGAGAGGGGTGTAGGTACCCAGAGGCCAGGAAATAGCATTTCCCCCCTCCTCTGTGCCCCCTCTCAGTGCCAGGCTTTCAGACTGCAGCTCGAAGCTGGTTTCATTGTTCTCTTACGGTGTCACTACAGACTATTCCGCCGTGTTCCCTGAGGGATGGAGCATCTTGTTATATACTTGGCTTCAATTGAGATGTTGGCTTATTTTTTTTTTAAACCAATTATTTTCGAATCCTAGCAACTGTGACTGTATTAGCACAAGAATGCCGAGAATGTGGTTGCTTGCTTCCAGAAATTGTCTGGCTCACCAGAACTTTTTTTGAAACTTCAAAATATTTTTAAGATATTTTAAACTTTGTAAAAAAAAAAAAAATCAACCACAAGAGACTCTTCTAGGAGGAGCATTTGTATTTGAATAAAATCCTTGGTGTAACCAGTCTTGCAGTATACAAGCTTTTATGTATAAATGTTTTCTGAATGAATCCCTGTATTTGCAGGGGTTTTCTTTTCTTCTTTGGCTTTTTAGATAAATGTATACCTATATTTTAAATTCATCTTTGCTTTTTTTTTTTTAGAGGAGTTTGTATCACCTTATAACATGAAATAAACATTTCCTTTTAAAATCCAAACGTGTGGGTTCTGTTCTGATACAGCTGTTTCTCTTTACATTTGGCAAGCACTTTACAGTTTACAAGGGCTTTCATTCTGCCCCGGGACATTCCTCAGAACGGGGTGTTATTCTCTGAGGTTGGAGACATGAGGTAGAGGTTCAGGAGGGACAGTTTGCCTCAGGCGCATGAGTCCCTGAAAGAGTGGGGAATCTCCCCAATTCCGGCTCTGCTCCAGCTACTTCTACTGATGTCCTGCGACTGGGAGGTCTCATCACCTGAGCCCGTAGCGTTGTCATCTGGAGTGAAGCACCACCCCTTCATCTGATTGGAGGTGGTGCTCACCACGCACCAGCACCAGGTGGTATCACTTACACCCAACCAGGGCTCTGACCTTCCGGCCAAGAGAGCGCAGGCTGCTGGGGGGCTGGAATGACCAGCCCTGGAGGGGTGATGCCGCGGACACTGGGACCTCAGAAGCGAGGGCAGTCAGGACCCCAGAGGTCGTGGTTGGCACAGACGTGGTTAGCCTTGGAGTCATAGCCAGCCCGCTGTTACAAATGGGGAAACGGAGGCTGGGAGAGGGCCTGGCTTCCCTGGGGTCACAGAGCAGTCCACGTTTGAGCAGCCTTTGGGCCCGCTGGCCCAGCACCTTTGTGAATGTGCGAGGTCAGGGGCTTGCAGGGTCTTTTCCCAAATCCCCAGACCAAAACCTTTCTCGGTAACTCATTCTACATAGACAATGCTAGAGTAAAATCTCCCTCCCCACTCTGTCTGCTCCCTCCCTCCCTCCCTCCCTTCTTCCCTGAGTGTCTTGGTCAGCTCCTGTTTTCACACCCTGGTTCCATCCCTGACTACCTGTGTAAAGTACTTAACCTCTTGCCTCCTTCACTCCTCTCTGTTGTGTGATCATAATACAGCTCCCTCCGGGTTGTTGGGGAGGATCAATAAGGGGATTGCTTTTTTTACTGAAGTGTAGTTAATTTGCAAAGTTGTGTTAGTTTCAAGTGTACAGCAATGTGATTCAGTTGTACATACATATATCTTTTCAGATTATTTTCCATTATAGGTTATTATAAGACATGAGTAGAGTTCCCTCTGCTATACAGTAGTCCTTGTTGTTTGTCTATTTTACGTAGTGTGTATGTTAATCCCAAACTGCTAATTTATCCCCTCCATCCCTTTTTGTAATCATAATTTTTTTCTATGTCTGTGTCTGTGGTTGATTTCTCTGTTTTGTAATAAGTTCATTTGTATCATTTTTCTATACTCCACAAATAAGTGGTATCACATGGCATTGTCGTCTCGGACTTACTTCACTCAGTATGGTAATCTCTAGGCCTCCCATGTTGCTGCAAATGGCATTATTTCATTCATTTTTTGGCTGATAGTATTTCTGTTGTACATCTGTACCACATCTTTATCCATGCACCTGTTGAGGACATTTAGGTTTGTTTCCATGTCTTGGCTATTGTAAATGGTATGCTGTGACACTGGCTGCATGTGCTTTTTTGAATTATCTTTTCTCTGGATATATGCCCAAAGTGGGATTGCTGGATCATATGGTAACTCTGTTTTTAGTTTTTTAAGGAACCTCCATACTGTTCTCCAAAGTGGTTGCATCATTTACATTCCCCAACAATTGTAGGAGGGTTCCCTTTTCTCCACACCCTCTCCAGTATTTATTGTTGTAGATTTTTGATGATGGCCATTCTGACTGGTGTGAGGTGATACCTCATTGTAGTTTTGATTATCATTTCTCTAGTAATTAGCAATGTTGACATCTTTTCATGTGCCTGTTGGCCACTGTATGTCTTCTTTGGAGAAATGACTATTTAGGTCTTCGGCCCATTTGTGATTGGATCGTTTGTTTTTCATATTAAGCTGTATGAGCCGTTTGTATATTTAGAAATTAATTCTTTGTCAGTCACAATCGCTTGCAAATATTTTCTCCAATCCGTAGGTTGTCTTTTTTGTTTGCTGTTTATTGTTTCCTTGCTGTGCAAAAGCTTTTAGTTTAATTAGGTACCATTTTTTATTTTTCTTTTTATTTCCACTACTCAGGAGACAGATCCAAAAAAATATTGCTGCGATTATGTCAAAGAGTGTCTGCCGATGTTTTCCTCTAGGAGTTTTATAGTATCTGTCTTAACATTTAGGTCTTTAATCCTTTTGAGTTTATTTTAGTATATGGTTTTAAGGAGTGTTCTAATTTCATTCTTTCCTATAGCTGTCCAGTTTTCCCCAGCACCACTTATGAACAGACTGTCTTTTCCTCATTGTATATCCTTGCCTCCTTTGTCATAGATTATTGATCATAATGTGGGTTTATTTCTGGGCTTTCTATCCTTTTCCATTGATCATTTTTCTGTTTTCTGTGCCCGTACCAATTGTTTTTTTGTTTTTAATATTTATTTTGGCTGCATGGTGGTCTTCGTTGCTGCGTGCAGGCTTTCTCTAGTTGCAACACAGAGGCTTCCTCTTCGTTGTGGTGCACGGGCTTCTCATCGCGGTGGCTTCTCCTGTTGTGGAGCGTGGGCTTCAGTATTTTGTGGCTCACGGGCTCTAGAGCGCATACTAGTAGTTGTGGCGCACAGGCTTAGTTGTCGCGCATGTGGGATCTTCCTGGACCAGTGATCGAACCCATGTCCCCTGCATTGGCAGGGGGATTTCTTAACCAATTTGCCACCAGGAAGCCCACTATGTAGCTTTGTAGTATAGTCTGAGTCAGGGAGCCTGATTCCTCCAGCACTGTTTCTCTCTCAAGTTTTTTTTGGCTATTGGGAGTCTTTGTGTTTCCATACATATTTTTTAAAATTTTGTTCTGTGCTGTGAAAAAGCCATT